>NW_027094088.1:105023096-105623096 GCF_029207755.1 Chamaea fasciata | reverse complement strand
TCACTACTCAGGGGCTTCTGTCACTGGCTTTCTACAAGTCAGTTCTTTGTGTCTTATTTCCCTTGTGCAAAGATGGAAGGTTTTTTTTTTCCTTCGAAGCTGTTTTGAGAGCTACTGATGAAAGCAGTAGACAATTTTGCTGTTGTTGATGATGTGGTTTTGACTACAATCTAAACAGAAACACTTTTCATTCATGTGTAATTTACTTTGAAGAGCCAGACTCTGTTTCTAGTTATGGATGATACGATAATATCAGACATCCAGACTGTAACATTTTTTACTGTAGAGAAAAATCCACTTAAAAATCCATTTATAATGTTGCTAAAATATGGTACTCTTTTTTTCCCCAACTCCTAAGCTTTGAATACACATGGGAACTAGAGAGATCAGATCTAAATTGAGTAGATCAGCAAAATATGGTAGAGTCAATGAAGTTATGTGGGTTTACATTATCTAAGAGTATGGCCCAAAGTGGTAAGAACTGGCACGAGAAAAACACCATATACTATCTCCCTCTTGAAACACATGTTTTTAAAACTCCTGTAAAATATTATTATTTCTGCTAAATATTTAATATATTAAGGACATGTCAACTTTTCATGCTTGTATAAAGATTATGCAGCTTTAAATGCCTTTTTCAGTCAGACCTAATCTACTCAGCCCAAAGACAAGCTGTAACAGTTTTATAATATACAGCACATTTTTGTGTTTTTCTGTGTGCGTATTTGTATGTATGTGAACAAGAGAGAAATGCACTTACAACTGTGGAAAGCCACTAATTAAGCAAATTAAAGCACTTTTTTTTTTTTCATCAAAACCTCAGATACTTTCTTTCTGCCTTTTATTGTTTATTGGAAACAGTCCTTTCTCTGACACTACACACAATGGATTTTGCAAATTTTGTGGCTTATGTTGACTGTTTTGCAATTTATACTAGTGTGTAAAATATTCCCAGCACATACACTTAATCAAAACAAGCCCAATTAAGCTCAGTACTCCAGATTCCACCTCATTAGCTTTCTGTTCCTAAAATATAACAGATGTGATTGCTGCGGGCCATGAGTTAAAGACGAATTTTTCAGCTAAGCACTTGCAATACAACCTAAAGTTATATGAAGATTTAATTATTACTTTCATTTTCATGGCTAACCGTAAAAGCTCATTTTTCACTTAATAGCAACTGTATTCCACTCCTGCATTTTACCTACTGTTACAGGGAAAAGTATCTAAAGGAGAAGAAGGGAGAGGTCAGGGGTCTTATTTTTACTCTTGGCCTCACATATTGAATGCGTGACTTCACAAACTTGCAGGGCTTTTACCCATTCTAAACTACTGGAATTCAGAAAGGATTCATGATCTCAGATTGCAGAATATCACTTCTGCCTTCAACCTCTGTGTGACTGTGTGAATGATATTGCAGCATGTTTGCCAGGCAGACTTCCAAAAGATAGAATGGTTTAGCATGCAGCAATAGATGTCTAGTGCTCCCCTTAAGTAATTCTTGGTACTTCTTAGCTGTATTTTAACTTTTTAAAACTACTAGATTCTATATAATATCCAATATAAGGAAAAATATTATCCCTTTTCAGTAGTCAAAAGGCCAAAGAGGATTACTACAAGACTGACAGCAGGGATATGAAGGAAAGCTCTGCCAATTGTCAGTAGCTGTATTTCTTTGTCAATACCCCAGTGTCAAGCTGCTGAATGTCTCCCACACTTTGTCTTTGTTATGGGAACTCAAGCATCTGGTGGATCAAAAATAATCTAGCCAAACCAAAGCATATCCAAGAATAATCCAGATGGGACAGTCTGACTTGTCCATGGCATGATTCACCATGGAGGTTTCCAAATGAGCTTTCAGCTTCCAATTAGTTAAACTTCTTTACAGATTCTGTACTGACGCATAACTGACACCATCCTCTCCTCTGATTTCCCAGAATACTTGGGAGTCTTGTAGATAAGACCTACTTTCTCAAGCTGTTCAGTTTTTCAGCTACACTGAGTGAGCCAAGAAGAAAACAATCCCAGGCCCTGTGCAGAGCAAGATCCTGGTCCAGTGAAGCCAACTGTGCATAAAATTGTGCACATAATACACATTCAATCTTGCAAAATTGAAAATAAAACAATTGCATTAGTATCCGTAGCAATACCACAGGCCCTAAATAGGCCTTTGGGTACCTTTTTTTTTTTTTTTTTTCCATAAATTATTACATAAGGTACAAGGCAGGACTAATGATTAAAATTATGTAAATGACGCAATTCACTACTCTTCCTGCATTTCTGTGTAGGATGACTTTTTTAAAAGTGTGTGGTTGCTCTCTCAGCAGGGTGGGTATCTGAGATAGCCTAATTGAAGTCAACGGAGCTACACATTGACATAAAACTAGTGTACTTAATAAGAGGTTAACACTAGAAGAAATGAAAAGCCAAGCTTTGTCTTGACAGATTTTCTCATGGTTGAGATCTCCTCTGGTTTGTACATTCCCACTGCATTATTCTTTCTTTTCCTCTCCTCAAAAGATTCATCGAAGAAAGAAAAAAAAAAAAACAAAACAAAACAACAACAACAACAACAACAAAACGCATGTTCTCTTTGTGGTTTACACTTAAGACATAGCTTTTCTGTTTGTTAAAATGTAGAAGGTAATAAATAATGAAAATTTCTAGTGATTAGTCACTAAGGTCTTTATTTATGGATGCCTGGCACAAATACACTGCAGATAATAGCCCAATTTAATATTTATGATGTGCTAGGTTTCTCTAAATTTATAAATTTGGCAATTATCATGGGATTTATCCCTTATTTATCTCCTTTTGACTTTTAATTAGTAGGATTGCCATGTAATCATTAACAATCTTCTCTTCCAAAAAACACCCTACCTGCTAATTCCTTGATGAATGTGTCCCCATTGTGTCACTATTCTCATTAGAAGATCTTTCTTAGTTGTTCCATTGACAAGCTTTCATTTAAAAATACTAGGTCTGCAGATGTCTTGAAGTGACATATCACTGACTGGACACATCACCCTGCAACATCCATGCTTTTATGTACCTGTCAGCCCTCAGCAGACCAGGCATTAGGGCACTCACTAAGGTGACCAATGGCCCTTCAAATCACAGCACCCTTCTCAAAAAAACAAAGGAAAACACGATATGTGTGTGAGTGGATAGGGGAGTAAAAAGCCTGGCATAGTCTTTTTAATTAAACATAATAAGACTCAGTGTAAAGATTATGCCTCTTTCTTTGACGATATAAAACAGTGGCACTGAAATTATACCTTTGTTAAAAAGTTCTAACATTAATCAAGTCGCTTCCATGGAGAGATGAAACTACAAGCTCTAACATGTTAACATTCAGCAATGTGTTACTAATAGCATCATTAACACATACTATATATAGCTGCATGAAGTGCCTTAGACTGAGCTAGTGCCAAGTCCCAGTTTGTCAAGTTGGGACACGGGAATGGCAAAATAATTTCATTCACTCCACCACCTAATTAGGATGGAGCTAAAAGCATGGAAGTTGAGAGCCTTAGCAGGTCTGCTGTGCCATTCCTCCAGGGTGGCTTTGTAGGGAATAGTAAAAATACTTAATGTAGTCACTGTTGCATGTTAAATGATTGTTAGGGAAGTGGAAGTGGTACAGGTTGAATCAGTAAAGGGGGAACACTGCCATCATTGTGCAGAATTCACTCCTCCCTCTCCACCTCATCTCTGCTCCCATGTTTGCCCATACTTCTATAAAAGAATTAATTTTTTTAATACTGGGACTCTTGACATTTTCTTTAAAACCAAGCTACCTTCCTACAATGTGCTGTTCTCTGGTGCATATTATACATCTTTGCCCTGAGAATATGAAGGGGGAATAAGGACCCATTAATCTGTTTAAGTTTCCTAGCAATTTCCATTAGGAAGGAATCTTGTGGTCTTCCCATTTGAAGAACATTTTCGACACTCAGCAGCAGTTCTTAGCAAAGCAATGAATGCAGTGACCAGCTTCTCACAAACCTGGCTCACTGGGTTATTTTTTAACTTTACACTGATGTAATTATTCTATTGTAAAATCTGACCTGTAGAAACACATTTATAATACACTTTGACCGAACAGCATATTACTCTACTACCTGCAGCAAGCCTGTAATTACAGCAGCATTATTTAGCCAGGTCCCAACACCGCATGCAAGCCCTTAGAGTGCTGGTGCCACGAATTAGCTGCAAAATATCCTGTATCCAGTCAGGAAGAGAGAGAATCAGATCTGCATAGTGACAGCGTAGTTGACTCTGTACCAGACACCAACAACACTTTCGTAAGTCTATATGTGGTTGCTGCTTGGAATTCTGCCCCCAGTTAAGAAAATATTTGAACAATTTGCTTTCTGATATTATCCCCATAGTAGTGGCTTACTTGACAACGTGCTAAATGAATCTGGTTTCAAAAAAGCAGAGGTATGTATATGTTAAATTAACCACCAAAAAACCAAACTCAATTCACAGTAAGACTCTCTTTTATATCCCCTTTATCCTGCGTATTTCATGTTGTTTAGTTCTAAGTGGGTAATTTTTATTTTTTTGTTAATTAATGTAAGACTCGATTAATATTGGCAAAAGCAAAATTTTTGAAAGATACTTCATTCTGTTGATATGATCCTTTCAGGCCACTGGCACATCACACAACAGCAGGGAGACCTGGCTCTTTTCCTCTGGTGTTGATTCTCTCGTTTTGTTGTTTGAACAGTTTTTTTGCTCCTCCCACACACTCCTCATTCGTTCCTCCACTTCTAATTATGCATTTTTCTGGTTTGAATCCAATAAAATCAGAACAAAAATTAAAGCTTAGTAAATAATATTTATAATCTAAACTTAAGAAGGCAAGGTACATGCTCAGTACCTTTTTTGACTTTAGACCCCATAAGATTTCCTGGTTAGTTTTGATGGTATCATTTCTCAGTGCAGTAGCTGATTAAGAGTCACTTGCCACATAATTTCCTGTAGTGTGAAAATTGGAAAGTTTGCAACAGAGTAGTGTATTTTGAAACAGCAGCCATTAACGCCAAAGTCAGAGCTGGTAATATGTGAAAGCTTGTGGTCACCTATGTATCCTTAGGGATGTAAAAGAAAAAAGAGATTTTCTGTAAATCCATTCCTAATTTGTGATGCTTATCATCAAAAAACATATGGCCAGATCAAAAGGACAGATCCTAAGCTGGTGCAAATTGGCCAAGCAGCACTGTCAGCAGGGATACTGGATTTATAACAGCTGAGTGTTTGGCCTATTTGTAGTTTAGTATAAGAGTTATCTGACTGACAGTACTGACAGTACAGAAGTTATAACAAAAAATGCCAAGTAAGAGTCTTACAGAAAGTCATCACACACTTTTCAGAACCTGAAAATTCACAAAATTTTTAGTGTCTTTGGACCAGTTTCTTTTTTAGTTTAGATTTCATATTACCCATATTTTAGTTCTTTATAAAAATGAAGTGCACTTCATATTCTTCTATACACCAAATAAAATAAATTTAACAGGCATTAAGTCAAAGAGAGTCATTCTGCTATAAAAGAGTAATCTGTCTCCCACTTCTCAGACTTCAGTAGTATGAAAAGAAGCTGCATTTAAAAATAGGCCAGGCAATGTTAAGAATATATTGTTTGGAACAATCTGGCAGTGGGAAAGGATAGTCTGACCTATCAGCTTTCCTTCCATCCCCAGCTGGTATAATTCTCCAGGTGCTGAGAGCACACAATTTAGTAGTTTCAGTGTTGAAACTGGGTGTTTTGGTTTTGGCCATATCTGTAATGCAGCTACATACATATATATATACACACATATATACATATATATATTTGTATGCATGGGATTTACATTGTAGACAGACAAAAACAACTAGAGGGTGGATTCTTGTGGTGGTGCGGGTTTTGGTTTTCTATTTGTACCTCTGTAGTGGTTTATTCCTTGTACCCCCTCCTGTTCATTTCCCTTAGTTCATTCCAAGTTGGTTGTCCAGCCCCTTTAGTTGCCAATCATATGTTACATAACCAGCTGGTCCTGTCCATCACTCGGGGGCCTCTCCCTGCATCCAGAAGGTTCCAGGAGAGGCGTCGAGTGATTGGGCAGGATTCAGGCTTCCCCCTTCCCTTTCCCTACTATTCATTGTTATCCCTGTATGTTAAGTGTTGAGTCACTCCCTGACTGTTTCTCGTTGGTCCCATGTTGTACCCACCCCTTTGTGACACCCCCCTTTATAAGCCAGGTCACTCGGGTGCTCTGGGTCTCTCCTGAGGCAGAGCCCTGGGGTGTGGAGCTAGAGTCCAATATACTCAGTTTGCTTCATCCTAGTTGAGTCCCTCCTTTTGTGCTTCCTGCCTTCGCCATATCCCTGCTCCTGGTGACAAGGTCCCCGGTGTTGCCATGGTGCCAGGGTTGGCCAGAGCCGAGCGACATGGGGCACCGCGACAGATTCTCACTGACAATTAGAGGTACTGGTTGCACAGGAGGAGGTAGCCTGTTGGATACACATTGATGTAAAATAAAAGACTTGCAGGAAGAGAATGCAGATGACGTGATTGTGGTATAACAAAAAAGAGACTGTAAATGGTAGGAATGGAGAATTGAGCTGCTTTTGGTACTGCAAAGGACTGGCAGGTGTTTGGATTAAGAAAGTGTCATTTTGACATTGTGGAAACTCAATAGAAAAGTGATTCATACTACCAACCTCTGAATATCTTGATCAAGTAAGCCATAGTTATTGCTGGAAAGAAATGATAGAAAAAGGAATTGAAAATAACAATTTTCTGTAAGAATGAGAAAGCAAACAAAGTATAACAACGTCACAAATTTGGGTTGTCTTCAGCACAGAAGAAGCAGCAAGAAATAAAAAAGTCGGACAATGAAAGACATCACAGACTGGATCCAATTTAATGCTTAAATGCCTAAAAAGCTTCCGTAATGCAACACCCAGAGCTAATGATATGACTCTGTGACATCCAACACTTCTGGTGGGCATGCAGGTACCCACTGCAGTGAATAGGGGCTTTGAGCAACCTCAAAATAATGACCTTTGTACAGAGGCAACACAAAGACACTCATTCACCAGCCAGTTGGAAAATATCAGTTTCTGCTCCCAGGGCCAATCCTGTGGCAAAACAGAGTGATGATTGGACATAAAAACATTCCATGCAGTCAGCCTTCCTTCTCTGAGGCAACACTACTCAGCACTGAGGTGCAGAGTTACACTATTACGCTCTTTCCCCTCTCAGACCAGGGACCCTTGCAAACATTTATACACACAGACACAGCTTCAAAAAGGAAAACAGAGTGAAAACTTCACTTTTTTTATGAGCATTAAACATTTCACAGGTAATACTCTTTGTCAAGCAGAAAAAGAAATTGAACCTGGGTCACTTTACTTTAAAACATTCACTCATACTGACTGAATGTTGTAAGAATACCAGGCTGCTACTCAGCAGCAGATGGAGCACTGATCTGATTACAGGGGCTGGTCAGCAGTGGCAGCACTTCTATTGCTTAAACAGAAACTTGCACACCTGGATGAACATCTGGAAATACTGAGCAAATGTACCAAACCATCTAACTCAAAGATGTGTTGTTGAAGGAAACCCAGATCTCTGAAATATGCATCAATTCCTTCCATACTATTTAAAAAAAAGATTAACACCTGCAATTCCACTTTGTGCAGGCCCCGGCCCTTTCAGAAGATACATAGAGGTGGTCTGCAGACAGCTGATGCACAGACATGTTCAGAAGTGACAGGCTGAGAAAAATTCAGTTTCTGGTATGCTTCATCTTGACTACATATGCACAAATGTAAGGACATCAGATTTTCAGGCCTTCAGCATACTGGGAATACAAAGGACCCAAACTGAAGTCTGGAGTTTAGGAGTCTTTATAGAGAGGAAGCAGCCAAGCATGAGGAGCAGGGGTACCCTGTAGCATCTCTCCTGATGACCCATTGGGACACTGCCATGCCTCTCAAATGCAGAGAAGACCTGAGGAAATGCGAAGGAGCAAAAAGCTTTGTTAAAGCCCTTTCTGTCTCCTTCCAGTCTTCCCTTTCTCAACATCCTGTGCAGCTACAGATACACTTCCATGCTGAAAGAGAAACATAAGTTACTCAGGCTGTGTTTTTTTCTCAGATAGTGATGCTCTGGGAAAAGCTAGCCGGAGAAATAGAAGGATCTTTGAGGTTGGAACTCCTCTGGAGTCGCTCAGTCTGTTTGATTGACCACACTGACCTGCAGGCTAAAACCTACAGCACAGCTCCCATTCTTACCAGAGAGTTGCCTGGAGGAATATAGATAGTGGGTAAATACAATTTAGTTTCGATTTAGAAGAGGAAGAAGAAAAATAATTATCTGTGCTTACCTGAATCAATATAGATACTCAGGATATGATTTCACGGCAAAGTAGCTTCATCAGCTCCTTCTGCTAAAGGTTAATTAAGATTGTTTTTGTCAATATACAAATATGGGCATGCACATTTCTGGGGATTCTCACCAAAAGTAAGATTCCTCATGCTATTAAGCATTACTGAAATGGTGCTTTGGAAGGTTTGGGTACACATTTCTTAACTTCTATTTCCACTTTGTACTAGAAAGTGTGATGATCTATGAATCAACATCACATGTAATTTAAAAACATGCTGAAAGAATCTCAGTCCAACATTCTCAGACATAAATGCAGTTGTTTTTAATTTGTGTCTCTAAGAGTTGGGAGTCATTCAGGAACAAGGGGTGGAGCTTCCTTAGTTGCTGAGTGGCCGATTGTAAGAGGTCTCTAGGGAGTGTGGTGACCCGGAGTAGGCAAACAGGGTCGTGGCCTGTCTCTGGGGCATGGCCATGGCAGTTTGCACAGCAGTTCATGCCGGTAGGGTTGCTAGTTCTCTTCCTGGTAAGGTGTGCTGTGTGTTGTTTGAGGTGTTTCTACTGGCTGGTTTGTCTTGGGGTTTCTGTTAGTAATGGTTTCAAGACAGTTGAAAACTGTGGTTGGTACAAGTGTATGTGACCAAGTGGAGCCCTCCAAAAAGGATTTGTCTGTACAGACCCATTCCTGCCCCGAGTGTTTCAGCTTATCATTTGTTTCAGGGGATGTTGTGAAGGAGGCATGCCTGAGGTGTGAGCAAGTGAATGACCTCCTTTCCCTGGTGGTCGAACTTAGGGAGGAAGTTGAAAGATTAAGGAGTATCAAGGAAAGTGAAAGGGAAATAGACTGGTGGAATTCAACCCTTCCATCTTTAAGGGAGGCCCATTAAGATTCAGAGGACTCACATGCCTCCCACTCCCAGGCAATGGAAGGACGCCTGGTAGATGAAAGGGAGTGGAAATTGGTCCCGGCTTGGGGAGGTAATAATAAAAACTCTTCCTGACCCCCATCCCCTAGCCAGGTGCCACTTCAGAATAGGTATGAGGCCCTGGATCTAGAGACCGAGCCAGATGATTTAGATGATTTAAAGGGAAATTATCTGCCCAGTGAGCCTCCCAATTTTGATTAATCTCTAAGACGGATCTCCACCTCTAACATCAAGAAGAAAAGAAGGGTAATCATAGCAGGTGACTCCCTTCTGAGAGGAACAGAGGGCCCTATATGTCGCCCGGACCCATCCCACAGGGAAGTCTGCTGCCTCCCTAGGGCCTGGGTACAAAATATTACTGAAAGACTTCCTGGGCTGATTCAGCCCTCTGATTATTACCCACTCCTGATACTCCAGGCTGGCAGTGATGAAATTGAAAAGAGGAGTGTCAAGGTGTTTAAAAGGGACTTTAGGGCACTGGTCAAGTGGTTGTTAAGACAGGGGTCCAGGTAGTGTTCTGCTCAGTCCCTTTGGTAGCAGAGAAAAATGATGAAAGAAATCAGTAGCCCAGCTGAGGTGCATGTATACCAATGCACGTAGCATGGGTAACAAACAGGAAGAGCTGGAGGTCATGGTACAACAGCAAAGCCATGATGTAGTCCCCATCACAGAAACGTGGTGGGATGACTCACATGGCTGGAGCACTGCACTAGATGGCTGCAAGCTCTTCAGAAGAGACAGGGAAGCAAGAAGAGGTGGAGAGGTGGCCCTTTATATTAAGAAGGCTTTTGATGTTATGGGTGTTGAAACTAATGAAGGTGGAGTTGAATGTTTATGGGTAAGAATTAAGGGGAAAGCCAACAAGGCTGACAACCTGGTGGGAGCTTGTTATTGTCCACCCAGCCAGGAGGAAGAGGTGGACAACTTATTCTATAAGCAGCTCTAGAATGTTTCAGGATCATCAGTGCTTGTTCTTGTAGGTGACTTCAACCTGCCAGACATCTGTTGGGAACTTGATGCAGCAGAAAAGAGGCAGTCCAGGAAATTTTTAGAGTGCATAGAGGACAATTTTTTGTCGCAGCTGGTGGGTGAGCCCACCAAGGGAGGGACTATGTTAGACCTGTTGTTTGCAAATAGAGATGGGCTGGTGGGAGATGTGGTGGTTGGAGGCCGACTGGGGCAGAGTGATGAAATTATAGAGTTCTCGATATTTGGTGAAATCAGGAGGAACACCAACAAGAGTCTTACATTGGACTTCTGGAGGGCAGAGTTTGGCCTGTTTAGGAGACCTATTCAGAGAATTCTTTGGGAAGCAGCCCTTAAAAACAAAGGAGTTCAGGAAAGCTGGGTGTGCTTCAAAACAGATTTTGAGGGCACTGGAACAGACTGTCCTTGTGTGCCAAAAGATGAGTCGACGAGGCAAATGTCCAGCCTGGACGGACAAGGAGGTTTTGGAGGAACTTAGGAATAAAAAGAGGATGTATCATTCTTGGAAGGAGGGTCAGGTCCCTAAGGAAGTATTTAAGGGGACTGCTAGAGCATGTAGGAAAAATATTAGGGAGGCTAAACTCAGTTTGAGCTCAAAATGGCGACTTCTGTAAAGTATATTAAAAAATGTTTCTACAAATATATTAATGGTAAAAGGAAAGGTAAGGCCAACCTTTGTTCTTAATTGGATTGGGGAGGGAACTTAGTAACTGCAGATGAAGAGAAGGCAGAAGTGCTTAATGCCTTCTTTGTCTCAGTTTTCAGTGGGAAGTCAACTTGCCTACAGGACAACTGTCCTCCTGGGTTGGTTGATGGTGTCAGGGAACAGAATGGTTTCCCCACTATCCAAGAGGAGGCAGTCAGAGAACTGCTGAGATGCTTGGATACTCATAAATCTATGAGCCCAGATGGGATCCATCGCAGGGTGATGAGGGAGCTGGCAGAAGAGCTTGTGAAGCTGCTATCCATCATTTACCAACAGCCCTGGCTCACTTGTGAGGTTCCAGATGATTGGAAACTGGCCAATGTGACACCCATTCATAAAAAAGAGTGGGAAGGAGGATCCCAGTAATTATAGACTAGTCAGCCTGACCTCAGTACCTGGCAAGATAATGGATCAGTTTATACTGAGTGCCATACCGCAGCACCTACAGGATGGCCAGGGTCTCAGGCCCAGCCAGCACAGGTTTAGGAGGGGTAGGTCATGTTTGACCAACCTGATCTCCTTTTATGACCAGGTGACCCACCTGGTGGATGCAGGAAGGGCTGTGGATGTTGTCTATTCGGACTTCAGCAAGGCTTTTGACACTTTCACCCACAGCGTAGTCCCGGAAAAGCTGGCAGCCTGGGGCTTGGACAGGAGCACTCTTTGCTGGGTTAAGAACTGGCTGGATGGCCGGGCCCAGAGAGTGGTGGTGAATGGTGCTGCATCCGTCTGGCAGCCAGGCACCAGTGGGGTTCCTCAGGGGTCTGTGCTGGGACCAGTTCTGTTCAGTGTTTTCATTGATGACATGGATGAGGCTATTGAATCTTTCATTAGTAAATTTGCAGATGACACTAAGCTGGGAGTGTGTGTTGATCTATTGGAAGGGAGGAGGGCTCTGCAGAGAGATCTGGAATGGTTGGATGGATGGGCAGAGTCTAAGATGAAGTTTAATAAGTCCTGAATCCTGCACTTTGACCGCAATAACCCCCCGCAATGTTATATGCTGGGGACAGTGTGGCTGTACATTGGCCAGGAGGAAAGGGACCTGGTGACAGCAGCTGAACATGAGCCAGCAGTGTGCCCTGGTGGCCAAGAGGGCCAATGGCATCCTGGCCGATATCAGGAATGGTGTGGCTAGCAGGAGCAGGGAGGTCATTCTTCCTCTGTACTCAGCACTGGTGAGGCCACACCTTGAGTATTGTGTCCAGTGCTGGCCCCTCAGTTTAGGAAGGACGTTGATATGCTTGAGCGCGTCCAGAGGGGACAACGGGGCTGGTGAGGGACTTGAAAAACAAGCCATACAAAGAACAACTGAGGGAGCTGGGGTTGTTTAGCCTGGAGAAAAGGAGACTCAGAGGTGACCTTATCACTCTCTATAACTTTCTGAAGGATGGTTGTAGACAGTTGGGGGTTGGTCACTTTCTCCAGGCAGCAACTGGCAGAACGAGAGGACACAGTCTCAGGCTGCTTCAAGGGAAATATAGGTTGGATAATAGGAAGTTTTTCACAGAAAGAGTGATTAAATACTGGAATAGTCTGCCCGGGGAGACGGTGGAGTCACCATCCTTGGACGTGTTTAAAAAAAGTCTGGATGTTGCAGTCGATGCCATGATCTAGTTGAGGTGATGATCTTGAAGGTCTCTTCCAACGTGCACATTCTGTGACTGTGTGATTCTGTAATTAATTCTAAGAATCATGGTTCACAGGATTTCATATCCTTTACAATATAGAGCTTATTATAAAAATGGGAATTTCTTGATGAAGTTGTACATATGGCAGGATAAATACAATGCTCTCTTTTTTGTCTAAAAATGTAGTATTTCCCATTCTTATTTCCATGTGATACTCTGAAGTAAAACTCAAACATAGGGATGACAAGTCCCAAAAGTTAATTGATAGGTGAATGTTATTTTCTACATTAAAATCTGTGGTACTCCTGAAATTTTTTTAGGAGTCAATCAACCTATTGATAATGGAAAAATATACAGAGAAACAGTATATGCAGAATATACCACATAAACAATTTTGCCATTCTTACTTCCTCTTTTTGCAGGTACAGAAAGTAGATAAATTCAACATACATGCACAAAATGGAAACAGCTTGCATTGCTTTTCACGCAGGAAAATGGAATGGTTCTTTCTATATTTTTTTTTGAAGTACAGAATGATGAGACCCTACTCTTAACCTTATGACATAATAAATCCAAAAAGGATATGCAATGAAATAAATGGAACACAAAAGTACAGTAAAAAATATGAAGGTGAATACTTTTCACAGCATGCTGTCATCCCTTGCAATTAACTCTAGCAGAAGATTATTAAGTCAAATATGAAAGATTTTTAAAGGGCTGAATAATTTTATGAGTAATAACAAAAATATGAATGTTAAAGTAATCTATTGTCATGCTTCTGAGGGTAAATTGATAGCTGCAGGGGTCAAGAAGATACCCTCTTCTCTGCCTTCCTATTCACACAACTAGCTAAGTTCATTAAGGGCTTATCTTCAACCTCCCCTCATGCACCAGACATTGGTCACTTCTGAAGGCAGCAAAAAATGTGAGACTCAAGAAATGAGAAAGAATACCGTACTTGTCTGTTTCTGTAGAGTAAATCCTATGCTCCTTCTCATCATCTTTATCTGAACATGTTTTACCTCCAGCATCAGAGATTGTTTCTTGTCTTCACAATCTCCATGGATTCATCATAGATACTTGTAAGCTTGCTGTTCCAAATCCCTCAGCATTTTAATTTTCACATCTCATCCACACTTTCATCCGGGAATCTAGCTCATCTTTTGTTGACCTAGTAGTTTCCATGAATTTTCCGAGCTTAGGCTCTGAAGGATGATGAAACAGGGAAGGAAAAAAGAACAAAACAAAACACAATCTTCTTGATTCAATTTCCTGCTCTTATCACCATCAGTTTTCCCCAAGATGGGGGGATAACAATCTCTGTGATGCTATTCTCACTCTGCTTTTGAGATCTTAGTGACCTGCAGCAATACCAGGTGGAGAAGAACAGGAACAAGTCTGTATCCAGTGTAAAATTCTTTGACACAATTCCTCTCTCAACTGAGGTTGCACTGGTCTCAGTAGCTGTCTCGTGATAAATTTTTGAGACATTTTTAAAAATTTCAGACTTCCTTTATAAATGTTTCATGTTAAAGTTCTGTGAATTCTTCAAAGGGAATTAGCAAAGAATTTAAAAATTTTAATGAAGCAAATAAAGCTCTTAACCACTTTTGAAGAGCAATCTGATATAACTTATATCTTTGGGTATTGCCCATCACAAACTCATTTTGGGGTTTATGGTTTCGTATTATTGATCCTGAGATTTTTGTTACCTACTGTGCCTGAAGGACTTGGTAAAAAGTAATGATGCAAAGCAAAAGAACAAAATAATTTCCAGGAATTTCTTACTGTTGTTACTATTATACATTTCTAAACTCACATTAAAACATTGTAGCAATCTGCACAAACACCACATAAAATTGTGTAATAATGATAATAATAACAATAAAAAAGATCCTTGATCTTTTAAAATACACTTCTTTGGTTTACTTTGATGAAGTAAGTGATCCAAAGTTTATATTCTATCCATGTAGGTGGTATTTATTAAAGGCTTGTGTAGAACTCTCGTGGCAAAGAGCACTATCCAGCTTGACTGCTCTGGGAACTTGAACAGACATACCAAGAGGGAGAAGAATGAGACATCAGAATAATTAGGAAATAAAATCTATCATTAAAAGAGCTACTGAAAAGTATTAAAACCTTCAAAGCATATACAGTACAGAAGAAACAGGCACTGAAAGTACTTGTTTACCCTGAGCACACCTCTGTCACCTCATCATTCATATCTTGAACATTATTCTATCCTTCAGTGCCTGTGTTAAGTATAATTTCCAAACTGCCAGAGGTCACTGTGCTCCAGAAATGCCTCTACTGGAAAAGTTGGCAAAAGGAGCAATATTTTTCAATGTGGTCCTGAGAGAATACCAACTGCAGTTCTTTCTAGATCAGTAAGTAAAATATATTCATCTAAAGCTGAACCAGGATTAGTTTTCAGGAAGGAGCAATAAAGTAGTTCTGATACAAAACTCCAGTAACCACATCTATTGTATATTTTCCATTTCAGAGGTGATTTGGTGTACATGAGCAAGTGTTCTCTCTGAGGAAACAGAAGTGGAAGATCAGTTTCAGGCGCATGAAAAATGTATTTCAACCCCTGTTGAGGACATGAAGTCCCAAACACTGATCCTTCAGACAGATTTGAACCAAAGTTTGTGAATATTTTGTCTAGTCTTACAATAAATGGAATCCAATGTTTCTATATCATAAAATCATTGAAAGTCTTGGATTGGAAGAGATTAAAAGATTATGCAGTTTCAATCCCCCTGCCACAGGCAAAAACACCTTCTACTAGAACAAGTTGTTCAAAGCCCCTTCCAACCTGGCCTTGAACACTTCCAGGGATGGGGCAACCACAGCTTTTCTGTTGGAACCACATGATCCACATGTGGTTTTAGTAGCTTTGATCCTGTGACCTTCTTTTGTACTGTACTACTTGCTAAAACAGACATAGGCAACAGCATTTAAATGACCTGTTCTTCAATCTCCCACATCTCCAGGAGAAAGGAGCACCAGCTGGGTGAATAAATAATCCAGCAAGAATTTCAGCAGAAACACTCATCTTCCCTGATACCAACCACAGACCCAATTTGTTCATTCTCAAGCACCCAGAACAAATACAAAGAAACTCATTGCTTGTTAAGCTTAACTGCATCTTTAATAAAAGAATAAAAATGAAGATTATACAAGTTGCAGCAAATACTCACATATCATCAAGGGACTGTCTGAAACAGCCTTGCTAATATTTTTGCTGTAATTGTATTTCATATGCTTGCCTATCACAAAAGAAGAAGAAAAAAGTTTCAGTAAATTTATTTATCTGGTTATGTAACACTCAGTTTTAGTTCCTCTGAGGTAACAGGCATGCATTATCCCAAAACATCTGTTCAGTTCAGCCTCCAAATGCAGTGCATGAGCTAATAGCAAAATACATGGAAAATACTGAGTGGTCAGGTGTCTAAATTGGATAAGAAGGAACCACAAGGAGAGAGAAAAGATGAATCCTAATGCTCATGTCTTAAAAATAATTCCAAGGCATGCACAGCAGGAGCTTAAGAAGAAGATTCTTTACTTAGGTGAGTCTCCTGATGAATACTGTGTCTGTAAAACCTATGAGGGACATATTGCCATTTATCCAGCCGTGGAACGAGCAGTCAAAGATTGTTTTGTATACAAATCCTAATCTTGTATCACCCTTCTGAAATCAGAACAGATACAAGACAGAGCCTTTAGAGAAGGTGGTCAAAGTGGGATTTTTATGTCAAACTGCCCAGTGTCACCTGAGTGAATTTACTCAGGTAATTTACTGAGAAGACTCTACATGCACCCACTGGCAGAGGTCCTAATGCATTCAAATGAGGGATTCACAGGTTTCACAAAATCTGAAAAAGTGTTTGTTAGTATCTAAAGAATTACCTTTCCTCAAAGATTCTATGTATACAACCACATATGTCTTTGAGAAACTGTAAAGGTTCCACATAATTTCCCACCAGATCATCTGTCCTGAAGAATCTGATTTTAGTGATGAGTTCAGAGTGATTGGATGTGGTCATGGTGCAGAGATCTCTTCTTTTAAGACTGTAGATAGATTTCTAGGGTCAGTAGATCCTTTGAGACAGTCCTTATTTTGGAACCTTCCAGGTCCTCAAAAATGGCAAAATTCTGACAAAATGTATCATCCATGGGTCTCCCAAGAACACATGGATTTTTTCTCTGCCATTATGGGTGCTGATTTTATGGGCTGAATCTATACCAGAATGATGTGCATTTCAGCTACAAAGTGAGACAGATCTTAGATCCACTGTCTCTCAGCTGAGGAAGGATTTTTATCACACATGTCCAACCATTAGTTTTGCTGAGGGGTATTTAGGAATTGTGAAAACCTGATTTCTTCATCTAATTGCATCTTAGAAAAAATACTGAGTTAGGAAGCAATTAGTGCCTAATACTATCATTTTTCAACTCTACCAAATCTAGCAGTTGTGATTTTTTCCAGCCACTGGGTGAGAATATAGAGTAATGCAGTTTGACTAGTACATTGAATAGCTGTAGTAAGTATTATCATTATTATTGTTATTGTATGAAAAAAAAAAAAAAAAAAAAGGAAAGATAAACTTATGCTGTTGGGGGATTTGTGTTTTTATTTTATAATTTGTTAAAATGTTTTTGAAACAGGTTTTTTGTTAATGCTTATTTTTGAATGATGGCTTTTTCCACTTACAAAAAGGAAAAAAAAAATATTTCACATGGAACATGTTTTTAAATAAACAAGAAATTAGTTTCAAGACACTTGCTGCTCTGTGACATGACAACTGCATGTTGTTACAGTGACACCTGGGAAATAAAGTGTTCAGAAAAGTAATGGAGTAACACAGAACCAGCAGCTTTGGCAGGATTGATCTTACAACAGATTCTCTTTGAAGAATGTTTTTTTATTTGGTGAATCTGTAATGTCTGATTACATATATAAAACTCACAATACCAAGTATTTTCTGCTTCCACATCATGACAGGTAACAACATTGTAATTGTACAGAAGTCCAGGAGTGGAAAGGATCCACAGGCTTGGCAGAATACACCTGGAAGGGTAACAGTCCCACTAACCTTAACAGTATTTTGTTGTATTATCTCTATTATCGCCATCAAACTGTAAATTAGTATAAAGAACTAAGAGAAAAGATGAGATAAAAAAATCTGAAAATCATATCATTAAAATGTAGATGGGATAAAGATTATTTGGAATGAGGCTTGAAAACTTTGTGGCAAATGATCCCCATTTTTATGAAGGGATAGGTTTGTATAATCAGATGCATCCTGTAGTGAATTCCCATCTTAGAACTGTAATGCAAGGTGAAAAAAATTCATTGCAATAAGAAGCTAAAGCTTTCTAGATCTGAACATTTTCAAATATTCAGAAGGAGAAGCAAGCTATTTAACAAGAAATGTTCATTTTCCTTTTAAGACCTCCTGATTAAATGTGATTATTGCATATTCCGAAGTAGTAGGAATAGAATTGTTGATTTCACATATTTTTCTTAGGTTCAACTAAAAAGTTGAGCATAAAGGGGGCGTATAGCTGAACCAAACTCCTTCTGCCTGGAATCATTTATAAAGAAGAGATTTATCACAAACTTTCCCCCAATGTATGATATCGGAGACTAATTTTTGAACTAATCTAATTAAAGTCAGTTTGGGGACAGTGGTATTTCTCTAATTGTTTCTGAGACGTGCATTAGCAACAGAGAGTGTTTTGTTGTCACAATAACAAGCCTGTGATAATGTCTTCAGACATAGAATGGAATTATGTCACAAGGGTGCTTTGGGATCAGCTGCTTCTGTGTAAGTTTGGTTAGAAGGAGCAGAGATGTCTTTGCCTGCAAAGAAACATGAGATGCACTGTAGGTGTATTTAAAGAGCCCCTCTGTAGGTGTTTTGATGCTTGGCTACAGGAAAAGTAATTTTATTATGGATATCTCATTCTTATAATTCTGCAATTTGTGTAAATCCTTTCCCGCACATTGAGCTTGGTACTTCACTGTGTTATAAGGGTAAGGACCTCTGTCTGCCCTCTTTTTCCTATGCATGACCAATAAATAAAGGTAGATGAAGAAGTCCACTGTGATCCTTCCATAGTCTTCAAGTATTGAAGCATAAACAAAAGACTAAAAGCTGACTTGTCATATTAAATTTCAGAACAATGATATACTTCATCAGATGGGGTGGCCTATTGAGTAGATTGCCTCAGGATGTTCTGTGTGAAGATGTGCTCCATTTGCACTGAGAAAAATGCCTAACCCTAATTTTCTTTGCTCTCTTTTGGGTATTTTTTCCTGGAGTTTTGTTGGCTCTTCATTATGAATTCATGGTCTAGAAAAAAGTGAACTCAGTGCAAGAGAGAAGGATTTCCTGTTCATTAATTACATGCTATTAACTTGAAAACTTTGGCTGTGGCTTAGAAGGCAAAAAGCTGTCCAGATTGCAACACTTAGGTTCACAGCATGGCACAGATCTCGTAAAGGTGATTCAGGTTAGTTTATAGAAAGCAGGACATCAGATGGTAAAGTTAATCTCCAAAACAGCTCCCTTAGTGCTAATGTAGGAACAGAAAAAGAATGGAAGGGTTCAGATACTTTAGAAGCCAAAAAATACAAAGAAAAGCTTATTCTGGCTTCTACAGTTCCATATCCAGGTGTAGAGTATGAACTGAGTGGTTCTAAGTTTCTTGAGAAAAGGAAAAAAAATAGTGAGAATGTAAAAAGAGAAATGTAGTGTTAGGTATTTTTAAAAATGCAATACAGTGAAATGTACAACTGAAATGTTTTTAAAGAAACATTTTTAAATGTTAAAACAATATTTCCATGAAGAACAAGCTAAACCATATATTTTCATTTCCTATGGAGTTGTTTCCAGTGTTATCTAGGAAGATATGGTTTGGACATAAGATTTATCTGACGGTTGAAGTTTTAAAGGCAGTCCTATGTGTATTCCCTGCTGTTTGACAAGGGCTGAGGTCATACTGCAGACAGCTGTACGTTCTCTCTCAAGTACTTAGATGTCTGTTTTCACAATATGTCTAGGAACAGAGCATCTTTGAAATTACTGTGTCTATGTCAAAGTTCATTGAACTTGGTGGACAGGTTAAAAAATTATGGACAAGCAGAAGGAAGGGAGACACAGACATACAACATGATCACTTAAATTTTATTTCTCTAAGAAATCCCACTGGTAAGGTCAAAGCAAAGCAAACGAAAAGCCATTAGCTTGCTGAAGATATCTGAGAAACAGAACTTTAACAAATCAAAGAATAACACAGAATTTACACTTTGAGGTTAATTTTAAGTGAATGGCATAAATTCAAGCCTGTTCATTTTTGTAATAGAAAGCAATAACATGTTTTAGAAACATACCACTTTTGATGACTTTATAGCACAGATGGCAGGGCTGCAGCTTGGGAACACCTACCATCACTGAGAGTTTGGCTTCAAGGGGTGAGACAATAATTTTTTCTGGGTTGATAGATTTCTGTTCTAAAGTCTGTTTTCTGACACACTTTCAGATGCTTCAGTGTTCTTCTGTCTGTACTGATTACTCTGGTGTGTTTTAGAGAGAGGGATCTCCTAATCAAAACTTGACCTTGTGTATGGCATCTTTCCTCCTAAAACACTGGTTTTGGTGGGGAAGCAGTGATTCTGAAACAGGCATTAAAGCAGTTGGAGATGATGCAGTTGTTTAGGAGGTGCTTTGGCAAATTTACAGTACTGTTACTCCCTAATAATGACACAGGCCAAACAGACTGTGGATGAAACAAAGTAGAGAATACCTCTGTGCCCCAGTAATTTTAATTATTTGATGTATATATTTTAATTCCTTTTTTGAATTATGAATTAATAAAGCAGCTGTCTGAAGGTAGAGTTTTATAGAAATTCTCATGGTCATACACCACAATCTGCATTTGAACTTTGCTTGGCCTATAGGAGATCCAGGATCAAATTTATGTTTCCCATTATAATGAGGAACCCTAGCTTTTTGAAATTGGTAACAGATTTCCATATAATTCTTTCTATCATTATTTTTATCCAAAACACAACATTATAGTTTATCTCTGATCACAAAATCTTCACAGAACAAAACAGAACTGAGATGAGAAAAGAACTCGGGAATGATGATGAATATTTTAAATTACTGCATATAGGTTTTGTGAAAGCGTCAGGCACATTTCTGTAGTGCAGAGAGTTTAGTCTGAAACACTTGAAAAATGCATCAAGTACAATCCATTTTTCTCTGTTAAAACAATCAAACTGTTTAGACCACTGATAATGTATTTGTCAGTGGCTGCCAACATGTAGAGCTAGTCAAATAAGCCCTGACAAAATAAAGTTACACAGAAACACGCAATTCACTGAGCTCAGCTGTCTCATTTCAAACATTTTGGGTTTAACTGACTGCAGAGATGGGTTTCCAGGGAACCATTTTAATTCCTGGTAGATGTGCCATAGGGGCAGGGATCTCACAAACTGTGAAAAACTCAAATTGGATTCATACAGCTGCTCAAGAGCCAAGTCCTCTGCAACCAACCAGTGGAGATGACAGTCTCATCATTTTAATGGCAGGGATTATTTGGAAAATTGACAGGAATACCAATTTCCCTAAAAAGCTACAGTATCTAAGAGCTAACTCTAGACATACAGAGCAAAGATATGCTTTTGATTTATTGTGGATAGCAAACAAACTATAACACTCACTTAAAATTTCCCAGACCTAAAAATCTCTACTTCTGAGCAAGCTCTACACTTAGATTTGATTTTGCTCCTTTCCCAGCTCTCCCTAACACATAGTATGCCTGAGAGGAGCCATCCACACAGAGTATTCATGCTAGGATGTCCAAGTGATGTCCAAAGTTATCTGTTCTGTTTCTCTAATAATCAGTGCTTAAACCAGATTGCATTTCCTTAGAGTTACATTCACCTCTTCATTGTCTTTCCTCACCTTGATCAGAAGCATGACAAGGATCACACAGTTCACTCTAATGACAATTTCTAAAGTGTGGTCTGTACAGAATTCAGAAGAGCAATGTTTGTGAATTTGTCTTTGGTGTTGATGTTCCAGTGTGGGCACCTCCCCCATGGGCTGTGGGTGATCTCTGCATCTCCCATGGATCCCCATGGGCTGCAGGGGCACAGCTGCTTCACCATGGTCTCACCACAGAGGAATCTCAACTCTGGTGCCTGGAGCACCTCCTGCCCTCATTCTCCACCGACCTTGGTGTCTCCACGTTGTTTCTCTCACATGTTCTTACTTCCTCCTCTACTCTGGCTAGAGAAAACTGTGCATACCCAATTTTGTTTGGATTTTCTTATTAAATATGTTATCACAGGGATGCTACCAGCCTCTCTCATTGGCCCAGTGTTGGCCAGCAGCATGTCCATCCTCGGAGCCATCAGGGACTGGCTCTGCTTACATGGTGGAAGCTTCCCGTAGCTGCTCACAGGAGCCACCTCTGTGGGCCCCCCACTACCAAAAACCAGGCTGTGCAAAATCAGCATCATAGATCTGGGCAAAATTTTACAGCTAAGTAAAGGAACAGTCACAGAATTGTTGCTGATCTACTTATCCTCCCTCTGTCAAAGAGCAGCCATTGGGCTGGCTTGAACAAGTCCTAAACTGTGGTACTACTGCTGATGGCTCAGCTGCACTATCAAAGAAAGTGAGAACACAAAAATTCACCATCGATCTGAACTACCTGTTGCCAAAGCTCAGTGGGAATATCCAGCCTTTAACCATATTGGGCCCAAGAATACAAGTCTAAAAGCATACACAATAGTGGAAGTAGTGGTCTAGAAGTAAGAATTATAGTATACTTTCAAATTCAGAAAATATTAAGATAAAACAGGCTTAAGGTACCTCCTACAAAAAATAATACTCTGAAATATGATAACATTAAAAAGACCCTGAAAATATGTCAGTTTTCCCAATGTAGCTCAAGTTTAGACCAAAATTTGGCTTTTCCCTGTCCCTTTAATAGAACGGCATAGACCAAAAAGTCATTAGCTGGAGACACACAAACCAAATGCAGCCAACACCATGCCAATTATGACAATGGACAATGTCCTTTAATGAAAAAGCTCTTCTTATGGTGTATCAGAATTCATAGCTGTACATTTAAAAGCATAAGCAACAACTAGTCATTTTTTTAAAATGTAAAACCAATGCAGTTTTAAAAAAATGTCTATTTCTCAGACATTAGTCAATTCAAAATAAAATACACATTCTCAAAATAAAAATTGTAAAGTCAGGTAACACTCATAAAATAGGGAAAATTGGTCTCCTTTTGTGTTTTTTATCCCCTCTGTTTGTGTCAATATGTTGTCTTTCATCTTATTCTTATACTTTTCATAGTAGAGACAGGTTCATTTCCTATTGATCCATATGCATTCAGTTATGAGCACAACGGAGTTTCAGTCAACAATCAAAATTTTAAAGCACTGTGGTTAGAAAATTTCATCTAGAATAATACATGAGGAGGCATTATTTATGAAAATCAAGTGAAGAGAGAATGTATAAGATAATACCATAATTGAAAAGCACCACTGAAGGATTGATTTTACAACTATTTGTTAATAATCTTAACAAATTTGCTCAAATTCCCTCCACATAACATGCTAAGTAATGATACATCTACAAGAATGGTAAAAGTAATGACAGTGTTCTCTGACTTTTTTTTTCATTTACACTGTAAGATAAAATTGATAAATGGGATCCATGTATATCAGGATTTAGAGGAGAAAAAATAGATATTTAAAAAACTAAGCTGCTTTCTTTTACATTGGAAGAATGTTGAACATAATTTGAATACTTCAACAACAAAGAAGGTGGGAGGAAAATTAACATACAGCAGTGCAGATCTTCAGTAGGTTTTACAAAGACTATTTCATAGTGTATCATACAAGTAAATTAGAAGAATATTTTGACTGATGTCTTGGTAAAATTGACTGCAAAGTTGCATGAAAATATATCTACCGTATCTGACATATGAAATAAAATGCTGGATGAGCTAGCTATTGAGCTTATCAATAGCAAATCTTCAGCAACACTTTGTCATACTTCCTCTTTCCTAAATGCCCATTTCCCCTGACAGAAAAGCACAGATACAGAAAGGAGATTTAATGACTAGAGAAAGGAGAACTACTCCATTTTTTTAAACATGTGACAACTTTATTATTCTGTTAAATAATGTTTAATCCATATTTAATTTCATATAATATTGAAAAGAATTGCACAAATATTGCAGAGATGATAGAATATAACTGGGTCCTTCCTGCACTAGGGTCAAAAAACTCCCTCCAGTGATATAGGTTTCAGGCTGAGTGGAGAAGAGTAGAAGAAACAAACAAAGAATTGGAGAAGCATGATGACATCAAATTTGCAGGTGCCACTAAGCTGAGATGTGCAGTTGTCACAAAAGAAGGAAGCAATGCCATCCAGGGGACTTGGACAAGCTTGATAAGAGGGACCCACATGCACCTAAGGAGATTCGATAAGTCCAAGTCCAGGCTGCTGCACTAGAGTTGGGGCAGTCCCAGACATGAGTAGAGACTGAGTAATGAACTCATTGAAATCAGCCCTGTGGAGAAGGGTTTGGGAGATTCTGGTGGAGGAAGATCTGAGTATGACCTAGCAATGTGCAGTTGCAGACCTGAAGGCCAACTGCATCCTGGGCTGCATCAACAGCAGTGTGGCCCATCAAGGGGGGGGATTCTGCCTCTCTGCTCTGCCCTGGTGAGACCCCACCGGGAGTGTTACATCCAGCTCTGGAGCCCTCCAAAACAGGACAGACATGGATCTCTTAGAGCAGAGCAGAGGAGGTCACAGAGGTGATCAGAGGGCTGTAGCACCTCTCCTATGAAGACAGACTGAGAAAGTTCATCCTGGAGAACAAATGATTGAGGACATCTCATCACTTAGAGGGAGTTTATGTAAAAGATGGAGAGCAACGTTTTGCAGAGGCAGATAGTGATAGGACAAGAGGGGACAGTTTTAAACTAGAAGAAGAGAGATTAAGCCTACAGCTTAGATGGAAATTCTTTACTCTGAGGGTGATGAGTCACTGGAGGAGGTAGTGCAGAAAAGTCATGGCTGAGCCATCCCTGGAAATGTTCAAGGCCAGGTTGAATGTGCCCTTGAGCAAACTGATGTAGTGGGTGGCATTCTTGCCACCATGGTAAGGGGTTGGAAGATGATCTTTAAGGTCCCTTCCCAAGTCATTCCATTATGTGCTTCTGTGAATGTTAGCATTGTGCCAGGTAATAACGAGTTCATATGTGAAAGGCTTCAGGTTGAAAAGGAAAGTGAAATAAAAGGTCAAAGAGCTCTCTATGTGTTCTGGAAGAGAAATATACAATAGAAGTAAATTACATGAGAAGACAAGAGAACTGAGTACTATTCCAAAGAGTAAATCCTAGCAAGGATACATTATTAGACCGAGAGCTCGAGAAAATTCAAGGGACAAGGTGTAGAAAATAGGTTTAAGATTACAAAAAATATATATGACAAGCCATATCTTAGAGAAGTGAGGTTTTGTTGGGGTTTTGTTGTTGTTGTTGCTGTTGTTTTGTCTTGTTTTTTACACAGACTTCTATTTGCTCATGAGACGTTGAAGCAGCACAGAGGATAGGCAAAGTACAGGTCCAAAAGATGAAGTGCATAGTCAGTCATATTAAAGTGCTTGTAAACAAGCTGTCTGGGAACCAGTCTGAATACAATTCTACAAATTTATCAGTGCAGCGTAAGATATAAAAACTACAGAAAGCAGAAAAATGTAATTTTAGACAAAATGAAATCTTCTAAGAGAACTAGACCATTAAAAGATTATGCTCTTTTTCAATCAATTTTTTGAAATATCTAAATCGGTTCTTTTTTAAAAAAGAGGGGGAAAGTGCTTTATCTTAATTTCATTTTTATTTACATGACACTATTGACTTTAAAATAGAAGACTACTAAATATAGTCAGTTATGTCAGAAACTTAAAAAGTCCTTTGGAATTGAAAGTGCATAATCATAATACCAATTCTTTGTGATGCTTTGGCACTATGCAGGAATCACAACTTCGTTAGAGACATGGAAAGCTGGAATTGTCATAAGCCAGTGTCTTTCACTCAATCAGCATTGCCAGACACTTGAAAATACCGGAAAATTAATTGATTAAATTTTCAAATTCATCAATGCTTTGGTCTAATTTAGATTCATATTAAGATTGTTTTTCTTTAAAAATCTGTGTGGATTATAACTGTACTCCTTCCAATTACAGTAGTAATTAGGAAAAATTATGACCAGATGAAACTGTGAACATAAGGACTTAATATAGATGTTTGTTACTGGGTTTTCTGATAACATTGATAACAGCAGTAGCTAGTACATTAATATTTTTGAACAGGAAATATACAGCTGTTAATTTTCATATCTGCTAACCATGAGAATGTTACATTATGCCTTCTTGTGAGTTCTGCTCACACACAGTACCCCTCAAAGTATTGTACCCACTCTGTATCTCCAGCACTGCTCAGAAGTGGAATGATTTTGTCCAGTGTGGCACAAGACTGATTAAAGTCACAGCCCTTATCAAAGCAGTAAAACATATCTCCAGATATTTCTATTCCCTGTAGCTTCTGGATTCCACTCCTATCTTCCACGGGGAAACTGTCTCACTCTAATTGCAGAACTAATAGTTAAAATTTGGAAACTTACTCCTGAATCCCAGTTGAATTCTTAGCTGCTCAAGCCACAGATTAGCTGCTACAGTCAGAGCCTTTTTCATAAAAATTGGGGTAGAAAATTGTCAGAATAGGAGATAGGAAGAACGTTTCCAGTCATAATTTAGTTCAAATGAAAACAAATACAGCAAAATTTTGTAATCAGTAAAAACATCCAAAAACTCCCTAGGTAATTAGGAACGAAGCAAGACATTCTGACCTCAAGAGCAGTTTTCCCAAGCAAACTGAGAATCAGCAGAATGTTTCCACCCAGTTATAAAATATTTTTATTCTATTTATCCTTAAAATGTCATAATGCAGATACTTTGAAGGATGGAACATGAAGAAAATAAGTAATGTGTAAGAAGCGCAAACTATTTCCCAATCTTTTCCTATAAACTATTTCTGAAAATGTCACTACCATGCTGTGTCTACTAATAGGATCATTAGCTCATCAAATCAGGCTTAGAGTCTAAAACTGAGAAGTGAGACACACTCACAAAATATCTCTGAAGAAATAGCTAATTAGGTGGAAGATGACATGGTGTGGACTGTGAAAAAGGTCAGACTAAAAGTAAGGCTTATAGAGTTGAATCTTAACAACCAAAATATACTTTTGAAATATGACGAAACAGCAGTGCAATGGGCATTCACGGCTGATAGCCTCTCACATATAAAGTGGTACCTGAAAAACTAGATATGAGACAACTTGGGAATTCTCACCCTTGCCCAGTCTATCATACATCTCTCCAGGGGTGCTCTTTTCCATGTTGGAGTTACCTGCCTGGCATACAATCAGCATCAAGCACTGTCTCTGAGGCCCTTTCCCGAACTTTATGATTTTGTGATAACTCTAGTTTCTGTCAAGTGGAGCTAAGAATAAAATCTTGAATTTCCTCATTGGAAATAAGAGAAAAAAAAATCAAACAAACAAAAAAAGAGGAGGAAGCAAATTTGGAGTAGTTAACCAAAAATGGGCATTATACAATGGGACTGGGAAAGTACATATTCTTCTCAGGGTTAGTATTCTAGGCTAGAGTTAATCTTACACTATCCACCTTACCCTGTTTCCAGTGGCACATCATTTCAAATTTACGCTGTATTTGTCTCTATACATATGTATTTGCATAATACATTCAAGACGATAACACAGTCATTCACAGAATCGTGAAAATATTTGTTAATAAGGAATAAAATGAAATATTCCAAATATAGGAATTATTTCAGTACAGATGAGATGGATAATTTCAATACAGATGAGATGTCATAGGAGATTCAAGGAGGCCTATTTTTACTCACCATAAAATGGGTAGATGGGGATAGGAAACCAGCAGGAGGAAGCACTCATTTTCTTTTTAAAGCAAAGATGCAGAGGGTGTACAGGAAGCACAGGATTTTAATTGATTCCTCAAGGCTAAGATAAGGGAATACCTATTCCCTTAGGTACGGTGGAATGATGGTTCCGAATCTTACCCATTTGTGAGAAAGTCAAATGGGGTAAAAAGAGAAAGACAAAAAGACAGGGATGTCAGTAATACTAGTTTCCATGAGTCATTGCAATAAAAGACAATGACCTATGAGAGGCTGAGACCAAAATGTGGACAGAAAGGTTCTTACGGGACATTTCCAAACTTCCAGAATTTAAGGAAGATATCTTTAAAATAAATACTGTTTCATTTTATTCTCAAGTTTGTCAGACTTTAGAGTTGTATGGGTTGAGCAGGAACCCTAGAAAACAAAAGTTAAATTTTCACAGTCGAATATGTGGACAATAAGTTCTTGGAATTGCTAACTGAAGAGGGTGAAACTAATAAGTCAAAGCCTTATATGTTTGATATTCACCTACCTATAAAATAGCAGAAGATCTCATGCTTAATTTAAACTAAATGAAGTTGAAAACAGCTGTAGAGAGCCTAGTGCAACCTAAGACATTTCCTCACTTACATGAAGAAATGAGAAGAGACAGGAACAATGTGTGTGTGAAAGAACCAGAAACTGCCAGAAAAATTCCAATTCAATCCCATGCTGACATTCGCAAAAAGCAACAAACCCAAGTAGACAGTATAACAACCAGTTTGTGATTGCACCTCTGTTGGAGCAGCTGGCAACACAGCCACTGCAGTTAGTAGAGAAGCTGGAAGCATCTAAGGATTGAAAAAGGCAAAAGCACAATACTCACATGCTGTCACACAAGTGGAAAACTGTGGGTAAATACAAAAAAAGAATCTGCAAGGAGGTGGCAGGGCTTGCAAGCAGAGATTGACCTTGTCATCAAAAGTAGTCGTGAGTACCTGTGGCAGGTCAGCTGAACTCGCAAGGCAAGCAGGAGATCTACATACATATAAATAAAATCTGGCTGCATCAATATGATTGCAGGTACACTGGCAAAACAAGCAGCTTAAAAATGCTGTCTGTACTCCTGGAAAGAGAAGTCATTATACTGATATGCAATAAGTAGACTAATTGAATATCTGAAGAATAGGCACCTATTTCTGAATTAATTGCATAGAATATATTTGCTGGACAGGAAGAGTACTTGTAAGATTCATGCCATCTCATGACAGAACAGGCTACTCAAAATGGCCTTCATATTAACCCACAAATATATACTCCTTCCCTGAAAAAGAGACCTTTAATTTAGTCATTTTTAAACTGTCCTAAACTCTATGAAAGCCTAACAAAAAATGCTTTAGCTTCCTAGAACACATTCAGTCGGCCAAACAGAGTAGTCTGATGCCATCTGAGACTCTTGCAACAATACAATTAATGGAACCTAGACAGCTTTTCAGCTCACCCTGAAGAAGTGTAGGTCTTGATTCAGTTGGCCTCACATAAATATCTAACATAATTTGAGGTACGCTAGACTATATGGAACATCTCTTGGCTGCTCACAGATGCAGCAGAGAATCCAAGGGAGTTCCATGTCCTATTTGAGCTCTGATGGCTGCACACAGCCTGGTGGAACATCTCAGGTATCAGCAAATATCAGTCTGTGGGTAACCAAAGCAAACTTACTGGGCACAAGAAACTTACAAATAATAACTGAACTCTGCTAACCTGGAGTTCAACTAGTGTAGTATAATTATATGTCCAAAACAGGTTACAACCATCCAAATTGCTTTTTATAAATAATGTCTGATCAATGCTATGTTTCAAAGAATGCCTGGGAATTATTCAGGTGAGGACTCTGAAATAATCTAAAACTAGACAAAGGACAATTCAATACTGTGAATGATTAACACCCAATACCTGAGCCACCATCTCCTCCTTTTTTAATTTGCTCATATAGATGTTTCTAGAGGCAGTCAGATTTCTATATTCCAAGGGCTACATCAACTATCTCTGTTGACTGTAACAGGAGATGAAATATTAGTCCACATGAAGGTAGGCATATATATATATATATGCACATGCACATCCTTTGGGAAAAAAATAGATTTACATATCTTAATCAAAGTCTAATCTCATTGCATAAATCATGTCAGCCCCCCCATGAGAGTTTCTAGATGAATTATTGAAACAAGAAAAAAGAAAAAGGAAAAAGAAGCAGAAAGCAAAATGCATATTTCCTCAATTTTGATAAGAAGATGGAACATAGATGGCCATGACTGCGTATCTTCATCATGTAAAAGTCCTTCTGAACAACCAAAGAAATGAAGTGACTTTTTAGTTTCTTTGGCTTGGGATTGGGTTTTTGTTGTTTTTTTTTTTTTTTGTCTGTGTGTGTGTTTTGTTGTTGTTGCTTTGCTTTTTTTTTGGGGGGGGGGGGGTATTTGTTTGTTTGTTTTAAAATTATGAATTATTATCAGGTAGAATTTCACAATTTGGCAGAGCATGTGACTTTGGGTGTCTCTCATCACTTAATACACAATTTATCAGAAAAGGAGTATCAATCAATTGCCTTTACATGTGAAATACTAGAACTGGAGCTGCTGTTTGAGTGTAATTGAAAAGAAAGCTTTTCCGGTAATGTGGAAAAATTAATCTTTTCTTTGTTCAGCAGAGTTCAACACACAAACCAAAAACCAGACACTTTTGAACGGAAAATTCAAAAGTGATTGCACTTAAATCCAGAGTACAAACCTTCCATCCAACATATACCAATAAAAACAGATTATATGAGTCAAAAAGATGCTTTACAATAGCAATTTCCTTTTCTAAGTTTTCACTTAAGAAAATAACATCAAAGGAGTATTTGGACTTCAAAAAACAACTTCAGCTGCCCATTGACTCTGGCAGAGATTACAACATCATCCACTTCTCAATCACAGCAAGTGCTGACAATCTGAAAAGCATACAGCATTCCTTTGTGATGTGAAGCCTATAAAAGAGTTTGATGATATGGAAGATAAATTGTTCTTGAAGATGATTCTTTATCCTTATCATGTAACTGTTCAGAAATGCTGATGATGAAACCTTGAAATTAAAATCACAGGTTTTGTAAAGCTTAAAAGTCTGGAACCTTTAGTTAATTCAGTGAATTCAGGGCCAGATCACAATTAAAATGTATTGGAGGTTTAGTATATGGTAAAACCCACAAAAGTAACAGAGAGAAATGAGATTTGAACAGACTCATTTGTTCTAGAGACAGAACACAAACCTATTCTTGGAAATTATGTACATATTCAGTAAGTCACAATGAAGACAACAAATCATACTTATTCGGGAAATCCAATTTTCATTGATAACAAGTTAAAATGAAAAATACATGGCAGTAGCCTCATGAGTCTGCTGTAGTCTCCAATGACCACACAATTCTGCAGCTCTAGACCATGCATTTACAACATTCTGACATCATAAGAAAGAGGGAAATTTAGGGGAAAAAAGCTGATGCAAAAAATTAAAAGATTTAATTTTGTATCATCGCATCCTAATAGTACCCCAAAGTACATATTCATGCTGTTAAGTCAATCCCTGTAAAAGTGAGACTCGTCTTTCTAAAGTTTAGGTGTTTGAAGGCTGATTTTAAAATTAAATTTAAGTGTCTAAGCTCTATCTTGAAGAGATAAAAATTTAAAGTAGATCATTTGTTCCAACTATTTTTTGATGGGATGGGCTGACTTTTGATGGCATTTAATTCTTATTTTTCACCATGAAGAGATGCCCGATGACCTGTTTAGACTAGATGCTTAGGGTACTAATGTGGCCAGAAGATGAATTTCATTCTTACGTGTTTATAAAAGAAGACTAAAACCCTTAAGTTTTATGATGCGTTTTCTTGTCTTTATCATGCAGAAAGAGCAAGAGTGCTGTTTTCTGGAAATCTGCTGCTCTTGATGGTGCTGCCATATGGTCTCCAAGCATTATATGGGTGGCTGGAACACTTGCCCAGGAACTGGGAAATCTGAGCTTAGTCAGACATATCAGGATAGTGTGGAAAACAGCAGTTGTTCTGGATCTTTGAACCTTTCCCCTCAGGCTTTAAACATAGTCTAAACCTCTGGAATCCATGGGCCCAGAAGAACAAACCACTTCTCGTCTTTTTCTTGGAAAGGTTTTCTGAAGAAAAATTGCATAACCTAGGCTTGGACATGGGGACCAAAATCTTCTTTATCTCACTTCACTAGTTGAAGGATCACAAACATTAGAATTCTGCATTGGTTTTCTTCTTTTGAAAGGAAGCAAAGTTTTTAAGATGGCTCATAAGAACTTCAATATAACATTTAGATGAGCAGTGCTAATACTTCAGGCAATTTGCATGTGTCTGTGACAATAGAAAAGAGCTTCTTTAAGTGGTGAATCTCTGTTCAGGCAGGTAGAGTGTACTGGGGTTGTTGGGAAGATTTCTGTTTTGTGAAATGATGTACAGTAATAACAAAGACAAAAGTAATCTTGTTTCTCTATTCTGAAAGTGTGAAAAGAAGGTGAATAGCAAAATATGCATATTGCAGAAAGAAACAGAAGAAACCTATCCCTGGAAGTGTACAGAACACTCAGCTTTATTTCATATAAGTGAAGTACACCAGATAAATGGAAATTATTTCGCTAAAATGAAAAAATCTTCAGTTAATTTTGTGAGGAAAACAAAAAAAAAAAAAAAACAACCCACAAACCCAAATCAACAAAAACAACAAAAGGAAACAATCAACCAACCAACGAAAATCAACCAAAAAACCCCCAACAACCAGAAATCACTGAGATTTAGAAATTTTTTGGAGAAACACTGCATTCATCCAGAGAGGTGCATCAACTTGAAATGCATTTTCAAAGAGCAAAAAAGGATTTCTTCCTGCTTTGGTGGCAGAGGACAGTGCCAGTTCCACTGACCTGAACTACTTAAACTAAATTTAACATTCATTTGTGACTCCTCAATTCTTACAAAACTTTAGCTGTAGGTTGGATCCACCTTTAAGTCTTGATTTTCATTGAAAAAGAATACAAAGAAATAAGTTTAATGTAGATAGAAAAGCAACGAACAACGGCAGTTTTTTTGTTATCATTGTGCCTACTGAATGTCAGAAGAAATTTCAGCAGTCAGAAAGAGAGATATCCTTCAAAAGTGGCTATGAGATTAATTAAATATAAGAAAAGAAGAGGGAGGAGGGGGAGGGGGAGGGGGAGGGGGGAGGGGAGAGGGGGGAGGGGGGAGGGGAGAGGGGAGAGGGGGAGGGGGGAGGGGAGAGGGGAGAGGGGGGAGGAGGGGAGGGGAGGGGAGGGGGGGGAGGGGAGGGGAGGGGACGGGGGGAGGGGAGGGGACGGGGGGAGGGGAGGGGAGGGGAGGGGAGGGGAGGGGAGGGGAGGGGAGGGGAGGGGAGGGGAGGGGAGGGGAGGGGAGGGGAGGGGAGAGGGAGGGGAGGGGAGGGAGAGGAGAGGAGAGGAGAGGAGAGGAGAGGAGAGGAGAGGAGAGGAGAGGAGAGGAGAGGAGAGGAGAGGAGAGGAGAGGAGAGGAGAGGAGAGGAGAGGAGAGGAGAGGAGAGGAGAGGAGAGGAGAGGAGAGGAGAGGAGAGGAGAGGAGAGGAGAGGAGAGGAGAGGAGAGGAGAGGAGAGGAGAGGAGAGGAGAGGAGAGGAGAGGAGAGGAGAGGAGAGGAGAGGAGAGGAGAGGAGAGGAGAGGAGAGGAGAGGAGAGGAGAGGAGAGGAGAGGAGAGGAGAGGAGAGGAGAGGAGAGGAGAGGAGAGGAGAGAAGAGAAGAGGAGAGGAGAGGAGAGGAGAGGAGAGGAGAGGAGAGGAGAGGAGAGGAGAGGAGAGAAGAGAAGAGAAGAGAAAGAGAAGAGAAGAGAAGAGAAGAGAAGAGAAGAGAAGAGAGAGAGAAGAGAAGAGAAGAGAAGAGAAGAGAAGAGAAGAGAAGAGAAGAGAAGAGAAGAGAAGAGAAGAGAAGAGAAGAGAAGAGAAGAGAAGAGAAGAGAAGAGAAGAGAAGAGAAGAGAAGAGAAGAGAAGAGCCCTCTGCTTCTTCATCTTCTCAGGATTAGAAGCAGCATCTTCAAGCTTGAAGAAAAAAAACAATTTAGAAAGTATGGCAAGTACAAGTTTAACTGTATAGCTATAGAATTTGCTACAGAAACAGAATGCAAAACCTGCCTTGCCTTTCATAAACAAAAGTTCCTGGATGAATGGTTCAATTGAATATCAATAAAAAGATTTTCTTAATGTTTTGCCCTTTGCCGAAAGCATATTAGCTGTATCAAAATATCATTGAAGGTAAAACATGATAATTTAAAAGTAAGTTTTGAATCTATGTTTGAGAAAATTGTTAAGTCTTCGGTCCAGTGTCAGCAAATAAAAGCAACACAAAATCTAGAGTAACATTTGTCAATTCAGTGTGATTTGGAAAGAAGGATAGAACACAACAATACTGAATGTCTCAAATTACAGAAGGATTATATTCAGGCTGAGTACCATATTTTAATTTGTTTTGTTAATTGTAATTACCATATTAAAGTTCTTACCAAAATTTAGGAATCTTAACAGTTAAAATCCACAATTACAGTAATACAAAGGAAGAATCATATTCTTTTCATATCCATAAAGTCCTTGGCCTGGCAGAGCAAATGAGCAGCAGATGCTAAAGATAAATCTTGGGCAAAGTGACAAGGAATGAGTGTTCAAAATGTCTTTCTGTAATTCAATTCACAAGCTGCAATTTACATATTCATTTAAATCTATGGTCATACCATGCACAGAATGTTGGGATAGCTAATTCTATTTAAGGGATCTTATAGTAACTTAACAAAATCTGTGGTGTGAAAACAGCATAGCCTGCACATGTCATTTCAAGATAAACACATTCGAAACCAGGAAATCAACATGTCAGATGAATTTAACTAAACAATTTAACAAAACCAAAGTATCTTTTTCAGTGTCAAAGGCAAATTATTTCTGGTTCCATATCCAGCCAGCTAACCAAATTTCCATCCATCTCAGTGTCTCAGAAGAGCAAATTAGTGTGAGAGGACAGGCCCTTGCACTGGAACTCGGTCATTAGTATAGAGGATAAATACTGAAATCATTTTAACTCAAGCCAACCAGCTCTTTCAAACAACAGGTGTATTTGAGAAGGCAGCCTGGGCTGGGAATCACTCTCATTAGGCTCACACTGCATGTGGCCACCCTATTACAGAGGCTAAGAGAGATTAGTAAAATGAATGTTCTGTAATTTTGCCATTTGGCTTTAAGGCCAGAAAGAAAACCTTGGCACTGCTTCATAATTAAAATAAACATAGCCACAAACCATAGCATTTTCTATTTATATTCCCCCTGTTTTCACCACTGCAAAAGTATCAGCCCTGGTGACTTTTTAGCAAAAGACTGTTCACCTCATTGTGTCTAGACTATAGAATAACTCTGTGTTAGAGAAGTGGGGCTTGAAAGCTTTCAAGGAGCCCTGATGAGTGAAAAGATATGGCACGTGTCTTATCTTCTTGATATCAATATCCAATTATTTCAGAAATGAAAGAAATCTGTTATGAAAGTTATTTACACATTTTATATGGTGGGCTTGAATCTGATCTAACCCAGAGAAGGTTTTCATAGTAGTCTCTCTTAAGAGACATAGTCAAGTGATTGGAGTGAAAAAGTACAAAAAGGTTGAATATATATATATGGAAAACTAAAAGCCAGTCTTAAAATTATAACATGGCTCCTCAGAGAGTAAATGACTCCATCTGTTCTGCCTTACAAAGATTTGAAGACTTAAGAGATGATAGAAGAGTGTATCTCATTATATGGCCTGGGAATACACAATAAATGTCCTTAGGTATTTTTTACTGAAATGGTATAAAGCCATTAAATTGCCTTGATTTCCTCAGACCCAAAAGAACAATACACTGGTATTTGTACATCATGGAAAAATAGCCTTGTGAGTATGCAAGCAGCTTTTCCTCAAGATATGAATTTAAAGTTCACAGCTAAAGCAGTTTGCAAGTTTTAATTAGTCTTTTCTGAGACAAATCAATGCATGAACTTCTGCTAGTAAGAGGAAATCCTTTTTTGATAGCACACATTTCTCACCCTTACTTATTAACATCAAGACAGCAAAAGAGAGAACAAGACTCTAGGAAGCAAGTTCTTGTGAGTCCTGACTCTGAGACAAAAACTACATCTAAAAGTAGTGCTAAGTCACTGCAGACAAAATAGGGGGCAAAAAAAAAAAACACTTAAAAACCAACCAACCACCACTCTCCCACAAGAAAAAAAAAAAACCAAACTAAAACCTAATAAAAACAAACAAAAAACAGCGCACACAAAACCAAACCAATCCAAAATAAACCAAAACCAAGAAACAAAAAACCCCAAACAAAACAAAGAAACAAAAAAATCCCCCAAACAAAAAATCCCTTAACAACCACAACCCCTTCCCCTCCAAACCAACCAAACAAAAAACCTTAAAAATAATCACCTTGCCATAAGAAAAATAATAGCAGTACATAAAAAAAATGTGGTAACGGAACTAAAGTCATGAAAGTTTTTATAACAGAATATTAACTAAAGCCACAGAAGCACAATGCCACTCAGAGAACCTGATGAAATCTTGCCTCTGCCAAGAAAAGTGAAAAGATTTATTCAGGAGTTCTGGAGATGCTACTAATGTTTTTTATAACCTAAGGAAGAAATCTGATTCCTTTCTATATTTTAAATAAAATTCAGGTGGTTTATCCCCTAGAGTCCCCAAATCCATTTTTTGTAGCGTTTTCATGGTCAGTTCTCTCCCATCCCCTATTCATATTCTAGATCATTCTCATTTGAGAATATCATCTTGCAGTTGCTCCTACCAAATGGTGCATTTTTTTTCTGAGAGAATTCACTCTCTCTCTCTCCTGTATTAAGATAATTTTGGTCTTTATTTGCATATCCCAATATACTGACAGTCCCTTTGACCTCAGTTACTGTCAGATTTAATACATCTACTCTTTATTCTAATGTTTATTCATAAAAATACTGATGTGTTTCACTCAAGATATATCTTGGCAGGGACTATTTTGGTGCAACTTAATGTTCTGCATATGAACTATTGAAAACTGTTCTTTATATTCAGCTTTCACACATCTTTGCACCTATGCTTCACTAATATTATGCAAATGATGTTTCCATATCAAACTTTTAAGAGTACTGCATGAGAGAAAACAAACCCAGACCGGTTCAAAACATGAAGATATATGGCAATGGAATTATGAAAATGCTATCAGGACTGCCTCTTCTCTTCCCATGAAGTCTGTTACCTTGCTATGAAGAATTAAAACTAGATTACTTTGATACAAATTACATTGGCTGTTATTCACCATTTTGTTATTATCCAAGTACCTACAAATTGTTTGGTTATCGTTGTGCAGCATTTTTCTAGCAAAGTAATAAAGCTGATTGACTGATCTCCATTTCTAGAGTTCATCTTTATCTCCTTTTTAAACATGGATATTCTATTTTCTTTTTTTCCAAACCCTACAGGATCTAACAGAATTCTGTGGGCTTCCACAACTAACTGCTCAGAGGTCTGAAATTCCATCACCTTCTCCTTCTGTCATGCAATTATTGTCTCAGAAATGTAAACAAACAGTAAGACCATGCTAGGTAAACCAAACTTTAGACAGACATTATGAACTCAGAGCATTATCTTCATGTAGAGAAAGGAAAGGGAATAAAGCAAAGCTTTTACTCAGATTCAGGCATTTAGGTTATACCTTGAAGGACATTTCAAGTGCATCCCTCAGACAATTTACATGGAATCTTTTTTGCAATTTTTAAATTACAAAGACAATCAGAAGACTGACTGTTCCCACTATTTGGCATGGTAGTGTAGGAAGATCCAGGAAAGAGTTAACACTGGATGTTTTATTAAATGGCTTGAAGGAACTCTTAAACTAACTCAACAAGAGAAAAAGAGAAAGCCAGAAATGTTGGACCTAACACCAACAACAAAAATCTGCAAACTGAAACAGAGTTGCAATTTGTTTAACATACATTTGCTGTGCAGTTGCAAGCAAGAGTTTCCAAAGTGAATTTTTATAAATATACACATATATATAGTTACATACATAATTTTGCATGGTTTTTATATCATATTACTTATCTTCTAAATAACACAAGAAAATGTGTTCAAGATCATGAAGAAGAGAGATTAGAAAAACAGACAAAGTCTTTAATGTAGACTCATTTTTGTTTAGTATTTTGAAGAGTGGAAACTTTGCAAATACTTGAAGTCCTGTTATTATTGTAATCTTATCCAGTAGATTGTCTACAACATTAGAAGAATTTGAACCAAATTACGTGAATCCTAATGAGATTTATTTTTTCCGTTTTATGACACTGGATATTTCCCAGTATGTAAGAAAAGCTCAGAATATGGTCTTTGTGGATCTTTATGCAGATTATATTTAATGTCAATTTTTATTTGATTTCCAGAGGGGTTTTTTTTACATTAATTTTATTTTAAAATTAGAAATAAATATCACAATCACCAGAAGAAGATAGTTCTAATTAAACAAAACAAAAAATGCAATTAAAACACTTACAGTTCAAATTTTATGATATATAATTGCCATATGCTTGCTAAAATGCCTTGGGATAACTTAAGAGACATCCTTATGAATGAGGGTCATTAAGCAAGCTAATATATTTTTGAGTGTGCTGCATAAGGTGACACACTAACAGGAACTCACAGAACAAAGCTTTACGATAAAGAACCAGAAAAACTTTTATCCTTGAAAATGTCTTCATTGCACATTATAAGGAAAATTTCAGTGCATAATTCTTTAATATTCAAGCTAAGCAAAAAGATCATTAGAAATGTATTGAAGATCTTAGGTCACACCTGGCTGCAAAGTGAATGCTTAGGCAACTTATGAGCCTTGTAATGGAATGAGCAGAGGAGAGAAAGCTGGTTATAATTTGGATTTGTTTTTCTGTTTCTCTATATTAGAGCTGTGAATTAAATGAATAAAGTTCCTAATATCCAAACTTGTCAACAACTCCACAGCCCTCTGTGTATTCTGAGGTGAAGTGGGCCGTAAGAATAGTGTTTTCTATGCAATCAGATATTTCCTTTGAAAAGAAATATAAATATGTTACAAATTCTTGCGTGACTTTGTTGTGTTCTTTGGGAGGTGATAATCCAGTAACTTCTGATTTCTTTTCAGTGTGATGTGGCTGAGAATGTGACATTTAAAGGGGGTCTGTAACATTAGGGCAAGAATGTCTACCTAGAGGCACTTAATGATTATTACAATCTCCTTTACTCTTTTCTTTTGTCTTATCCCTCCTCTTTTACTGCTTTTACTTATCTCTCCTATCTTTCTTATCTTGTTCAGAAAATAAGGAGTTCCTCAGCTTGTTGAGACCAAGAGAAGCCCTCAAATGGAAACTGCTTTGATGGGGTGCAACTTTTGACAGAACAAAAGATAAATTGGTGTCCTTCAAGAAATTTCTGAAATGTGGACAATCTTGGTAAGTAAAATTCTGGGAAAAGAATGAGGAAGGGTGAGTACTGGAGTCACCAAGATTTTTTTTTCTGTTTTTTTTTTTTTTTTTTTTTTTTTTTTTTTTTTTTTTTTTTTTTTTTTTTTTTTTTTTTTTTTTTTTTAACAGGAAGTTAGAAAAGGTGGCTGGTTAGCAGAACCAGATGTCTTGAGCATAATTGCCATTAAAGCAGCTCTTGCCTTGATGTGCTTGCTAATTGTCCTTGTACTCTCTCACTGCACTGCCAACTCCAAAAGCGCCAAAGTAACTATTTTTTTCCAGTTTGCTTTTCCTTGGGGGAAGACTTTGGGTTTGGGGAAACTGTAAAGTTTTATCTTCCCCTCATTATGAACTCTCTCTGATGACCCTGTGTGTAGGAGTTTGATTGGGTGAACTAAAGTTTGGCTAATAATCTCCAAGGCAGGAAGGTATTTATATCACCCCATTCACTGTGAAATTTCCCTCTTCTCAAGTTTTAGTGAACTCACCGATATGTGACCCCTACTCTCGGCCTGCCAATGACACATTCCCTGTACTCACGTGTGGAACTCCCACCTGTACGTAACATTTCCCTCCTATCAGCTCCAAATGGTGACTTGTTCTCACCACCCCCCCTTTTCTCATTTCTCAGTCCTGGAAAACAATGCCAAGAGTGACAAATGCTTTTGTTTCCCCAGACTGAAGTACCAGGGGTTGAAATTAAAGGGGGCTAAAAGAGAACAGAACCTCTGTGGAAACAATTGTATCTGCCAAAGATCACAGTGGGAAAATATTGATCTGAAAGCAGCTGGTTCATAACTTCAGAAAATCTGAGAAAAGATTGGTATGATTAGCTAAACTTCCAACAAGGAGTCTAGCAAAACAGGAGAACTCTGTTCTAAAGATACTTCATGCAGGAAATGTTAAAATTTTACTTAATAAGACATAAAATAGTTTCAGTGTAATAATTGCAGTGTTGAAGGAGGACAAAACCGAATTGAGTTTGAGCACATAGGAGCACACACTCATATATGTGCGTACATATGCTTATCTGATGAATGTGCCTCTGTTCTTTCTCTAAATTATTCCTAGTCTCAGTCTTATTGTTGGAATAGAATAAAAGTAAACCTTAAGACACAGGGTCCCCAGGTGAATTAGCTATGAAGTTGGTCATGCAGTCTTTAATGCAAAATGTCTCTGCTTCTGAGAAACTGAGAATTAAATGAATGAAAAAATTCTTTCAGTAATAAGAAAATGACATTAAAAACTTGGAAAGACCTTGAGCAACTAAAACACTTAAATATTATCTGATCTCAGGGAAAGGGAGAGCATGTTGAATTCTGTTTAGACATTTATGTGGGTGGTAGAAGTTTTATTCTGTTCCTATTTGTTGAAACAACATATTTACATCGCTATGTAATTAGTGTTCTCCCTTGGGATATTTTGAGTAGGTTATTTGGATCAAACATCCCCTTTACAGAATGAAAGTTATTCTTTTGCCACTAAAACTAATGGGGAAATCTCTCTGTAAGGAGGAAACATTTGATCTTTAACTCTGTAAGCTTTTGTGCCAATCTAGAACAAGTTACTTTTCTAAGTAACCTTCAATAAGTACTTGTGGAAAGATTTATTTTTATTCTCTTGTAAGAATTTCTCTGGAAAAAAACCCCATGATTTGGAGGGGGGAAAGAACCTACAGTAAATCCATTCTTATTATAATTTAACTCTAGCAAAGTGAAATTCATGGCTTTGAAATTAAGTTTTGAGAACTTTTAAATTCTTTCTTTTGACGCTACATGATAAAAATTTCTCAAGTGAATCTCTTTAGGAATCAATGTGCTATTTAAATTTTTGCTTTGCTTTAAGCCTCAGATGACTAATATAACTGGCTGTCTCACTACAAAGAATTATCATGGCTTACATATTTTAGAGCATATTTTTGGGCCAAACTGTAGAAGAACTGAAAAAACCCATTTATTTTCAGCCATTAAAATTCAGTGTCTTTCTAGATGTGGTAAAGATTGATGTCTAGTAAAATAATTATCCTGTACTGAAAGTCAGATTACAGTATAAAAGCAAAGAATGGAGGGCTCTGGCTAAAATCCAGTCCCATCTTTGGGTTTCCACTGAATTAATGCTTTAGACTTTTTTTCAGTCTCCTCTCTGAATATACAACTAAGCAGTGATTTATTTCCGGTTTGTGGGAAAAAAAAGAAAAAGAATTTTTATTAGCTATAAAAATAGAAATGCCAAATAGAGTCTCATCTGAGGCCTCCAAACACTGATGAGATCACCCGGATCAGGAAAGAATAGATGTGATAAATGTGACACACTTGGGCAGCACCTTTTCTTTGACAACCAATATGTATTGGTTCTTTGGGTCAAGCTAAAGGAGTTCTTTTGTCCTGGAACCTGAAGGTGGCTGGTTCAGTGCCTCTTGTGTGTGTATGAGGTGGCTGGAGGGGAAGATCTTCTGCCCACGCTGATTCTGTGCTCACAGCATATTCTAGGAAAGGGAGCAAGAAGCCAGCCTACACTGCAATTTCTTTGGTAACCATATATATATATATATATATACACACCCCCAATATCTGTCTGTCTTTTATTGTCTAGAATATTAAAGAGATATCTTTTGTTCATTAATATTAATCGTCTAACTGTTCATAAAGTGGACTATGCCTTGACACCATAATAGTGTATGAGCACTTTTCAGCACATCCTTGCTATTGTTATGGTATTTTAAAAAGAATTGTGCATAAAATTACACAGTTTTGCTCTTTTCTTCCTACATGATTATGCTATTATAAAATCCAATAAAAAATGGGTGAACTGAAAAGAAAAGAGAAACCAATTTAAATTAAATTTCTAAATCATACATCTAATACTGATAGGTTACCTTTTTTAAAATATAACACTCAACAAAAGAAACAGTGAATATGCAAATATTGTTTCCCTTTATAATGAGATTTCTTTGCACACAAGTTCTTTGCCTAACCCTGGAGTTGCCGTAGGCATTGCAGTAGCTTACTTGCACTCCATCTTTCCTCATTCTTGCTGTCTTTATTAAACAATACTAAATGCTTTTGAATATTTATTGTTAAAATATTTATATTATTTACCTCATTGGATTTCAAGGGAATAAGGCATTTATTTCATGTGGTAATGACTTGCCATTTTACGAGACTTATTTCCAAAGTTCTCAAAGCACTTTCTATCAGTAAATTTAATATCTTTTCTATCTTTTCATATTTTCTAAGCACTATTAATTTAATGTATGCATTAGGTAAACAACAGCAATGAAGCCACCTGAAGCCATACTGGACACAGAAAGGATATGCTTCTGTTAGGAAGCAATTTGGAGTGATTCAAAGGTGTGCTTCAGATAAATTTACTCTGGCCCCTTGATCCAAGCATACCCTCTTGGATATTTCAAAGCTGTCTCAGTGTCTGGATATTATTCCTTTCCCTCTGTTTTCCATAAGGGGACAGCAAACATTATTGCACCCATTTGGACAGAAATTTCTCATTTCTTAACTTCTGGCAGAAGTCTGCTTCCTATGTACTGGAATCATTTTTCAAACCAAATCAAAGTAAAGAAAATGGAGAAAGTTGAAATACCTCAAAACCATACATCCACTCTGAAGCAGATCTCTAAGGTTGGTTTGGAAGGAACTACAAGACATGTCCAAACCAGAACAGAATTAAAATACTCCTGTCTAAAGCTCAGACAGAAGCCAGTGACTCCCAGTTTGCAATTAGTGAATAGCAATGCAACAATTGGGAATAGGCTGTGATTACAGGTAAAAATTACAGTGAAACAGCCAATGAAATAGACTTCTAATGCAACTGAAGTGTTGTGAAGTTACCAGTAAGCACCTATCTCCTCTCCACATTTAAACTTCTGGAAAAAAAAAAAAGCCCAACACTTTTGCGGCAAAGTGCCCAAATGATATTTGTATGAATCATGTACTGTTGCCTCTTTTCCCCTTAATCTTTTTATTACTGGCCTGTCCTCAACTTGAACTCCTTTAAATAGGATCTTCATCTGTCCTTCCTGAAAGCAAAGCACTTAACACATACAGTGTGCTACCATAAAGAAAATAACAAAACAGATGACATTTTGGATCTAGAGCCAGATATGGCTGTTGCCATTCATTCCACAGCCTGATTTATCACTGCAATCTTTGTATTGCACAGTGCCATCAATGTTTTTTTATATACAGAGGTGGCGGAGAATTTTCAGAAAGGACTTCCATTAATAATTGAATCAAGATTGGTTTGCTGAGATACGTAAGGTCAGATGATTGATTAACATATGGACAGCAGCTGAAGAGGGGAAACATTTTCCAAACCTCCAAACATTTTCTCTGTAAATAACTATAACTCCCTTGTTGCTTTCCAATTATGGAAGTTTCTGTCACCTACTTAGTAAACAGAAGCAGTGCTGTGGTATTAAGATGACCTGGCTACACCATAAATGCCAGTTAGAGGAAGCAATCAATTTCCAGTTAGTCCAGTGTCTGAAAATGATTTATCCAACTTTCTGATGAACATAAGAAAGTTCCAAGCAACAATTGCTTGACAGAAGAAAAAGGAGATTTATCTCAACTGAATGGGTAGGAAAAATTCAGTCAGCTCTTAACATATTATTTGCAATCTAATTTGTTTTTCAAAAAAAGTAATGTTTATTTAACACAGTAGCATTTTACTACATGCAGTGCTAATGGAGGTTAAATAAAAGACACAAGGGCAACAAAATCCCTCACTTACTTTTCACAAAAGGACAAAACTGCTATGTGAGAGAAATGCTAATTAATTTCCCAATTCTCATAGCACTTTTTGACACCGCTGGCTATGGGTTACCTCTTAAAGATTTGAAGATTTTACTAGGGCTGACTGATTTAGATTTGGATAGGTTTAAATCATACTTGTCAGCGTGCTATTAATTTTTAACCACAGTCATTTTTTCCCTAGACCTCTTAATATGCTAGGCAGTCCCAGGAAGCAAAAAACTTTGACCCATGCTCTTCAGTATTTGCATATAACACTTTCTGGAGGTGCTTTATCCTGTAATCAAAATTCTAACTATCTCCTCAACAGCATACAGATATGGGAATCCACAGACCCAGATAGAAGGCCCTTCAGACTGGTCATTTGATTATCAGACATACATTCTTTTATGCTAACTTGTCTTTTCCTCCACAATTTTGATGACACACTAGTTCATGTCACTACTAAACTTCACAGACAGCACTCTTTCTCTGGAGGTGCAGTGTGGTGAAATATGTTTTTTCCTTACAACCCACCAATTATTTTTCATGTCTTTTCTGGATCTCGAGATCTCTTTGGGAGCCACGTTAGTCGGAAATAAAGTAAGGCTAAGATTACTGTTGCCTCAGCACAACAAAAATCTTTGTTTGAAGTTTTTCTGACAAACTCTTTGAGAATGAATGCAGCCCCACCTTTTCAGAATTCCAAAACAGATCACTACACAACCTCAAACTGTCTCAAGTTTTCAAGCTGAGACAACCTTTTAGATATAATAGAAGCATTTCATTACCATTGGCCTAACACTGAATTTATTTTTTAAAAGCTTGGTAAAATATGCTTGCAGGCTTCAAAAGTGGTAGACTTTCATTTGAAAACTCCTGCATCTATTCATCTTCTCCAGGAAACACTAAATTTTATTCCCTTCAGCAATGACTCATGTAAACTAATCAGTGATACCAGGTCTGTTGAAGTCACCTGTTCTGAGCTCTGCAAAGAGTTTGTCAGTTTAAGAGCTCAGCTCTAACATCTCTGTTCTAACATCTCTGTTGGAAGGAGAATTCTTGAGGGGCTTCAGTGAATTTTTGATGGACTGACCTTGGCTGGACACCAAGTGCCCACCTAGACACTTGTCTCTGGATAGGAGGAGAAAAATACAGTGAAAATCTTGTGGGTCAAGATAATGACAAGGAGATTATTCATCAATTATTTTCAAGGGCAAACAGTGTAAACCCAGGGAAAGTCATTTTTTGTTGTTCTAAGTAGAATAATAAGAAATAAAAACAATCCATTTTCTTCAGCTTCAGTCCCAACTTCTCTGCCTACTCCCCCCGAGGAGAAAGGAGGTGACATTTGGAGATAGTGTTTGTCTTCCCAAATCCCCATGTGTTGGAGCCTGGCTTTCCTGGAGTTAGTTGAACACCTACCTGACCATAGGAAGGGGTGAATGAATTCCTTGCTTTGCTTTGCTTGTACACGACTTTTGCTTTAACAATTGAACTGCCTTTGTCTCAATGCACAAGTTCTCACATTTATCATCCTCTCCCCCCTCCCACCAGGAGTGAGTGAGGCTCTGTGGGGCTGTGTTTCTGACCAAGGTAAAACATTGAAAATCTGCTCCACTGTTAACCTGCCCAGGGAGCAATGGAGTCTCAGCTCTGGTGCCTGGACCACCTCCTCCCACTTCTGAACTTGATTTCTGGAGGGCTGTTCCACATATTCTCACTCCTCTCTCAGGCTGCAGTAGCTCCTCTGCAGCTGTTTCTTACTCCTTAAACTCAATATCCCAAAGGTGCTCCACCTGATGGCCACTGATGGGTCTGACCTTGTCCAGCAGGGAGTACATCTTGGATCAGTCTGGCATTGGCTTCAGAAGGTGTGTGGAAAGCTTCTGGTACCTTCCAAGGGAAGTCACCCATGTGGCTCCCCCACTACCAAAACCTTGCCTCACAAACCCAATAGAGCATTGCATTTGCATTGGTCAGATTTGCAGAAGAGGGACACAAATTATGGTGAAATAGCTGTAACTCTGGACATATCGTTGTGCATATGCAATTGAGACTGGTAAGAGGAAACTGCAAACTCAAGCAAGACCTGTGCCATGAAGTTTTCATAGTCACTTGGGAAATTATTATAGAAAAAGAAAGCTTCCTGCATGGGAACTTCATCTCTAGGACTAAATGTTGGTACTGGGATATCTGATCAGCATTTAGACTCTCTATTTGCCTTCCTGTTACCACTGCCCTCAGTTTCCCTTCCCTTCCCTTCCCTTCCCTTCCCTTCCCTTCCCTTCCCTTCCCTTCCCTTCCCTTCCCTTCCCTTCCCTTCCCTTCCCTTCCCTTCCCTTCCCTTCCCTTCCCTTCCCTTCCCTTCCCTTCCCTTCCCTTCCCTTCCCTTCCCTTCCCTTCCCGTCCTCCTTCCTCTGGAAAAGAAATGCAATCAGAGAGTAAGAGAACTGTGAAGAATTCAAAGAAATAAAATTTTCAGACAGTGTCAATAATACCCTTACCACTCCAACGATGGTTAATTTTCTGTTTTAATAAAATCTCATAGAACAGATTCTGCATAACTCTCCTGCAGTCTGACCTAATGCTTTGCCATATTTGTACTATTATTTTCCTTTTTCTGAAACCTTTGAAAACTATCAGTAACTTTTCTCATTGTTAAAATTACATTTCTTTTTTTAATTGAAAGACTTAATTCCTTAAAATTCTTTTCTATACTAAAACCTACATTTTCTAAATAACTTTCTAAATATTTTCATGCACTCTGTGCACAGTTTTAATTTAAAAAAAAAAGAAAATGGATTCAAAAAAGGTTTTTTCCCCTTTATTTTATGTAATTTTTTTTCAATTTACTTTCATTGCCACCTTCATTCTTTATCTCTGACATTTATTATTTTATGAATTCCTATACAGATTGGGCTTGAATCCTATTTCATGAATTATATCTCATATATTGGAAACATAATATATTACAAAATAAAGGAATCATATTACATGCTCTTCTAGTCACAAAACACATCAAAAAAATTACATGAGCAATAATCAAAATTAATAAAAGCTATTAATTCAACCTTTAAAAAATCACCCTTATTTTCCCTAGTACCACAATTATAGGGTTCCACATAATTACCTTTACAATTAAAATTTAATATTTTGCCACCCCAATTTATTTTATTAATTATTGAATGTTATATCTTTACAAAATTCTCAGTGGTTCTTTGATATCATTCCACAAAGCTTCCTGTTGTTAAAATTAGAGAAACTTGCTTTCATTTCTTTCATTCTTTGAATGTTTGGGGTTGTGTTGTTGTTGTTGTTGTTTAGGTTTGGGTAGGTTTTTTTGGTTTGGTTTTTTTGATGCTTTTTTTTTTAAACTCTGTGATGCAAGAACTCTCTTACTCTCTCTGTAAAGTACAGAGTAGAAGCAGCATTAATCCCACTTGAGGATTAATTCCTTTATTGTTATGTTGGAGGAACAAATATTTTAGCTGTAAAATCTCCAATGAAATTGTTTCTCTTGCTACTGTCTGTAATATCTATTTCGGGGAAAAAAAAGGAATCCTAGAAAAAGTAAAGGTAGCTTGGTAACATGTTCTATCCTTAGTAAAAAATCAAAATATTTATTCTGATAGATGACAAATGGTTTGGGGAAATAGCAAATGCATGTGAAATGTGGCTTGAAAGCTCTCCTGGCAGAGGCTAAAGAGCACACAAAGCTCTTTAACTGTGTTGGGGGAGCACTTTCTGTGCCATTAGTGCTTGATTAGATATTATAACAGATAATGTAAGATAAAATTGGACTCTGACAAGAAGCAATTGAACCCTGAGTTTTAACAGTCATCTGTTGGACACCTTACCACTTTTATCCTTAGGGCCTCTTAGATGACACAAAAGGATTTTGTTCCAGTGGAAAATTGTCATAAGAGTATAGTGAAATGTTATGCCTTTTTCCAAAAATGCCCAGGTTAGCCCTGAGCACTGCCATGGGGGAGGATTTTGGGGGGCCTGATTTTATGTGCTGTCCAGTGCAGCAACTGTGTTCTTTGGTGGGCTGTAGGAAAAATACAAAGGTTGTAATATCAAGAGTTTGAAAAGCAGATTGGCCTTCTAATCTTGCCTGCTTGATTGATAGACAGTTTTCAATTTTCTAGCATAGATAAGAAAGAGCAGCTATTGGTTTAGTCTTGCCTTCTATGACAATCTTTTTATTTTTGACTTCTATCAATGTCAAGAGTCAAGCAGTGTTTCATCATGAGATGCTTTAAAAAAAACAAAGAGGATTCACTTCAGAGTTTAAAAAGAAAAAAAAAAAAAAAAAAAAAAAAAAAAGACTTTTGAGATGAGACCAAACATGTTGCTTTTGTGGAAAGCAGAAATTTACCATGTTACCTAGAAAATGTGAAAGTCATGGCTTTGGTTGCAGTCTGAACTTTCACCCAGGGTTATCTCCTGATGGTACGATGACATTCTGCCTGTGACAATCACTTCCAAATTACAATGATATTTTCAGCTACCAGGTGTTCTGAAATAAATTCATCAAAGATTATTTGAGAGTTAACCAGGATCTTGTGTGTGGGTTGTGCTTAGTTTTCATATTCGAAGTCCAGAAGGTGTCTGCAAGAATAGATCTGTCCAGGATGTTATCATTATCCATCCAAAACAGCTTGGTATAAAGGGTTTAAATTTCAAAAAATGAACTGACTTTATGATATATCACTGTCATTTAGGAGACTTAAATATCATCAACATCACTGTGTTAAATCCAAATCCCAGGACAATTTCAATCTCACTTAAGGTTAAATTTCACTTAAGGATAAATTTAATCTCTATCTACACACAATTGTTTAATTTTTCTGTCATCATAAAACAAAAGAAAACTATATAAAAATTGGTACAATAATGAATTATTTCTGAATTGCACATTTCAAGGACAAGGGTTTATCTGACTTTTTTGCTGTATAATGGCAAGAGAAAAATTATTACTGTAACAAGACACCCAGTAGTTTATTACTGCAAGGACTATTATCTTAAATGGGTTCAGAATAATATTTTGATGATTGTGGGAGTTTTTTTCAGTTTTTTGGTTGTGGGTTTGTTTTTGGGTTTTTGGGGGGTTTTTTGGGGGTTTGGTTTTTTGGGGTTTGTGGGGTTTTTTTTTTTTTTTTTTTTTTTTTTTTATTTTTATTTTTTTATTGCTTCTAAGTAAGGAGAGAGCCTTTGATACCAGGAAAGTCACTCTATTTTTTTCTGTCATGGAAGAAGGAATATGCACACAACTTTGGATGCAGCTTTCTGACTCTGAAACATAATCCATGCAGATTTGTCCATAACTGCAAATTCGGTTTGTCTGCCAAGATTCAGGAAGGGCCCGCAGAGTGAGGTCAGGTTTGTAGTCTTTCATTTCACAGGCTCATAAACTGAATCACTCCTGACCAGAGCATGAGTGGTTTACAAAGATCATATTAATGATTTGTGTAGAATAGAGTTAACACTTTAGTTATTTGCATCTGATTTTTGTTTTGTATTCTGACCCACACTGGTATTTAGCAAGACAAAAGGTAAATTCATACAACAAAAAATAAACCACATGTAGTTTTGCAAGGTCAGAGTAATGGGGAAACTATTAGAGGTGAATTCATTGTTACTCATTTCACTTCAAAGTTAGATATCAGTTCCCATGACCCAGTAAATGGAGTGTAATTGCTGTATATATACAAGTATATAAATAATGTAACAGAAAAATCTGACTCCTGTAGATGTTCTTGGGAAAGGGTTATTTTCATCATCTAGGTGATTAAAAAAATTGAACTCCTGAACAGCAAGATCGGTCAAATTACTTCCCCATCTCCTGACAGAAAAAATACACTTTGAGGGGTCTTATTAAGCAATCTATCTCTATTGAGCTCATTAAGTTCTGGACAGCTAATAAGAACATAATAGAATCTTGGATGTCCTCTATAACATAATCTGACAAGTTGAAGCTGCATTCCAACTTCATTTGGATGGGCAAACAATGAACCATATGCTAGTTTCAAATTCAGCTTAGCTTTCTTCCTGTTTTGGTAGGACTCATATGTTTGTACAGATAGCTAATATAAAAATCAAGGTTGCCAATTCAGCTTCATTCTAAACTCTCCTTTTTCCTTGTGAATGCTAGCTGTCACAGTTCATCTCACTTCTCACCCTACAAAATACAAGAACCACTTCTTAAAGGATGCTTGTAAACACCCATTCACAAAAATCCATTTTAATGCATAAAAAGAAGTTCGTTTAGTCTGACAAAATGTAGTTCTTAACTACGTATTCATGAACAAAACCTATTTTCACCTGACATGCTATGTATGTTTATACTTACTTATATTCATGTCTCTCATTTACAAAGTCCTATTACATGTATATATGGATTTACTCGTTTCTTCTGCCCATTTTCTTCTTGTTTTTAGAATATGTGATGCTTTGATCTCTTGTTCCCTTCTTTTTCCTGTTGGATCAGAGATCAATCCTGTCATATTTAACCCTTATTCTCATACCAATCTACTTGTTAATAATGCTGTCAGAAACAAAACACATAAGTCACCAGCCAGTCCACCTGAATGGCTAAGTCAGCTTTTCAGGTCCAGGAGCCTGAATAGCCAATGGTATTCAAGGGCAGGAGGCAAATAATGTTTGCAACCTGTAGTGGCCTGTAACTCCTTAGCACAAATTGTCATATGTAAATTCACAGCAGTAAAAGCTTCTCAGTTTGCGTGACAAGTCTGGAGAAGACTCAGATTCTCTTTTTACAAAGTGAGAGAATATTTCCCTGATGTAACAGCGAAATCCTTCTACTTTTCCTGGAGAGAAAGAGCCCTCCCTGCTCCAAGTGTGTGCTGTGCATTTGACCTTTACTGACTGTTAAAACTGTGCTTCTCCTCCCCTTTCCTTAGCAGCAAAGTGCAAAAGCTGAAGCATAGAAAGCTTTCCCAACTGGAACTGAGCACTGGGTTTTCTCAGCTCATCCTTCTCCCCATCCAAACAGTTCTGAAATGAGTGAGCTCACGTACAACACTGAGGCAGAAAGCAGTGTAAAATAGGCTACAATCCTTATGTTGCTGCAAGACTTCTACTATTTTAGCCACTCTCCTGATCAGATGCCCTGTATTGGCATCAGATCATCTGAATGTGCCTTTCTGAGCTAACCTTTTGCACTGGTGATTAATCCCTGGGGTACCTAAAGGCATGAAATCCTAGACTGGGCTGTAGTGTCTGCAGAGAAAGAAACTACTTGTGAAATCCTTCCAAGTAAAGAGTCATTCAGAAAAAGAAAACTGTCATCAGAAGTCATCCAAGTTCCCAGTAATGTCAAGAGTATAATAATGAACTGAAAAATTCTACAAAAAGGATAAATTTTTAAACAGAAGGTTTTAAATTGAAATTAATTTGACTGTATTAAGATGAGACTGATATCCTGCTTAGGATTATATTTGTGGATTATTGGGACTGAATCAAGATGGAAGAATCAACTTTTATTATCATCATTCTGGTTGTTGTCTCCCAGAGTTCTAGGATCTTCCACAATACTACTCTGAACTCATCAGGCAGGTCATGAAAAGCTGCAAAAAGACTGAGGGAGGAAACTAGGTGCTACAACACCTTTGTTCGATGTGCTAAAACTTGAATATCATCCGGAATACAAAACTTCCTCTTTTCCACAATTGTCCTTCAGCCACGTATTTCCATTCACCTATTCTTTCAGTTATATAGTCCTTATTTTCTTTATCTAGCAGGAGATAACATCAGACTTCAACAGCAAGATTTTGAGTTTCACTAAACTCTCTTTTTTTCCTTAAAAACAATAACAGAAGAACAGCAAATATGACCTTTGAATCCTCTTAACTGTATTTGTGCATTCTAGAGGTAATGAGATGCTTTCTTTCAGGCCTTACCAGCCAAATTAGACTCTCTCTGCTCTATGTGAGTGCCTATGCTGCATGAACATACTCAAACACCCTCCTTGGGGTTGCCCGTTCTTACTCACTCGTTTGGTATTCTGGGAACATACTCTTCCTCAATTGCAAAGAGGATATTTGCAGAGAATTTATATTTCATTGCTGGAGCTTCTTGAGATACACCCTCAGGATCCATCTTGACTTCTACAAAAAACCTGGATTCACATCTAGATCCCACATGTGGTTTTTACTGGGTTTTTTTTTTTTTTGGTTGGTTGGGGTTTTTTTGGTTGGTTTGGTTTGATTTGGGTTTTTTGTGGGTTTGTTTTTGTGTTTTTGTGGGATTTTTTGGTGAGGTTTTTTTTTGGGGGGGTGGGGGTTTGGGGGGCTCTTTTTTGGGTTTTTTGGGGGGCTTTTTGTGTGTTTCATTATTGTTGTTGTTTTGGGATTTTTTTTTCAAATCAGATTTTACAGAAGTCTCACATGAAGAAGACTGATAATAGAATGGGAGGGGAGGTTTTCAGCATGGGTACCTGCTGACTTGAACAACCTAAAGTCCACTGATACAGATGTCAACTGCCTTTCTTTCCCAGTTCATCAAGAAAAATCCCAAATGTCCAGCTGGGAGTTATCAGACCTGCATGCTGTCTTTGTGGTGGATTGTCAGTTCAAGAGAAAGGAGAACTGAGCTTAGCCAGCTAGCCCAGACAATCCCTTCAAAAAGGTCATGTGAGAGAGATTTGTGTGTGGATAGGAAGAAATTAGAAACAAATCTATCAAGAGGTATGCAATGATAAGAATATAATCTTCAGCTAAGTCAGGCAGGGACTTCTCCAAGTTTAAGAGAAGAGAAAAGAAACACAGTGTTGAAAGTAATGAGAAAGAATCATAGAACAGATTTGGTTGGAAGAGACCTTAAAGATCACCTAGTTCCAACTCCCTGCCATGGGCAGGGACATATTCCTCTAGATTTTATGTGGTGGTCAGTTTCAGTGATAGCTCTGTAATAAATCTATCAGAAAATGACGCTCCACAGCTGAACATTCATAAGGAGAATCATTGAATTTAACTAAATTATATTTTTTCCCAGTCTATCTTTTATTAATTCTACATCATCTCCAGCCCAAGAATATGAGTATGAATAATTTTTCTATTGTTTTGGTGTTGGTTTTTCTCCTTTCAGTGTTCATTTTGCTCTCCTTAGGGGGAAAATAATATTTACCCAAGCAGCTTCTGATTCAAAAGCATCAATGAATCCCCCAACTCTACCTGTTCATGTGTACATATAGTGATATAGACATAGAATTCGTCATGTAATACTTCCTCCTAACAGTGCTCTGCACCCAGTGAGGTGTGACTGGACATCATGAGTATCTCTGTATGATTTGACATGATGTATCACCCCAGATTTGCTGTCTGCAGTACAATCCACAAAAGATTCAGGTAGCTAAAAAAATAAACCACAACGATAGAACTTGGCAGAAACAAAATAAACTGGTTTTATTATTTTGTGACTCCCTGAACTTAAGGGCATGGTTTGCTGAGAAATCAGAAGGCATGTTTCCCTCTGCTTGAAATGAAACAATGAAATGAATCATGCAGTGGTTTGTTTTACATGACAGAGGCTCCCATGGTCTCCTGGGAATGTCAGCAGGCTGAGAAAAGCACTGGGATTTTCACTGGATGCTTGCACTTCTGAGGAAAAGAGCCTTACGTCTGTTGTACCCACAGCCCTCAACAGAGTTACTTGATCCTTAGTGCTGTGGATGCCCAGAATACCTAGCGCAATTCCTTTCCCAGTTCAGACAAAAAACAAAAAACAAAAGAACAAAAAAACAACAACAACAAAAAGCCCCCCCCCCCCCCCCCCATCTCTTGATCTCTTGCCTTCTCTTTCTCTCCTTACATACCTCCAGAGGATAACAGCTTTAAAAGCCTATGCTTTACAATAGGGAAGAAGACAACAGCTGTCTGCTTTTGAAATAAAAGCTGACATATCTTATGCAAGTTTGAAGAATAATTGAAAATTTGAAGGTTTATGTAGGATATATATAGCCCAGCCATGCTTTCAAGATCACCACTGTGAGAACAAGAGGAATAATGGACAAAAATTTTCAAGGAGCTCATCACCATGATGACTGGCAGACATTGTGCTGAACTATAGACTCTGATCACCTGATTTACGACCTGAATTTCTACTGCAATGTTAATAGATCTAAAAAGAGAAATTCCCATGCAATAATAAAAATATTTTGAAGGAAACATCATGTCTGTCTGAAACCGCAGAGTTTATAATTGCATTATGAGAAATCATACACATGCATGTTACTGATATTTCCAAATTTTGGTATTGGGGCAGAGATATATATCAACTGAACGAAAACCCCTGTACATTATGAAATTAAGCTAGTACTGCCGAAGAAAATACCTGGTGTAGGTAACTGCCACCTATAGAAGTTTCTGACCATTCCAAATTAAATCCTGCTTGTTGTTAAGTATGTTTCAAAGCACATCATCAATTTGGTACATATAGCTCATCATCACTGACCCCAGGAGTCATATGGTATTCTTTCTTTTTGAGAATCTTGAAGCCTAATAATCTTATTATTTATTTATGAATATTGACATTTTAATTCTACACATTTGGGAGAATTCAGTTTAAGACAGCCCCTCACACATCTAGGTAGCTTAATCAAAAACTGAATTCTACTCTTCAGGTCTAATGCAACCTCATCATCTGCTGTCAGGAGCTGTTCAACAGTTCATTTGATTCAGAAATAATACATTACAAGATCAAAAGGTGAACACTATGTTAGAACTCTTTTTCAAATGGAACTTCTTTGCGTGCAAAATTCAAACATTAAATGTGCCTTCATTTCTAAAGGGGACCAGAAGTCAAAATCTAAGGTTTTCCTGTGAGGCACAAAGTTTCAGAAAACTTTGTTTTAACTGCTCTGAAGCATTACATTTTAATAAGGTAGAAAACTGTAGTTCTGATAAAGTTGAAAAAGTTGGTTCATCTTCTTTTACTTTTACTATATATTAAATGATAACATAAAATAAATGTCAAAATGAAATGTTTTGACCTTATCAAAATGTCTCATTTTGGTAATTTTCCCATCCAGGTTTTAAATTAAATTGGTACATTCTTGAAATCATTTAGGTGTTGTTAAATTGGCATTTTCTTCTGGCAACCTGTTACACTGGAAAAATCTTGACTAGCTCCTGTCAGCAGACTCTGCCAAATACGGCAGTTTTCTCCTGGAGATCTCTGTGCCTCTTTCTTCTGTTTCAAGCTCTCTTTGTGAGGCAGATTTGCATTCAGTGAGTTAGCTGAGCTGAAATGATTTCTAAACCATGAGTGTGGAGAGGTGAACTGTGGTTTTTGCTGCCTGTGGTTTCCATATAGCTCCCAAGCTGGGGCTGTTTCAGGTGTTCAGGGATGTGATAGTCATGCTGGGTGGTTTTAGGTCACCAGTTTTGGATGGAAAGAAGCTAGTAGGAGCTGCAGCTTGCAGCCACCAGTCTCTCTAGCCCAACTTCCTGTGATGGGTAGAAAATGCCATTTCTCCTCTCTAATATGTGCCCTTCCCCTGAGCTCTCTGAGCTTGGCTCTTGAACACTCTGGTGAGATCTCAAGTCATGATCACTGTTGGCCTGTGGGTACTTCAAGTTGTTTTACTCTTCCACTTCCCTTGAGGAAGAGGATCAAACTTGATTTACTTAGATGATGTATATAAGGGAAATTAAAAATACATGTTTATTGGTGAAGAAAAAGCTATAGTCAAGGCACTTTTACCTGAAATTCTTTGCTAAGGACTCTGTGTCCTGGACAATTAAATTTTCTTCATAACAGTCTGCTAATTTGGTTTTGAATTCTCTTGTGGGGCACATAAAAATAACCACAAAAGTTGCCTAGAGGGAGAAGTATGTAAAATAATCGTCAAGTACAGAAAACAGTGACATCAAATAAAAACACTGGCAATAACTGATGCCTCTCTCAGTTTTGGTAGGATGCTAAAAATCTGTTAGCAGCTATTATTTACTGTACAGGAAACTTTTCACTATATTCCTGCTCATTTCTAACTTTTTCATTCTACTTCCTCTCTAGAATAAAAGAATAGCTTCCATCTTCAGAGATTTTCAGTTGGAAAGTTAAAACTCCTGCTCCTGTGAGGACAAGATGTACAGCTACATTAACTCATCTCTAAATAGCAGCAGGGGAAAAGTTAAAGGAAGGATAGAAAAGGGGACTTGAAGAAAACTCTTAAGTAACTTGTGTAGTGTTTTGTATCATGTGGAAAATTCAGTAAATATATTTTGAGCAATATTTTTTTAATCGTGTGCAGAAGGTGTTCCGGTCATACGTATTTATCCTACCTGGACTTCTTACAGAAAATAGTATTTTAAAAGATTGAAATAATTCCAGTTCAAGGGAAATACTTAATTCTAAAGCCAGTTCCTTTATTCCTTCAGAATCTCTTGTTTGACTGCAGTGGGTCAAAAATGTATTTGGGCCTCAGCACTGGCAGAAAGGATGGAAATGAATGACAATTTTATTCATAAGCGTCCATTAACGACAAACAGTGAATAATTTAGATTCTCTCCTGGCTTGTTGAATCTGCAGGCAGCCATGCTTTCTGTTGCATTAACATTTTGATTGAATGAGCTGGGTCAAAACCATCACTTTTCTCATCTAGGCAAGGAAAACATTTTTGAAACCAATCATCAATCAATGTATGTAATCAGCCTTTTTAAAGTATCTTGGGCTTCACTTCTAACTGGCTCTCTGTCATAATAAAATCCAAATATCAACATATTTTTCATTCAATAGTCATAACACATATACTATAAAGTGTTAAAAGGACAATAAGGACTTGAAATGTGTTTTGCTATTACAAGATTATTGCAATGGATTTATTTGAAAGGTTGCACCACTTCAACTCCATGATCTTTGGTATGATAATTAATTTGCATATAATTGTTATACAGTATTGTAAGGCATAATATAATCTTGCTACTCTATTCATTGTCTTGAAGTTAATGGCTTTTAAAATAAATCCAATAAAGTCAATGAAAATGTCACTAATGTCAACCAAGTATACCTTCCAGTACAATTTAATAGTCATTGGCAATCTATAAGCCATAAAAGTACCACGCAACTCTCTTTTCACAAGATACTGTTTTTTTCACAATACACTGAAACCTTACAAAATTATGCTGGTGGCAAGTACCAGAGCAGTAAAGGTTGTTAGCGATTAAATAGCAACTTTCATTTGTTGTGTTTCACCAAGGATATCCAATTTGACACATAGGAAATAGAAGACACTAATATTTAGACTACTTGACCAAGGTTTTATAGTGAATCAATGACTGAGCCATTTCCAGAGGGAGAAGCTCAGTTGCTTATCTCTGCACTCTCATCCCTTCAGTCCTAGCACCCTGAGTGTGCAATACTTTTAGGACAGCTGTTCTGTTGACTGGAAATTGTCTGGGACAGTATCTGGTTTGTAGGTATGATTAATTCTGCCAAATATGTCAGAATCAGACTTGTAATAAGCACAATGCCATTACATTGTTTTTTGAAGGGTAATAGTGAGGTTTATGTGCTTTAGGCAATTATGTTTTGATTATCAGAGTGTATTTGTTGTTAATATAGATATCAGTGTAACACTGTTTTACCTTTACATGAATTTGTGCCCAAACCACAGTGAAAGAAACATCCTTTTCAGTACCCTCAGGTGAGGACTGTATGCCTAATTTCAGATTTCAGTTTTCTTTATGATACCTCCATTGGACCAAATCCCTCCTTCCTCTGTAAGCTTAGATATCAAATGAGACCTCACAGTTAGAGGAAACAGTGGAAAACTAACATGAAATCCTACACCTACAAAAATGGATGCTCAAGTGTAGCATATTCACTTTCACAGAATAGTGTAGGATAAAAATATCATGCAATAGTAAATTTGTGGAGTGTCCAACTTTCCAGGACAATAATTATAAGGTCTTTGAACCTCATATGGTATTACCTCTTCTCTTTGAACTCACTGAGGAAAATGGTTCTAAAAATCTCATGCAATGTTCTGTTCTCTACCATAAATAACCTGATTGCTGAATGGAATGTCATTAGGTGTATTTCTTCCTGTAATTGCAAATCAGAGAATTTGCTTCTGGTGGTGTCTGAATCTCCTGGACTTGTTCCAGGTCAAAAGTCAGAAAGTAGATACCTGATGGTTTCTCTGCAGACCTTGGACCCCTATCTAAATATCTACCATTCATAGCTCAAAGTATTATAAATATTCTAATTAAAAGAACTTTAAACATAAAAAAGCAAATACTAAATGTAAGGCCCTAGCCTATCACCCTTGTCAGGTGAATATCTATATCCTTGGAAAGCTGACAGAGCCATTACTTGGCTATTCAAGACAGTAATCAGATTTTCTGAGCATCAATCAGCAATCATGAAGTCAGGAACATTCTATCATGAAGTCAGGAATACAGAGGGTTTTCATAAGCTAATCAGCAGGCATCAAATAGACAATCAATCTAATTAGTGGCTCACATTTGCGTGGCAATCACAGCTGCCAAACCTAGACGACAAATTTCATTAGTAATGAAATCTGAGAACTATGATTTGTGAGACCTTTCATCAGATAGGGATTGTGGTTATTTTAAAAGAAGAATCATTATGGTAGCTTGAGACATTTCAGGAATTTAATTTGCGTAGTGGACTTTGCATTCTGGTGTTTCTTTTTTTGTTTTCAGGGTAAATCAACACTCAGGGTGACAATTTTTAAAGAGCTTATCTTTCATGGTAGACCGCGGTTTCAAAGTAAGCTTTCACTATTTAAACCATACTTCTGTTTCTAGAATGTTACTGAACCTTTCACAGCCCCTCATTTCCAAGAGTTCTTTGAAAAGAACTAGGCCAGAACTAGTTATACCCAGAGTAAAATCATAACATTGAATGCTCCAGCCCACAGATGATCTTTGTGGCCTCCTCTGATCTTGCTCCAAAAGGTTCATGTCCTTCTTATGTTGGAGACCCCAGACCTGGATGCAGTATTCCAGGTGTGATCTCATGACAGTAGAGTAGAGGGGAAGATCTCCCTCAACCCGCTGCCCATGTGGCTTTTGATGCAGCCCAGGATGCCTTTGGTTTTCTGGGCAGTGTGCATTGCCAGGTCACACTGAGTCATCAATCTACATCCCCAAGTCTTTATCAGGGCTGCTCTCAATCCATTCACTGCCCAGCCCGGTTTTGTGCTTGGGATTGCTCCAACACAGATGAAGGACCTTGCACTTGGCCTTGTTGAACTTCATGAGGTTTGCCTGGTCCCTCTATTCAAGCCCATCCAGGTCCCTCTGGGATGGCATCCCTTCCCTATAGTGTGTTGATCACACCACACAGATTGATGTCATTGTCAGCCTTTCTGGGGGTGCACTTGATCCCACTGTCAACGTCACAGACAAGGTGTTAGTGCCAGTCCCAATCCCAATCCCTGGGGAACACCACTCATCACTGGTCTGAACTCTGACTGCAACCAATCAAGTGCCACCATCCAGCCAATTCATCATCCACTTAGTGGTCCATCCATCAAATCCCTCTCTTTTCACTTGTGCTACATACTTCTGCTTCAGTAAATATTTCTAGAGCTGAAAATTTAAGACATACACATATGTACATATTCATGCATGCATTAACCATCTACAAAAAAAAAAAAAAACTGAATCAAAAGGAGAAAATGTTTTTGACATGCAATATGCCGCTTACTGAGAGAAAGAAAGAGTACATCAATCAAGGATTTTTTTTTTTTCTTGAGGAAACAGTGCCTCTTGTCCTTTAAATACAGATATTTGCTGGTTTACTTTCCTTGGCTATATACCATGCCCCAGTCTTCAACGGATCACAAAGTGAAAAGAGTTGCTTTTGTCTTGGAGTAAAAGGATTTTAATGAGTTCTTCTTCAATCCTATTTTATTAAGACTTTATACTGAAGCTCTGTGTTACTGTTTAGAGCTCTATTCTCAACAGCTAATATGCAGTGATTCCCCTAATCAAGGAGTTGGAAATATCTCGAGTCCCTGTAGTCTGAGAAATGGGAAGAAACACCTGGAATTTCAGATTATTAATGGCCTAGATGTTGCAGCATGGAATGTAAAAAGTGATAATGACCTTGAGGAGGACTCTATTATGATGCTGTTTATGTATTTAAGGTCTGCTAACTATGTATGATACAATGTCACCTTACAGCTATATTCATGGGTAATTATGAAGCCTATTTTAACACTGGTTCATCTTTTGGCATTTTACCCACAGAATAATGAAGTACTTGATATATACACAGAAGAGAGATACATATTTAGGCTACTCTGAAAGATGCAGTGGAAGCACCCTTATGAATCAGCGTTGAATACTGGATCACTTCCTTATCTGAATGCTCACTGATTTTGACTGGAACAGTCCCAGATTTCATGACACAACTAATCCAGCTTCCTCTAACTACCACCAGAATTAACACTGCAAGGAGCCCAAAGCTCAACATCATCTTAAAATAAAGACAAAGCTTTACATACTGTGGGAGTTAAGCTTACGGGGGTCAAAGGCCAGCCAGCTCTTGCTCGCTATGAGTCAGGAATAAATTCGAGGCCATGCGTATCCTTCCTTTAAGTTAGGTTGAGTTAGATACCTCTACCCAGAAGACCCTAAGGTTGTTATGTTAATTAGCTAATATTCTGTTCCTCTATTGGCTAGTTGTGTTCCTTATATGGTTATGTTGCTAAAGTGTTCTTTCCCTAAGGTTATATATTTATTGCTGTACCCTCCATTGTTTGGTCTTCAGTTGGTTACCCCCATGGAGTTCCCTTGGATACTGTGCACAGTTTTGGGGCACCATCCCTATTTTCTTTTATCTGTTGTTGAAGTCATCTTTTTCTAGTGCCAACTGTTGTTCCTGCTCCTAATTATTTTCTCACCACCCTCTGCCCTGGAGTCAGGGGACTTAAAGGTTTGTGGCAGACACCCTCACTGAGACACTATATTTTAGTTAAGTCACATACTTATTGTGAAAATGATAATTTTAATGCAAAAAGTCAGATCTCTGTGTTAGCCATAACTAAGCATTAAAATCAGACCTACGTTTAAACCAAATTTCAATGGTGGAGATTGCCATGGGCCTCCAATGATTTGAACTGATCCAAGTTTTCCTAGGAAAATTCAAAATGGACCTTCAATCATTAACTTCCATGTTTTCCCATCCTGTAGTTTAATCTTTTGTGGCGTGAGGTTGAAATCCTGATTTTAACATCCTGTCCATAAAAATGCACAATGTTAAAAAAAATGGCAGAAATACAAAATATTAAGTAAAAGTTGCTGTAGAAAGGAATATATAAGCATCTTGTATTTTTTTTTCTTTCAAACTAGGAATCACAGCATGAATTAGACTGAATGCCAAGAATAAAGTAACAGCTTAAAATGAACAGTTGAAATTAACAGGTGTTACAACATATGCCAGATTTAACTGCCAAGTATTTCACACCTTCATTAAAACCTTTCATGTCAAATTTAAGGCAATGTTAAAATAAAGACAAAAAAGCATAGCTTAGAATTGAATAGCTAATTGTTAAGTTTCACAATCAGTATATATGGTGGCAGAGAAATTCTCGGTTCACTTTGTGTCGGAATGTATTTTAACTGGGAGGATGCTCAACCAGAGTATATCACACACAATTTTAATTCAAGTGACTTTGTTTTTAACCTTTACAAAGTAATGTAACTTACAAAGTGTTTTCAGTAGGGGAGATAATGGATAAAAAATGCATTCCTCTTTCATGGGGGTATGGAAAAAGCAAAACCAATCAAGAACAGTGAAATGCACAGATTGAATCCTGAAACAACTGGAAACCTGTATCCCAGAAATCTGGCACTGCTTTTGCTAATATCAGCCACAGGTTCTCCACTGAATTTGTGAAGTTTCAGGACTTGTCAGGAAAATGTTGTGTTTAAGTTATGACAGTAGAGGCACTTTTTCATCTGACCAAGTGGCTATGCCTAATATGCTCTGGTTTGTTTCCATAATTGAATGGTAGAATCATATTTTCACAATGTGAATAGCAAGTAGTTTTTCTGTGCAGAACAAAGTATTTCTGACTGTAATAATATAGTATAGAGGACTGCAGACCCATGATGATAGCAGAGACTTTGAGCAGTGGATGATATGTACAGGGAACCATTTTGGTCAAAACAAACTCCGAGCACAAATACAGCCTCAGCTCACTGAAATTTATTTTGTTTCCCTATCCATGGCAAGACCTATTTGAAAATTCCACATAAGTTTTGTTCCTGGTGAAATCATCACCAATGAATTTCTAAGGAAGCATTCTCTATACAGAAATATTCCCCAACAAGGGAATTATTATTTATTATTTTTTTTAGATTTATTTTTATTTATTTTGAGGGTTTTGCTCATTTTCAGAAAACCAAATTTTTAAAAGTATCTAAATCTCTGGGCAGTGCATGCCCACATTATTTATGTCCTTTTATCTGCAGCTTGGAATCAAAGGTAAAACACTGTAGACAGAATCCCTCTGTCACTGAGCCTGGAGTTGTTTTTATTCTAAGATTATTCTGAGAGAGAAATGTAAATTTCTATATTTTTCAAACATAGCTTTTCTTTTTATTTTTCCAACAAAAATGTGTAATAGGGAATATCATTGTTTATTTGCAGTCCAATAACACATAGAAGATCATTATTGATGGAGGTATTGTATGAATATGTAACAAAAATATAGCCACCAAAACATTGAAATCTTAATTCAGGTAAAGAGGCAAGTTTTGGCTGCTCAATACAAATGCCACCGGCAGGCACATCATACATGTGAGAATTCCATGCGTACGGCACCATGCATCACCAGTGGATGCTGATTGCTAAACCAGTCCAAATATTTTAGATTTTCAGGACTACAGTATTCTTTAAAATTGTGAGGTAATAAATGTTTGAACTGTGACTTCCTTGTCAGAAGGTTTTAAAGGAAATATTTGAATTTAGCCCATAACAAAAGAAAATGGCCCCATCAATTGTGCTGATTGCTTTCTGGTATATGCAGCTACACTAAAGGACAATTTAGGAATATAAAACCAGGAATCTTCAAAAAAAACGGTAACTCAGGGAGTTTTTATTCCACCTCTGGAAGTTACTCAAGAACTCAATTCTTCTGGTAGTTTTATGAGTGCATTATGATAATGCAATTCTAAAATATTTATTTTAGCTAATAGTTATTTCCTTTAGGTGAGCACTAACTGTGCTGAAGAGTGCTGTAAAGAAGAGACTGGGAACAGAACCAGAAGAAAGTATCTTAATCTTTTTGGATTTTGGAAGAAAGCAGAGTAATTTTTTTCCCTTTTTTTTCAGATGGATAGTTTTAGGATACACTGTCCTTAGTCAATGGTTAAATGAGAGGGAAATGCTTAGATATGCAGCCAAGCATGAATACATATCTCTACTGCTAATAGAGTAGCTTATTATTTTTTAAATTTTTATGAAATCATAGCATTCTAATTTTTGAAAGGTGATTGAGCAAATGTTTCCACCTTTCTCATCTTTCTCTTTGACTGGTCTTTTAAAATTAGCATGTGCTATGACACAGTCTTTATGTTCTGGGGAAGGGTTTGTCATTTTCCCTTCCATCCGTGATTTCACTAAGTGGCTGAACTGGACAGCAACTTCAGCTGATGGAGCAAATTGACATCTGAATAAAATCCAATAAAAACACAGATACAGACCTAGAAATTTTTTGCATTAGTGAATTGCTGGGTGCATTTTTTTCTTGAAAAGCTATCATTTTCTGGGGTTGGAAATGCTTTCTTTTTTTGTCCTATTTTCAATGAAGAGGTAAAAAAAAAAAAAAGTAGTGGTTTTCCTAGCCATCGCATTTCATCATCTCCACTGCTTTTCTTCTCTTATCATTGCACTTTTTCAAGTTGAAAAAAAAAAAAAGTTGAAATAAGAAAGATATTAACAAAAATATTAAAAATAACATATATATATATATAAAAATATATATATAAAAATGTATACACTATTTTACGCATTTTCTAGTCCATTTTTCCCCAGAGGATTTTAGAAATCCCATAGTGGTCTAACTTAGTCTTCAAGTAGTTTAATTTTCGTGACGTTAAATAAAAAATTAATTGGTAAGGTTTGGATCATAGTGCCACTGATAATACAGATTTTTAAAAATCTCATTGAGTGTCCTGAATCTTCAACCACTGACTGAGAGTATTGGTTATCTTATGGTTGCATAGTAACCCAATTAAGTCAAAGTATTCATCCCTGCCTACTTGATCCTAGATAAGACATCATCAACCACCACACCACATCAGCCACCCAATAAATATTTGTACAACTTACACAAGAACACAGCCACAGTACCAGAGGTCCAACCATAGAGAGGGATCTTGATAGTCAGGCTTACAAGTATTTATACCTTTGGAGATTTGAATTACCACTGCTGATTTGTCACATGTGACTAAACAATAAGCTTAGTTTAATCATTATGCCTTGTTTATTGTCAGCATTAAATTTGCAGTGAAATTATTAGTGAAGGAAAGAGTCTCATCTCCATGTTCTCCTTTTGGCTTTTTCACGAGAAAATATCAGGGCTGTGGAGACAGACATCCTTGACAAGTTTGATAGACTTCAAAATGGGAGTCTGCATGGATGAAGATATAAAAATACAGACTGGAACCTTCTGCTAAAATCTCAACAGTCTGGTTTCGTATTCTCTTAAACAGAACTTGGACAGAAGAGCTGACCACAATAAAACAGAACTTCAGTGCTTTGCTGTCAATCTAAATTCATCATATGGAACCTATCATTCAAATCATATTCCTGAGAGCAACTAAACCAGAGCAGAAGGATTCCACATTTTCTAACAAACTCTATTGAGCGTAATTCTGCATTTTAATTATATTTTGAAATTATTTTGAATGTGGCTTCCCAAAAAAATAAAAATAAAATTAAATTAAAAAAAAAAAAAGCCAAAAAAAAACTGAAGGGGAGAAAAACAAATAAAGATCTTTATAAAATCTAAACAAAATCAAATTCATGTGTTCTAGCAGCATGGTTTGACTTGTAATAATCATGGACAATTACAAAATATTTTTCCCTCCAAATGGAAGATGCATAGGACAAGCATCCTCTGTGTTACAAAAATGAGTCACAGACTACTCACAGCTGGATAGCTTGATGCTGCCAATTTTTTTTAGGATAATTAGATTCTAGTTAGATATGGAAACATTACAATTTTTTAACCCAGCTTTTGTGTATAAATTATATCATTTCCAAAATAACAGCATTTTCTATTTTGAGTTAGGATCAGTAACCTGTGTTTAGCTCAGCAGGCAGACCTTGTGCTGTTAAGAGCCAAAACATGCTTAGTTCAGGAAGATACTTTCACCTTAATGTCCCCAAAGAGCACTGGTATTTCTGAAAGGACCAACCAGCACTTCACAGCCTGATGATTTTAGCTTGGTCCTTTTGAGATACCTGAAAAGATTATTCCCTTTTTCAGAATAACTCTTAAATCAGCTCAGTGGACTTTCTGATTTGTTCCTGAGTTTGCCTATGCTGAGGGTCCATGAAAAGAGGTCCACACATGTAACTGCTAATTTACTTAATTGAAGGTCCCCAAAAGGAAGAACCTCTTGTTCTGGGTTTGACTTGGCTTGTGTTAATTTTTTTCATGGTTGCTTTTATGGGAGTATGGTTTGGATTTCTGCTGAAAACAGCGTTCATAATGCAGTTTTAATTATTGTTGTTTAATAATATGTTTTATATTAAACCGATGTTTTAATTATTACTGAGCGGTGTTTATGCAGTGTCAATCTCTTTTATTCTCCTTAAATTACTCCACCAGAAGGAGGCTGGGGAACACAAATAGATAGGAGAGGACACAGGCTGACTCTAACTGACCCAATTGAAATCCCAGACCACATGACATCATGGTCAGCACATAGAGGTCAGGGAAGAAGAAGAAAAAAGAGTTCACTATTACATGAGATGGAGCCCATCTTTTGTAGGGATGGCTGCCCATGGGAAGAGGTGAATGGATTTCTTACTTTGTTTTTCTTGAATTGGTGGCTTTTGATTTGTCTATTTAATAATTTTTATCTCAACCTATTTGTTTCTTTCACTTTTGCTCTTCTGATTCTCTCCCCCACCCACCAGCAGGATGTGAGTGGTTGGCCACGTGGGGCTTAACCACAACAGCTGCTAAGTGACAGAGGGAATTGCGATATATTTGGTTGGTCCCATTTTTAATACATAGTACAGGAAAATAGTCAACTGTCCATGAAAAGTGGGTGTCCATCTTAGCATTCAAACTGCAGCCTGGGGAGTTTTGCATCCAGCTAGAACCATTTGTGCATTTTGTAGAAACTTAGAGGAAAATAAATTATTTGCACTTTCCATATTTATATTCCATAGAGCATCTGTTCCATTACTTTAGGTTTGCTGTGCTAAATCCTTGTCCAGCCTCTATAAGGAGGTTGCTGGTCTCATACAGCACAGACAGCTCACTCCCAACTACTCTCTAATGTGCATTCAGAACTTACTGTGAGCCATTTGCTGTGCACACTCCCAGCAGGAATTTCCCTGGAATTGCAGAAGAAAATAGAACACTGCAAAAATCCACTACTCCCTCTGAACAATTTATGAAGACCACTTACCATGAATGCTGAGGTCCCACAGCCCTACGATATACATATGCTGGGGGTGGGAGGTGTTGGAATCCTATGCTAAGGCAAGTAACAAGGCTTTACAGCTTAAAAGCAGATATTAAGACCCCATTTGAAGCATCTTTTCCATTTTCTAACTTTTTGGGAAATAACTGGCTCAGTTCAAGAGGAAAGGTCACATGCTGGCTAGCTGCAAACTTTGCTTTTTAAAAGTATATTAATATTGGTCCAATTTGTTAATGTAAACACATGCTCCTGCTGCTAATTTGTCCTCTCAGGGGCTGATATGATTACAAAGGAAGCAATCCTGGAAAAACTACCATTCCTGCACAAACACACCTGCTTCCAAATCCCCAAGTATTGCTATAAGCAATTGAGATGGCAGTTCATGTGCCTGGAATCCTTTACAGCTCCGGCCTGCAGAAGCATAGCTTGACCAGAAACAGCCCAGTGAGTATGGGAAGAAATGAGCTCATCTTCCCATCTCATGCTTTAAGCTTTGTCTTGGGGCCCGTAGCAATTTCTCTGCTGTAGATTAGATGGCTGGGTACCTTTGGGATCCCTTCCCAATTCAAAAAGGCCAAGGGAGAAGAACATATAAAATGAACCCTTCCTGGCATCTGATTCAACACATTGTTTACTCACATGTTCCTCCATCTCTCTCCAACACAGAGAAATATACAGTTCAGTAAACTCGGTGAATATTTTTGCCATCAGCTGGAATTTTCCTGTTTCCTCAGATAAAGAACTGATGGATGGTTTTGCCTATCCACCAGCTCCACCAGAGAAAGCCATAGAAATATGCTCACTTATATAACTGTACCCTGATTTTGTTTTAATTAATTTGATTTCTGCTTCTGGTTTGCATGTATGATACATCAGCACCGCCTTTTATGTCTGCTGATCACACCATTAATGCCCAGTGATTCCTATTTTCACTGTGAAATAAATCAGTGAAAGATCCTGCTGTGGGCATAGAAGGCCTTGAGCTGCAGATCACTGCCCATGTGGGATGTCATATATGGGGAATTTCACATATGTTGCATGCATATGTACATGTGTGTCTTTGTATGTAAATCATATCTGCACACATTCAGTGCTCAGTTTTGGTTACTGCTGGTGTAGTGGTTTGAAAGCAAAACAAATGAGAGGCTCCATGTCAGAGATTCAATTTAATAGGAAGAAAGGAAAAAAGGTAAAATAAAAATAGATGCAATAATACAAAAGACCACTGACAGAGTCAGAATACAACCTGAGCAGGGTGATGGAAGCAGTCCAGATGAGGTGGTCTTCCTGAAGCAGTGATCCCATAGAAAGGTCTGCTAGCTCGGGTCCTCTGGGAATCCAGTGGGTAAGGGCCCCCTGTACTGTCCCAAACCCCAGATTATATCCAGGTGAGAATGCTTGGTTCCTCCCCCTGGGCGGAGCATCTCACAATGGGATGATGAGTCATGCAGGGGGTCCCTGATGGCCCATTAAAGAGAGATAACCCCCAGAGGGAGTTATCTATGAGTCATGGGCAAGGCATTTGATGGGCCATTAACAGAAGATAACGGCCCAGAGGGAGGGAGTCTGGGAAAAACACTGCCCCACCTGGATTCAACAGTTCATGAAGATGGTGATAGAATACTTTGTGCGCATCCTATACTACAACCCAGGACAGCTGGGGACAGGATACAGGACTATAAAAGCTTATACAGGATTGGTTTGACAGAATAAAACACTCTTTATTCATTTGTGGACATAACCCGCTTCCTGTAAAAATATGAAATTACTGGGTTTTAACTGCTATTTTTTACTTACGCACTACCAGTTTGTGCTGGTGGCCTTTGTGCATAGGACGAAGTAGTGCTTTCTATGAGAAAGGCATTCTGGTTGAAAGAGTTTCAGCACTGAAAAAATCTTAACTGATGAATCACAGTTGTGCAGTTCTCTACTGCCCTTCCAAAAAATGGAAGATGAAGAAAAGAGGTGTCATTATACATTACATTTTAGACAAGAGAAAAGCAGAGCTGTTTTGATGGGGTTTTTTTCTGTTTTTCCAGCAGCTTCTGTGTATAAATTATACATTTTCTTAAATATCAGCATTTTTTATTTCAGGTTTGAGCTGATAACTTGTGTTTTTGCGCAGTAGGAAAACTTCATGCTGTCACAAGTGACAGTGACACAGCCTCACATTTCACTTCCTTTCATTCCAAGGAGCCCTTTGCTATTATGCCATTAGAGATAATGCAAAGCTTTGAATTGAAACACCGCAGACACCAGTGATGCCTGACAACCTCTCTGGCCTGTGAACTGCCACCCTACAATGGGACCTGCTCAGCTGCACCAGCCCACGTTGAGAGGAGATAATCAATTCTGCAGGGGACACTGTCAGGCTGTAACACCTTCCCCAGATAAGGACCTGAAGGAGTCTTGTACTTCTCCTCTGAAAAGATAGAAATTCATGTGTCAAGATTGCAAAAATTACATATATATGCAACGTAAATACACTTAGAAACCAAAATAAATATCCAAACAAATTTGGCTACAGGGTGGCATTGCATGTGTTCTGGGAATTGTTTGCATTTTGAAGTACCAGGAGCTGGGGGGCAACAGTGCTGTCATTAATTTCTCTTTGCAGAGCTCAGAATGGCCACACCTTCCATTTGAATGGAGTTGAAGAAATGTGGCCACTAAATCTTACAGTAAAGGATCAGTATTAAAATCTTTTAAATCTAATCTTTTAAACCTTTTATGAAAAATACAGAAGACAAGGAAATAATCTATTTTTTATGTAAGTGTTCAAGGAGACTTTAATTTTAGCAGCATCCATTATTCCCCTTTCTGTTAGCTGCAGAGCATTTTTGTGGGCAAAACTCCCTGGTTGATAGTGTCTTTTTATACAGTATTAAGATGACATTAACTTCCCCTTTGGGAGAGAATAATAAAGTGAAAAAGCAGCTGAGATGGCTGGAGCTGTACTTGTTGTCTCTTTTATGGGAATCTGGGCCTGCTCCCTCAAAAATAAAACAGGACAAACATATATGCAAAGAAAGCAGGGAAAATAGCCAAAAAAAGCCCGGTTCTATTTGTACTGTAGACTCTAATTTGTAACCTTGCTGTTGGAGAAAGACAAGCACAGCACAAAGTCTAATCAGCCACTCCAACAACCTGGCAGGCTTGAAATTGTGTCAAGCTTTCTAAGATATTTCTATTAGCTACCTTTCTGGTCACAGGGTTAACAACAAATAAAAACAACAACAACAGCAACAAAACAACAACAACAACACCAGGAAAATTAAGAAAATAGAATAATAAATAAATAACTAATTAAATGAATTGAGAAGTTTGTCCAAGCTAAGCCAGATAATAATTAAACAGGAAATGGTGGAAAGGGAGAGTTAAAGAGAAGGAAGGTTGGGAGCTACACCAAGGGCACAAGGCTTGTGCTGTAACCAGCCCCCAGGACCAAAGTTGGTGCCAGGAATGCTGCTGTTGCACTCTTCTGTATCTCTTCTCTCCACTCTGCTTCTCTGCTTCTCTGATTTCTTGGGATCAGAAGCACAGAAATATAAAAGCATCACCTCAAAACCCTAAAATATGGTAAGTCGGCAGCTGAAATGAAAATTGTTTTTCCTTTCTGTTTTATTGTCTTCCCAGCAGTACTGTCAAATTATCCCTGCCAGGCGTGGCAACTGGCATAATATCCCATCTTCACATCTTTTTATTCATCTGTTAAAGCTGGTTTTTTTACATGCCACTGTTGCTCCATTGCTTTCTCATCTTTGTTCTTCTAATTTACCAGAAAATTGGAATCATCATCTCAGCTATCAGGAGGCCTCCTTGTTTGGATGGATTTCACTATTTGCATGTAAGTTTTATTTACTTTTAGAAACAATGTTTTATAACATGTTTTGTTGGTCTTTTGCTGTCTTGAATGATGGAGACCATAAACTTCTTAGCTGCAGCCTGAGATAAAGAATTCCAATATTCTGCCCATGCAGTCCTGGTACAATGCACCTAAAATCAACTTCCCAGTTGACAAAAACTGGATCCTTGCAGCAGTATGGGGAGAAACTTACAGACCAATTCAAATTTATTTCATCTCCAAGAAGCCCTAAAACAAAATTAGATCTCTGTACTTGACCTACACCTTTATGAATTGTGCAAGGTCTGCCAGGACCTCTTGATGAGCCATTTGGCTTGACATCTCTATTTGTTCTTTCACATCCTGAGCACATCAAGCATGCAGGAATGGAGGGGGTAGAACATCCTGGGATGGCAGCTGAGCATGGCCTGAGGTCTCTGTGAATCTCCGTCCCTCTCTGAGAGGCAAATGTCATGTTTACATTTGAGAACAGGAAATTATTTTATATTCAATACCAGAAGAGTGTTTCTCCATGTTACAACAAGTCTTTTTTCTTGACTTACTGCTCACATCTTCATTATTCTCATATTCTCCCCTTACTCCTGCCAGAACCCATTTGTGTCCAATCCCTAAGGAAGAAAAACAACTGTCTTCTAAATTTGGGTCAGGGTAACAGCCTTGCTGAGGAAGCAACCCACCATGATGTAAGAGCAAGTCTAAGATATGGCAGTAAGATCTGACATCAGCTTCAGATAAGTCAGAGAAAAGAACGGAAATTAGGAAAAGCTCTGTCAGTGTCCCTTGTATCAGCCCTGAGGGCGGCTGGCTGGGGAAGCTGCCAGCTCCCCCTTGTGCCAGGCTCTGATCTGCCCTGTCTCTGTGACAAGTAACATCACACAACAGTGACTGGGAGAAGGAGATGTGGAACAGTGTCCTCAAAAGGGGATTGCGATGGAGTCTATCCCTTCCGGTTCATGTCACCCTCCAGCAGAGTTAAATTTGATTTCTGTTTCTGCAGAATATTTCTGAGGATCCCTGGAGATCATTTCTGAGGGAAGGAAAGAGTGGAGGACAGACGCAAAACCCATGAGACCCTGTTCTGTACAGTGCTAACAAACTTGACAATGTCAGAATAAACAAACAAACAAAAATCCAACAAAAAACCTTAAAGAACCAGTTTTATATGATACTGGACACATAAATCACAGAGAGGAGTTTAGACAGTCTTGTGCTCAGCCTCACACAATGAGTTCCAGATTAAGGTAATATATGGGTTTTATGCACTGTTCTACTGAGATGCCACTGTCTACTGACTTTGGAGGTAGGCTTAGGCAGTTCAGATGCTTCATTGGGAGCTACTTAGCTAATTTTTTAGGGAAGTTATTGTCTAATGGATGAGCAGTTCTCATTCTTCTTCTAAACTGATCTTCAAATATCCCCCAATTAGTCCCCATCATTCTCATGGACTTGATGACTTTCACATTGTAAATATTTTCTGTAAAAATGCAATCCCACTGTACTAAAACACAAGCCTGTCCAAAGATTCAGATGGTTGTGTATTTCTTCTTTTGTCTCTATTATGGAAAAAAAAAATTCTATTTCAGGCATTTTCAGGTTAAAAAAAATACATTTCCAAAGTTGTGCCAACCTGTGAATAACTGTTTCAGTTTTCCAGTCAAATGCTTTAGTTTTGAATCATTTTCCTAAAGTTGGAGCAACAGTCATTTATTTAATCACTTTGTGATTAAATATATATTTAGGTGTGTGTGTATATATATATACCTAAATATATATTTAATCAGAAAGTGTTTAAATAAAAGACCCTTAGTTATACTATTTAAGTATTTCTAAGTATTTCTTTGATAAGTAAGACTTGTAATGTTTTTACCTTCCCCATTGTTTCTTGTTTAAAAGAGGGTAATCATGATTCAAACTGAGATTGACATCACGTGAGAATAATCTGGTTTTCTTAGGACCTTTAGAAGTTGTATTCTTTCTTTCACAGACCTACTTGGCAGTAAAACAAGAGGAACTAAGTGAAAGAAAGAAAGAAAGAAGTTCCAGCAGCGGGTCTGGATCATGTGGCACATTATGTGTTACTACAAAAGACCAGTATAAAATTGAGCATGGCATGACATTGCCCCAGTATCTACTTTAGAAGACAGAAGGAGTCAGTACACAGAAATGGGTCAAATACTTTTATATACTTCTAGGGGTAAAAAGCAAGCTAGACTGAAATGCTAATCATCTAACAGCTTTTTTTTGATAATTTCTGGTTTACCTTGGTTGTCAGACCAACTTGCAGTTGCAGAATCAGTTGCAGTTGGTAGCTGCACAAAGAAAGAAGTCAAAATAAATATGAAGGAGTCACAAGAGGAAGGCGCAGTCAACAGAGGGAGGGAAAGCCTACTTGAGACCCTCAGAACATACAATCTATGATTGTTCCTCTCTCATTTCTGTCTAAGGGCTGCATTTTTGAGCTGACTAAATCCTGTCCTTTCTGTTTCGAGAACTATTAAGTAATAGACTCATTTTTCAGCGAGTGCTTTAAGTTTCTATGTTGTATTTTTTTTTACAAAAATCAAGAAAACATGTTTTATGTAAAAGAAAAACAATATAAAAGCATTGTGACTAGTTTCACTGATATTTCAATATTCACCATTTTATTCTTCTTCATTTTGCATCATTACTTGAATAAATTTAAGGATTCTGTTCAGGAAAGGTTCATGTACTCAGATTCCTAACTTATTCAGAGTCATTCAGAAAGCTTCCTTAACAAATCTTCAGCTTTGGGACTTTCACATGCTTCAAGAACCTTTCTTCAATCTGCGTAAGTTTGCTGAACTGAAATTACTTGCTGAGGGCCATGATCCAATTCCTGTTGAAGTCAATGGAAGTCACTCCAATTATTTCAGTGGAGCAGGATCCAGTCCATAAGTCATTGACTATTGACTGCTTGAAGTTGTTCTGCAAGTGCTGAATCTCTCTTAATGTAAAAAGCACATTCAGTAGCAAGGAACAGGCTGTAATGGGGCTGAGGGAGCGCAGAGTGTGTGTATGCAGCACTTAATTAAACACATCATTCTATACTGCCATAAAGCATTTCCTGCACTAAGTGTTGTTCACATCTCATAGGAGATTTAGGGTTTTGAAAACCCCCACAAAATGTCCCAGCTGTTCTATAGACAATATCTTATAGTACTTGTCACTGTGTATAGGAAGGGTAATTAACCTAAAGAACATTGTATTTCACTGCCAAATGCTAAATGTCAGTATTATAAATCTCTTAATGTAAACAACGCATTTAGGAACAGTAGGAGAGATAGAGATATTCTTTGAAAAAGTATTTCCCTAAGGGACTCCATGGCCAAGGCAACTGTCACAAGATACCTTAAAGTAATTTTTTCCAACTCTATAGTGTCTAACAAATCAGTAGGATCTCGCTGTGATGGGAGGTACTTGAGGACTTTATGTGGTAGATCTGACTGCACACAGAAGCAGTCCTCTCTTTTCCTAGTCACACACTATTATTCATAAAGAGCCTATTCCCTTGGTAAATGCTATGTTCTTGAAATGGTTGAAACATGGAATTTTTGTCCAGTGAGATTTTTTTTAAATGTATCACATTTCATAATGAAAATAATTATTTTTTGCAGTCTTAAGTAGTTTTCTGCTTTTTTTTTTTTTTTTTCCTGGTGTTTGTATTTTGGTTTTTTGTTTTGTTGGGGTTTTTCCTTTTTTTTTTTTTTTTTTTTTTTTTTGCTTCCTTTTTATCTATTTATTTGCTTTCTTAAAATATAATCAGCCTTCCATGGTATTGCTCTCTAAAATCAACCTTGAACTTACACTTTTCAGCTATTCCCAGTCTTTCTCTTGTTCCAAAAGTGTTAAATGTTCTTTCACAGCTTTTGAAAAGTTTTGGCAATTTAAATAGAGTTGAGTATTTCAGAGCCAGGGAATACTCTGACTATATGAAATCCACACCTCAAACAGAACTACTTCAGACTCCAGACATCACTAACACAGAGGCAGGAGAGTAACTCAGGTACCTTTGCTCCAGCAAAAGGACTTGGGGCTTGAAGGCTCCTGACTCTGCAAAAGCATGAGGGGAGTCCATTGACATAAATTTGATCAACCTGTCCCAAACCTGTGGATTCTGAAGTCTGTTATTCAACAAGAGCTAAACTGAGTTTTTGGATTCGTAAATCACTTCTCTGAAAATGAAATTACTTACAAATTAATTTCACTGGGAAAATGTCCAGGGAATTCTGATACGTTTACCTTGCACTATTATGTATTTTTTGCTAACTTTACTGGATTAAAGAACATAAACTTCTGTGACCACCAAAAATGGCTTTCGACCTTAGACTGAACTTGCCTTATTTTCCAGTATCAGACCTTAACAGAATTCAATGATGGAAGCAGAGATGGCTTTTCTGAACAGATCCTTCCTTCTAAATGAGCAATTCTGACTTCTTGTCCAGTGTCTTAGAGTGCTTTACCTAGAGGGCAAAGAACTACATGCAGAAAAAGATGACCAAGATGTGAGGGAAAGAATAAAAGGAAGAAAGAAAAGCATGGAAGAGTAAGCAACGCTCTGAAATAATTGGATCAGTCCAGAACAGTAGCAGCACCTATATAGATGGAATTTCCATCTCATTTGGAAATCTCTGATGGAAAATTGGTATTCTTTTCCAAGCCTGATACTTCGATTAAATCCTCTGCCTTCTGATTTTGAACTCTTCAAGTCGAAAAAGAACAACAGAACAACACCCACTCTGATGGGGACTGGCTATGCCCCACTGCACTCCATGTGTATTTTTTCAGTTGCACTAACAGGAGACGTTTTGGTCTAATGATTACTTGCTCTGAAAACTCATTTCTCAGCACCATGCAACTTTTGAGAAGCAGTCTTAAGCCACAGGTCATCAGAATTTCCCTTCAGTAGCATAACAGCATGAACAATAATCCTTGGATTGCAGTGATCTCCTTAAAACCAGGGGACAGTCAAAGGCTTGGGTCTGCATTTTGCATTTCTTTCTTTATTTTACTTTAATTATTAAAATGCTCACTGCAGTCAGGATTTTGAAAACGAGAATCCTGGCTACTGACAGCACATGCGATTATTGCTGGGATTTTTTCATGGAAAAAATGCAGGTGTACTGTTTTGTATTCATTCATCTGGAGAAAAAACTTTCCTCAGCATCATGACAGTTATTTACGAGATGAAAATGACTAAGTAGTTAATCTCATTTTTCTGGCTGTCAGTTTTCTTCATTATCTTTTTCTTTGTGCAGAAAGTGAAAGTGTCCAATATGGCTTCCAGCTCTTTCCTTAAGACCAAGTACAGAAGAAATTACTAAAAATACTTATCCAAGTCTGCAAATATCTGAAACTGTTGGTAAAAATTTATCTTGTGAGTTTCTCGTCACTACAGAATTTTCGTATGAAAGATGCTCTAAAAAAACCTTCTTGTTGATACTACTGTATGTAAAGAGATTGCAGAATTTTTAACTGTTAGGGTTTTAAACAGATATTTCTGAGATTAGATGTTTTGGTTACACAGACAACGAAGTACACCATAATGAAAAGACAGAGTTTTCCAGATTTACTAATTGCAAAACACTGACAGGCAAAACTTTACATATAAAATTAATTATAAAATATGTTACAAAAATAATGAGTGATGAAATTGAACTCTCTTTTAAATTTCAGTAGAATACCTAAGAAAAGGATCTTTAATTCTGAATAATGCATTCCAAGTAAAATTTGCCCACTGAAAGCTAAGCATTTTCTATCCAAGTGTAAAAGCTTTTGGTCCTAACTACAGTGTTACATTGCAAATATTCCAATTGGCAAAATTTCTTGCCGAATTTCTCATTATTTACTTACTAATAATAGAGGACCAAACATTTGCAATAAAGAAATCCTGAATATTTTTAGTTTGTTTTTTCATTTGTTTGTTTGTTTGGGGGGGTTTTTTGGTTTGGGTTTGTTTTGTTTTGTTGGGGGTTTTTTGTTAGTTAGTTTGTTTGTTTGTTTGAAAAGCCATTTTTTTGTAAAAGTAATCAGGAAAAATAAGGAAAATCTTAACTGATTCATGTTCCTCTGAGCATGAGAAATTTGAGAATGACGAGTATGCATGAGTACATAAATGTCCACATATTTGATGTTCACATGAATTTTCTGGTGGTCCTATCAAAACATAGCTCCTGATTGATGTAGGAACATAAAAGTTTGTCTAGCCACAGAGAAGTAATCATCTTCTCTATAATTAATGGCAAGTATCTTCAAAATTCCCTCCTTGTTTAAGAAAATGGTAACACATTTTGGGAGAGAATCAGGTTCTTTTTTAATAGCATATCTATTATCTGGCCTATCGATTTTACTGCATAAAAATTGCCAATGGGATTACACATTTCTGATGCCATTAAAAATCAGTGGATATCTCTGGAAATCACTCAGGAGTTTGTTCACAGAGGATTTATGTCTCACTGTCGTGGTCTCACAGTATATATCAGAGACATTGCCAAAAGGCAGCCTGCACCCACTGGTGTGGTATATTGTCCTCTATGGAAGTAAATGAGTGAGACATTTAAAGGCGTGCTGTAGAAAGGGTTTTGTGTTCTATAAACATTTGAGGAGATTTTTGAGCCAATAATTGTAGGATCTTTTTTTGTTTGTTTTTTTTTTTTTTCTAAAATAATATCTTGTAAAATATGACAAGGGGGATTTTTTTTCCAATTAGATAAATTAGTTACTCCTAAGTGCATGTGTAACTTCACTCCCGTAAGGGAAACTTCTAGAAATTTTCTTCAGCTTAAGTTATCATAATGATCAACTAAAAGCAAAGAAAATAAGTATTAATACATTTTTGTCCTGAGAGTGTCCCATTTATCAAAGAGAGTTTTCCCAGGTACTTAGGTGTGAAACACCCTCTCATTTTATTTCACCTATATATTTATATATATTTTTTAATCATAAGTAGACTTAATAATAACAAACTTATGCATCTACTTAAATGTTTTACAAGACTGAGTACCTCTTAATTCCCCATTTAACCTGAAAATAATTCAGGTAAACCTGAAATATTTAGAGAAAGAAAAGCTGGAATCAACAGGATTCTTTGCTTTCACACTGTATAAATTTATGCTGAAACATAGGCACTGACATTTCATTCTTAGCTGTTGTCACACAGTACTGCATAGCAGATCAAATGCAGCAATTAAAAATGTTTTGAAACTGCAACTCCAACTCCATAAATTACTGCAGTCTTTTGTTAGAGAACAACTGAGTCAACTTCCTGTTTGCACTTAAACTATTCACAGCTTCAGCCGGTGTCCTGCAGTGTCTTTTCCAAAGGTCACACCACAGTTTTCAATTCACACATTTGATTAAAAATATAAGAATCTCAGTGTCCTGGGAAATGATCTGCAGTAAAAATAGATCAAACTACCTGCTGTTTCCAGAATAAACCAGGTTCCTTCCTGTGTCTTTTCCACTTTCAGTTAGCATTGCAAAAAGAGGACGTTCTATGCATGTCTTAAGAAATCATACTGCTAAACTAGGGAATTAAAAGTGAGATATTTGCATTATTTTTTTTATTTTTTTAGAGCACAGCTTCTGTAACTGATAAAAATATGCTTGGTTTAAAAATACCATTAAGGAAAACCAAGAGTACTTGGATTTTATGGGGACGAAGATCTCCTTTCATTCTCCTTCAACTGTTGCAACACACTTTTGCACGATTGTCTTCAGACCATATTGTCATAACTTTCCTTATCATGAAAAATTTCCTCCCTGAAGTCCTATTTGCATTTAATGAAGTTATTGTGGGAGAGACTACTCAGATTATGCTGTCTTTTCTTTCTCTCAAGTTCATGTCCCTCGATATGTGTGGTAGGAGAATTAAATGTCTATTTCTTTTATTATGCTGTCTTAATATTTGGTGTCCAACAACCAGAAATTTTGAAAGAGCATTTGCAGCGCATGCTGCAAAATCCTGACCCAAAGTGAGTGGACTACAGGAAGAAATGCCATGGTGAAATACATCTCTTTCAAATTTCCAAATGCCTTTGAGAATTCCTTTTTTGTTTTCAATGTGTGTACTTTATTTTACGTCATTAGCTCAATCCATCTAATCTCATCTAATCTAAAGCAAGGTTATTGTATTGTACAAAAGAGATACACCAAACCAGTTGACAAATTTTAAACTTGAGCCTTTTGCTGTACTTTCAGATTCTTCCTGCATTGTCCAGGTAGACATTAATGCAGAATCTTCTAAGGAGGAGTTCTCCATCCGGGAGAGTGAGCATGTGGGGTGACAGTGTATTTTCACAGCCCAAAGTCTGGCCTGGGGAATGCTTCCTTGCAGCCTCTGCTTCCCTGAAGAAGATTTGGATACATGAAGAACTGGGAAATCCTGACTAGACTTTACCCAGACCTTGTAATTGCACAAAGTAAAACATAGAATGTGATGTTGAGACAATTTGTAACAGACTGGTGAGCATTTTGACTGGGAATGGGCCAAGTTTTAAGAGCAGATCTAACACATGTTCTTTCAAACGTAAATTGGATTAAAAACTGTTCCATTTTACTTATTCTACTGCAAAATGACATTCTGGTTTATTAGCCGTGCAGGTCTTGACTAAATTTTAGAAAGATTTTTTATCTTAAGAGTGACTCTATGGGGAACTTTACATTTCTTTGATTATTTTCATTATATCTTTAGCTATATTTAAACTGACTTTTCATGTACATAGAACATCACATTCTTTAAAGGACCAAGATATCAGGACAGACTGAAATAGCTCTGTGTGAGCTCTTGCTGTGACTGTAGGCTTGGAGCATTGGAAAAGAAAACAGGTCCATGTACAGGTAAATAAGTAGTGACTTAGATCTAGTCAACCCTGGTTTTGGAAACATATTACTGCCAATTTCTGATTCCAGTGATAATTTGCCCCCTTCAGTTACACATATCAGTCCTGCTATGGAATCTGTCAGCACAGAACTCCGCAAAATCTCCTTCATCAGACCTGCTTTTATGTGGGTTGGAGCTGAAACACACATTTTTGTAATGAATATTGTCGAGCTGATGGACAAGACGTTAACACAATCATTTCCATGGGTACTCAGGAAAGCAAATGTAGTGATTTACTCTAATGGTCCCATTACTATGCTGAACATTGGCAAAGTATGCACTGTCCATTTCAGAGTCTTTGCCTCAGAAGAAAAATAACTCTGACTATTGATATTCTAGCCTAAATAACTGTTCTTATAAGTTATTTTTCTAAAAAGTACTTTTTTTTTCATTCCCATTAAATATATTTTCTTTGGTCAACATAAAGTTTCAAATTGCAGTATTGAGAAAAAGAAGCCTTGCAAGCCTCTACTTTTATATTCTCCCAACTAAGAAATAGCCACAGCAACCTTTTTTGTCACTGTATTTTCTGAAACTATACTGTATAACAACACTACATCGTTTTGATAGCTCAAAATTGCAAGTATGCTTTCCTGATCCAATTTCAGCTAGATATTTCTGCAATAGATCATGTCACAAAAGCATTGTAGTCAGAGCAAAGACTTAGCATAATTCCTATATTTAGGGTTCCGTCAACAGATGTCGAAAATAAAAAGAAACTATTTTGAAAAAAGAAGTCATGGCAAAATGGACATTTGTCTATCAAGCCTGAAAATGTGTCTGGCTACCTGGCTTGCCAGCAATTGCTTACATTACTATCCTCGGACTGTAGCTGTAAATGCACCAGCATACAGTGAAGCTGCCCAGAGAAATAAATCAGTCTGAAAGTAACCCACTTCTTTCTTTCAAATTACCATTAATATCATTTTGCTTTTGCAAGATTTATGCACCTTAGCAGACAAAGATACAGTGAAACCAATTGTCTTGTCTGTATTCCAGCTTTCAGTCATGTTACTGTCTTTTTCTGCATTACTTATGTATGTATACGTTTCTAAGCAAATTTAAAGCTCAGATGTTCAGTACAGAAGACAGAGCAGATACAGATGAAGCAGCAGTAGCAAAGTAGCTTTCCTAATATTTTCTTTCTAAGATAAAGAGAAACCTCTGTGATTAAGAGTATGTCTCTGTCTCCTCAGGGAAAACTAAAGATAATGGGAATTATTTTTTCTTTTCCTGAGAAAGAACAGAAAAATACTAAATCATATGAAAACCACCAACCCAGAACTTCATGAATCCAGTGGTTCTTTAATGAATAGTAGGTGGGTTTTCTAATAGTTCTGGTTCCTGTTGTCTCAGTACTGCCACTGTGCACTCCTAGGGCAAAGAGACTTGTGGCAGAAGGGTCAAGGCTCTGCCTCTGAGAAAGTCTCTTTTGTCAAGTAAAGCTCCATACATGCCAGCACCTTCATTCTGAAGAGCAGTCACAGAAACAGACATTTTCTGGCCCAGTTTTCTACTTTAATGCCACTGTAATGTTGAGCCCTTTTCCATCTTTTTCCACTCTTCCTACTCATCTCCTTGAAATGCAAAAAACTATTTACCTGAGCAGACCCCTGCCTGGGGTCTAGGTCAGCAGGTTCAGCAGTGAGAGGCTACCTGCACTGTCACAGAGCTCTGTCTGACCCCAAAGCTCACAGATCTAAAGCTAGAATTCATGGAATTTTATGGGATTTCAGCTCTACTGAAGTGTTCCTAAACTTCCAGAATGCTTTTTGTGAAACCAGGACTTGAGGACAAAATGATAGGATTCAGCTGAGCAAACGTAGAGTAAGAATTCAGTTCAGGGTTCAGGACAGCTCAATAAAGGTATCTAGAAGGACACCTGGGGCCTCACCTCCCCTTGTGCTTTATGGACAACTTCTCAATAGGTTTCAGCCTGCTAGAAACTGGGGGGAAAGGTCAATTGTATAAATTCAGACCTGTAGTGCTGTTGGAGATGTTCAGTGGTGTCCAAGACATCCTTATTCAGCTGACAGATAAAACACAGGACCTGCACAAGATCCCGTGCCCAATCAGCCTGCTGCAAGATGGAAAGTCACAGCTGCAACTGCAACAGGCACTGCCATGTGAGCAATTGAATTCACACCTAATTTAGAGTGATGTGAACTTACCTCCACACTCCAGTAGCTGGAGCACCAATTAGACTTCTGCTGACTATAATTGGTGCCTTGGACCCTTGCATGTGATGGGCACCTGTGTTTCAGTGTTGACCTACATGTCTGCACAAAGATTCCTAAATTTACATGTCTGAATTAGTGAGCTGATCCCATTGCTGTATCTAAACTAACCACTTGAAGCTCTCTTACAGATAATTCAGGAGAGAGATGCACTTCTAAAGTGAAATTCACCCTTCGTGTGATAATTCAGCATTTATATGGGCCTCTTTATCTCCACTGACCTCCAGAGACCTTTGGGTAAATCCAGGGGTAGGCATGGGGGACATAAAGGGAGGGATTCCATTCTTAAAACAGAGGTTTGTCATTTTGTGCCCTGTGGCATTCCTCCTTTATCTCCAGGTGTTGCAGTGGAAAAGCAAGGATCTTCCATGCCAAATCTTGATGCCACTTGTGAAGGACAAAATAGCTTGAAACTTTTAACCCAAAATGCCTTTTTTTTTTCTTTTTTCTTTTTTCTTTTTTCTTTTTTCTTTTTTCTTTTTTCTTTTTTCTTTTTTCTTTTTTTTTTTTTTTATTTTTTCGCTAGATAGGAGACTAGGTTCCTGTTACCTTATTTAGAGACATTTCTTTCAGCCCCTGAATAAATGGCTTTTTTTCAGCCCCTGAATAAATGGCACTGAGGGCTGCTCATACTTGGCAAAAAAAAAGCTCTTTTTCCAATGAGATGTAAAAGCCTCCACCCCTCTCTTTTGTGGCTATTCAGCTTTTCCCAGTGAGGAACATATTTTTCACTGAACTTATATTCAGTAAATTGGTCTCTACATTAAAAATGTATAAGATATGAATATTTAAACACTCTAGGTTTTCAGCAGAAATTACATATGTTTCTGGTTCTTCACTGAGACCTGACAAAATGAAACCCTCCAGAATGATGGCATGATTCCCAACCTCTTCAGGAACCAATGCCTACTCTGGCCACAGAAGTAGATTTGACATAATTGACTTTCATACACAGTAGAAGGGGTTACCCTTTGGCTTGCCCAGGACAGCACAGGGCCAAGCTCTGTGTCTTCCCTTACTTTAGAGTTTTCTGGTTTTCCACTCATGATCTCAGATTTACCTCCAGAGAGATTCAAAACCAAGGTTAGAACATGCGCTTGCAAGACCTCTTCACTCAAAACAGTACATATCTAGACTTAGTCTCTTATTCCATTATGTCATTATTAAAACTAAAATAAGAATGCTTCTTTATCTGCCTGCACTCATTTAGATTTATCACTCACTCACCCTCTTACTTGCATTTATGATGTCTTGTCATCCAAACCCCGAGGTCTTGGTTGCCTTTGAACCATATCACTGGTTATGAATTTGTTAACTTTAAGAAGTATCAGGGAGATACTACATAGAAAATGCAGAGAGTGAGCACTGAGTGGGAGAAGAGTGCCTAAAGCATGTGGGAACAGCTGTGCTGATCAGCAAATCACCAGAACTCACCTGGGATGTTCAATGTCTCATAAATTTCATTTCCATCCCTATTCAGACTGTCAGCACCACAACGATTTCAACATATTCTCTGCACATGTAGATTTTCCTCCCTTGAAACCTTTCAGTGAATCGGATTATTTCAAAGCTCTTGCTGCTGTCTCTGAAAGCACTGGTCTTCTGTTTGCCTTCAGAACCTCACTGGGCACATCCTTTATGTGTCTTGTCATTTCTCCCTGTCAACGTGAGGACCACTGCAGCTGCAGAAGGACAGCAGAGAGTGAAAGCTCCAAGGCTAAGTGACTAAGTGAGAATGAGCACAAAAGGACACTTAACTCAACTTGACATTGTAGGTGACATTTATAATTTCCAAAAGCCTTTCAGCCCTTGCAAAATGCAGAATGACAAAGTTTCTCAGAAAGACTGGCAGACCCATCTGCGTTGTTATAAATGCGAACAAATTACATCTGTGATGAAGGTCAGACAAAACCTGGATAATATTTGTCAAAGAGGAACGAACTGAAATAAAATGGGAAGTTTTTCTTCTACTGAGAACAATTTTTGGGGGGGTCGTCATCTCACTAGACCCTCCATGCCAGTTGTCTGCCTGATTCCAGAAATATGGCATTTAATGCAGGGTGAGTCTTATCTACTGAGGTTAGGACTGTGTCCTGGAAAATATAAGCTGGCAGTCTGCATCAGCTCATGTTGATGTGAGCCTCAAATGTGTTTTCTCTTGTTTGAATAAAGTTATTCTCATCTGAATAGAAAATACAGACACTGTGCTATTTGGGTTTGGTGTGATCTTTCTTGGAAAATTCAGCATAGCCTTCCCATCCTCAGTTCCTGACCACCAATAGTTTTTAAATGTCAGATAAATATCTAAGTCTTATTTGGTTTATTTCTGAGTATACACTGGTGACTGTGCTTAGACTCCTGGGAGAAATTAATGTTCCAAATTGCAGGTGTTGCTAGGTTTTCAGCTTTTGAGGATAGGCAGACCTAGATTACAGCTTATCTGGACATCTAAATCCATTCTGGTTGCCACAACAGATAGTTTCCCAGAAAGTAATAGAAAGATTTAGAGAATGTAAAATATGTGGAGGGAAGTTATATGGAGAATATTGCACCTTCTAAAGTTGAGTGAAAGCTATCTAAAAATAAAAATATATATTCTCTTCTTTTTAAATTATATTGCTTTCCCACAGTATCTTCTCTATCTTGCCCAAATTCACATCTTTTTATTTTTAAGCATAATAGGGGAAATACAATATAAATGTCTATATGAACATGAATTTTCACATCCGTTCTATCTTGCCCAAATTCACAACTTTTTATTTTAAACCATAATAGGGGAAATACAATATAAATGTCTATATGAACATGAATTTTCACATCCGTTCAACATGAAAGGCTTATCTGTAAAATGTGATCACTTCCACTAAGCAAGACAGATAGATTCGATGTTTCTTCCACCTTCTTGGGATATGATGTCTAATTTTACTTGGAAGTATGTGTACTTACTTCACTCAGATAAGCTTATATTGATGTCTGTAATAAAATACAGAAAAACTTGAATTGCTATCGGCTTTGCATTTCATTAGGAATGCTTTGTATGCCTCAGATAAGTATTTGCCAGTTTGAATTTTACCCAGACTGTTAGAGTCAATACCTCTGATATTTCAAAAATATAAATGACTGTTGCTCTTTAATAATAATGAGTCTCCAGGCACCACATTTACATCTTATATAAGAGCTTTATGCTTCCAACAATATAATGCACTACAGAACAGTGTTGTGTCACTGATTTAGTGCCTGCTTTCCCCTGACTGCAGCACTGGTGAGCTGCTCTGCAGATCTGCTGTCTGCCGGTGTGATTCAGAGCTCCTTCTAAATACTAAGTTTCTCATTGCCTTCACCATTTATAAGAACATTTATAATTTTTATAGCACGAAAAGGCCCCAACCAAGACTGTCACTAGTTGTGCATCTCATCAAGAATTCTTTGTTCACTCTTAGTGACTGTTCTCACTTGCTCTGGAGCCTGATAATACTACTAGCAAGATGCATCTTTTCACTAAAAATTTTATGATGCCAGTTGGATGTGACAGACAATCAGAGGCCCAAATTCTTCCCAGGATTGCCAGTTCTGGGTACAAAACTAGAACAGTCTGCATTTGAAGCCAATTCCTCAGTGCCTGACATACATGGTACTCTCATGACTCTCACTCTCCCACTGTTCTTCATGGTAATGGCATTCTCCTCCCACTCTATGTCTCCTGAGTCAGGTAATGCATAAATATGTGCAATATTGAAAAGTTTTGGAACTTTTTTTTTGTAGGTCCAGGCTGTAATGTGGCAAACGATGAACTCTGTTTAACTTACTAAACATGATAAGATTGTAAACCATGTATCTCTTTCATGCCAGTAACACCAATTTTGTTTGTAAAGGGCTTTGGTAATAGTATCAGAAGATGGATGAACTTGTTTTTTTGAATGTAAAATTAAAAACATTACAGCAGGGACTCTGTAAATGGACATGTCTAGAAGTCCTGTCTAAGTACAGATGTGTACAGATGCTTGCAGATTATTTCACACACCTCATCTCCAGACACACAGAGGAGTTACAGGTGAAACAGCTTGACCTGAATTAACTCAAACTTGGTAACTTGAAATAAATGGGGAAAAAATCATGATATCAAGTAAATTTTTTAACTTAGCCATCTTCAAATATGAATTCTGGGTTATGATAGAGAATTTCTTTTCCACAGTGTCATCAATTTTTAAACTGCTACTTCAAGCTAAAATGTTTCCAGAACCTGTTTAGAATGAGAATAAGAAAAAAAAAAAAAAAAAAAAACAGATGTAAAAACTCTCTTAATAATGACAGTTTTTCAACTAATGCTGTCTTAAAATTTAACAGCTCTGCATGAGAAACAAAGAATCTTTGACATACATAGCATTCAAATGGATGTTATTGCAGCCAGCAATATCAGAATTTGTAACAACAGAATAACAATTGCTGAGTGCACATGAAATTTCAGCTGATAGATACAGATTGAAAAACAGTAAAAGCTCCAGGCAAATCTAAACCCATCATTATTTATTTGAAAGATACGTAATCAGATTTAGCAGGCTGATTAGAGTGATAGATAATCTAAGACTCGGCAAGGCACCCCCAGATTTTTGAAGATTTACATGTGGATTTAACTCTTTGCAGCTGACAGGAGTCACAGACTAAATTACAGGCATTGCTCTGAAAATGTAAGGAAACAGCCATTGAAGGGGAAGTGGCTCAGACTCCTGTACAAGATGATGTGTTGTCTGCATATGATTATATTGAATTGCAGGCTCTGCACTAATTTCTAATGGGGGAAATTTATCACTGCAGAGAAGACTTGTCAAAGCAAAGATGAGGACTTGCAGACTGACAGGCAGGAAAGAAGTGACCAACCAAAGCCTGTTCCACAAATGGAGGACAACATGAAGGAACATCATAGGAATATTGTGGGGAAATAAAGGGCATCAAGAAAGATGCCACTGAACAGGAATCACTTTAATGATGAGGGGAAGGTGGCAGCGAATCACCAGGAATACACAGGAGAGTGTATCCCACTCTGATCAGAGTGAGAATGCAAGGACCACAGTTTACATAATCCAGCAAAAAGATATGAGAGCTACAGACCTGACAAGTCTGAGGTAATGGAGGGGAGCTTCATGTGTCAGGGGAAGATGAGGAGGAAAAACAGAAAGCCTCGATGCTGAGCAAGCGCAGCTCAGCAATAGCCAAAAAAAACATTGGTGAGGTATAAACACTGTTATAGTCACAAAGCCAAAGCCCAGCACTCTATGTGCTTCTAGGAAGGAAATTAACTCCATCCCAGGCAGACCCAAGTCGGGTACATTGCAACAAGACAGCCCCTCTATCTGCCTATTGCTAGATACATTGCTCCTCTTGAACAAGAAATTGCAATTCCAGTCTGGTCTGACAGAACTCGCCTTCCTCTGCCATTGCATACTGCACCACACTGCACCCAGTTTGCACTCACACTGCACTTAGTCTGGCTTGAAAGGAGTTGGTAGAGACGTTTTGCTGCTTAAAACTCAACCTGATGTGAGCTTTTATGCAGTGCTGGTCAAGACAGGAACCAGGAAAAAAAAAGGAATGAGGTGAGAAAGAAAGGAAAATTTCCAGCTTTAACACCCATTTGAAATGAGACAAAGAAAGCAAAAATGCATTCTGAGTCAGAGGCAAAAAATGAAGTAAAAGAAACCCTCCATTTAATTTGGATAATGTTAAGTTTCAGGTTAGGAGAGGAAAGTTAAAAGGAGATGTGAAAGTCATACAGTAAGAAACATATGTAAAAGACATACTGATTTGAACAGAGAGCAGGAGCAGAAGCTGTAAAATAAATTTGTAAGTCAGTATCAAAAATATGGCAACAGAATGGTGTGACCTGGTGAGATAACAAAAACGCAGAAGTGTAAAGAGAGTTATATATTCCTTTCCCTTTTTACAAATAGGGTTTCTAACTTGATTTACTGCCTGCGAGAGTGCCATCTGCTGATCCACAGGTAGGTTGCAAAAATGACCTTCCCAGGCATGCTGCCCTTAGAGCTAGAAAAGTGGTATTTCTGTTGCTCAATCCTGCACTGCTTTCATGAGACCAATGCACTATTATAGGTATTGTACTGAGAAAATAAAAATCATTAGAACACACAGGGGAAAAGGCTGGAACAAACATACTCAACATTTGAATAAAATACAAGCAAATCTTTAGCAAACTTTGCACAGAAGGTATACATGCAAAATCCTATTCGTGTTATGAGCATGGAAAGATGCTCTACATAAAAAGGAGAGTTAGGGGGAGTATTTACATAGGTTTTTAACACTCTAGTTAAATCCTCTTTCTAGAGTATATAAAATGTTAGGTATTAAGCCATAAAGGCAGATTCAGTAAGGCTTGTACTTCGTCTTTAGAGCTCTTTATAAATTTATTTTATTGTTGTTCATTTTGTTTTCTGACCTTTATAACTTAAAATTCACTGGCACTTGCCCCTCTTACTGCCCGAGAAAAAAATCTCACTGCCAAAGCAATTAATGTTGTTGTTTTCATCTTATCCAAAGACTGAGATGAAAATCTGAATTTGTATTGGTGTTGATGATTTCTTCATTATTATGAGGTGAGGTCCCTGTGTCGATCAATCTGGTGTTTATATGACCTGGAAGACTTGTTTTGTGTAAGAAAGGAAATGCTTCATGCAGAAAACAAAAACAGAATTAACACATCGAGAATCTCCAAAATGGTGTTAGGAATTTTGTTATAAAAGCTATATAAGAGAAACCTTGTTCAACTCCACTGTCTTGATAGTGACTCTATTTTTTCACCAAGCTTAGGTTAAGGTTGGACCAAACTCATAAAATACCACCGTAAACAAAATGCAGTCCATTTTAAGCTCTCCCCCGCTGCAGGAACACCAGTTCTGAGTGCGGGCAAGCTGTCCAGGAAGGGAGATAGAGGTCTCATATAAACCCTTGTACCCAGAGGGTTTAGCAGCTCACGGGTAAATAAGGTGAGCCATGATGGTGCTTGTAAGGGAACAGAGACAGGGCGAGATAAAGTGAATTGACAAATATGATACAGAAAGTCCCTACCAGAGCTGGAAACAGAGTCCACCTAAGCCTCCAGGTCTGAGCGTAGCCTTAAAGGTCAGACCAATTGTCCTTGTAAAGAGACTTTTGGTATCCCAAAGCAGAACCTGACCTGGGTTAGGAATTGCAAGCGCTTGAAAAATATTTTCATAAACAACACTAATTGTCCACTTAATCAGTCACATTTATATTCATTTAGATGTAAGTGAAGATTAAGTCTCTCCAGGGGGCAGGGAATAGCTGAAACAAACACAAAGTTTTGTCTTTGGTTACACTAACCACAAGCAGTTGCTCATTAAAATCAGCTCTATTGCAGAAGACTGGGAAGTAGTAAATGGTGTACCTAGATTGAAAAAAGAACAGATTCTAGCAATTGCAGTCAGAATAGATTTTCCTGAGTACCTGGTAAAATAGCTGAAATACTAATTAAAGCTAGAAAGCAAACTGCACACGTGAACACCAGTTAGCAGGGATTAATACATGTTGGAGAAAAGCAAGTCTTGCCCTATATATACTAGAATTCTTTTATTGCATTAACAAAAGAATCAGTGAAGAAGAGCCAGTTAAAATAGTTTACTGGAACCTCCTGGAAGCCTTTGATACAGTCTCTTACAATAGGCTGCTAAAAAGATAAAAATTAACTCCACTGGGACTGGGATTTTGCTCTCAGCAGCTGAATGTGCTGTATTTTTAGAAAATGGCAAGGCCACAGAAAAGCAACTCAATGGATCAATTTGTCATATGGAAAAAAGCTATCAATGAAAGAGACTGAGCTTCCAAGTTGGGTTCAATGCTGTTGAGTGATCTATGTGAAAAACCACTGTAACCCCTATCAGTAAGAGATGCATTTAGGCATCTAGAGAAGACTTTGGGAAAGACTTGAGGTGATCTAGTAATGATTTAAAAATAGGCATATGCACTAGGCTTTCAGGTTTTAGATTAATTAAAACGACCAGCAAAATTAACTACTTGACAGCAAGGATAACTTCATTTTCCCAGAATAAATGGGATTATTTTTAAATCAGATTCTTTTTCTGTTGTCCTTCACTGCTGACCTTTTCTATTTAAAAAAAAAAAAATATATATATATACCCCTGGCTTCTACTTATTTATGTTTCAGTATCTGCTTTTCAATAACAAAAAAAGACTGTAGAATCACAGTTTTACATTTGGTTGCCATACTACATTTGGCACACTCCTTTGGATATTTGGGCACAGAAGTCCAATACATGCAAATCTTTGAGTGCAGTTATACATGGCGAGGACAACAAAAATTTTCTTTATCTTTTTCAGTTGAATTTACAGCAAAGCATGGCTGGAAGACAACCTACAAATTCTAAGTACAAGTGAAGAGATATCAACACTTTATCCATAGAACAACATGTATGCCATCAAAGAAAATCTCTTTTTAACACCTCAGAAACACTGTTAGGGATTCTCATTTTTGCCTCTGAGATCTCAATTGTCTGCTTCACAACTTAGTGCTCACACATCTGAGTTATTGGAATGGACTGGTATACAGCTGTATAATTTCAGAGAGAAAATCCATAGTCTAAGCAAGTGATCTCAGTGTTGATAGAAGTTTTCTGAGAAACTTTGTCAGGTAAAATCCTCTGTCATTCAAGTTAAGCTTTAATTCTGCAGTAAAGAACTGGATAAATTGGAAATAAACATTAACTCTGTTTAAGAATGGGTAATCTAATTTCAAAGACTCAATTACTATGACGGCAAAGAAGACCAAAAAAATGAAGACAGTTTATCAGGTGGCTGTATATGCAAGTTGGTGTTTGCTCCATTTTAGTATGCTTGCTGACATAGCAGCAAGTCTGTTAGGACTCAAATCCTATTGCTAATACAACTAAAAAGGCCTAAAGGTGAGACAGGAGCCATGACTCAGAAATGCCAACATAGATATTATAAATATACACTAGCAGTTTTTATAGATGTACACACTGTTCTGTTATCGATGAATACAAATGCACATGTTGCACGTGTATATGTAGGGCAGCTGGGCACAGGCTTCCTGCAGCCCCAGATGCAGTTCACCATGCTGACAATGCAACCGTATGGCTATATCTCTACGAAGTACTCAAATGGATGGCCTTTTTATTCCTGAAATTATGTGCACACCTTTCTAGAAATCCAGCCCTTGATCTTCTTCTCTATCATGAGAAACCAGTTTTAAAGAAGAATGAGAACTGCTTCAAAATGAATAAAAGAAAATTTCTATGCTGATAGTGGTACTGAATGATGGCCATGGGTAGCACTGTATATTTTTCTTTTCTTGCTGCTCAAATCCTCAAAATGATAAGCCAAAAGCTCCCCTGAGAGCCTTTCACAAGGATTTTATTCTTGTATAGTTATTGTACTGTCCCTCAATCCCAGCAGTCCAAAACTACCATCACCCCAAAGTAATTAGATCTCATGGTGCATGTTCTCCATCAAGAGTGAGGTTTACATATTTTTCTCATAGTAAGTGTTTAAATATGAGTTCTCAAAATGTCTATTTGTATGAAACACATATTTTCATTGCATAGAAGGTTATGTACCAAGGTTTGAACTATGCCCTATCACTCCTCGTAGAGTCCTTCACTCACAATAGGTAAATTATTTCTTAGTAGTTGAATATTAGCTTCCCACTTTGCATTCATGTTCAGTGACAGCTTTTATTTCCTGGCTGTAAAATTCCTTTTGTTTTGTTTTGTTTTTGTTTTTGTTTTTTTTTTTGTTTTTTTTTTTTGTTTTTTTTTTTGTGGGGTTTTTTTTTGGTTTTTTTTTTTTTGGTTTTTTTTGTTTGTTTGTTTTTTGTTTTTTGTTTTTTGTTTCATTTTGTTTTGGTTTTTTTTGTCCTGTCAAAGAGACATCAGCAGTTCTAAAGCCAAAGTGGAGCCATCATTAACCCTTTGGAAAAGAGTTAGAAATTGACTAAGGTATCAAGTGAAGTCTCAGGAAATTTTTTGTGGGGGCTGGAAATATGTTTAAGAAGGTGGGCCCTTCTGAAAAAAAGGAATTTGTAAAAAAATAGTCTGACCTCTGAAATGAAGCTTGTTTTTGGTAGAAAGTACATATGGGTAATTTTTTTTTTCCCCAAGAATTAGAGCTGGAATATGAGAATTAACAATCACAACCACTCTTACCTTCACTACCTCCTAACCAGGGATTTCACTGTGAGTTTCGTTTCTCCCTCCTCTTTCATGACACACACTCGATAAACCAAAGGAGAGCAAGGCTGGATATTGCAACAATTTCATTTAAAAAAAAAAAATCATTGTTTAATTTCTCCTACATTTCAACTAAATTATTTCCTTTACTTTGTGCTTTTCACAGGAAGGGATGTCACCTATGACGTCTTATTCCAAGGTGTCATCAATTTCAGGTAGCTAAGAAAACAGGTTCTTAAACAAGCATTTCCTGAGGTTTTAAACCACTGAGTCAGGAAGAAGCGAAAGCTACTAACAAAAGTTTATTCTCCAAAACAAAGTCAAAACAAACAGTAACCAGATTAATGTCTGCATGTGTTTAGTATCATAGTTGACATGAAAAAAATCTCAGATTTTGGTTTACATCAATTGCATAAATATATATACACACGTATGTATAGTTTTTCACAAAACTACTGCCATGAAAAACATTGTTAAATTACCCTGTGGAAAACACTCCAATAAGTGCAAATTAAGTGTGTATGGTATAGGAAAAGGCAAATTCAGCTGAGAAGAAGAGTACTGAACTGTAAGTCTTTCTGAAGAGAGAAATACAAAGAAATCCTACTCATTACGTTTTCCCTATGTATTCCAGTCTTCCTCACAGAATTAGGTAAGAAAGAGGAGGTACATTTGGCTACCAGATAAGAATTAAGAGGGGTGTAGTTGGAACTGAGAGAGAAAAATGAGACCTAGAAAATTATATTTGAGGAATCAGTTCAAATTAATTTTTTTTTTTGAGTCTTTGTGGAGGGAAAAGAAACTATATTTTCTGGTTTTCTCCAGAAGAACTGAAGACTTAAAAAGAAGGTGAAAAATTTTGTCTCTGTACTTAAAAAAAGCCTCAAAAGATCGAGAAGCAGAAAAATAAATTACTTCTGCATGGGAAATTCACAACTGAATAGAAGCTATGCTGAGCACTGAGGATTCAGGAAGTAAAGCACAAGACCATTCTGAATTTCAGAACTTACTTAAAAATATCTGGTCTGTGTCCACAAATTTTGCTTTTAAATCTGTTATGGTCCAACATTGAAATCTTGAAAGCCTAAAATACCAGCAAAAAATATTTTTTATTTTACAAATTCAAGAATTAACATTTAATACTACTGTTATATTTTAAATATCAATTTCCACCCTATTTTATAGCATTTTATCTAGGAACATCTCTCAAAATTTCTTTTATTTTTGCTCTACATCTTTTTTTATCAGTGCAATTATGTTGTATTTTTTTGCCCGTGTGTTCTTGAAATCAGCTTCTGCTACCATAATTTCTGTAACTGTTGGTATGAAATTCAGAGGGCTAAATCCAGTGAAGCAAACAGCAGCAGCAAAAGCAAACTTGTCTTCATGTCAGTATGTAATGCATAGTGGAATAAGCTCAAATTGAGAGTCTATATGAAAGGAATCAGAAATTTGATAGTATATCCACCGATGAACTGAATAAAATACGTGTAGTTAGACTGTTGCTTGAGGAAAAAAAAAATTTGGAAAAAAAAGAAAGATTAGTGTCGAAACCCAGTTACCTCACCCCTGAGAGCAAGCAGGGAATGTGTCAATAACTGTGCCCTCATTTATGTATCTGCACTATTTATGTATATCACTCAACCTGACTAGGCCACGCTGTAGGCTCCAGAGACTAAACCACATTAATTCTTTCCCTGAAAGCAGTTATGTATATTATTGTAATACAAAGATATATGGACAGGTTTGTAAAATCCTATTGTGTTTTTTCTTGTGAGCTGGAACGACATTTTGTATTAGCATCAAAAATGTATCAGCTACATAACTGTGATTTATTTTTTAAAAGTTTCAGCTTCTCAGTCATCAGAACAGGAATTAATTAGCGATTACAAATTTCTCAGACTCTACCACAAGCTTCTCACAATCATAATAACCTCGATTCTCATGTAGTCCCTTATTCTTTTTCGGAGTTGCAACCGTGAACCAGGCACATGAAGACAAATAAAGTTGCTCATTGCAAAAGAACATTTGACATTAATCTAAAGCAGCATTTATGCAAGGAAAATGAAGGAGTTACAGTGGTAGCATCATGGGTCTGCCCTGTAACATCATCAAACAGAGCTCAAGGAGTGCAGCACAAGCAGAACCCAGAGGCTCTCTTCACATGAAATATAAAACACCATAGAATCACAGAACCCTTTTGGTTGGAAAAGACCTTTAATCACAGAATCATAGAACCATAGAATCATAGAGTGGTTTGGGCTGTCAGGAACCTTCACTGGACCAGGTTACTCAAAGCCCAGTCCAACCTGCCATTGAAGGAGCCCTAGGTATAGGGCATCCACAACTTCTCTGGGCAATGTGTGCCAGTGCCTCAGCATCTTTACAGTAAAAAAAATTATTTTTAATTTTTAATCTGGACCTGCCCTCTTTCAGTTTAAAACTATTCTCACTTGTCATTCATATTGATATGTTTGTGAACTTTGTACACACAGGGCTACAATCGTGGGGGTAGGGAGTGCTACACTTGTGTAACCCTAAGCATGTGTGTGATCCCACAGGATCACAGGACAAGGTATTCTTGTCCTTAGAGCAAATTTGAGCATTGGTTAGATCTTTCCAAGTGTCTCGAGTTAATGATAGGCAGTATGAGTCATTTTACCTGCAGTGTCTGTGCCTGGATATAAGCTAGTCATCCTAAATCCCTTTTATCTCAAATGAGGACCAACAGTGCTGTTAGGGGTTATTCAGATGGTCTGTTGGACAAGTCTACAGTTGCTTAGAGGAACTGGTTGCAGTTATGCAGAATCTAGGATGGGAAGAGATCTCTGTCTGAGCTCAGCCTACATTATCTCTGGAGAGAACAGCTGTGGCCTGAAGTCATCCATCACCTTTTCAATCTGAATTCTTGTAGGCCAGAAATGGGAGTCAAACACCCTTTTACACCAGAAGTCTAGAAATTCCTCAGATGCCCAGCAGCAATGCCCCTTGTTCTGTAAGGGGCATTGTAAATCTCACTGTACCATTCAACTTTTTCCCTTTCCAAGCCAAGATGGATGCTTATGGTATTTCTTGTCCATTCCCATGCACTTGCTTGTATGGCCTCAGACCTCTCTTTCATCCATGTCCTAGGAGTCCTTCAAACAGTTTCTTCTGTTGGAAAACTGCCTTTGTCATGCTGCACAGAGGGAACAAAAGCTGAGCCAGGACTGAGTGGAGAGAAGGAGGTGTCTTGGCTCACAGACTGGCAACAGGCACTCCCAGGGCAGGTAATTTGCCTGTGAGAAAGTGCAGAGATCTTTCTGAGACAGAGCAAGGTGCTGCTGCCACTACTGATGTACATTTGCTGTATGTGTCTGCTGCAATGAAAGCAAGGATTTGAAGTATCAGATTTGAACCTCTGGGGAGTGGAGGCAGGCTATCAGCTTCCCTTTTCCAAAAAAACAACAACAACAACAAAAAGAATCCTCCTTTGTTTCTCTTTCTATGGGGGAGATGCTGGTGGTATGATCCCTCTGATGGTCTCGCTGCTGGTTTACACGAGGGAGTAATTTTCACTGGTAGCTAATCTTTACTGTGTCAAGAGTCTCAGTGTCAATTTTATCTGTGTTTCTTGCTGTCACTGCTATTTTCCTCAGCAGCAGTGCCACTAGCCCTGCTATTAGCCACAGCTGGGCTTTACCTCAGAAGAGCCCGATGTCTTTTTGCTCAAAAAGTTGCAGAAAAGGGCAATATTAATAATGGTAAAATGATGCTAAAGGCATTGCTGAAGGGTAAAAGAGGTTAACTGGGCAAAGCTATGTTGGTCTGACCCAGGCAGTATCCCAATAGCAGGCTTAGAGTTCACTGATTTATATTCACATCCTAACCTGAGGTTTGCAACTGGAGCCCATTTCCAAAGACCTGTCTAAATAGGGGCAATCAGGAAAATGAACCTGACTTAACCAAAAGTGTGACTTGAAAGTGGATTAGCTGATGTGCATTTGTGAACATTCCTAGGAAGAATAAAGTCAACTTGTTTCTATTTATTTTATTCCACTTTTGGCAGAGAGCTAATTAAAACTAATACATTTTTATTCTCAGAAAGGATGTTAGCTATTGAATTTAATGTAATTTAATGGAATCACTTTAAAAGCTGAGTCATGTTAATGTTGGGGTTATTCAGTGTAAATGAGATCTATTTAAAAACTCTTGCCAGAAATTTAAATTCCCAGTATCTTCTTTGGATCCTGCTTCTGCAGCAACCACCGCTTTTTTCCTCATATAAAGTTCTCTTGAAGGCTAGTGGCAGTGAGAAATCTTTTTGCTAAATGCTAGCTGCAGCAAATGGAGGCTGGAGAAATTAAGCAATCTGATGGAATAATGAGTAGCAGTTTCAACAGCTGAATTCTGCTCCATAATAATGTTCTCAGAACCCCAGGACATTAGGATATGTTGTGTGCTGCTGTAGCTTGCAGCCAGCCTTTCTTGCTGTGGTCAAGCCTGTGGACACAAAACACCAACAGCATAAAGACCACAAGGCTCTGTGATTACACAATTGTTTGTCTGTGGGATATGCATAAATTGCTTGTTATGATAATCCCAAAGGAAATGAAGTACAAGCAAATGCATCAATCCCTTTAAGAAATAGGAATTGTCTTGAAAGCCATGAGATCTCTCTTCTTTCATTTATTCTACCTCTAGTTAGCTAAATAACATCTTTTCCTTTTTGTTTCTGGTGCAGTGGTGTATGTGCTCCTGTCTTACTGAGCCATTATAACAGAAGAGCTCAGAATGGCAAGTGCTGCTTAATAAGCTACATTTGCAGTAGCTACAGTGCAGTAATTTTCCATAATAAGTAATTTGAATGTACAAAAATAGCAACATGCTTCAAAATCTTCAATATTTTGCAATACAAATACATTTTAAAGAATTTTTTTAAAGAAAATATCAATGCAATTGCCAGTAAAAGAGGGAAAATGCTTACTCACCTCAGTATAAGTCAGAGTAGTAACAATTTCATAAGACCCATTCATCTTTAATCTCTTTCACAAGCTTCTGCTGGCTGGCAGAAGGCAGACTATTTTGCCCTCTCTCCCCTTTTTGCTTCCTATTTAAAAATCGTTTGGATTCATCATAATCAACACAATATATGTACAATCATGAAAAATAGCCTGCAGCTCTGCTGGATGAAGCATATCAGCTTGTTCTCCAGTTTTAGAAAATTCTATTTTATGGCTATTGTAATTGGAATTAAGAGGCAAAGCTACAAAGAGAAGCTGTTTGAAAAACATGCAGAAGTATTTTGACAAAAAGACCAAATGATAGCAAAACAAGGTGCTTATGAAATCATTTAAAAATAAAAAGTAACAAAAAGGGAATTCACCAGGGAAGCACATAGGTTATATTGTTATCTATGTTGTTTGAGAAAGTAAATTAACAAGTGAAAAAATAAAAATAATCTTTGATATGCACGCAAATCTCAAGTTCTTTCATGATGCAGAAGTTCACCGTTGTCCCTGCAAAACCAAAATGCAAGTAAATCTAGCAACCACTAGTCCTCACTTTTCTTCCTCTTATTTCAATCCGACGACATGAAGATTTTCTGAGATAGTTTCATTCCATGAAATTTTGGGTTAATGATACAAAAAATATTTGCCTTGATGATAAAGAGTTTTGAAGTTCTCCTCTTTTCAACGCCTCATTATCCTTATTTATAGCACCTGAAGTCTGCAACTTGACAAGACTCCACAACGCCTTACATTGCACAAGTCTGGAGACAAAGCACCCTACTTGTCCTCTGTTTGGTGCTGTCAAATCATTAAAGCTCTCCCAAGGGCATCTCTCCTTGCCAAACTTGAGACCTTATTAAGATTTACAGGAGGAGTTCGAGACTGGTGAACAGCAGTAGCATATTTCCAAACTGAATTTACACCAGAGCCAGCTTCAGATCTTAGAATTTTGTCTTATTTTGCTGAAATTGCTGTTTCTTGGGGCTCATAAATAATGATAAACAACAGTGACAAAAGTGAGCTGAGAAAACAAGAAAAACTAGAGAATAATCTAGAAAGGAACCAAACTGAAAAGTGCACTGGTCTGAATCAAACCTCACTGGAGGAGAAAAGGATGTGTAAGTCAAGTTCAAGAAGATGCTCACCCAACTGTAGGAACAAACATGTGAGGGACCTTGGTCCTCCCACTGACTGAGTGGAACCCAGACATTGAAAATCATGTCTGTCTTCACTCTAAATCCCTAGCCTCTCCTGCCAGGTAGGTGTCAATAATACCCCCCAACACTCTGAAAATGCAGGCTTCTATAATCTCCCTTGTTCCAGAGAATTACTCATACAGAACTGAAGACACAGTAGGGAAACTCATCTAAATAATACTAGAGAAAAAGGCGTCACATGGAAAAAGAAAACCATATCTGCCTCCCTCTGCAACACTTTGTAGTTCTTCTTCCTTGGTATCCTTAAAGAAACAAAAATTTAAGGTTTAAAGTGATTAATAGTTTTTATAGAAATGATAGTGGGTATTAATTAGATTTGAGAGTGATGGAACTGGGAGAAGATGCAGCTCTTCCTCCCAAAAGAAAGAGTAACAGTGACACTTTAGAGCTGATGCTTGTAGTAAAAGGAGTTGCAACTGTTGTATATGTAAGAGATGTATATGAGGTCATGGGAAGAAGGAACTGGAAGTGAAACCTAGCAAATGAACTTGTGTGTGTGTGTTTGTGTGCGTGACAATTTTGAACTCTAATTCCGTCCTCCACGTTTGTGTCCTTGTGTGCTTACACCTTCTCCCACCTTCGTACCTACATGCATTGTTCCAGACAATGAGACACCAACTGCTGGTCTCTGCTTACACTTTTACAAACAGATATTCATCAAACATTTAGTAATTTATAATAGATCGTATTTCTCCAGCTTGCATATAAAACTGGCATGTAGAAAAAAAGCCTAAATTATGATGTTGGAACGGAGAATTTTGCTGATCCTCTTCCCAATACAGAATGGGCTGAAACTGTGAGAAAAACATGGAGATAAATTTATGGCAGGAAGATATATCACCAGAAAGATAAATTAAAATCTCATGGTGAAATCAAAGTAGCAAAGAGAAAACTGGCCATTCAACACAGTGCTTGATGATTCCAGGGCATGCTGGAAGTTCATTTTACCCTGCTTCAAGATTCTCTTCTTATGGCAAACCTGATTCCAACATCTCTTCTTAATATATAATTATTTTAAAGGCAAAAATTCCTCTCTTTCCTTCCTAGAAACCACAAACCTCTTTAATTCACTTCTATTTCCATTGAAACAAATGCCTTGAACCTCAGCAGGTGGCAGAAAAAGCAATTGGGGCAACAGATGATTGAAGTCCATTGGAAAGTATCTGTTCCTCTACCTGCCCCTCCAAGGGCTCAACCTTGGACTCTGCCACTTAGCCAGATATTTATTTTTTATGATGTTATATTCATGCTTAGAAGGCCTTACTATCAGTCCCTTTTTACCTTCCCCCCATCCCCAGAACCATGAGGAAATCTGCTGCCCCTTCACCTTCACTCCTTTTCTTGCAAGTGTCGGCTTTGTCAATCAGAGAGATGATCCAGCTCATGAAAATGTGTCACAGCAGCCAGAGTTTCTACTCTGACCTTCAGCTCTGCCCTCTGCTGTGACAAACAAGTTTCATTTGCCACTCAGAGAAATCTGGTTGTTTCCAGCAAAATATGACTTCTTTCTTCCTAGGGGAAAGAAAAGACCAGCAGCTGAGGAAATGTAATGATTTCCTGATTTTATTTCACTTTTTGTTCAGGTCTAGGAACAACTTCCCTATATACCAGAAATAAATCTATATGAATCATTAAAATTTGAGCAAGAAATCTCTTTTAATTAGTTTTCATCTCCTGTTTGCTAGAAGTGGGAGCTTTAGTACAGAGAATGTATGCAGAACAAGTTACTATCAGGAACAAAGAAATAGATTTACAAACAAAAATGGTACTATCTTTTCTTTGATACACTTGTTCAGGATCTTATTTTCCACCCACAAACACTTAAATGATATTTGTATCTTTAAATGCTCTGCAAATGAAGGTTGTTTTTATTAATGAGTACATAATTCCAAAATTCCTTCTGAAATCTATGAGTTGGATGATAATGGATGTGGATGGCTATTAATAGAGCACTGCAGGATGAAAGCTTCAGTGTCCAAAGGACTTAGTAGCTGAAGGGCTAAACCCACCCCTAACTGGACATGGGGCCCAGAACAGGATTTGAGTTTACTGAAGACATTTGAGAACACGCCTGAAGATTTAAACACTTTTTGAGATAAATCTACATCCATGACTTTAACCTGAAAGTTTCTCTTGAGGCAGTTGGTCCAATTCTGCACACATCCTGTGGCAAACACCTGGGAGCTTTTATGGCAACATAAATTGTCACAAAATACAGAAAGAAAGAACATTATCTTAATATGAATTGGATAATGTAAATAGATAAGCAAATACTTCTCTCCTTTTTGAGTAATGTCTTTTTCTTTCTGAGCTCTCAGTCTCCAAAACTGTCTGTGCAATGTGCTTTTATCGATGTCAGTTTTAATAGCCTTAAGGCAAAATTCTTTATTCTCCATACAGGAAATACATTTACTAGTCTTCCTTGTATACACCTCCACTATGAAGACTTGCTGCATTACATAGTAAAACTTGAGTAGTTCTCATATAACCACTGCATTTTGTGATTGCATAATCCATGATAACGCCATAAAACTGTTTTCTGAATAACAGCCTATAGCCTCCTTTTGAATTTCCTTGGATAAAACACATTTTAAAGAAGTGTATAAATATCCACTGAGCACCCACAGACTTCTGTTTCGTTGCTTCTGAATACCAGCACCTAATCTTGCTTTTATGTCATGTACTATATTACAAGGAAATGAAATTCAATTCAGTAAATTATCCACTTCAAGTTGTGGCCATTTCAGTAGATAAAAATTTTTTAAAAAAGAGTCCTTTATCTTCTATTTGTTTTAAATCCCACAAGGGTGATGGCTTTGTATTTATTCTTAGCTCGGGCTTTAGTGTGACTCTTCAAGAAAGCGTCTCAAGTAGAGGTGTAATGAGCAGAGATGCCTTGAACAAAAGTAATCTCTGACTCTTAACGCAAAAACTATTTATTGCACATCTAGTAGCAGCAGCACTGTATCTAATTCCTGACAGCCAAGACTTTGATAACTAATAGTGGTGATTCCAACATTTCACTCTTGCTTTTAACAATTATCTAATCAGGACAGTCCAGAAAAGGCAATACTATTAAACCAGGAAACAACAGCTTGCAATGTGTGAACAGCTGGAACCCAACCAAGCCATGGTACAGCACATCATATCAGAGTTTGGGCTACTTATATGGATATTAATAGAGAGGATTTCCTTTTAATATGTTTGTTTTAAGACTCCAGAACTGTTAGCGATTATTTGATCTACCAGTTAATACCTGTCAGTGTGAGAGGCACTGGGAGCACAGGTTTCCATATGGATGCACCATAGCCCCTGATCTTTGGGCCCTTATTCAAATGTAGATAGATCAGTATTTTTATTGCGGGAAGTCATTTGTGCCAGGCACTTAATCCTCTCCTTAAGTAATTCCACTGCTTCTGGTCTGATACTCTGAAGTGTAGAAATTTTCTTTTGAATTAATCCACCCTTTCTTGAAACAAGCCTCTACTAGCTGAGATGACCAAACAAAAGATCTAGAATGTAATTTTATGCCCCAAGGTTTGGAAACTCTTTTGTTTTCCAGAAAAAGGGAAACACATCAAGTTCACAATAGACTCCACTCCAAGATAAAGAATCCCTGACCAGTGATAGCTTCTTGAAATACCTTACTGAGAAATATAATGTTAGTAAAAATTATTCATGTTCAGCTTCTCTGAGAATCTCACCATTAATTAGTTAAATTATTAAATCTTAATGCATAACTATATGCAAGTTTTAAAGGAAAAGAATGCAGACTACACTGACTTTATAAATATTGCTATCTACTTTCCCTCATCCATTTGACCTTGAAATTAAAAGCTTTTCTTTTTCCTAACTTTGCTCACCTGATGTATTTCAGAGCAGCAATATTACTGAAGTCAATAGAAGCATTGGTATGGGTAAGTGCTACTCAAGATGAGGAAGACTTGCACTATCAAGCCCTAAAATTGTTTGCTTGCCAACAGCCTATGGAGAGAAAGATAATGGTTTACATGGAAAGATGAACAAGGCTTGATATGAGAACTATAAATGCATCCTCTGATGAAAATGCTATTCTAATCTACTTGTTGAATAAAAACATCTGGCAGCATGAAGGTTTTGGTGGCTAAATTCCTGTTTGCTACATTTTAAAGAAAAATGGGAAAATGCTTCTTTAGGAAAGCATGATATGTTCTCAGAAAACAGTAGCTCAAAATTACATATTCTTGCATAGTTCATACCTGTAGTCTATTAATAATTTGTACTAAAACTATTTAACCCCTAGGAGAGAAAAGTAGTTTCTACTTTTAAACATTAACTGACTCTATACTAACCCAAACATTTCTGACCAGGGCTAAACAAAGGGTTTGTATTTTATACATTAACCAAAGAACACTTATACATATATATTCATGATTCTTCTCTAGGAACACTGCTGCAAGTGGACTAGAAAATTAAGCTTTTCATATTTGCTTCCTGGTGGAAGCTAAACCAGAATAATAAATGATTGTCACTTTATTCCAGAACATAAAATTAATCTTAGAAAACAGAAAAGTCATGAACAATATTGCAGCAGTATTTCATGGTTCACTGGTTATTATCACTTGCCAACATTAAGGTCACAAAAGAACATTTCTCATTTGCTGCCTAGAGTATCTGTGACTATATTCCAATTGTCAAATCTAACATTTTGGGGAACCACAGAGGGGCAAAAAGGAGAGGAAAAAAACAATTTGAAAGTGTACTTCCTTTTTCTGCAGTATGTAGAAAAATAATAATAGAATTAAAAGCTTCAAGCTGCTGGAGACAGAGCAGGTCACAAACTTTAAATATTGAGTCCCTGTTGTGAGTAAAGCATTAATAAATACAGCAACATCAGATGGGTTCCCTAGAGTCCAAAGCAAGAATTTCCCAAACCATCAGTGTACCTAAGACTTCACATAATTTGAAGTTTTGCTACAACGGGCAATATAGAGAATAAATTACTTTGGGGCTAACAGAATCGATTATTTCTAGGTCAGTGATTTGAAAGTAAACATGGGTATTAGTGTACACAAAAAAAAAAAATCATCATCTTCATGGTTCATGCAATACACAAATTCAAGACAAATTTAAAGGAAGTGTTGTCTATCCATCAGTTATACAGAATTCTATCCTTCTATGCCACTTGAGTGAGGGACTGAAATAAATTGCTGTACTCAATCTTATGTAGAATAGAAAAGTATCCACTTCATCCCCTCATGACATTTATCATTGATTGGTCATATGAGGGTTTGGGAAGGAGATTCAGTACAGCAAAGAGCCTGTAAGAACTATGGCTCCATTCCTACTTCCATTTTTTCTGGAAAGATATTTTCAGACTCTGTAAAAAAAATAGAGACATCATTAATGGCAACAGGATGCACTCAGTCTTGCAAATCTTAGGAATTACACAGGTGACACAATACACAAAGAAACTTAGTCTATGTGAGTAAAATTTAATTTTCTCCAGATAATTTACTTGACAAGAAATAGCCTGAGTCAACATTATTAAACTCTCCTGTTCTTCAGAACAAAATATTTGCACCCAGGCAACTGTTTGAGAATGGCCCTCAGCTCATGCTAATTCTCAAAATATGACCACAAATTATTTGGTAGAGTGCCAGGTGACACAAGCTTCCAACATGCCAGAAGCCTTTCTGACTATTTAACAGCAGACATAAATGAACTGCAGTGTCTGAGAAGGCACCAGCAAGCTTTTCTTTACTGACACAGTCGTACCCAGAGTCTTCCAGACCTACAGTAGGGTCCCTTAAAAGATCTTTTGAAAGTTTAGCTAAAGGAAAGCAAATACAAAAAAAACAAGCTCAGCCCATCTCCCAGTAGAAACTACATCCAACCGAGCATTAATGGGCAAATCATTCATGGTCATTATATTTAAGAGGAATAAGAAACTCTTCAAATATTAAAAGATCAGATCTGGACACCTTACACATTCGGTAGACTCAAGTATCTACTTCCCCACTGATGTGTGGGTGATTTATGAACATCATGTCCATTAACAAAAATGGAAAATGCTCAATTCAACCCCTCCAGTGCATCATATCAAGGGCAAATTCCTACATAATTTCCTTTGTTACTGATTCATATACAAGCTGTGAATAGACCAGTACAAAGATGACACTACTACTCAAGGGGGGGGGGGGGGGGGGGTGTAATCCCTGCATACTATAAACAGACTCTTTATTTTGATTTCATTTATTTTGTTAATAAGATTCAATGTTCTCCAAAGTGACATCCAGACTGAGACTCAAATCTGTCAGGGTAAGGGAAACAAATAATTAGGCTTGTTCCTATAAGCTATTTTTTATTGTGAGGTCATGAACTCTCTCCCCCTGACAAGCCTCACTCTAAAAAAAAGTGACTAGGATATAAAAGTGTTTGTGTTTTGACAGCTCTCCTGCTCTGATTTTTCAGCCAGAGCATAATGGGCAAGCAGCAATGAGTTGGTAAAGCATTTCCAATTTAGTATATAGGGAGTTCAGTCTCCAGCAAATGATCCTACCTGCAACCCCCAAGTGTTCGCCTTGGCCAGAAACTGATTTGGAAAGCTAATTAATTCTTACATTAAACCAAATTTTAAAACATCTTTTTTCAATATAATACTGCTGATGCGGAGCAAGTATTCAGAACAACCACATTATCAGCAATGATAATTTTCTGTTTTTTAACATGAAGTTTTTAATGTTGAGGGATCTCCAAGCACTTCAGAATTATTAATCTATGGTGGCAAATGTCACCATCACTGGGATGAAGTACGATGTTTGGATGAGCACCAAAGATGCATATCTCACTGTCTTCCACATTCTCCATGTTATGTATTTTAAACAACTTTCAGTTTGGGGAAATGCAAATAAATGAATAAATGCATTTATAGTGCATTATAAATAAAAATTTCTTAAGTCCAAGTGAACGAAGCATTACTTGTAGGATGACATCCTCCTGTAGATACCTGAAAATTTCTGCAGCTGAGCAGAAGAGGGATAAACATTTTCCTATTTCATCAGAGCAAGGATATATATTCATACCTGGTACTAGGATCTGTCTGGGAAAGCTTTTTTTCCTGAATGTGCCATTAAAGATTTAGAACAATGAGTGATCTTTTTAATAACTAAAAAAAGGTTGGAGTATTCTCTTTCACTATGATATGTCAGAAGTAGCTGTGCATAAGATTGGCTTTGCTATGAACCCTGAAGTGAGGACCTGTTCACTGATAGGTGTGTTCTGGTTCTTGAGGCTTCTCACAAACTCAAACTGAGATCTGAGTCACTTCCAGGTGCCAGAGAAGGATAAAGACAGCATTTGAACAAACCAAATGAAATACAACAGTTTTGTTTGATTTCTGCACAGAAGGATTTTTACCTGCATCAGGTGGGTTTTGTTTTGATATTTTCACAGAATCACATAATGGATAAAGTTGGAAAGGACCAAATCTGGTCTAACATTCCTGCTCAAGCAGGGTCATCCTAGAGCTCATGGCACAGGATTGTGTCCAGAAGGTTCTTGATTATATCCAGGGAGGGAGATTTCATTACTTTTCTGGGCAATCTGTTCCAGTGCATGTCCACCTGCACTGTAAAGTTCTTATGTTCAAGTGAACTTCCTGTGCATCAGTTTCTGCCTAATACCTCATGTCCTATTTCTGAGCACCACCAAGCAGAGCCTGGTCCATCCTCTTGGCACCCTCCCTTCAGATACTGATATCTTTTGATAAGGTGCCCTCTCAGTCCTCTCTTCTTGAGGCTGAACAGTCCCAGATCCCTCAGGTCTTTCATGTAAGAGTTGCTCCAGTCCCTTCATCATCTTTTTCACCCTCCACTGGGCCTATTCCAGGAGCTCCATGCCTTTTGTGTACGTGGGAGTCCAGAACTGAACAGAGCACTCCTGGTGTGCCCCACCAGGGCTGAGTAGAGGGGCAGGATCACCCCCCTGCCTTCCTGGTGATGCTCTTCCCAATGCACGCCAGGATACCTTTGGCCCTCCTAGGCACCACGGCACTGCTGGGTCATGGTCAGCTTGTTGTCCACCAGGACACCCAGGTCCTTCTCCACAGAGCTGCTTTCCAGCAGGTCGAACACCAGCCTGTGCTGGTGCATTTTGGGTTTCTTTTAACTGAAAAGCAATGTGAAAGTCTTATCCTTCTCAAATTAAAAGGCAAGCAAAGACCTTAAGTGCAAAACCACAAAAGTCCACAACTGATTGAAATTATTTAAAACCATCCACAGTGAGATGATTACTTGACAATTATCTATGACTGAGGGCACAGTAAGTGAGAGAGAATTCAGTGTCAAATATTCTGGGGCTGTGGGAGTTTGGTCTAGCTTTGGCTTGTATTATACCAGCAATGGTCAGGAAGGATTTTTCCCTACCAACTGAATTTAAGATGGTTTGTTTCTCTTGTTCCTCCAATTATACAATCATTCATGTTCTTACAAAGAATTCTGTCAATAATGCACATTTCCTGACACAGAAAATATGGATTAAAAGGCTTCAAAAAAAAAAAATCCAAATAAAACTGTAAAAATTGATTAAATCACAAAAAATGTTGTCTGAAATGCCGCAACTAAGCCAGGTAAGTAAGGTCTGGAAGGGTCATAATTATTATTACTATCAGATCTTCCTCTTTTTGTAGACTGTTCCCTAGAGAATGCTGAAACTCACATGGACACCATTCCTATTCACTGAATATATCCTATTGAATCATTTATTAAATGCCTCCCCATGGACCTCACAGGATTAATAAATAAGTCTCAAGCAGGTAAAAAATCAGAGAAAGACTGTTCAACTGACCAGAAAACAGACTTAAGGGAAGAAGGGGATTTTTCCCTAGACAGAAGATGTTCTTCTTTTCTCTCTTCACAAGTTAAGGGAGTTATAATTCAACAAGTTCACAATAAATTATTAATTCTGACTTGTAGCAGAAATTGATAAAACAGATTAAAAAAATATAGTAAGAAATTCACTAATGGCTTGAAGCACAGTCTCTCCCTGTGAGTTTATACCCCCTTAATCCCCAACCTTCAGGTGTGTAGGAGCCATGTGTTCTCCCACCAAAGGCACCTATATTCACCCACCCCTCGACATTGTCTTTGCTGGGGTGACTGCTGTGGCAGGTTCAGAGCCCCCAGGATGAGCCCCGGGATCTGCTAAACTGTTAACAAAACACTTGGAAATGACTTTCCTTTCCCATGATTTTCAGGGATGCAGTCAGTTCCTGTTTAGGCAGCATGGACACAGCCCACACCCAGGTCTTTCCCTGCAGTAGGCACAGGTTTAGAGCAGCCTGAGCTCCCCCATGGTCCTGCCCAGCCAGAGCATTCTCTCTTTAAGAGCACAGGCTCTGAGCTGTGGAAGCAGGGCTGTGCTCTCCTGTCAGGAAGGTGAGCCATATTTTTGAGTTGGTAGAATGTTTTGAAAAGTAATGCAGTATTATCACAATGCAGTTGAAACAGCCTTGCTGGCAAGGCAGAGAGAGAGGAAGAGACAGAGAGACAGAGATCTCTTCAGCCAATCAAAATTAATGGGCATCCACACTGCCTTTGCTATGGTTTGTGTGTGGAGTTTGGGCTTCACACCCTGAACCAGCAATGATGTCAAGGAGGGTTTTACTGCCTTAAAATTGTTTTATCCTACATTCTTCTTCCCACCCATATTCCCTTCTGCAACAGTGGCACCCTCTGAGATACAAAAGGAGGGAGTTAGTGAATGAGGTCTTATTGAGAATCAGTGAATATTTAATTTCCTTCATCTGTTGTCTACTGGGAGAACAGGGATGTATCAGCATCCTCCTGTTAAACAAACTCATAGTCCTTGAGACACTCATTAAAAGAAGGGCTCTGTGACATTCCCTCTGGGAATTCCCTCTTCATTTGTTCTCTTCTTCACCCAAAGTTGGCTTGTTATAGCCTAAATAGATAGATAGATAGATAGATAGATAGATAGATAGATAGATAGATAGATAGATAGAGATATATATGATTTTCCTATATATGTATTCATGGTCAATACGTAGCTATATAACCATTAACTCACTTTTCCCATCAGAAGTGTTTGGCATATAGAAATGTGACACTGGTTGGGTTTGTTTCTGCACTGAAATTAACTTTTTTTTTTTTTCTTATATTCTTGGGTCTCACTCTTATGCCCTGTTTCAAACATTTCCAGATTTAGTGTCAGTAAGGAATTTCCCTTCAGTGAAGCTGGTGGGGACACAGTAGAACAGGATACATGTGCACTGTAATCTCACCTAGTATATTTTATCCAATGGATTCCTTGCCATTGCTGTGGCCTCCAGCATTGTTGCTATTTCAGTTCCACTTGATCTTTACCTATGGTGCATCCATATTTATATCTACAGAGAATTAAGTGCCTTAACTTATAACTGAGGTTACTGAGTTCAGTGTGGGGACATATTTCTTGTCCTGTCCCTTATGGCTAAATTCCCTGTAAGATATAGTGAAATACTTCCATAACCTGAAACACTGTGTGCTTTCTGAAGCAAGACCTTTCTACAGTTCATGTTTTGACAATGAAATTGTGAATTCATCCCACAGAAATAATTTTTCCCAGATGTAGAATTCAGAAGACAGCACCGAGTACATGAATTTCTTTCCATTGCTGTTTTCATACATATTTCTCTCTCTCTCTCTCACCATCATTTAATTGATTTCTTCTTTTCTGCTTAATGTATTAAACTGAGGGCAAAATCTTGTTATTAGGCATAAGTTTGTAATACTGGAAACAACATAATGAAAGGACACCCTTTCATTAATGTCTTTTATGTCCATTCTTATTGCTCTGCTAATAATGTGAGAAACTCAACACAGGTCAAAACTCATCCTGACCCTACCGCTACTGTGTTGGCTTCAGACTCTCTTTTACTCAACAAAGAGAAGGGGACAAACTGTTTGAAACATAATTTTCCCTTTCTTCCAGTTATTCGAAGGTTTTGGAAAGTATTGCTCTACAGTTAAATATGCTTTGGACTGCATTTCTGAACAGCTTGCAGAGACTGCCACATAATCTAATGGATGCTATACTTGAAGGGCTGACCTCATTAATTGGCACTGTGATATCCACCTGATCTCTTCCTTCCTGCTTCCCAAGAGAAGTTTCAACATTTAAAACTCAAGATTTTTCTGCTGATATTTTTTAAGGGATAAATAATTTGATCCATAAGATTTTGAAGTACCTATCCAATCACAATGTGATTACAATGGAGTTTCTCTCTGTAGAGTGAATATAAATCCCTAATTGGGATTTTTGGAACAACTCACCAGTCTATTTCTCTGTTGGCAAAGTCCAAGTATTGCAGTGGAGGGCTGTGGAGAAACCTGAGCTCACTTAGATCGCAGTTCAATATGGAAAAGTTAAGAAATTCCCTGTGAGCCTTTAGACAACAGCTGCAAAAGGAAAATTTCTACCTAAGTTATTCTTGGTTATTCTTGATGGCATTTTATAACCAACACAGAAAATTATTCTGGATTTTTCCTGGAAAAGGGAAAAAAAAAACAAACCCAAACCTCAAACTTTCCTATTTTAGATATTATTGTGGTATCATAGGCAGGAATGAAAAAAATCCCCAGTAAATCCATTTTGTCCAAGAGAGTTTATCATTGCATGTTTGAATAAAGTGACAGTTTAGATTTCTACGGACACATCTAGGAGCACAAGAGAAAGAAAATTTCTGATAGATTCTAGACACAAGCAGGTTTCATCTGAAGATATCAGTAGTTCTTTGGCTGGCAATAGTCACTGGAGACATGTTTTCTAGAAAAGATATGACCTGTTATTTTATTTTAAGTTATTAATTAACAACTTTTAAAATTTCCTAAAGTTATTTCTGTTTCAGTCATTCACATAATTTCTTTTTCCTTTTCAAAAAGTCCTGCCAAGAAAATACAGTTGTATATATGCAATTCTTGCTCCTCTTTTGCTTCTGCTGATTCTGTTTATCATTTCTAAACATTCCAGAGCAGATAGACTTCCCTCATCCCAGGAGACCATCTATATGAAGATTACAGCCTTTAAAGATGCACAATTCAATGCATGAAGTATATTGCCATCCACTACTTATTTTTTTCAAAAACACTAGGTTATAAAACTGCTAAAGAAGGAAGAGCTGGGTATAGAACTCAGGTGAATAAATAAATTGTATTTATATTATTATAGAAATAAATGTCCTGCATCGTGTCAAAATGTAAGGAAATAGCAACAGTGAATGGCAGAGTGTTATCCCAGGAATGAACTCTGCTTGATCAATCTCATACCACCTTGCAACTTTTCTGATTTCTCAATACATTCTTATGACCTCCAAAGACCTCAGAAATATAGATTCTTTTCAACTTTGCCATTACTCACAAAGAAATCTAATGGCAGAAAAGAACGAGGCATCCTATCAGAGCATGTCAGCCTGAAAAATATAAAAGAAAAAGTTTTCTGGAATTTTTGGCCAAGAGAAAAAAAATCCATTTCTAAAAGATGAAATTTTCTGCTCACAACCATGTGTTTCGAATATCTCCAAAACAAAAATTAACACAGAAGATGGTTTATCATGATATCCCAGGGGAAACCAAGAAAAGCATTTTTCAGGCAATTGAAGTAACATGAAATCAAAGATACATATATAAAAACCAAGAATAAATAAGTGTCTAAGATTGTCAGTCTCATTGAATTCTGTGGTTATTAGTAAGGCTTTAATTCACTGCAACTCTCTTCCTAATGGACTGGTTATTAATTATTCTATTGGCTATTTAAGAATCATGACACCACACTACACTGGAGGAAACACGTTCTAATTGACATTGTTCTGACCCAGCAATGATATTGGGTATGATTACTCCATTCTGCCTTTCTAATACACAACATAAAGGGCAATGTACACTTTTAGCAGACATCCACAATAATTCAATCCCCCCCTCTTCTGATACAGTCTTGCATAGCAGGATTTAGTTGTAAATGTAAAAGTTTGTTGCTGGTTTTAACATGGACATCACAGTTACGGGCTGAGCAGTCAAAAGACCCTTTTGCATACTCCAAGTGTACATTCCACAGTGACTCCATGTGACCAAACTCAAGGGATAGTCTCATAGAGTAGTAAAAAATTATGAAATAACTAGGTTAGAAAATTGCAAAATATGTTATTTAGAAGCCTTGAAAAATCTTGCTTGGAAGTGATCAGATAAAAAAAATTATTTAAAAAATTATTAAAAAATTATTAAAAAATTATTTAAAAAAACCCCAACACCCCAAATGCATATTTTCCTAGGATGCATGCTATAGGAAGTTCAAAACATTAGGAATTAAAGTCTTGGCTAATATGTCCTTTTTTCTTGCAATTTTTTTCAGGTTTTAATATTTTCCATTCACTTGTTGCCTCTACCTGTAGTCACATTTTTATATCCCTTTCTTCTACAGACAGATCTCCATCTGTTGCTGACAATCCACTGAATGCCTATCCTTTCCCTGAATCAAAATATTTAATATATAAGCAATCCTTTTCAACCCCAGTGCAAGCATGAATGGGAACATACCCCACCAGCCTGATAAGAATCATATACATTTCCCTGCTATTAAGGCATTCAGCATGTCCCAGATCAAAAGTTAATTAACCCAGTACTGATCCCACATACATCCCCTCAGACAAAGAGTATCATCTAATTTTAGCATTTTCACTTAATTCAGATGTTATTATAAGGAAAACCTGTTGCACACAACATGTGGGTTTTTTACATTCACTCCCCATAAAGGATCTGAGCCTTCAAAAGTTAGTTACACAGCCAAATATTTTGCACACAGAGCAATCAACACCTACAATATGAAGACATGGTCTTCCACAACATTTTACAAAGACCACTTCCAAAATATAAAAAAGGAGAAAATGTTCCGTGTGATTCCTGAAGATGATATACTCAGATAAATTTTAGATTATCCAGACACATACAACAATTATATCATTTCATATATTTCCATAGGATTATCTTCACCTTAGATGTGTCCCTAAACTAGAAACAAGTTCCTGTGGTTTGTCTACCTTTCTAACAGTCTCTGAACCTCAACAGGTAATTTCCCAAAATCACCTGTTGATCACCTCCACAGATCTATTCTTTATGGAAAACAACTAATATTTTTACGTACATTTTTTTGAATTCAATTTTAGTTTATTTCATGGGTTTATTTTTACTTTTTCAACTTCCAGACGAGTCTGTGTTTCTTTTGGTGATAAATAAATATTCAAGAGTTTTCCTTTAAAGAAGAAAAAAAAATTCTAGACTCGGTGATGAAAATTGTAATATTACAAAATGAAAACTGAATGAGAAAGTGTCTGGATTTTGAACAAATTTACTAGATTGGATGGAGATCTGAGCAACCTGTGTTTAGTCATGTCCCTGCCCATGACAGGGGGTTTGGAACTCAATGATCCTTGAAGTCCATTCCAACCTAAACTGTTCTACAGTTCTATGATAGGATGAAAAAAAATTTGCAAATCTAGTGAAACAAATTCACCAGATATTCCAGATCATTTTTTTTCAATTGGCAAAAAGTAGGTAGTTTTTAAAAGGGGTGTCAGACCTTGCAGCAATCCAGCTTTTGTTGCCAGTTTTGTAGTCCTTAATGCCCTGGCATTGAGGTATAAATTGCTATATTTTCATCATCCTAGTCATTTAATTGAATGTACACCCTATAAGAGATGGGAATAGAATGTTCTGGCAGAAATTCCCTGTCAGAGTACATCGATAACGGATCAGCTCTGTCTTTACCCTGAGGGAGAGGTAAAGAGCAATGAAACGACACATTTTGAGACATGTTACCACACACAATGATAGTGATAGGTTCTAAAACACAAAGAAAACGTTCCTGTTCTTCAGCTGCTGCACCTTTTGAATGTGTGAATGGTTTAAGAGCTACTGCCTGGTATAATGACCTGGTAAAGACTTTGCCCAAGCATGAAAACATACAGTGGGTGCTCAGAAGATAATCCCTGTAATCTTACCCTGTTCATAAACATTAACTTTGTAGTGTGTATCTATTTCCAAGTGTCTTTGAAATTCTGAGTGTCCTTTTTTTAAAGTGGCTGAATAAGAATAGATATAAACACTGGCATGTATACATGCTGTGCTCAAAGCTGAAGGACAAAAAGGATGGGCTGTTGTCATTGCATTACCATGCAATTGCCGTGCAGCTTTCTTTAGCCTTGTAATTCTGGGGGTCAGATAAAACAGCAAGGAAGGTCCCTTTTAATTGGAAAATCCATTAAATAGACAGGGAGGAGTGGGAAATGTATAGTATGAAAAATACAAGCATTAACCTAATTTTTGCTTCGAGATCATGTGCTGGAAAATATTTACCAGAAATAAACAGAGCTCAAGGCAAGGGTCAAGCAGCAGAGAGCTGAACAGTTAGTGTACCATTAATATAAAGGATTATAGTCAGTGTATGACTGAGAATAATTCTGTGGATGCTCTGGCAAAGACAAACGTACAAAAGGCTTCTAAATGAAACCAATGAAGCAGGAGTTCTGATAGTTTAGGAGCACACTGGCATGGTGCAGCTGAAAAAGGAAAGAAAAAACACCCACTGGGGGAAAAAAGTAATAAACTCTTGCTACCCATGGGCAAACTTCACAGCAGTTGAATAAGACAAATAGAAGAAAGCGTCTGCTGCTGCCCAGAGGGAAATGTAATGACCCAAGATATGACCTGCCATAGAGAGAGCCCTGCAGAATCAGACAGAAGTCAAAATCTGGGAAGTTATGTGAAACTAAAATAGGATCTGAATTAAGTCCAAGTCAGCCAAGTACTGATGGAACTGAGAGAAAATTTTGATACAGCAGTGCTGCTCCCTTCCCCCACTTGAAGATAGATTATTGCCCAGGCTACTTAAATCCAAACATAGCACATGAAATGGAATATATATTGAGACTGAATTGTCACACTAGCATTGTTTATACTAGGAAAAGGGCAAGTGTAGGAGTCTCTGAACAGAGATTGAGAGTGGCCCAGCTGTTACATCCACATATTATTAACACTGAGACACCAAGACCGTTTTAAAGTTTGAGACAGTATTTTTTGTTCCCTATGCAGTACAAGACCTTAAACTTCATATGGATTTTAAAACTTTACTGTCCTTGCTGAAACAAATCACTGCTGTGAGAGAATTCAATGTTTGTGCTAAGTCTGACTTTAGAATTGCCTTGTTTCTGTTTGGTTGGGGTTTATTTGGGGGTTTGAGGTATATTTTTGGTTTTTTGTTTTTGGTGAGTTTCCTTTATTTGTTCTCATATTTCAGTATCAGGAAACGTGGGCAGGGCAGCTTTCAAGGATAGAAAAGATTTCTCTGTGTATAAGATCCATTTACATCTTTGTAAGGCTAAGGCTAGAGCTCTTCTCAAGCAGCAGACAAACAGAGCAGAAAATATTTGAGTTATGGATTAGAAAAGTAGTGATTCGCCTGTTTCTAAAGGTCTCCCAGGTTTATTTATTTTCTGAAAATAATAGAGCTCATTTTTCATCATCCAAGGTAATTAAGCTGAGCATTAGCATGCACTCATTTTTACTTCTCTTTCTTTTTCTTTCTGGCAGTCTTTATCTATTTGACATGGGAGACTGACATTATTCCTTTGAAAAAAACTATCTGGCCCAATTTTTCCTCCACAGTCTCATGTCCAACAGCTCCTTTTAAAACAGACTGAAAAAGTGAACTTTACATGGAAATGCTAACAAGAAACATGTTGAGCCATCCTTCTTCTTCTCCTTGAATTGCTGAAATATTTGTTGATTATGACCTAAATCTGTCAATAGTTTTGCAGCCTTGAAGTTATATTTTCCAGTAAAACTATTTCTCTGGAAAACGATAAAATTCTCCCCAGTCTGTCTGCGTTATAAACTAAAGATCTATAATACACCACTTCAGTGTACTTCCTTTGTATCATTCCTTCTATATTTTTTGTCACAGGTCTTCTTATCAATATCTATTGTAACTATACCAAATTATTAAAATAGACATAGAGACATCAATATGTTTACACTTAAGATGGGGAAGGCCATTAAAAATGAGCATTTACTGGTTCCTTTATTTCCATCTGGGAAAATGGCAGGAGATATTTCTTTTCTGAATCAAGAATTATAAACTTGACCCAAAATGCATACTCTTTTAAGTGAGAAAACAAAAATAAGGTTGAAGGATGGCTGTTCATTCTTTTTTACTTTTTTATTTATCTATGTTCTCTAATCTTATCTAAAGGTTCTGCCTTCATTTTATTCTTTGGTGATCTGTAACTATTTGTTCTTGTAGTGGCGTTCTTCTCTGCCTTAAACAATTATTTCCCTTCCTTGTTATTTTCTGTCTTGAGTTTACTTATAAGAATCGATTATGTCCCTTTTCAGGCTTTGTTTTAAGAGCCTACCCAAGATGTGCTCTCTTGAACATTTCCGTATTGCCTTCTGTCTCAATGAAGTGCAGTCCAGAGATCTCTGAGCTAGAAAAAAAATATAAGCTAACCTGCTTGCATGAATCATTGCAACATCCTGTTGAATCGCAAGTTTAGATCTCAAATTACTAGTCTCTGTTGTGCAGTACTACATTCTTGCTAATAGTATGCTTCCTTCTGCCTTCTAATCTTCTTCACTTCCTCCTCTGCCCTGAGTGATCAATTTACACCCACATTTCTATTCTGCCTTTCCATTTCTTCACTCCTCAGTCATGTTCACCTCCCACCGAAAAAAATCAGTGGATTAGTGCTTGAATATGATCGTTGGAGTACACACAGTAGAACAGGGAAGAGAAATGCAGTACTCTTTAAAGAGATGAATTGACAAAGGTGGTACCCAAAAGGCAAAACAGAGTTAAAATAGATGATGTGAATCATTTTGGATTTATTGGGCTGGTAATGAAAGACACTGAATGTGCATCACATTTAGTCAGCTCAATAAAAGTTGAGAAGAGGGTCTGTTAAGAACTGAATGGAAGGAGAAGCAGAGGGATATAAAACAAGTAATTAAGATACTGTGAGAAAGCACGATGAAGTAATGGAAATTAGAAACAGAAGGGATTTTAGGAATGGCTGCCTAGTTAATTAATAGCCAAAACAACATTGTCCCTTGTAGCACATCTTGTACAGATTCTAAAATCAAGTCCTAAACATGGACCATAAAATGTCTTTAAAGACATTTTGGAGAATGGGCAATCCCAAATTTCTGGTTCTCTTTCAGTCTAAGGAACAGTTGCCTAACAGCAAAGAAAATTAACCCAAAAAATCCTACAACTACAATGATAGTCCCTATTGTAAAAATCACACTGACTGTTCTGAAATTGGTTTGTACTTAAAAAAAAAAAAAAAATGTGAGGAAGAGAGGAGGGGGAAAGATGTCACATTGTCACATAGTCTTCTTAAAGGCAGATGGAAAACTCTGCCAAGCACCACTGTGGGTGCCACCTGCTGTGCTCTGAGTGGGGAGTGATAAATAGGGTGGGTCGGGTGCTCTAGAGCTCTTTTATTTCTCATTTCTGCATATCACAGACTTGCAGTTGTGTCAATTCCTGTCTACTCAGATCACTAAACCTGTGTTCTGCACTTCTCTGTTGGTAGATGTTATACATCCCTTTGGGATCCCTCCCTCCCTATTTGAGCTGGGTATAAAAAGATTTTCTAGATGAAAAATGAGTTGAATGAGTATCTTGAAAATTTTCCTGATGACTGTTTAAGTGGGAGTCAAACTACTTTGGTTCATGTTGTGGAAATCAAAGCAGTTTTTCTCAAAACGCAGGTGAAATATAAGTGCTTGGAGTCTAGGGTTGTCTTTTTAGTCTGAAAAACAGACTGTCATAGGGTTAGAGGTGAAATATGCAGGTATCTCAACCTAACTGGCATACTCCAGTAAATAAATTTAATTTTAATGGGAATTTTCCTTGGCTAACAAATGACCAAGGAGCACTTCATATAGCCTAAAGGTAGTAGCTTGTATTTCAAGGACATTTTTTTCTTCCTGAAGGGGATTTCACTGTCTAATATCTACATGTAGCAGTTATGAAATATACATAACCAGTAAGGTAGAGAGAGAGAATAAAAAGGTGAAATGAGTGCATTTGCATATCTGGAAATCATGTCAGTCCCTCATTTCTGCACATATTCCCACAAGCCAAGAACTTCACCCACAGTCACACATGCTAAAGTCAAAAATCATGTTTCAAAAGTGGCTTTGAAAACTCTACAAAATTCCCTTAGTGAAAAACATGTGAAAATATTCACAGTGGTGTAAGGGAATTGAAAAGAAGAAAAGCAGGTGAGGAGAAAAAGGAACCTGAATCTATGTAAATATCACTGTGCTGATCTATGGGTTTTAGATCTCTCTGCAAAAAAAGGTCATAAAATCTTTTTAAAAAATAAATAAACTAAGCCAAAACAAAACCAGCAGCAGATCAAAAACACAAAGTTGCTGAACATCAGACTCTAAATCTAAAGGTGATAAAGGTTTAATAGATGAGAAAAAGTACTAAGTTGTAGTTGGGTGGGGAGCTGTTCAGGGAAAGAAAGAAAGAAAAAGACTGACCAACTAAGCCTAAATAAAGGAAAAGACATGAGTTGTTACAGGGTTTGGGACATACTGTCACAGCTTTACAAAGCAGAGATGCTTAGGTGGGAATGAGGGGGTAAGCCCAGCTGTGGCCAGCCACCAGTGCCACCCTCAGGGCCAGTGCCTCAGATCTGGCACTACTCAATGCCTTCATCAGTGGCTGGGACAAGGTGTCCCCTGACACCTGGGTGGAGAAGTAGATGTGCTGCCCTTCAGATGGACTTTGTCAGGCTGGAGAAGTGGTATGACATGAAATGCAAAGTCCAGAGTTTGAGACAGAGCCCCACCAGGCAGGGGCTGGCTGCAGAGAGGGCAGCTGGGAGGAGATGGAAGGGTTTTAGCAGCACAACAAAACACTGTGGCCAGACTTGTTCCATCCTTTACATAAACTTTTGTTTAGTTTTTGCCACTGAATTTAAGAGCTGAAATAATACTGAGGGGGGAAAAAAAAGAAAAAAGAAAAAAAAGAAAAAAAAAGAAAAAAGAGAGAGAAGTGAAGGGTTAATGCACTTAAATTTGACAGGCCCCTGCCATGTGTTTTGAAAAGCCATTTGACAACACAGAGCAGGAGGTGTGGTGCCCTGTAGTTCAGAGGGTACATTGTTTACCATGAAATGCCGGATTTGCATATGGTAAGTACTTTCTTTTATTAAAAGGCAAGGCAAATAGTCACACAAACTCCTCTGTAAATAGCAAAGAAGAACACTTAGCCACTCAGCCTGAGGAATTACACCAGTAGAAATGGAAGAAGAATCTGGCCAAGACATTGAAAAATACCCAACTTATCTCTGAAAAGCTTAGGTAATTTTTCTTTCCTCTGTTTGGTGGCAGCTTTGCTCCTTTATCACCTGTACAAAATCAAAAAGAGGTGAACCCTTCCCGCACATGAGAAAAATCTCTTTTGGAAAAATAAGATTTCAGTCTTGTGTGGGTTATGAAACCCTACTGCCAAACCAAGTTCACAGGAGCCCTTATAACCTACGGGATACACAGTTTATCTTTGTTCTGATTAAATCTTCCATACATTTTAATCTCTTCTTTCTTTGCATACTTTATAATAACACTCTCTTCAAGCAAACACTCCTTAATCTTATAATTTGAAAACTAATTCCATTTCAGCTGTCTTTTTGGCAAGTGACCTTTTCTTCTTCTTTTGCTACAGGTAAAAAAAAAAAAAAATCCTGTCTTTCTGATTTTTAACCTCAGCATTCTGTATCTCAGAACTGTTCATCTATTGAGGTTTTTGTCAGCAATAATATTTCTCATTCTGAATTTCTTGGTGAACAAACCTTAGAAAACGTTCCTTCCTGAAAGCCATTTGATTAATTTGTCTAAATGCATTTCTTTTGTAAACCAGACTGATTATTTGAAAATGTCAGGGTCTGGTAGCAGATTTGAGAGCTATCCTGGCAAACACTATTGACCAAATTAAAAACAAAATATAGAGACATGACAGCAAGGTGGACCAATGACTGGCCTGCCATCTGTCACGGATGGATTAAAGCAGTCTTTCCATAGTGGTATGTAGGAGACACTAATTACAGTCCAAATACAGGGATTGGCTCTTGTAGAAGGAGATTTACTGAGAGGAAAAATTTTTTTCTGAGTTGTTGAAAGTCACCTGTCATGTCACTAAAACAAACTGGTCACGTGATCCCAAGAAAACTCACGTGTTATATTCTAACTACTGTACCTAATTAATTGAAAGAATCATTACAAATGATTTGTCATTTCTTGCGTGGCCTGAAGATAAAATAGCTAAGAGCCATTAACCACTGTTTTAATCTTCATAGTGTTTTTAACAGTAAAATGGCCATTGATCATACAAAGCCTGAAGGTCTTTCCCACAGAGAAGAAGTTAACTAAGGAAGATTTCTCTGTCAGTTAAAGCAGCATGAATCCAATTTAACTCCACTGGTCTCACACACATACACTCCTCACCAAAGCAGTGTTACCACTACAAACAAAATCTCAGTCACTTCATCCCAAAAATTAAGCTGCCTCCATTATTTCAATAATACTGGAAAACAATAACTTCAATGGTACAGTATGCTTTCCTGTTTCATTTACCTCCATTTTTTGAATTTAAGTTTTTAGTAAAAGAAAACTACTGTTTTTGGGGTAAAAGTGCTTAGAATTGTTATGACTATTTGTGATTCTATCCTCCATTTCTGTTCCTTGGTTAAAATTTGAACTCACAGATTGAAGATTAGAAATTTCCTGTTTTGATTTCTGTTCTGTACAGCATAACAAAATAGACATTTGCTCCCACAAATTCCATTTTATAAGCAGTTATAAATATATCTTTATTTAAATGGTCTTTACTAAATCATAGTCAAAATGTAGTGTAGATACTAGGCTGAAGAGGCCAGTAAAAGAAGTCGGTATCCAACATATAAAACCTTTTTGAATTGGGCTGAAGTCTAGGAAAGTAGAGGGGAAAGCACTGATTACTTCTGTGGATTGATGCCTCAAAAACAATTGGTGAAAAGATCATTCTGTCACAGGATGACATCTCTCTTCTATTTCTCTTTGCCAGCCGGCAGAGCTAGGGGGATCTGAGAAGAGAAAGCTGAGCTCTGAAAACAAATAATTCCAAATTTATATTGTCAGCTGCTACCCACAATATAAATAACCTAATTTGCCTTGTACACTAGCCTACAAGTAAATTATTCTAACAGCACTTCAGAAAAGATGAATTTTCAGTTGTGGCTGCATTATTTGTAGGTCCTCAACAACTGTTAAAGGGGCAGGAACGTTCTTTCCAGTTCATTCTCTAATTAATCTAGAGACTTACTGAATGCTAGGGAATATGCATTGACTGACTGAGATAGTTTCTTCATTTGCTCCAATATGAAAGAGAGAAAAACACTTGGGCTGCTGCAGAGAAGTGCCAGGGTAAGGTCTCTGATAGCCCCCCTGCACTGGAATTCCTTTATAGCCACACAGCAGAGAAAGCCTCAGCATGCCAAATATTACACACACAGGTCACTCAGTGCCTCAGGAAACAAACCCATTTTATCTGTGCCTCCACCTCCCTTGTCTCCTTAGCCCTTGCCTGTGCTTTTTCCAGTATGGGTTACAGCCATACAAGTAACCTCAACAGAAGCAGGGACAGTCACTTGATTTTGAGGGAAGCTGACACAGTCTGGCTGTGGGACAACATTAGGCAGCTGGATGGCTTTGTCCTTGGGTCCTTTTAGAGAGAGTCCCTCATTCTGGCTAGCTTGCTAACCATGCTGGAGAAAAGTGGGCAATATGTACTAGGAAACACAGAAACAATTCAACAGCCAAATTTTGATGCCTGGGTCACAGGCTCGACATTATTTCATTTACTTAGGTCGAACTAGACTAAGTACCCAAGAGTCTAGGATTATGCACCTTAAAAAAACAAATAAACAAACAAAAAAGAATGTTTATTGAAAATTCTCTCTTTCTCTTCTACCTGATAAATGCTTCAGCTAACTTACATGTCTTTACATCAGCAGGAACAGCATTGCCAGGAGAAGTTTAGAGAGGAAAGAGCTGATGTAGCTGCTATGTGGTCTGTAGTGGTTGGGAATTAGGTGTTTTGGGTTCTTTTCATCACAAATAAATACATTTTAGAGGATCCAAATCTGCTTCTCAATGTAAAGCAAAGCATAGCAAGCAAGCACTTGCATCCATGATGCACACTCCCTCTGAACTAAACTGAAAATGTACCTGCATCCCTATGGGACATGCAAAAACTCCCCCCACAAAAAGGGATCTTGGATTATCCCAAGGAAGAAAGGAAATGAGTGAGGCTTAGTGAAAATCCTCAGTATAAGTGTGAAATATCTGTATATCAGTCTGAAAGAAATATGACAGCCCTCAGAAATTAGAGTAGTGGTGGTGGGCTGATGATGTGCTTTGAAACAGCATCAAGGTATTCAGTCACTTAGTTTGGACTAGGGAAGAGCATAGTCACCTTTTTCAAATGGGGGAATAACATGATTTTAATCTATGTCTCCTGGACTACACACTGCTTTCCAGTGGGCTCTCTCAATTTTGTTGTTTTCCTTTGCAGACCACTTCTCTGATTGTCTCTTGAGATAAAGTACTTCCACACCTAACAATGAAACTACTTCCTTAGCGTAAAATTTTATATGGCAAAAACCTTTGGAGTTTTGGTTTTCATATTATTAACACTGATGAAAATAGAGATAACCACCACTGTTATAGCTAATTATCCAAGTTTAAATGAGACTGAGATTAAACATGAAGCTGGTTGGCTTTTATTATTTTTTTCTGGTTCTTTTCAGAAACATCTTTGTAATTAGTGGAATTTTTTTCCACCTGAAAACTGGCTTGATTCTTGGAGTAGTGGTAGCATCTTACTAATAGAAAGACTCAACTAATTTCATAATGTAAACCTACACTACAAAAAAATGACACTTTATGCTTGAAGCAGTCTGATACAGCCATATCCTCCCCTGCAAGGGATTCTTGAGATAGCAATTTGCAAGCAATTGGTAGAAGCTTTGTACATTTTTACTGAGTCACTGTACTACATGATAATTAAAGTTCCAGGTAATAGCAAGATTCATTTTCACAGGTTTCATTCATATGTACTTCATAAAGGGAGTTGAACAAAGAAAGTAAAAAAGAAATTAGAAATTTTAAAGTGTCGAAGAATGTGTTGGTAGGTTATAAATGTGTGTATTCCTGCTATCAAGAATATGCATCTGTGTAAATGGTAACAAGGCAGAATTTAAGAAATAAACATTAAAAATTCACTTTATGGAGAGAGAAAAATAGACATAAAAAAAAAAAAAGAAATGCAACCTGATAGAAAAAAAAACTTCTTCCCTAGATGGATAGTCCAAGGTTGGAGCAGGTTGCTCGGAGGGGATTTGCAGTCTCCATCCTTGGAGGGAAGATCCAATCCTAGTCTGATCTCACTGTTGACCCTGCTCTGAGCAGCAGGTTGAACTAGACACCTCTTAAGTTCCCCTGCAACATGAGTGAGACTTTGATATTTAGGATCTGACATGCTGTTATTTCATCATTTCTTACTCACAATGTCAATGCACTTTTGGCTCATAGCACCTCATTCTGACCACAGGTTGTGCATGTGCATACACATGTGCATACATTTTTGCACATGTGGAAGGAGAAAATGAACACAGCAGCATAAGAGGATAGAACACTATGTTATTTCTTGTCACAACGGAAAAATTTTCATAAGAGACTTAGAAAATTTCAGTAAATATTAAGTGGGTAAGATGCTGAGAGCACAGGAGTTAATTATTAGCCATTTGAAGGCTGTTTGATATAAAAATGCTACATTTAGTGGCTGTACTGCAATGGTGCATATTTACATTACAGTATTCAATAGTGTATGCTTAGCTGACAAAAAGATAAATGCTGGATCATTTTTATATCTTAAAAGATTTTCTAGAAAGTAGGATGATTAAGCCATTTGAAAAATAAATCTATTTTCTTTGAGATAGCTTTGATAAATGCTTTCTTCCTCCCCTAAGGACCTTTCAGAGGTGAAACCAAAGAGATGGTCACAGTGATCATTTTAGATGATCCACAACAACAGGATAAAAAAAGTATTATGATCAGTATGACCTGCACTGAAGGAAGGAGTCATACTCTGCCCAGTTTTGACTCTGTTGTTTTGGTCTTTGAGGAGGAGTTATTAGATTGCAGATAGCCTCAAGATCTCTTATTGATTGCAAAGACAGGTTCCTCTTCTTACTGACCACGTTCATTTTGTGTGTCATAAAGTTTCCTATTTGTGCTTTTTTTGGATGAGAATTTATATAGACTGCTTATTTCATTGTTCTGACGAGAGTGCCTCAGAAAAAAAGTAAATCTATATCTACAGATAGAGGAATAATGAGCTAGCAAGACTTATTTCACTGTAGTTTAACTATCTTTCAGATATAACCTTAAGAAATCATCACAACGACATTTTATGCTCCCTCACCTCAATTTCTTAAAATGAAGTTCCAACTTTGCTGGACTCACTTTCCAGAATTTATACTTTTTGAGTCTTTTTAGGCATTTCTCAGATAATTATGTGGAGTGGAATTAATCCAAAAGTTACGTACCTTATCTAGGATAGTCATCTAGGGTTTCTCTCCTGACACTGGTGAGAGACTGGCACCTCCAAAGGGCAATTTTCATACCATCCAAAAATAAGTGTATTAAAGATTATAAAAGGCATGAAATTAATTCTAACAGCAATGTTAAATTTTGAGCTTGGATACAATTTCTGCTGAATTCATATCATATCTATACCCTACATGAACTTCATCTATTGCTTCGTGTGTTAATTATTCTCATCTTTATTAAATATTCTGTATAACACTTCTGAAAATTATTAGGACAGGCCAATAACTAACACTAAGAGCTTATCATGGTTTTAAATGTCCTTTGGGATATTTTTCATTGGAAAATGTTGATTAATTGAAACCGATCCTTCAGCCCAGGATGGAATTTCTGGTAAAATGTACAAAAAGACAGCTACTCTTCTCAGAATAGCAAGTAGTCAAGTTGTAATACTAATTAAGTGTGGAAATCTTTTTCTTTAGGATGGGAACTTTATTCAATCTCTCCCATTCTAGGTATCTTACATACTCCACTGGGATACAAGGTGATTTCATGGTCTAATGAATCTTTAATTAATGATAGAGATTTGGATAATTCCAGCAAAAAGTACTGAGGACAGCCAACAAGCTCACCGCTGATGTAGCTTGTCTGAGTCACCTGCATTTCCATGAATTTCTTTGGGTATCAGAGCTACCTGGGGATCCCTTCATTTTTTTTCTAATTTTCATTTCCCAAAACACTGAAACAAAACTTCTCCTGGATCAGCTATAAACAATCTTTCACATAAAAATTTGTTTTCTCCTCCAAAGGAATACATGTTAAATCTTTAAGAATTAGGATTAAAAATAATTTCTAAACTTCTCAGACTTCTCTTTTAAACAGAAGAGATGGGTAAAATATGGTGTGATTTTTTTACTACAGAAAAGTATCATGAATAAGCTTAATTTAAAAGCAAGCCATTATTTACAAGCATGTTATTAATTTTTTCGTAGTGAAATGATGGAAGGAAAGGGGTAGTCCCATAGGAGCTGATTAGTGGAGAAACTGAGGCATTTAGTACAGGAAAGGGTGGCAGAGGATGAAATAAAGAAAGAATAAGGCGTGTCAGAAACAGCAATGGAGTGAAATTGCCTGAATGAAGTTGATGAAACATGGGCCTGAGGCAGCAACCAGTCAGCAGAGATGCTTTTCAGAACAAAACCCTTGAATTATCCTCTGTCTTCCTTGGAGCCTCATAACTGATTTTTGGTTAAATATCATATCTTGTGTATTTCCTATGATTTTTAAACAAATCAGACAACTCATCTCAACATTTGGCATCAACATTGCAGATATTTCCAACTAAGACAGGCACCCAAGGTTCCCTTTTTGAAGAAAAATAGCTACAGTTTGGTTGCAATTCACCTGATCCATTTCCATCATGTTATGAATCACACAGTAGATTATGACTCTGATGGATGAGCTGGGAAGAGCATCCCTCTCAATTATAGAGGCTTTTGTTTTTCTGTCTTTTGTTCATTGTCTAACATCTGCATCATAGGAAACCTCTGATTAGTCCTCCCAGTCAACTCTCCCCTGATAGTGACATTTTTTAAACCTTTATGCTTTAAATAATTTCAACTTTAAATCTTTATGGTTTCATACAGTTCATGAGTAACAGAATTATTTGTACAGTCAGCTGTCAAGCTGATGAACCCCAATTTATTGCTGGCTTTTGATAGACAACCTGTTTCACCTCCAGAAAACCTGTTTTGGAATGGCCAGTGGTATAGGAACAAAATAATTGTTTGGGAATATCTGTGGAAGAAAATCATGCACTTATGTTATCCAAGACAGTTCTCTTTCAACATCTGAGCCTTCTGAGTTGAGCAAAGCAAATTCCATGACCAATAGTCTGACAGCTTGACATCTATCCCCAAAATTTGCTTAAAAAATTCTACCACTTTTAGCACAATTCCAGTGTATTTCAGAGAGGTCTATAGTTTAAGAAACACTGATATTTTTGCCATTAAAAAAAAAAAAAAGTAGAAGAAGAAAGAAGGTATTATTAAAGGATTTCTAAAAAAATTAGATACCATGGAAGAGAAGCTGAAAATATTCAGCTCTTTGCAGAAAAATAAACCATGAGAGTGGGAGCAAGAAAGAGAAACATCTACATTCAAATCTGGTTTATCTGAAAGCAATTTAAACTCTGTTACTGTGTGTTTAAAAGGAGGATAAGAAAGTTTAGGCAGTTATTTTGAGCAGCTGTCATGAAGGTTATTTAGTGAACAGGGTCTTGACGATGTTACATTGGAAGAACTCTGCGTTCCACATCATTTAGCTTTGACAAAGAAGGGTGAAGTAAATTGCTAAAGATTTCAACCCACTCAAGAACAGAAGGGATATAATGTGTTGCCATAATTTTTACATAACTTCCAAAACCGTGTGCTAAAATATATTTGCTTAGTACACATAAATATATACTTTAAATAACATCGATCTGATATTTTAAACTGCTTCTTTTTTTCTATCACACTTATTATATTGCATAAAAGATTATCAAAAATGAAGTGAAAGTCAAAATAGACATAAGTACCATGGGGAAAAAATTAAATGCTATATATTCATAGCTTTAAAGACAACAAAAATGGAATATGCATTAAAAGAAAAAACTAAGATGATATTTAGAGAAAGTAATTTTTAGCATATATATTGGAGTAATACATTTTCATGGATTCTCTCCTGTGTCTTTATGGTGATTGGCTGATTGCTTACGCTTTTCAGAGAGTTTATTCATCAAGTACACTAGTAGAAACAATCCAAAAGATACTGAAACTTACAAAACAGTTTTAGAATGTCATAAAAGTTTTCAGCTGCTAGAGGAGAAGTTTCCCAGGGGAAATATACAAACAGGAAAGGTGTAGTCCAGTACTCCCTTCAATGACACAAAATTATCTTCATTCACTTCATTTAGCTGAGGATCACGATCAGGATCAGAAAAAGAGAGAAACTTATGTCTAGTGTTACAGTTAAACAAAAATGGATTGAAAGTCTATCCTTGACCTGAACTAGAAATAATCAAACATGAAGATATCTCAATGTCTAGAGCATCCATTAAATTATATGTTATATACTTTAATATGTACATAGCAAATTTTTTTTCATTAGAGCCATAATTTTTGATTACTTTTTATATAGATAATAGATAAAAAGTTTCCAAGTATAAAATAGGTCTTGTACTTTATATTATGAACTTTGAGATATTTTTACGTCTGGGTTTCAGTTTATACAGACACATTTTCTGTATTCTAATGTTATGCCTCGATGCTCAGGGCTTTGAGGAATAAAAGAATTTCCTGTAATGTGCTAGATACAATCTTCCAATTTTTATGGGCTTGTGAAGCAAGCATTCATAGCAATGTCAACTTCCCTTTAGGGATTATTTATATTTAGTGTGAAAAGTCATTAAAATTTTCAGTCATTGGATTTTCCAATAAGCCAACACATCCTAATGATTAGTACCACTTCACATTTCTATTCTCCCTCTTTATCAAAGCTATGAAAAACACAGCATTATCCTGAAATTTGACATGCAGATATAGAGGAAATATTAATAAAGCAGTTGAGTAAACCACTTTCTTTATCAGACCACAAAGATATATTCAAGTCTGAGCATTAAAGTGAGCTTCCTCCCAATTACTTATTGCGGAAAATAACTGATTATTAATTAAAGCCTTGTTTGCTCTGGAGATTTTCTGCACCAGTTGCCACCGTAAGTGGCTAAATAACAGAATCGTTGCAGCAAGTGTAGAGAGGCAAGGCTGATATTTGCATTAGAAGTGTTTACCCCTTTTTTCCCAGTCTGAATAGATCCAGCAGTGCAAACAGCTGTTTCATTTGATTACGCTGAGGATTTCATGAGGGCAACTAGGCTGCTAGTCCCAAGCAAAAAACCTAAGACCTCACCCCCTTGGGTTTCTGGCTTTGGTTTTTCCTTCTCACAACCCCTCACATACAGAAATATTATCCTTCAAAAATTTAACAGGTGCATGAAAAATGGCAAGTGTTCTCTCAGATGACTCCTTCTGCCTTGCCGTGCATCTGCTGTCTGAACTCTCAAACTCCCTTGCTGTTCAGCTTCTCAAGCATCTGTCATTTGACTTCCCAACCTTACCATTAGATTTCTTTGGTGTTAGATTTTTTCTAGCATAGATTTTTCTCAAATGTTATCTCTGCCCACAACAGAGACTGCAAGGCAAAAAAAATAAAGTAAATATTTCCTTTTTAATTTTTTGTAAATAACACCTACTACTAATGTTAATTTTATGCCAAGGTGCCCCTTAGATTCCACATATTTTGGCTGCTTTGTGGGGGATCGGAGTAAGTGTGCAAATGCTGAGGTCTGTACAAGCAATTTTTCTTGACTGTGAGGGTGCTGATTCACTGGCACAGGCTGCCCAGAGAAGCTGTGGGTGCCCCATCCCTGGCAGTGTCCAAGGCCAGGTTGGATGAGGCTTTGACCAGCCTGATCAGGTGGATGGTGTCCCTCACCACAGCAGGGCGTTGGAATGAGATGATTTCAAGGTGCCTTCCAACCCAAACCATTCTATGCTCATGTGATTCTTAATCCTGCAAACACTTAGCCACTTATTTTACTGCAAATATTTGTGTTCATGCTTTGTTTTTTTAAGAGTTATTGGCTTCCTAGCAAGCAAAAACTGAGGCAGCAGTTTAGATGGCTTTAGAGGCACCTAAGTTTGTACTATAGCAGCTACATAAAGAGGTCACATTATCAGAAGCAGTGAAAAGTCAGAAAATCCTCTGAATTTTGTGGAAACTATAGACCTCCATCAGTTTTGAAAAATATGCCTCTTTTACTTAAGTGGTGAACTATGGCATTGAATCTATGCCCAATCTAAATGACAGCTAGTGGGAGGGAAGATTTGCTGTAAAGAGCTGACATGCTCTGCTTTGCTGCAGGGTCAAGGGCTCAGTTGTTGACTGATGCTGTTTCAGCAGTGGCTGAAATGGTCCAATGTCTGAGCTCGTAAATACACCTAGCAAGAGAAACTCTTTTTGTCCAAAATTTAGAGACACAGAACTAAGGTACAGTGCAGAACATGAAGTTGTACGGCATCATCCAAAGGAGTTTCACAGTCTATGGATGAGGAGGCAAAGATGTAGCAAATGGTACATTTTCTCTGCCTAGTATTTGATATTCCCCTGAAAAATTATGTTCCTGGGTTCTGGTTTCCTGCATAAAACAGGCATGAGTTTCACTGGATCCATTTTTATGAAAGGCTGAGGCCATTCAAAAGGTAAAGCTGTGATTTGAAAGTCAATAAAGACTGCTGCTGATAAAACTTATAACTGATGAAAAGAGGGTAAAAAATCTAATAGTGGTGATGTAGAAATAAGTTTATTAGATAGCATTCTACTGTGACTTATTCAATGTAACTAAATTGTGTCAAAATAAATGAAAGTAGTTTGGATGGTATATTCATGTATATTAAATGCACATATAAACAAGTAGAAACCTTCCCACAAATATGGCTTAAGATCTAAAAACTAATGCCTCACAATTGAATAAACTAGTTACCTTCCATATAACTAGACTGGAGAAAGTGAAAAAAATTGTGGATAATTATGCTGTGGGGAAAAGAAGAAACTCTTTGGCTGTATCTAGACCGTCTTTCAAGACCACCATGAAGTTTCTTTCATGGATATTCAACAGACATAAAAAGAGGTTCTGCTTATGGCCACTGCCCAGATTGCTGGTTTAATATTGTGTAAACTCAATGAAACTTTTAGATGTGCTGAACCATACTACATTGACAACAGAAACAAAATCATAGGGCAAATTCAGAATCACACATTGGTATAGACCTCTGAGATCACTGAGATAGAACACCCAACTGCTAAACCACTACTACCAACTCCAGCATTAAACCATTCCATAAGTGTAATATTTCCCTAAGTGCAATAAGTGCCTCCAGGAATGATGACTCAAACAGTTCTGGGCAACCTGTTCTAATACTTGACAACTGTTTCCATGATGAGGTTTTTCCTAATATCCTATCTAAACCATTCCTGGTGAAATTTCCTCTCATCCTATCACCAGTTGCCTGGGAGAAGATAGCAACCCCCATCTGGCTACAAGCTCCTTGCACGGAGATGTAGAGGGCAATAAGATCACTCCTGAACCTCCCAAACATGCCCACATCCCTAATCTGCTCCTCATCAGACTTGAGCTCCAGACTTTTCACCAGCTCTGTTGCCCTAGACATGCTTCAGCACCTCAATGCCTTTCTTGTTGTGAGGAGCCAAAACTGGACACAGGACTCGAGGTGTGGCCTCACCAGTCCTGAATACAGGGCAAGAATCACTGCTCTGGTCCTGATGGCCATGATATTTCTGAAACAACAAGGCTGTCATTGGATTTCTCAGCCACCTGGGCACACTGGCTCATGTAAAGCTGCTGTAAAGCAACACCCTAAGGGCCTTTTCCACCTGGCAGATTTCCAGCCACTCTTTCTCAGCCCGTAGCACTGCCTGGAGCTTTTGTGACCCAAGTGCAGAACTCAGCAATTCACCCTGTCGAATCTCATGCTGTTGGTCCTGGCCCATGGATCCAGCCTATCCAGATCCCTCTGCAGAGCCTTCCCTCCCTTCCGCAGATCAACATTCTGACACAAATTGGTATCATCAACAAACTGAGGGTGCCCTCAATCGATCCCTCATCCACACGGTTGATTAAGATATTAAAAAGAACTGCCCCCAATACTGAACCTTGGGGAACCCAACTGGTGTCTGGCCCCCAGCTGGATTTAGTTCCATTCATCAGCACTCTCTGTGTTGCCACCAGATCATATGGCCCAGTTTTAACCCAAAAAAGAGTGTACCAATCCAAGCCATGGGTTGTCAGTTTCTTAAGGAGAATGCTGTGGGAAATGATAACAAAGGCTTCACTGAAGTCCAGGTAGACACATCCACAGCCTTTTTCTCATCCACCAAGCGGGTGACTTTTTCATAGAAGGACATCGGGTTGTTCAAGTAGGACCTGCATTTGACACCTGATCCCCTGGTTGTCCTGCACGTGACATGTGTTGGCACTCCAGATATGCATCTTGAAGTATTTTTCAAAAAATAAGTCATTGCTCGGTAGGTATAGCAGCCCTAAGACTTTGTAACTAGATTTGATTGCCATCAGTGTGAAAAAAATATTTAACTTTCAATACTTCGAGGAAGTTAGAAAGACAAAAAATGCAACTGTGACATTTGAGGAAATGAAAAGTCAACATATAACAATGTAAATCACACATAGCAAATACAGCTATAATAAACATACCTTTATCCATCTTAGATACAATGACAAATACTTCTAAAATTCAAATTATATTTTACAGCCTAAGCAAATATTAAAAGGCCACCAAATCTGCTAGCATAAATCCCCATGACCTCGCAAGTTTTCACCACGTGTATTAAATGAAATGAGAATGAACCATGAAGGCATTTTTGCTCTCCAGAGAAAACACACAGGTAAAAAGAGATAGTTTTACCAGCTGCTTTTAGGAGGGCTGTATTTCTGAAAGACCTGTGGAACTGTGGTTTTGACCACAGGCAGATTTCACATTATTTTAGTGTTAAAGTTATAGAAATGCATGGTGATTGCACCCAAAGTGCTAATGCCAATAATCAGTTAACAAAGACAGCCCCTCAGAGGTCTTGCAGTTTGAGAGAAAACATCCTATTATGAGAATAACTGATACTTGGACAGGTGTGGTCACTGTTGTATAGTGTGTCACTTGCTTCATGTGGCTCAGCTGTGGCTTTCCAGGCCACACTAAGAAACACACTTAGCATGTAAGGCCAGGTTGGACAGAGCTCTGAGCAACCTGATCTAGTAGAAAATATCTCTGATCATTGCATGGTGTTTGGTCTAGATGATCTTTAAACATCTCTTCACACCCAAATTTTTCTCTGATTCCATGTTTCCATGTTAGCTATCTTTGGTGATGGCATATATGCACACCTTTACCCTCTGTGCAGGGCAGTGTAACCCCTCAGTGAGAGGTGCCTCCAGTGCCACTGGGGCCAGCGTGTGCCCAAGTGACTCCACGAAAAGAGTTGAAGGTCTTCACAGTTCATATTCTACTTTTCCCCCATCATTTTTTCCCCAGGCCATCAGATCACTTCCATTACTGTTGGTAATCTCAGTCTGTCCCTATTAACGATGTTTGAGCGAGCATTGCAGAACTGCAGCAGTAATCAGTGTTTCAAACTGTAATCCTGTAACAACATACTGAGGCTTAAAATTCCTTTTTTTTTGATAATCTGAAGCTTTATGTTTAATATTTATTGCAATGCATGTTCTCAGGAGATGACAGTGGATGCATGATAAATATGTTATCTCTCCCTGAAACAAACAGACATCCGTCTATCCAGAAGACAGTGCTTGCCAGCTGTGCATTTATAAAGAGTAAATGTAAAAACCAGCTGTTCTGTCAGTTCATCCCATACAGTGAGGTTGTCACTGTAATCACTTTGGCTGGGAAAATTTCCAGTCATCTCACTGCTGCTCCTCATGAATCACACTTGTCAGGAAAATATCACAGTCTTTTATATGGTATTTGGTTATTTTTGGGATGAATGCTATGAGTGTATTTAGGGCAATTACTTTCAGGACTTGAGAGAAATCAATTGATAACACCAAAAAAACATATGTCTGGATCTCCATTGAAGCACCAGACTTGATGTTTGAATAAAAGTATAGAGTTATCCTTCCAGTGCACTCCATCAAAAAAAGCTCCAACAACAGAACTTCATACCGTTTCCTGAATTTATGAAAAATTGACAGGTTGGAACAGTACTGAGAAAAGCAGTAGTGGGGACTGGTCAGAGATCCAGAAAACATTTCTAGGAGCAGAAAACTGAACAAATGATGTTGTTAAGGAAAAAGGTAAAAAATTACTGAAGACATAAGAACAAATTTCTAATAGTTTGAAGTGTGGCACTAAAAACATAGGCAATGATTTGGTCTTGTTTAAATTTAGTGGATCAACTGTGGCAGAAAACATTCAAGATGGATATTAAGAGAAAATTTCCGTGGATTAGGAAAAATGGACTTAAATTAAATATAAGCATGTGCTGTGTGTCCAAATATTTGGCTAGAATGCCATGACATCTATTTGTAAAAACTATTTAATTCTTTTCAGAACAAATATACATGAAGATATACATTACAGATTTTATAAATATACAACAGTATGAAAGTAGGATTTCTGTAGAAAAATAAGAGGTACATAATGTGGCTCTGTGGCCCTCTGTTAGTACTGCTAATCTAGAGAATGGGTGGACAAATTGCATTTTTAAGTGAAACCAGAAGTTTTGATTATGCACAGGAACAGCAATGCCAGGGAAAACATGGTAGTGGTGCCTTCTTCTGGGATTAGTGATGTCAAATGTGCCAGGTCCAATTTTTCATTGATGCTTTACCTGTTAAAGAGGATTTTCTGCATCCTACCTGGCCCATGAATTGCACAATATCAAAGTGATTTTCTCCTCCTAGCTTTTCCGCATTTAAACCATTTTCCAAAGAATCTTTGATTAAAACTGAAACATCTTTTATGAAATAGCACATTTTGATGGTATTTTTAAAGGGAATGTGACTTCAGTAGAACATATTTTTTCTGAAGTATTGAACATGAGAAATGGTTGAAAATATTTCTTTAATTAGCTACTACTTCTAAAACAAAATATTTCTGCCTGTAGGGTCCAGGGTCTGCACCTGAAAATATCAGGTTTAGGAACATAAATCTGTTCATTTTGGTTTGATTTGCAGATTATATATATTTTATTAGCTATTACAGCTCTGTGCTTGATAAAGTAGATGAACAGGTGATTTGTATGAGTTCTGAGATTATCCAGAAATATTCTAAAGTGTTGAGTCATTACCACCACAGTTAGTCAATGTTTTCTAATATAAATTGTTGTGATAGTCTGTTCTCCAGGAAATATCAACATTTTGCATCCATTTGGTTTGAAAACATTTTTAAAATGAGGAAGTGTCTTGGCAAAGGGAAATTCTGTTTTTACCATAATCACAGATGATGTAATTGGGGCTCAGATGCACTATTCAGAGCTGTACCATCTCAAAGCTCAAGAATAGATTTATTCTCCATAGATAAAATGGTAAAATACTACAGGATATGAAGAAAAATTTATTATGAATACCAGAAAAAAAAAAACCTGTACATTTAAATTAACTTTAGTTCTGATTAGTCTCATTACATACACAGGTATTTCTGGATGTCAGTTTCTGATATTCTCTGATCCATACAAGCTAGTCATAAGAAAAAGCTAAATAACTCAAATTTTTTTTTCCCATCATTTTTCCAATTCCTCTTCCCTTTGAATTAAGTCTGGTCTTAAAATATGATTTACCTTCATTTATCATCATTGACTTCTGCAATGTAAATGATTCCTCTGGGATTCTTTGAATTCCTCTTAACATGACATTTCTAGCATTTACACAATCAGGCAAGAGTGTGGTTTAATTTGTTTGCATTCATACATGTGCACATCTGCCCCCTCAGACACAGTTTCACATTTTACATGGTTAGTTAGGAAGAAAAAGGTGCAGGAGGGAGGAATCGTGGAGCAAAGGCAGGGGAGCACCTAACAGAGTCATGGACAAGGCTTTAGGAGGGTATTCCTTTCATAGGTGTTGCAGTGATACTTCACAGCTATGCAGAAACTTTGATCTGCTGGGAACAGGGGCTTATGTAGAAAATTGGGCTGTGCAAACTCTGTAGGAATCTGTGAGCTGAGCCATGAAGTTTGCTTTATAGTTATTGGATTCAAGCAAACAACTTCAGGCCTCCATGGGAGACAGTTAAATCTAAAAAAAATAAAAAAATATAAAAAAAAAAATCTTCCCCAGTCTGCTAACCATCTTGTCTAACTGGAAACTTCCCCTTCTAAACTATTTGCTATTTTAGAAGTATGTGTGAAATGTATGTGACCCAATTTTTGCCATTATACTGGGATGTAGCAACAGGAAAGAGCCAGCCAACTTTGGGGTAGGGATCCAGAGATATCTTGATGAAGTCAACCAAAATTGACCAAGATGGTCAGTGGTGTTTACCCTATGAACTACACTAGCACTAAAAATGGTTAGTTATTCTTTCCAAATAATTAAACAACTGAAAAGATCAGTGCTTCCCATTATCATTTGGAGTGTTGTCACAAACTGAAACTAGTGGATTGATTTCCACAGCCTTACCCCATCAGGAGCAAATGCAGTGCATACCCCTAAAAACACAAAAGAGAGGAAAGTTGAATGCCCTTACAAACTCAGTGATATCACTTACATGTTTTATGCCATTTCTTTTTCAAATACTATATTCTTTTTTAAATTTTTTTTTTTTTTTTAATTTGGATGTCTGGCTATACCTCATGCCCTTGAAGACCAATGGAGCTTTTGTGAAGACAAAGAGCTTCAAAAGTTCAGCACGTGGCTAGCAAAGACAGGATGAGATTCACGAGAGAAATGGGACTGTGTAGATTGGCAGTGCCTGAAAAATTGCTGAGAAAAGAAAAACCAGGTACATTAGGAAAAAATCCCTGAAATTCAGTAAAGATTTTGGGGCAACCAGAAATTCAAACTGATAATAAATTAGTTTTGAAGAAAAGTAGTGCCCTACAAGGCCATGACAAATAGGTGAGGGTGTATCTATGAACTTTTATTCACTTCACTCTCATAGTCACTTTTTCAGTCACTGTAAGTTTTACAGAAGCTAGTTATTCTAGTTATTGTTTACACTTGACTTTAGAGATTACAAACTCCCTTCTGTTTTGGGAATGCTCTTTAGTAAGAAAAAATATTTAGGTAGATTCACCTTAGAGGTTTGAATCCTGTTTCAAACTTGTTTATACATTTATATATTTAACTTCCAGAAAATGCTAATGCAAATATAACCACAGTTTAGTTGAGCATCATATTCACTTAATCAACAACACTCTTCATCTTAAAGGGTCTATCACCTTTTTCAGCCCTCTCATTTTTTCCTCATGCTTGGAAACTGCACATATAACTGTCATTGTAGACCCCATCTTTAGCTTTTCATAAATCAATATATAACCTGTTCAAAATAGGGTGTTCAGGACTGCAGGAAGTATTGAAGACATAGAAATATCATGGACAAATGCCTCTACATAAAGATGTGTTCAATTTTGGATAAAGTAAACTGCCATGAAAACTTTATAAAACCAGTCTGTCTTATTTATTTCTGTGAATATAACAAGTTCAAGAAGTGGTAATGAAATTATTGCAGTCAATGGTGAATTGGTAAAAATATCAGTGATATAAATAAGTGGGTAATGAAGATTTTCCTATTTCAGAAGTCAGAAAAAATGCTCTCCTGATGCAAGTTGACAATAATGTTAATGATTAACTGGGGAAAAAGAATTTTGTGTCAGCTAGAAAAGGTTTCTGTATAGAAATCAAAAGAAACATGGTAAAATATCCTCAGGTACTCTGGGGGGACACAGCTCGCTAGAACATTTTATGCAACCTGACCTAAGGCTGACATTTATTTAGTCAGGGAGACCTTTGCTGTACACTTTGCCAAACTTCTTGCCTATTGTATATATAAGTAGGTCTCATAATGTGTCAATAGAAATTATATTTAAAATAAAAACAATAGTTTTAGCATTCCATGGTACAATTCACTATATGAATGGGTATAATATGTCCCACAAAGCTTCTGTTGACTTCAGTCACTTTAGGATTTCTAAGGTCTGACTATTGCTGTGCTCAGAAATTTACAACTTATTTTATTAAAGAAACATGTAAGAGTATTATTTAATCAGAACAATGAGGAGAGACCAAGATTTTTTTTTTTTTTTAATGTAGGGAATGGATGTAGTGACATGCAGGACTGGAAGTTCATTTTAGAAGTACTGTCTTTCTACTGTCAAACGTTGCATAAAACTCAACCTTGGCTAGAAAAACTGTGTGCAGTATCAAATTCCTTACAGACCCACAGTTGCAGGATCAGGCTGATTGCTTTTACACATTGATTTTCATGCTCAGATTCATTGATTCATCTCTCAGAAGGAGAATGACTTTTCTGAAACTAGTTCTGTTAAACTAACACAAGCAATTGTCAGTTATCAACGCGTGCTCCATGTTTCATCAAAGCTCTTAGAATCATTATGTTACATCGCCTCTGTGCTTATTTATAGCTGGAGTTTGGCCATGTTTCCTGGGAAGGGAGGGAGGGAAGGAAGGAAGGAAGGAAGGAAGGAAGGAAGGAAGGAAGGAAGGAAGGAAGGAAGGAAGGAAGGAAGGAAGGAAGGAAGGAAGGAAGGAAGGAAGGAAGGAAGGAAGGAAGGAAGGAAGGAAGGAAGGAAGGAAGGAAGGAAGGAAGGAAGGAAGGAAGGAAGGAAGGAAGGAAGGAAGGAAGGAAGGAAGGAAGGAAGGAAGGAAGGAAGGAAGGAAGGAAGGAAGGAAGGAAGGAAGGAAGGAAGGAAGGAAGGAAGGAAGGAAGGAAGGAAGGAAGGAAGGAAGGAAGGAAGGAAGGAAGGAAGGAAGGAAGGAAGGAAGGAAGGAAGGAAGGAAGGAAGGAAGGAAGGAAGGAAGGAAGGAAGGAAGGAAGGCTGATTGCATATGCTGTGTATGAAAAAAAACAGTTTTGGGAAAGACTGTACAAATGATCATGGTCTTTAGTCTGTGAGAAGTCCACATAAAGAGAGATCTTTGGTTGCAAAACTCTAAAGAAACACATAAATATATGCAGCAGAGCCAACAGCAAGGGGAAGGCTCCTTTAAGAATAATATATTCCCTCCTTGTAAAGGTCATCTTGTGTCTGCTGTTCTCAGCCAGCTCTGGAGAGCTCAAGCTTGGCTTCAGGTGTTATCACAAAAGCTTTCCAGAGCATTTTCCCCACTGAAGGAAAAAAAAAAACCAACAACAATGCTAACTGAAATAAACTGTCACGAGCAATGAAATGCTCATTAACTCTAATTGCCAGTACTTTCACTTTTCATGATAGCTATGAAAGGATAAATCAAGGGAATCAAAAAACTTTAACGAACCTACTAAGAAATCCATACATTTTGCCACCCCCTGCCCCCTTCAACCAATGCAAGTAGCAGAAAATGAAATCCTTGCTGTGTTTCTGTGCAAAGAAAAAGGAAAGAAAGAGCCAGCGTCTGCTGACCTCCTCACCTCCATTAAGCATTGACTCCATATGAAATGTGTAAGTAGCTCTCTCCTATATGAGATAGTGGAAATTGCTAGCTTGAAATACAGACAGCAGACTTTGTTTTCTGGTTTTGAATCTGAATTATCCCAGCCTAATGAAATCAGCCAAAAATTGATTTTTCTTAACTATATTACATTGTAATCTGCAAGGGAAGAAGAGGTAGGTCAGGTTCTCTTCTGTTGCTCAGTCATCTGTTAATCAATGTTCTTAATAGGAAAGGTGCTTGAGTGGGACTCAAGGAAGAGATGGCAGAATACATTCCTAGGAAACTGCACCTCTCCCTGCCCCCACTAAAAGAAATTGATAATCTAACAGGCACAGAAAACCACCTAACCTAGTCCTCACAGAATAATCCTAGGTCAGAAATCATTGGGCTTGTTGCTATCTCTTCTTCTGTGGCCCTAATTTTTCTTTCATCTCTGTCTGCTTGTTTTCTTTTTGGGCCCTCACTTCCTGTTCTAATTAATTTTCAAAACCGATAAGCCTTCCTACCTCAGGATTTGTAGCAACTACCACAATAACAGGATCCCAGTATTTTTTTAAGCAATCCAATAAATTTAAAGTAATTAACAATAGCACAAAGAAGACTAGAATTTTTTTTAATACATTGTCCTAGTGGGTTTTTAAAATTTTTATCTTTGCTTTCACCATGATTTTTAAAATTTGTTAACAATCCACCAATTACTGTAAAAGGCGTGGTGTGGGTATAAATCTAAATCTAGATTCCAGTCAAATTGACAAAGAATGTGGCAAATACTCATGAAAAGAGGTAAGAAGAAGGTCATATAAAATATTTTAAATCATTAAAAATTATTCAAGGACCCTAAATAATGTCATTTCCATACATATTTCATGTTTTTTACTTCAGACATCTGTTTTAGAATTATACTTGCAAATTTAATTTTGTAGAAGCATTAGCAGATATTAAAACTCATTTATAAACAAACCAGCTTAGACCTGGGAACTACCAATGTTTCATTTTGAAAGAATCTTGACATGTTTTGAGGAAACCGTGTATTTCTCACAATATCTTAATGGCTCAGTTTTCTGGAACACCATACATATTTTCTAATGACATTTTTATTCTTATTTATGGGAGAGCTACAGATTATAAGTACGCAGGAGGAGAGGCAGATTTTTCTGATAGTATGGAGAGGTAGACACTGTTGCCCTAGCTTGGGTACCTGGAGGGCATCAATCTTATAGAACCACAGAATGATGTGGGTTGGGAGGGACCTTGAAAATCATCGAGTTACTGCTGTGGACAGGACATCTTCCACTAGACCAGGTCAGTCCTGAGACCATTTGTCTCTACTGTCTCTATAAAGAACTTCAGTAATTGTTTTAGTAAGTCAAATTTAGATGCTTAGATTGGGTGAGCGGAGAAATCATTCCATGATTTTCTGCTTGTTACATGGTCTCTAGATGTGTTCAGCCACCCAGAGTGCCGAGCTTCATACACTAAAAAGGGAGGTAAAATCCCATGCCCAAAAAGTCTACAGTCAAAACAGAGGAGACAGAGACATCATAGGAAGGAGATGGAAGTAGGGAAGATGGCATGAATTCAAATAATAAGTTAGATGTGGGGCTGGAAATACAATCAGATCTAGAAAATCTTAGTCCAGTCATAGGGTCTGCAGACCACGCTACCATTAACACCTTAAGCACAGTGCTAGAACCAAAAGAGAGAGAGCACATCAATGGCAGTATAAAATCTAGAATGAGACCTTAGCACTACCAGAGATGGGATCAGTCTGGGAATAAGAAGGAGAAGCATACACCCCTGACTGACTGCACAATGCAAGCTGGTATCCTGTTCTGAACATGAAAATATTTCATTTTTTTAACTTTGGTATCTGATATTTTATGGTAAACTAAGATTCCAATTCTACCATATGCAGAAAATACATAACAAGACATTTATATTGTTAATAACTCCTAAGCAGCATCCTTTTTTCACTTTCCTGCAGAAAAGCTACTTGCTTTATAAAGTAAAAATAAAAAAGGATAAATCTTCTGCTCAGGATTGTCTAGAAGCAATCTGCATTCAATGATTGGATTATGTACTAACAGCATTACTTATCCCCATCTGAGAGGTACCCTACAGGGAAAAGCTTCAAAGAAAGACACTGTATTAAGGGAAGATTTGGAAGTCTGATTGCGCTGTGTTTCCATCTATCTGCAGGGCTGGCTGTCAGTGGCATTCAGAGCCGCAGCAGAAAAGGAAAAACAACTCTCTTTCTTTAGCCTTGTGAGTCATCCCTGATTGAAAGCAGCTTTACCCCAGTTTAAGCTCTGACCAGGGGATGTGAACCAGAGTTCATTGAGACCTTGCATTGACTTCATACAAATTCAGCTATGGCCTTCCATTTTTAGTTGGAAACGGATTGTTTTACAGTATCATGAAACTGAAGTAATAAAGTGTGTAAATCTTATAAGGAAGGTGCACTTCACAACCATAAACATTCTCTCAAGCAGTGAATCTGAATCCAGATGGTATACAATATTAAACCAGAGTATCTGGATCCAGATGGTATGCAATATTAAACTAGTGATATCTCTCTAAGCACATTTTAAAATAATTAATATTACCATGGATTTCATCCAGACTTCTTCCTTATCATGAATATAGACCAGGATGTTCCCTTAGGAGAGGAAAATTGTGAATTTTTCTGTGTGTACTGCTAACTTATTTATTTTCACCATCCAGTGGTCTAGTAGGTCATGGCTTGAATTCTGATGGTGGAAGAGACAGGCAGATTTCAATAGTTTTACACTGAATAGCTTCATGGAATAGTTTCTCAAATGATTTCTCAAACAGCTTCCCTAAATGTCTTTAGAATTTCTGTTTGACTCTCGGGAAGAATCACCTACAGCCAAAAATTACAGAATTTAAATTAACACATGAATGTACAGTAGAAACACACAAAAATGTGTCTACTCATGTCTGAGTTTCAATTTATTCAAAACTACAGCTTGGAATAGAAGACAATCCCAGCCTAGAAAGATTCTGACTTTTCTGTCAGTATTTTTAAAATTTTGTTTGTTTGTTTGCTTGTTTAAATATAGAGTTAAAATTGGAAAGCTACCCAATGTCAGAATTCAATCTAATTTTCTACTAAAATGTTCTATCCACATGGACAGGAAATAGCTGCATTGCTTGCAAAAAGTAGGAGCAATTTTAAAATCTTCAGTCCCTTTATATACCTCATATCACAGAGAAGCACCTGGATGGAAAAATTAGAAGATGGAGAATGCAAATACATCTACAAATTAAAACCAACGCATTTTTGTCAACAGAAGTAATGGCTCATAAAGCAGGGAGATTGGTGTCTATTTTAATATTTGAGGGTCAGGATGTTCAGAAGTGTCAGACAATTCAATCTCAGTAAAGGAAATGCAGTAACTGAATATCTGCCCTTTGGATTTCATATGCATAATTTGTTTATTATTTTCCTTCATGTGAAATAAAATTAGCATGGAATACTTTATGCCCTTTGTGTATGAAAAACTATGTAATGCTTTCCATTGTTGAGCACTGGTACTTGTCATCAGTTTATATTCAAGTGTTTTAATGCTTAAAATGTTCTATCATCCTAAGGGACTTCTGAATGAGATTTTGCTTTGCTCAGTCAGTATCTTCCTTTATGTACAAACAGATTAAGGTCTTACTGGTACCAAGTCACAATTACCACATCTGTGCTATCTTTTTTGTTTTTTTCCATGAATATGTTTCCAAGTTTTTCTGTCAGTCAAGACTAGAACAATATAATTTAGAAAGATTCAAATATGACGATTTTTTAAATTACTTAGCATCGTTGTTTATCCTATTAAACAATGTTTTAAAGTTTGATTTTGATTTTTTTAAAATTGAGTTTTATGGTTAACTATGCTATTTACTTGTTTTTGAATCTGGAAAATTCACTTTATCTTAATTTTCTCTTAGGATTGAGTCCTGAGTAAAGATTGCTGAATGTTCCCAACAGCTTCTACTGTCACTGTCATCAGGGTAACAATAACAGTACACACCACAGTATTATAAAAAACATCTGCAAAAAGCAGAAGTGAGAATTTATCTATTGCACTTAGACAACTGACAAACATTTCCCATGTCTCTGCAGCCCCACAACTTTGCAAACCAGGATAGAATGTGTTTCGAAAAAAAAAAATAATAAAAACACCTCATATAGATTACAATATGACAAGGTAATATTACTAAAATGTTAAGTATCTACAGAAAAGGAAATTATAGTCTTTCTGATTGATTCAGCCTCTCACAGGGTCATCTAAAGATTTCAAAACAATGAAGACAAGTGCCAGAACATTCTGAATTAATCTTAATGGTGTTAGCAATGACAGAAGATGATCTTGCTTCCAAAGTCAGAAATAAATTCAACCAGTTGCAAATTCATTTACTTTTTCATGTTTTCTTTTTTTTTTCTATCTACCTACTCCCTGTTCTTCACCTTGATGTCTCACTGATGAATATAAACTTTGAAAAAAAAAAAAAAAAAAAGTTCTGCATTTTTTATTCACATACTTTGTTTCTTTCAAGGTAGACATTCTTCACACACTGAGATAAGGAAGTTGCAGACTATAGCTTCATAGGAACAGATATTATGTTTTGATACTGGTTTATCATGACCTGCATTTCTTTAGGAGCACCTTCAAACTTTTTACACTTTCAGTGTCAGCTCCAAACTCCAGACCTCCATATTTATTCTCTTGCTTTCCTGTGATCAAATAAGGACCTTGAACAAGCTTGAGGAAGGAATACTGAATTTTTATAGCTGAGCTAGAACCCTGTGACAGAACATGGCATAAATGCATCTCATCTGAGACCTCAGCTTACCGAGTAGTGTAAGGAAAAACAGAGGAGTGGAAGAGCTATACGCAAGGAAAAAGGAATTTGTCCGGTCACACGATGGAGAAAGCGCCATGATGTGTGTCTACAGGCCTCCTCAGCTGCAGGACATCCACTGAGCGTGGGATGGCAGAAAGAGGCCCTGGCCCTGGGTGAGGCTGAGAGAGAAAGCTGTGCTCCGGGTGTGTGGGCTCTGGGCACTGTCCCTGAAAGGGAACAGACCCAAAAGCCAAATGGGAACATGCCGGGAGCAGCTCAGCACATCTGTAGATGTCCCAGCCAACACATGTCATTTCACCTGCCTTCTAGGCTGTGTTGTGAATTTTCTAGACCTAATGGAAGAGTCAGAGGCCCAGACTGTACCCCATGAAAAATGAAAGGCACTGAGGAGCCCTTAGGGCTTTCTGTTATTGCCATTGAATTGAATGTCCTGGTGTTGGTGGCAGCCACTGGCTGGACGAATATTCACAAAACTGCATATTTCTTTTTCAAGATCATGGCAGTAAATGGAAGGAAATTTTTGCTTGCTTTCCACCTCCTCAGGGAAGCACAGAGATCATCACAATACAGAAGAGGCGAGCACCATTCATTACTGCTGGATAATGCCAGCCAACAACATATCCACCATGCCTAAGCTTCAAAATCCCATAGGTCATTCCTGCAGAACTATCATTTCACAGTTCCCATTATCCAACCCATTATGGTGTGCCACATGTTGACATAAATAGAACCCCCAAGTGTTTGGTCTAGCCAGACAAAGTCTTCATATACTCTCATCTTTCCGTAATTTGGGGCTGGTTCTTCTGGTGTTTTTTATATACTCAGATCAGTATAGGTCACTGATTGCTAAAAAACATAAGCTCACCATTCTTACAAGCTTAAAATTGGAATTAAAATAGCCTAAGGACTACTTCTCATTATCAAAGTCACTTGCAGGAGATACAATAGAAAATTTTTCCCTCTGGTTTCCCATTAGTGTGCTCATATAATGTAATGTAATGAATGCAGAAAAGTTTACCTTTATGTATCCTTTTTTCTTTTTTTTTAAAGCCTAGAAGTTTTATCCTTCCAGTTCAGATTGTCAGCTGAATTCATTCAGTGATGATCAGAGCATGAGTGACATTATGTGCCTATTAGTGATGTCCTGTGCTTCTCTTATCCATCCATCCCTTAGATGACATTCATTGATGTAATTACACCAGAGATTGGAACGACATGGATATATTTCAGCTAAGGATCCACCCTACTGAATATACTTAAAGAGTGGCATTTTCAGTTAATACATTATTTCAAAGAATACAGGGCACATTTTCTTAAACTGGCGTTGAAAAGTCTCTTAAATAATAGGACTCTTAGTGTAACATTGGCTTGTTTTAGAAAAGGACTCTGATTTGATCAAACTATATCTAAATCCCTACCTGTCTTGCATCTAATTATGCTTTAGAATGTATTTTTGCATTCCCCATACCCCACCCCTTCTTAGGATTCAGGTAGAAAATAATGAGCTTTAGCAGTAGGTAGGGGTTTAAACCTCTTCTGGTCTTGAAGAGGCAGAAACAGAACAAATGAGCCCCTCTGTTGTGAGCTGTGATCTGTGTGGGGGCACAAGCAGATCTCTGGGCAAGGCATTGCTTCTATACCCTCAATTTGCAGAGCATGACACATGCAGGAGCACCCACTCTTTCCACATTTGTTTGCCTGATTTTGATGAGACACATAATGAAATGGCACAGCCAAGGAAAGACAGAAAGCTTTGCCCATGGCAGTTTTGCACCTAAGCCAGCTGTAGCAAATTATATCCTATCAGAGATGTCACAGACAGCATGAAGGCAGCAGCAAATGCCATGAGCTAAAGATGTCAGCACAGACCATTCAGAGCTTGAACTGAAGACCACTGCAGACTTTACATGTCAGCAAAAGGCTTTGGAATTCCCTGATGAGCACAGAACCTGTGTAAGGATTCGTCCTTCATCTGGCTTCCTTCTTTTCCTGGCTGACAGCCTAAGAGAAGAATTACACTCTCAGGAAGAGTGTGAGGTGCCACAGCTACCTCCAACTATGAAAGAATACATTATAACAAAGCAGTTTATAAACACAACCTTTCAACATCCGTTTTGTTCAAATCTGTCCCACTATAGGAGGGGTGTTGCCATTTTTAGATTCGTCCTGGGCATAACCAATATCCAGTTTTGAGAGAAAAAGTATTTTAGGCCTTCAAACAGCTCCTTAGTGAGCATCAATTACTTTGTCACACACAGATTCACATAGTATTTTAGTAATTGGTTTCACGAAACTCTGTAATGTTACAATGTCTGTTTAGGAAATTTTTAAAACATTATGTATTCTTTGCTAGTAGGGAAAAACCAAGAAGCACATCACCCAAGATGGTGAAATTCTGGTAAAGTTTCTTCAGTTGAAATATGAGTCGACAAATGTGTAAAGACAATTTTAGACTTTTAAACTGGAAAAATATATGTCAATTTGACTCTATCTATGCCATGTTGAAAGAGGGCTAAACTAAGTTACATTCCCTTGCACTTTGCCAAGGTCTAACTTTGAGATCAATGAGAGCTACCACAGCTCAGCTGGCTACCCATAACCTGCTGAGCTGGAGTAATATATCTGTAGTTTGTGCTTTCATCTGCCTTGTCCTGAGAATCCTGAGGATGAGGATAGCTAGATAGACCTAGGCATTAACTAAATTTCTTGGAAAGATAAAACATGCAGCTCAACAGCAACTGGATAATAAGCAAGAAGGCCTTGTAATGGCAAGGGATAATCTTCTGTCTGAGACAGTGCCAAAAATACATCAATATGGTAAATGCATGAAAACGACAGGAAAAAGAAGCAAAGACTGGGAAACTGCTGAGACAAATACAACTAAAATAAACATACTGCACTGAATTGAACTGATGAAAATATATTTCCATGTCACTTGTGGCAACTCTTCTGGAGAAAAAAAATACTTAATTTTTCATGTAGGAAAGATATCTGGAATCCAGACTTTTTCAGAGTTCATGCTCGTGTATTTAACCCTCCAATTTGAGTAGGTTAGAAGTTTGCATTTCCAGGTATTATTCTGGACTTTTATCTTTGCAGTGAATGCTCTTTGGCGAATGTGATATAAATTACAGCGAATACCCTCTTGGCCACACATCCCTTCTTTACACTCACCGGACCTGACTACTGGCACCAACACCCTTGGAAAAGAGGCACTATATCTCTGAACACAGTGAGGTCTGATCTTTCCAGCAGTTATAAGCAGGCTTAATGCCCTGTGTGCTCTTAATTTTTAGCAGACAGATTTTCTACCTACCCGTGCTTCACCTTTAGACTGCTGATGTATCCTGCAGTGTAGCTGCCAGATGCAAACCCATGGGCGGTTTTGTGTGAGTTGTAGACTAAGAACTCCTTGTACTAGTGTGCTGGATATGCAAAGCATTTTGACACCCTCCAGGATGAAAGGTGCAATGTAATATGATTATCATGACTATACCATCAATCCCTGCTGAAAGTGTCAGAAGGATTCTTCATTATCTTGTTACTAGGGTTTGCTATTTTAATTATCCTCTTAGCTTCACTTTCTTCCTTTCTATCTCTTTGTTATCGATGCAGCTGGTCTTTTAAAGGGCTTTTTACTGCAGGGAGAAGGTAAAGGAGCAGGGAAACCCTATGACCAGTGCTGCATGCAGGGTTACCAGTCTACAGACAGTAATCTCTTCAAGGGCAGGACAGGGCAGGGCAAGGAAAGGACAGGGAAAGGGCTGGGAAGAGTAGGGAAGGGCAGGGAAGGCAAGGCAAGGCAGGGCAAGGGAAAATGCTGTCAGCAAAGCCTGTGGAAGGAAATCAAAGATCTCTGAACTCTGTTATCCCTTTCTTCAGAGAAATATAAACACTGTGTTTACCCCAGTGTCCTGCTCTAGTTTTTCCTCTTTGCCTCACTCTGTTTTTACCCTGCCAGTCATGACTGTTTCAGGGAAATGTATCAAACTTTTCAGATTTTCTGGTTTCAGATTATTGAGCCTTCCAACAAGGTTCCCAAGGGCAAGATGAGATGCCTAGTTGGACCTACTAGGCAGCAAGCTTTTCCTTCATTTTAACACATCTTTTTTTATATATATACTAAGAAGAAAGTGGAGAAGGTAGGAAGAAAAATTGTAATTGGAATCTGAACTAAAGCCCATGAAATAAAGCTCTTGAATGTCTACAAAAAATCACAGCTTTGATAATGTCTTCTAACTTAAGATATAACTTATGGTATCATTCATCTTTCACTTTTCATTTCTTCAAATAAGTGCTTAAAAATAGTGGTTTCACTTCCCAGAAGAAGCAGGAAACCCAGCTGAGTACTTAACTTTAGCCTTCACTTGCAAAAGAATATCATAACGATGATAAAAAGGTGCACAGATAACAAATGGGTGTAAAGTCAAATTTCTCAGATGCACAGTAAAAAAAATATTTGTAGCCTATATACACCCAGTGAAGTTCATCTGCCTTGGCAATGGTGCGAGAGTTAGTGGCATAATTCTACACTGTCAGTAAAGTGAAATAGGCACCTCCAGGAGACAATTGTTTTCATCCGTAGACAGATACATGTGACAGGTCACATGGCTTGCCCTTCTGAGATACTTTTTTCTCTCATTAACTATGGAGGGACTCTACAGCGACAGTTTGAAGTTTGACTATTCCATTATAGATGCCTTAAATCAGAGAAGATTCATCTCACTGAGAATGACCTTCCAATATGAAATCCAGGTATCTAACTGATCTCTTAAAAAGTGCTCTAGAAGCACCAGAAAACTCTATTTAACACCAATCCGTGCTCAGAAAATAGAAAATAAAAAGGTAAAATACATTGTAGGACTTTAAAATAGAAAGTAAGAATCCAGGGGAAAAAAAATGATGACATTAAATGGGAAATATTAGGCTAGATAGTAGCAAAAAGCTAACCTCAGCTAATACAAAGTCACCTTTGAATAGTCACAGACAGTTAATGCTGCAGGGAATGAGTTCCACAGTCTGAAAATGTCATTTTATGCATCGTTAAAAGCACCTGTCTTTGACATAAAAATAAACAAACAAATGGAAAAACACTACATGTATTGTAGCAAAAATTAACAGGGCATTGGGTTTTTGGTTTTTTTTAGTGTTGCAAATGCATGTTTAAAGCATTTAACTATTAAGAGAAACTGAATACTGATTTCCCTTCTTTGTCTTGAAATCTTCTACTAAACAAAATTGATTATCACTGATCAAAAAATAGCCAATGTCACTGAAAATGTAACATCCATTGTAACAACCATTAAATTTGCCCTTATCATAAAGAGAAATAAACTACAGCAAATTTCCAGTAGTGACCTCTAAGGAGGTTTCAGAATAGACTTTAAAAAAAACTTTGGCTTTGTCAGTGGAGCCTTTCAAGTGCTAGAATTGAGATCAGCATTACCTGTGAGGAAAAGCTAAGAAATCTGGGTTTATTTGTTTTGGAGAAAAGGCTAAAGTGCAACCTCATTGCCCTCTTACAGCTTCCTGAAGAGGGGAAGTGGAGAGGGAGGTGCTGAGCTCTTCTCCCTGATATCCTGACACAGGACACGTAGGAATGGTTCAAAGCTGCGCCAGGGAGTTTTAGACTGGACATTAGGAAGCATTTCTTTATTAACAGGGCTGTGAAACACTGGAAGTCTCTTCCTGGGGAAGTGGTCGATGCTACAGGCCTGTCAGTGCTTAAGGGGCATTAGGACAATGCCCTTAACATGCTTTAACTTTTTGCCAGCCCTGACATGGTCAGACAGTTGAATTAGATGCTGTTGTAGGTACTTTCCAACAGAAAGATGCTTTCCTATTTGATTCTGTTTAAAAATCCAAGGGGTAGAGTTTGCAAAATGTGCTTGTGGGGTTGGTCCTGCAACAAAAGAGTCATGGGACCAAAGGAGAGAAAGCAGGAGGAAGCCTGACTGAAGGTGTCCAGTTCTAACAGGGTGTTAGGAAGGAGTAAATACAGCAGGCAACCCCAGTTGTTATTCAATACCTACATGGTTAGGATATCCTCCTGGGGAAAGAAAGGGTGAAGAGGGTTTCAATCCACTGGTTTACCTACAGACCAAATATTCTTGTGCCTTGTACAATGAATAATGTCTCTGCTTTCTAAGAAATGAGGGCTGTTCTGCTTGTCATGATCATGGCATGTCTGAACATCAAGGATAAGCACCAAGCTACCTATTAGTAGAAAAAAAGGGGACTGAGATCCTGACTGATCTTTCCTGAGTCATTCTGCTGGGGACAGACATTAACATTTTAAGATCTGAAAGGGATACCTGAATATCAAGTCCTGCTGGTATTCAATGGGACTGTACTGCTGTGCATCACGGTAAAAAAGGCCAACAACTTTAAATGTTTTCCAGATTCCTTCCCAAAACTCCTTAAGGGTCAGATACCATTTACCTCCTTGAATGTATCAGGTACAGACAAGAGTTCAGCACTACAAGTTGCTTCATAAGGCTGATATTTTTAATATAACTTGAATTTAGATACAGGTTGTGTCTATATGGTTGTAAATTCAAAATAACTTCATGGAAGTTATTTCTTCTTAAGAAGAAACTGTAACTTTCATTTGGTGTGCAGGTGCAGGTAGACTTTTGCTGCTGACTTCAACAGGAATTTAGGCTCCAGGTTTTCAACTTTCATGACCTAAATGTCTATATCAGTCACTAGATTTCTCAGTTTACCCCATTATTTTTCAAGCAGTTTTATTTATCTATTTCCTGCCTCCACTTAATAATATATGTAATGTCTTTTGAAAATTAGTTTTTGAAAAACACAAAACAAGGAGTGAAAACAGGACCTCCTATTGCCTCTCCAAGTAATCAAAAGCTGAATCTAAATAGTTCTGTGGCAACAGGCTGAGAAAAGTGTATTTTCAATTACTTTTTTTTCCTCGTATAAACTGCACATCCAAATCACATTTCATGAGTAAGTAAACAATTTAATTCAGTTTTGGTTTATTGTTTTGTTTTTGGGGGGTTTTGTTGGTTTGTTTTTGGGTTTTTTTTTAGGGGTGTGGTTTTCTATTTTCTTATTGTGTAGGAAACAATCAAGAAGAAACAGAGAATAATCAAATGTACCCAGCATCAGCAAACTTCATTACACTCTGAGCAACAGCAAGATGGGTAAAATAGCAGATAATTACATCTGATGAGTATAATTACACTTTTTTGAAAAAGGGGGGAAATCTAGGTTTATCACTACACCTGTTTGGTTTCTTAATAGACACTGTTAAATTCAGCTGAACATGCAGCAGCAGAAAAATTATTCCTTCTCGCGATTTGATGGCCTCCAGTAATGCTTAAGAAAAATTGTTTTCCATTCCACTGAACTGTAAAATAAACAAAACAAACCCTTCACTAAATGCTCTAAAGGCCAAAGGGTCCCAATGAATGAACTTCAAATGGCTGCTTTGCTCATCATAGGAAAAATCCATTATGTGATTGTGTTTAGAAATCATCTAGCATATTTTGGGTGCTATAGCACTTTAAAATAATAAGGTTTGGAAATAAATAATAAACCGGTGAAGAGGCAGGAAGTAAGTTGCTCCCTAAATCTAAATACAAATGTATTTCAATGTCATTTTTCTATACACAGAGAAATGCATAGAACTAAATCAGTTCTATCACTTATAGTGAACGTTATGTTTTCCTGTACTTTCCAGCTTACTTTCATTCCTTTCATGAAAGAGAATCTCATGACCTTTTCAGTATTAGCCTCAAGACATAGCTGAACTATTCTTTTCATATAGAAATCCAAGACCTCAGCTGGCTAGCATGAAAGCTAACTTTGCCGACAAATCTCTAAGAAAACATGTGATAATGTTCATCTCGTTTGGGGGGATATTTTTTCTTTTTACTGAGACTATCAATGCACCTAAATTTAACAGCTTCCTGCAGTTTTTTAGGTTTAACCAGGGCCCTATGAGACCAAGTATTAATTAACATTCTGTCCTGAGTGTTAAAACCTAATAAAAGTTAGAATATACAGCAGAATTGTAAGACTTCTGGTAACAGACTCTCTTTCTGTCAGAAAATGTACCACTGATGTTTTAGGACATGTAACCTCTTATTCATCACTAGAAAATAAAATCCCTGTAGTATCTGTTCTGTTGTAAGCTCCACTTGGAGATGATTTCCAACCTCTCAGTTGGATTTCCAAGAGTTTCACTGTGAAGTTTACTTTTTGTAAGAGATTTCTTTATAACAGACAAACAATTGGGACAGAGATTTTCCTTAGAAAAGTAATATTCCCTGGTTTTGTCAAGGAAATTTGTTCTATCAATATATTCAAAGCCCTCAGGATTATCTATTAACAATATCAGTAGGTAATGAAATACAGAAGACACGCTTGAAAATTCAGGTACAAACTTCACATAAAACTCTTCAAAAGGGCTTTGGAACAGTATCCAAGACATCTGCAGGAGCTCTTGAAAACCTACCCTTGTACCCACCTTCATTTGCAGACATTCAGATCTAAAATCCCTCTGATTTTCATGAGAGCTTCCTTCTCAGCCACTTAATTTCTTAAATAGGTACAGCTACTGGAAAAGCCTGTTTGTAGGTCTTCAGGTGCAGCTGCCACCTGAGCACTCCCACTGCTGCTCTTTGTAAGAGCAGAAGGCACACAGGAGTGTAGCTGTGGTAGGATGAGATATTCAGGGTTGTACATATCCTTTACCAGTCACTGTCCACTGTCTTCAAAGAAAACAGCAAGGTGGAAAGGATTTGATCTGTAAGGTGCACCCTGGAGAGGAATGCAGACCTATGCAGATTTTCCTTGCATTTACAAAGAAGTAGCTATGAGACAAGTTTCAGGGAACGTTGCACAACCACAGACCTTAGAGGGAGTCTCTACCAATGGCACTGCACCTTCCACCAACCACACCCTGCCCATTATGACACGTTTGTCTAACATTAGATACTCTGAATAGGTTCCTCAGAAAATTGCCATGAAAACCTCTTGGTTGAAGCAGTGTCAGATTACCTGTAACTAGATTGGGTATTCCTGCAGTGCGGTATATTCCAGACCCCACAGGGTTCAGAAAACACAAAGTGTCATTCATTCATTGTAGCTCAGAAAGTGATAGCCAAGCAGCTGGAATTGGGGGATAATAAAGGATGACACAATATCATTGTCCAGGCCATTGGAAAATCATTTCATCTAGTATAAGACCTATAAGAACTATGTGACGCAGAAGTGATCAGATGTGGAGGACAATTCAAAATGCAAAGGGAACACGATCTTGAACGGTTATCCAAGTATGACTTGGTTGAAGAAGCCCCTTACACACAGACTGGCATTACCAGCAAAATGAAATAGAAATTCTTCAGTGTCTAAACCTACCTGAATTACACTTGAAAACTGCTGAGCTGATATTACCAGAATATGAAAGTGACTGTTTCCAGCTCTATGCCATGCTATTGCATTTGGACATAGAGGTATAGGGAAATGTGAAAACCTTTAAAACTCCTGCAAAGGACAGGTGAAAAATTCAGTATGTATTTATGACATTTCAAGAAAGGAAACGAAATCTTGAAATCAGAGAAAAAATGAAATAAACTGATGAGTGGACTTGAAATTAAATTAAATTCAATGGCAAGATATTTCTGAAATGAAGTGATTTTAACCAAACGTAATGGGATGACATGAAGTGCTCCCCTTTTGCATGGCTTTTGTAGTTGAAACATCCCTGGAGGTCTAGGCTTTGTGGTTTACTCAAGACTAACCTTAAATGTAAGCCTAAACCAAGCAGAGCAGGAAAAGCAGCCATTTGCTGAGGTGCCAAGCACGAGTGGTGTGAAGCAGAAAGGTGTGGAGGCAGCAATGTTGGGGCAGTGCTGGAGTCCCCGTAGCATGCCTTTTGTAGTTACAGTGTCCCTGGAGCTCTGGGATTTGCAGTTTTCTCAACCCTAGCCCGAAGCATAACCATAACCCTAAAAACAGAGAAGAAAAAACAGCATTTGGCTGAAGCTGGTGCCAAGCAGAAAGGGCTGGAGGGAGCCATGTTGGGGCAGTGAAGTGTTCTTTCTTCTAAACAAAATGGACAGAAACCTTCCAAAATGATAATCACTGAAATCCCAAAATCAGGGAATGAAGTCATGCAAAAAAACCAGAAGAAATTGATGAAATGCTAAAAAAAAAAAAAAAAGAAAATTCTGAAGCAAAGTGAAAACAATCAAATAGCATGGGATGAGATGAAGTGCAGAGAGATGGACCATACCTTGCTGAATTGATCCTCATTGAAATTGCAAGATTTCATTTCCTTTAATGAAAAGAAGCAGCTGAAGTGTCATCAAATGAATTCACAATAATTTCAAAGCCATATACACACCCTACTCTTGCAGTTTTTCCTATACCAGTAGCAATATTCAAACAGCTTTTGAACTTGCAATACAATCTTCCCAATATTCAAATAAATAAAGCCACACCCAATAATGTTGTTCTTTCTTGACTTATCAGAGGAATTTCTGTTCTGTAGTAGCAGATATTAAATTTTTCTATCACACAAAGTAAACTTATGCTAATTCCAGAAAGCTCAGTTCCTGAAGGGAAAAGAAAAGAAATAAAACCCCTACACTTTTCTCTCTGGCATAGAAGTATTTCTGCAAATATGTTTAGCTGCTATATATAATATTTAGAATTGCTACCAAGTCTGAAAACTCTGATAATTCCCACAGAAATAACATGTCTGTCATATTTTTCTCTTGGGTTATGGTGCCATTTGCCAACTAGGGGAGACCTTTAAAAAGAAAGGAGCTATTCAAGACTTTCTTTCAGTACTCCCACAGAAGTCAAGACCTGAGCTGCTCCTTAAATGTTGACAGAAGGCAGTATAGGACCAGTTAACACTTCAGCACTTTTTTAATACACTTTTGACCTACACGCTTGCTGTGGAACCCAGAATAGGATTTATACTCACTCAGTACCAATTCAGCGATAGGAGTATTAGAAGTAAGACCTTGCCAACACTTCCACGAGAATTGTCACATTTAAACCAAACACATTCAGACAACAATAAACATCCTGATGGACCATGGATTTATTATTCAAATTAAAGACACAAGTCCTAAATGGCCTACAGCTCTATCAGTATAGTAACCTGTAGCAGGATATAGGCGCTAGATTTTAACTATTCACTCTATTCAGACTTGAGAAACAGTTAGATACATTTATGACTTTGCCCCGGGTTAATTTCCTGTGTCTACACCATCTCAGATTATAAGAGAAACTGTCAGTGGTGCTGCAGTATCCAGCCTTGATACTTAAGCACCATGTATTTTAAAAGTGTAGAAGGTGCCTTAAACAGCCTACATGATATAACCTACCTACACATAGAGCCTGCAAGAAGAGTAGGTCCTTCAGAGTGGTTGTGTGTGGTGTCAAGAGGTGACTGACTACTCACCAGGCACTTAGGGCTGTTAATGGAAGAACAACACTGAAATTCTTCTACACAGCTCAGGATTCCTGTTGATCACAGAGTATTCTGATTTGGAAGGTAGTCACAAGTATCATGAAGTCAAATTTTGAAGTGAATGGCCCATAAAGGGCATCAAAAACATGACTTTGGCATTATTAGCACTGTCCTCTAACCAACTATCCCTGTAGCACAAATTTGAGGTCTGATGTACACTTGAAAATTCAGGACTTAATTTTCACCCTGACAGAAACCTAGAAGGCACAGAGAGAATGTCATACCCCAAAAAGACAATCCTATTGGTATTTGAAGTTTTCTAAGCAGATCTATGGTCTTTGATCCATAGTTGCCTGGGTTGGGCATTAAATTTAAAGAGTGAAGTTCTGTTTTTTTTTTTTTCCATTGCTTGGTAAAGGGAAAGAGAATGGAAAAGATTTTTGACAGTTGTATATTTTCTACTGAGTTCATATTACAGTCTGTGATTTCTACTAGACTTAAACATTGTTTGACTTTTAGAGCTCTCTGTACTGGCACCTCATTTTCTTGCTTTATTAAGAAAGCCTGTAAGTCTCTACGGCACACATAGAAGCATATGAATTTTCACACATTCAAATAAATGATGCAAAATGAGAAAAATCTACAAAAGTAATCAGAAAATCAGTTTGCAATCCTACACTTAAGCAGATTTGTGATTTGAGTCAAAATATTTAGAGCATTCAAAGAAACATTTCCGTATTAAGTAGATGAAGTTTGCTTGTTTGCTGTGAGAAAAGGAAAAGCCTTTACCATACTTCATAGTATATTAACACCAAATTAATATCCATTATCTTCTCAAAACTAAAAAACACTTGATTAATATTATTTTACCAGTCCTGCTGGAAAAAAAAGAAAAAAAGTCTGGTTAAATCAGAATCAGGTCTCTATGCAGGAAGCTGGAAGAAAAAAGGTTCTAATAGTTAATAGGTAGTTTTTGTTGGGCATATTGCATCCCTGGTCAGTTTTGTGTTTATGGCTCAGTACTAGTGAAACATTTTATTTTCACATCTTAAAAGATCATTTCAAGGCTGAACAAACACAGCAGATTCAGCAGCAGCTGGAATACAGCTACTACTGTTCACCCTTTGGAAAGTTTATGAAAGAGCTGACATGGTTCTGAAATATTAAAAGGACTTCTGAAACTCAGAGAGAAAACAGCAATATAAAATCAAGGGTCTGGTCTGGCTGAGTGGATAAAGTGCCATCTTTTGATACTGGGGACCTAAATCTTTCAAGTCAATATGTGGTATAGAATGGCTTTTATGGTCATTGGCAAGTGGCTGTGAATTCACATCAACAAAAGTAACATAATTCAGACCAGGAGAGAGGAAGAAATCAAAGTGTAACAAGGCTTGCCTTGTAAAAAGGCATAGGCACTGGCTTGGAAACAGCCTTGAACAGTAACACCTGACCCAAATGCTCTGGCTCCCGGGAGAGAGTTCAGATCACAATTTGCATTGGGATGTTTCAGTTCCCCTTTACTCTATACATCTAACACATTTTGCACTTTAAAGGGTTCCATATATTCTATGACTTCACCACCGAGGCACCAGAACACCTCAAATTTTGATGCACTTATTTTTTTAACCCTGTGGGATAAGGAATACTTAGGCAGAGACATTACTTACATTTACACAGACAACTTGCACCCAGAATATCAAGAGTGTTTAATCATGCTGGCACCAAAGCAGGAAAGTCATTAGTCCATAAAGTTTGAATTTCAGCACAGTAGCTCTGGCAGTCCTTGGGAAGCAAGCCAGCATCCCAGATCCACCTCAGGGCATGCCAGCTCATCTCATGTATGTGTTCCAGGCTCAGCCTTAAGAGAAAGCAACTTGATGCTACACACAAGATTCAGGCTGAGGTAAAAATGACAAAACAAAATCACTGTCTCCCTCAAGCCCTCACCTCCCTCAGGCACATCTTTAAACATCTCTCCAAATTTTCATTGCAAGAACTTTTTCAATGCCTGGGCGATATTCCTGTGTTTCATGCCTGATACCTTTGGGCTCTTTTACAATTTATCAGGGGACAAAAAAAGGCTTTTTACTCCAACAGTTCAACAGTTATTCCCATGTGAAGTAAGAGGAGAGAAGGGAAGCACTATTTAGAATTATTTTCAGTCTTCCCACCTACTACAACTGAACAGGCAGCTACCAGGCAGAAAAACCGTCTCAGGTTTGGATTTTCCACACTTCTAAATTGATATAATGCCATATAAAATGCAAATCTGGTCCAAGTCATCCCACACTATGTTTATATTTCAAAGACACATCCCAGAACACACCTATGTTGTACTATGTTATAAGGATGTTTTTCATAATAGTGTGAAAGATCCTCTGGTCCACTCACAAATAATATTAATTCATTTTTCTTATTATTTTAAAGGGGATAAATGTAATGATATTAATTTTTTTTTTTTTTACTTTACTTTTCTGTCATGAAAATTTCCTTTGAATGTCAGAGAACAACTTTTGTGACTGGGTTTAGTTCTGTGACACACCAAATATCATAGTGGGCAAAAAGAAGTTTCATCAGACCCAAAACTATCTCCCTACTTTAAAAGTTACTGTTTGTGGTCATTGTTTAAAAAAAAAAAAAAAAAAAAAAAAAAAAAAAAAAAAAAAAGATAAGAAATATTCCTCTGTTACACAAAACTGAAAAGAATATTACTATTGTATAGGATGATCTTTTCTTCTACCTAGTTTTCCAAACCTTTTATAAATCTAACTACACTTTGGGCACTACAAAAACTTCTGACAATGAAGTTGCATTTCCAGAGTTGAAATGCACTGTGTAAGAAAAATGCTTCCTTACTTTTACCTTAAGCTAGCAGCATGATAATTTCCTCAACTGGCCTTCAGTTCTTCCAACATTGTTAATAGAAAACATTGAGTTCATCTACTTTTTTATTTGATATACTCTGTAATTTTGTCCCTCATTCATTTTTTCTCCCTGAAGACCAACAATCCTAGCCTAATTGCTCTTCACACAAAAACTTCATATCTAATCCTTGCTGCCTTTGTCTGTTTCAACAATTTCTCTTTTTGAAAAAGGGAGGACAGAACTTCATACAGTATTCAGGACACGAGTTGATCCTGGTTTGATATAGAAGAAAAGTTATATCAACTATTCTGTTATTGATGTTTTCTTTGTTGTTCCTATGATCTCCAGCTTCCACTGAGCACCACTTGGCACTCAGCTAACCATCATAATTAATTTCCAAAATATTTGTACCTCATTTATGAACCCATGGCTGTGTAAAAATAATTAGGATTATGCTTTCTTGCACCTATTGCTTTTCAATTATCAGCATTGAATTTTGTCTCCCATTTTATCTCTGACCACTCAAAATCACATGTTCAGTTGATCCTTTTGTTGTCAGTGTTAGTTTCTATCACTTTGAAGAATTCTGTAAAATCAGCAAACTTTGTCACCTCGTTAAGTTCTTGATTTTCCAAATAATTTATAATTGTGATGAAAAGTGCAGTTCTTATGAAGCTTCCCTCTTAATCTGTACTGGCAAATTCTTTGCAATATGAAAGGCATTTAACTATCCCAACGCTATACTCCCTATCTTTTCACCTAGTGTTGGGCTTTTCTCCAGAAATTCAGTTGATCTTGGATGCTTTTGGCAAGAATTTCACTCAGGATTCCAGGTCCATTTCCTCAGATGCAAAGGAGTAGAATGGAGTTGTTTTTGTTTCAGAGAAAAGCCACTTCTCTGACCTCCCAGAAAGCAGAAGCAGAGCAGCAAAGTAAACCCACATCTGTCTGGTGCTGCCTCCTTTATGTGCCACTTTGAACACAGTCAGGACAACAGTCATACTGGGTTCAGACATGCATTCACCAATATTTCCCAGAGAAAGGGAGTAGGAATGCAGACCTCAAAACAACCACCAGTCAGTGTAACCCATCACTGCTCAACTACTTGGAAACATTCCCATATTTCTCCACAGGCTTCCAGTATATCAGAAAACCCATGATAATCTCCACTGCACATCTTAAATTTCTATACAATTTCTATTTAAACTATTTTTTCTTTTTCTAGTCTGATTTACATACATAGCACTGAGATATATTAGCTGAATTGATGTTTTTTAGCTTTATGGGACAGCTATTTGTCCTTTTTCTCTGGTCTAAACTTCCTCCTTCGTTACTGCCTGTCCTTGCATTTTCTACTAGGAAATGCTTAGTTTAACAAACCAAGTAAATGGTCTTCCAAATTTGGATAAGCCCATCCAAAATCAGAAAGAAAGAAAGACTTGTTCGTAAAAAACCCCTGATGTTTAGTAAATCAGCACTTTCCTTCATAATATATTTTCAATTCCTAATCAAAAGGAGTATTTTACCTAGGTGAATCAAAGCATATCTATGCCTACTCCTGCTCTTCTTTATGGCTACACCATTTCAGCAATTCCCATTTTCCCTAAGCATGCTGAGGGTATGAAGAGACATTAAAACTTAGTGTTGTGTCAACGTTGTGCAGGTGTATTGACTTCTTTGGCTTTCATGCTGACTCTGCAGTGATAAAAATGAGACAAACCAGTGGGTAAAAACTACATAGAGATATAATAACCAACCTGCTTCCTCTCTACTCATCTCTGTCTCCATGGTACTGAAAATCTCACTGATTCAGCCTGGGGAAAAAAATTTTTCCGTAATCCTACAAGAGTTTACAATCTACCACACAAATCAAAGTAATATGGTAATCAGCAGATAAGCACAATAACACATGTGGAGTTAAATGAAGTCTCTTGTTCTCTCATGGGGAGGAAGAGAGAGACTTATTTGTTCAATATACCATTATAAACTTATCTAGTTTTAGGAAGAAAAAAAAAACCAGAGAGCACTTCCTAAATTCTTGTATTTTGCCTTTTTTTTTTCTGGTGAAACTTATTGATGAATAATTTAGGACTGTTTCTCAGCTATTCTCCTCTGTCTATAAAAATGTAATCTGATTTAATTATGTGTCATCACAGCAATAACAGTAAAAGAAATCCACTCCAGGGATGAGTAGAGCATATAGTGTTTTATTAAAAGTCCAAAAGACATTATTTTAATTTATACAAAGTAGATCTTAGCACTTGAAACACTTTTATTCATAAAATTGTTTCCAAGAATTTCAGAGGCCTCCTACCAGTAAGGGGAGTTGCACAGCAGATGAACAGAAAGGGTAGTGGCAGCCTTGGTTAAAGGCTGTCAGGTTGATTGTGAGGATTTTATGCACTCATTTGAGAAGTTAAGATTGTTAAGGAATATTTTATGCATCAGAAACAGAGAAGATGATGGAAAACTTCTATTAACCTAAGGCAAATCTATTTAGTTGACCCCTATCCATGTCACGTCAACAAATCCATGCTGCACAATTAATTAAAAAAACAAAATTAGCAACAGCTTTTACTGTTGTTTCTTCAGTCAAGTGGAGAAACTTGTAGCTACCATTTCAAATAAGATCACACCAAGACAGCATGTAAAGTTATCTCTTAAACTCCAAGTCATGTACACATTTTCATCAGAAGCACAGTAGGTTGGATACATACATGTAGGAAAAAAATTAGGGAGGCCAAAGCTCAGTTTGAACTCAAAGTGGTGACTTCTGTAAAGGACAATGAAAAGTCTTTCTGTAAATACATTAATGGTAAAAGGAAAGGTAAGGCTAACCTTTGCTCTCTACTGGATAAGGGAGGGAACTTAGTAACTGCAGATGAAGAGAAGGCAGAAGTGCTTAATGCCTTCTTTGTCTCAGTTTTCAGTGGGAAGTCAACTTGCCTACAGGACAACTGTCCTCCTGGGCTGGTAGATGGTGTCAGGGAACAGAATGGTTCCCCCATTATCCAAGAGGAGGCAGTCAGAGAACTGCTGAGATGCTTGGACATACATAAATCTATGGGCCCAGATGGGATCCATCCCAAGGTGATGAGGGAGCTGGCAGATGAGCGTGGAAAGCCACTTTCCATAATTTACAATCAGTCCTGGCTCACTGGTGAGGTTCCAGATGATTGGAAACTGGCCAATGTGACACCCATTCATAAAAAAGAGTGGGAAGGAGGATCCCAGTAATTATAGACTAGTCAGCCTGACCTCAGTACCTGGCAAGATAATGGAACACTTTATACTGAGTCTCATCATGCAGCACCTACAGGATGACCAGGGCACCAGACCCAGCCAGCACGGGTTTAGGAGGGGTAGGTCATGTTTGACCAACCTGATCTCCTTTTATGACCAGGTGACCCACCTGGTGGATGCAGGAAGGGCTGTGGATGTTGTCTATTCGGACTTCAGCAAGGCTTTTGACACTTTCACCCACAGCGTAGTCCCGGAAAAGCTGGCAGCCTGGGGCTTGGACAGGAGCACTCTTTGCTGGGTTAAGAACTGGCTGGATGGCCGGGCCCAGAGAGTGGTGGTGAATGGTGCTGCATCCGTCTGGTGGCCAGGCACCAGTGGGGTTCCTCAGGGGTCTGTGCTGGGACCAGTTCTGTTCAGTGTTTTCATTGATGACATGGATGAGGCTATTGAATCTTTCATTCGTAAATTTGCGGGTGACATTAACCTGGGGGCATGCGTTGATCTGTTAAAAGGGAGGAGGGCTCTGCAGAGAGATCTGGAGTGGTTGGATCGATGGGCAGAGTCTAACAAAATAAAGTTTTATGAGTCCAAGTGTCAAGTCCTGCACTCTGGCCACAATAACCCCCTGCAGCATTATAGGCTGGGAACAGTGTGGCTGGACGGTGCCCAGGAGGAAAGGGACCTGGGGGTTCTGTTCAGCAGACGGCTGAACATGAGCCAGCAGTGTGCCCTGGTGGCCAAGAGGGCCAATGGCATCCTGGCCAATATCAGGAATGGTGTGGCCAGCAGGAGCAGGGAGGTTATTCTTCCCCTGTACTCAGCACTGGTGAGGCCACACCTTGAGTATTGTGTCCAGTGCTGGCCCCTCAGTTTAGGAAGGATGTTGAGATGCTTGAGCGTGTCCAGAGGAGGGCAAAAAAGCTGGTGAAGGGTTTGGAAAACAAGCCATACAAAGAACAGCTGAGGGAGCTGGGGTTGTTTAGCCTGGAGAAAAGGAGACTCAGAGGTGACCTTATCACTCTCTATAACTTTCTGAAGGGAGGTTTTAGACATCTGGGGGTTGGTCTCTTTCTCCAGGTGGCAGCTGAAAAAACGAGAGGACACAGTGTTAAGCTGCATAAAGGGAAATATAGGTTGGATATTAGGAAGAAGTTTTTCACAGAAAGGGTGATTAAATACTGGAAGAGTCTCGCCAGGGAGGTGGTGGAGTCACCATCCCTGAATGTGTTTAAAAGGAAACTGGATGTGGCACTTGATACCATGACCTAGTTGAGGTGTTAGGGCTGGGTTGGACTCGATGATCTTGAAGGTCTTATCCAACCTACACATTCCGTGATTCTGTGATTCTGTGATACACAGTGACTCAGAGGTATAAAGTCATAGCAGTGCAGCCAAGGGCAGTAAACATTCCATCAACTTGGACAGAGGATAGAATTTTTATTTTCTTAAGGTACAGTAGCACATATAATCAAACAGACATTCTGCTGCTAAACAATAATAATTGGGGTGACTGAAACTAAAAATTGTATGTCTGAGAGAGATGAGCAACCAGAAAAAATAAAACCAGAAGCTTTCCTGCTCTGCATGCACAACCTTTCTTCTGTGAAAACTCCAGAGCTCCACTGAAAAAAGGCATATTCAGAAAAATTTGCATCATAGTTATACAACCTTTGTACCCAGGTCACAGATGCCTAGGGAGTTTGTTGCATTTCCTCATGGAGAAGGGACTCACAGCCAGGTAACAAAGATGGCCGTACTGTGTAAAAACAGAAGTTTAACAATCAAAAAAATTGCTTCTGTCCCCAGAGACTTTATACAAAGTAGCTGTGTTTTTCAGCGCAGATCATCTACCTATTCTGAGATGCAATTTCTAAAGCACGGAAGGATAAAAATTCAAATATTAGTGCAGGAAAACAGGAATTACATCTAACATATGTTCATTATTACTTATACTTCCCTAGAACTACCATGATTTGATTCTAAGATAATCCACACAGTTATCTTTCCCTTGTTAGACCTTTTATCTTGTAAGTTTATACCAGACACCCATTGCTCAGAGGGCTGCAGTTATTGCAAAAGGGCCTGAATTTTGTTCAACAATTTAAAGTTACTTTTAAAAGTTCAAATGGACCAAGATAAAAAGTGAAGCTCAGCATTCAAAAATCAGCCACAGTTTGGGTCAATCAATTAAAACCCTTCATGCCTTGTATTCAAGAGGAGAAATTAGGAGAACCTTCTGAAGGGCAAACAACTAGACAATGCAATTGGCAAGTGTGACCCAGCCTCTGTAATCACACTGGGACAGAGAGTTTGTGCCTGCCCTCTTCACTGAAGAGCTTTTTGAAGACCGTCAAGTTGTGTCACTTAACACTTGCCAGCCATTGGCTTCCTCTTCTTCTTCTCATTTCAGAGAAAAGACAGATTATTGCCATTCTTTCGTCATGGCTAAATAATTAATGTATTGGACTACCTATTCATGTCACAGTCTCAACAACAGCATTTGTGTTATTTCTTCTTCTGGAAATATATGCAACATAGAAGTACTATTGTAATATAGACTAAAAGCTGGTTTCATCTAAACTGAAATCCCTTTGCATATAGTCTGTCCCAATCAGTAATCCTTCAGGAGGTTTACAAGCAGATTTCTGCTCAGATAACAGTTTTAGGGAAAAACTCATAGAGGTTTTCAAGATATTGAAGGTAGTTCAAACTATGATGAAATCTTGCTTTGTATTATTACAAAATCAACTCACTGCAAACAACATGTAACAAATATGTGAAGTCTGTTATATACCATTTCCTTAGTGTTATCAGGCTTTCACACATTCAGAAGTAAAGCAGGAAATTGTAAAGTATAAGACACTTCAAGTTTTGGATGACTCTTTTTCTTTTTCTTTTTCTTTTTTTTTATTTTTAGGTTCAGAAAAAGCATGTTTATAAACAGTCAAAGGGCAGAATGAATGTAACTAGCTATGCTAATTGCATTGCTGGTTTCATTGCATATCACAAGGGAACAAAGAGAAGATAAAAATGGCATAAAGCAATGGAACCAGGGAAAGAGACGAAAAAAGGAAAGTACCACGACAGTCTGAAAGAGCTGCTGTGGCAGAAGGAGACAATCCACTGATAAGTTGGTGCTGAAAAGAAACAGAAATGAGTGGCCTGAATTGATGGGTGTCCTTTCTACATTTAGCAATGCAGAGTTCAGCTGAAGCAAATTGAGTGCAGGCTGTAATGTCAGAGCCATGCATAGAAAAAAAAAAGTTTCAAATGCACAGTAGTGTTCTGTAGACTCACAATTGTCTTTTTTTCCTCCGCTTTCAGCTTTGATTCCCCCTTTACTATTTGATTGACTTGTTTCTTTAATAGACATGAAGGTGGAAGTGGAGCTAATAGGAAGATAATTTTGTCTTGAGTGTTTATAAAATACAGCATTTCTGGAAAGAATTGATGTTTGCTGGTAGGATTTCCTGCTTTCTCTTTGACCCCATTCTATGCTGTAGGTTGCCTGTCAGTAGAGTGCTGGATAAATAGGATCTTGGGCACCTAATTTGGACACCAAAGTTTAAGCAACAAGAACTTTCTTTGCAAACCTTCTAAGGGACCTTTTTTTCTCTAGACTGCTAAAATGAAAGACTGTGGCACAGCACATGGACAAGTCAAGCAGAATGAGTGTTGGCTATTTGTTGGCTGGTATTTTGGCATGTTTTATGGGGAAAATCAGCATGCAGATAATGAACAGTCATTTCACATGTTCTAAAACATATGTCAACTTGTATAAACTTGTATTTGATTACATGATTTTGTTACAAAAAATAATTTAGGTCAAGAAAGAAACGTGAAAGAACAGGACTTTGGCAGCACAATTCTGGTTTGTTACATCAGCCAACATGCAGATATAATTTATTAGAAATTGATGCATGTCGCATTTGCAGCATCTTTCTGGGGCTGAGGGAATTTCAGGGCACAATAAACACAGGCCATCAAAACCTCCTAAGGCTAAATGTATGGATCAGATGTTCCTAAACTCTCTGCCAATACGATCACTATTGTTTAAAAAGTTTTAAGGAATTAATGTGGTTGCTCAGATTCTCACAAGGAACCGACAAAGGCTCATTACTAGTTGATGGGAGATTAATGTTGTGGAAAGAGGAGAGACTTCATGAAATTATTTATTAGCTTGCATGAGACATCTCTGAGATGGAATGAGAATACAAAAGGGGTTAAAGATTGCTGCAAAGTCTCCTACTGAGATAACTTTTTATACAAAAGGGTAAGTGCTAAATAGCTTTCAAGCACTGCCTCACCTGACAAGGTTGGAAAAGTAGGTATTATCTGAAAGGCAGACCATACTTTTCAGAAGTAAGGAGGATGATTCTCTTTTGGCTTGCAAATGTCTACCTATCAGACAGGAGGGGATTTAAATGGGAGGGTTCATCTGTCTGCTGCTGAGACAGACTTACTGCGAACAATTTTAACAGAGAGCAAAAAATATTCTGTGGAAAAGACAGATAAAATAGCAGGAGTTCATCTTTTTTCCATTACAGTCTCACATCTTTGCCTCTCCTATTCCTCCTCCCCCCTACAACCCCCCTCCCCCCAAAAAAAAAGAAAAAAAAATAAAATAGAAAATTCTGAAGATAATTCTCCATCATCATCATCACTAGGAGCTTCTGGATTAATGCTAGTTTTAAAGCCAGTATCCTTAATAAACTTTCTTTATTAAACACATGGGATTAGAGCCTTTAGGTCATTAATTTCAGACTAGCAGCTCACAGGAACAGCTGGGGACAAGTCTGTGGGCTTGGAGTTCTCTATTTGGAGCTTTACAATCCAAAAGGAAAAGCTGCCCTCTAGGACAAAATGAAGTATTTATGAAGTCATGCACTATACATTGGGTTTTCTGGAGTCCCATTTCCATGCCAAGCTCTGGAGATTTTCTACTGTCCTAAGGGATTGGGTTTTTCCAGGGAAGCATTAATTAAAACAAAGGAAATTTCAAAAGGTAGGGAAGCAGCCTGAGCACATAGGACAAGTCTAAAGTGACAAGGCCATGACTTGCCCTGGATGCTGTTAGAAAGGGATCTACTCTGCTCACCTAACAATATTTTAGGTGTTGATCATAGAATGGTCAAAGTAAGCAAGAATTGGACACAGAAGTGTAGCTGTTGCCCCACCAGTGCTAAGCAGAGGTGAAGGATCACCTCTCTTGACCTTTTGGTGTGAGGGCGCTTTGCCGGGTCATGGTCATCTTGCTGACCATCAGGACCTCAAGCTGCTTTTCATTCAGTCAGCCCGCAGAATGTTCTGATGAGTGGGGTTAGCCCTCCTGAGGTGCAGAGCTTGGCAATACCCCACGCTGAACTTGTCCAGATTCCTCTCTGCCCATTTCTCCAGTCTGCCAAGACCTCTCTGAAGGTGAAACAACGACCTGGTGTGCCTAGTCCCATCAGCTTAGATCATCTACAAACTGGCTGAGGGTAAATTCCATCTGCCTGCATATTCCCAGTAAGGTTAGGAAAGCTCTACTCCATACTATGTGCGTGGTGCCTTAAGATATTAGCTTTTATATTTTACAGATCATGCACTGCATTAGTTTATAATTCTGAACTCCACATAGAGTGTTAGTTACTCTCTTCACATGTTAGTTACTCTCTTACTCTCTTCTCTGTTGATCAGACAAAACAATCCTCTAGGCCTGAGATCCAAGGACACCTTCTGCCTCAAGCCCCATAAACTATAAACCAAAGTGAATGGGGGGAAGCAAACTGGAAGTGTATGACTTTATTACCTGAAGCTGTAAATGGAGGTTTATCCCCTGATACACTAATAGACCAAACTTATCTCTGTCTGAAAAACTTGTGACCATCATCCGTTTTGGGTGTAGCCCCTTGGGGAGGCTTTGTCTGCTCTTAATGTACCTGAAGGCCCTTCATTAAATATTTCTGCTTTTATCTTTTTAACTTTGTCTGGCTTCTGTTTAGAGGTAAGCCTGAAACAGGCATCATGTGCACATGTCTACAGCATCCACCTTAATTTCCCTGAAAATAATGCAGATCTATAGCTTGTTACAGTATAATTAATAAAATACTAATAGCAACTATGTTCAATATAATGAAAGCTACCATCTGAACACAGGAGTGAAAAACAGCAAAAAAAGGAGAGAAAGAGAAGAAAATCAGGCTGAAAGAAAAATATTATTCCTATATAAAAGATATTTGAGGTCTTGTCTGTAAAAAACTCAGGAAATAAAAAAACATTAATAAAGGTGTGAAGCTAAAATTGGTTCGCTAAATCTTTCAAACCTTGTGTAGACACATTTGTTCAAAGTTGAAGTAGTTAAATTTGACTTAGCTTAATTCATTTATAGTATGTATTAAATTAAACAAAATTAAGGTCTTCTTTTCTTCTAACAAGGCTGTCAACACAGGGATTTAATGCAGCTGAAGTGTGAACTTTAACATTTAATTTGGATTGACTTTCCTAAATGTCCCAATGCAGAAGAGTCCTATTAGCTTTCAGTGCAGCAAAAATTAAAAACAGAAAACAGGCAATGGATGCTAGCCAGGTAATGGTAAAAAGTAATTAAATGAAGACAAAGAATCTTTCCAGAAGGAATTATGAGAAGCCACAGTTTTTGGCCAGGAGGTGATCAAAGCCATTTACCAGCATGCAGACAAAGAGCCAGGAACAGATGAAGAGTAATCATAAAACGGATCAAATACTGTCAGTTAGAGACTGGCATTGCAGAAGATCTGGAGCACAGAAAAAGATACAGAATTACTGTTTTTAAATGACCAGATGGAACTGGCAAAAAGGCAGAGAAAAGAACAGCTAGACCATTGCATATAGTCATAGAAATGGATGAAGTTTTTAAAATCAGAAGATTCTCTTAGTTTTAGAAAGGAAACTATGAGCCTTTAGAGATGCAGAAGTTCCAAAACTGGAAGTTCAATTACCCTGTAGAAGGGGAAGTAACTTTGGTTGTAATTAATAATGATTATAAGGACTTTCACCTACATTTCACAACACAGTGAAAAGACACTGGGACCCATTATACTTGCTCAGGTAATACAACCATAAGGCAGTATACCTGTGAGGGAAATGGTGACTGATCCATAAAGTGCTTGTTACCTGTTTTTAACAAGCAATAGATTGTTGTGATTTACAAAGATTCCAAAATAAAAGAAATTCTTAACCAGCCTACTCACACAGTTCCAGCTTTGACTTGGTCAAGGAATGGTTCTCTGCACCTCCACAGAAAGACTCTTTACAAAAGGTTTCAGATTTACCTGTTCTCCAGAGGGATCACAGTGACTGAACAGTCAAACTACAGCTCCACTGAAGAGCTTTGCTATCATTTCATACTGCCCCTTTGTGCACAGGGAAAGATGGACTGGTCAGATGACACACAGGGGCACTCCTTCTAATGACACTCATCTTTCTTTTGTGCACTAATGACTCCTGAAAAGACTTTTTTCAACCTTAGAAGCCAAACGGGACAATTGACTTTGTCTTACTCTCCAGGGTGAAATACTTTTTTTGTAAAAGAACAATCTGATCCTTTCTTTTCCTCACAAATTTCTAAAGGGGTAACAGAGAGATGAATCAAGCAGAGCTAAATAAAGTAAATAAACAGGTTTTGATAAAGCACCTGCCTGCTCCTTGTTACCACACATGCTCGGGTCCAAAGCAACAGAATAATTGAGGCAAGCTCAGCCTTGATACTCCTTGGCAGCAGAGTACAGCGAGATATATAAAAACATCAGACTTGAGTGAAATGATAGAGCAGCCCACCCTGGTAAACTGAACAGTAGACAAGATCAAATATGAAGAAAATTAGCTTAAATAAGTTCTTAATATTTGGGTTAAAATTACCCCAGAAGAGTGCAGCACAGGCAAAATCTGAGAAAATCTTAATTTGGCCTCTCTGGCCAAGACAATTTAGCCTCAGTTTAGCTGAGAGCTTGGTTTGCCATTCATAAAGCTGAGTCTATATGTAAATATATTTTATATACCCACACCTAGATTGCCAGAAATGCAGTTTGTAACCAAATTTATGCCAATACCTGTTCTTAGAGTCCTCATCTGTTACCTTGCTAAAATTTCACACTTGAAAGTAGGGACTAAATCTAACCATATGTGATGCAGTCTTGCCTAAATTAATTTACAGCAAAAAGACTTATTTATTTCCTGCCCTTGGTATAATCTGATTGGCTTTTGTGACAGCTGTAAAAGGAAAGCTGCTAAGAGAGACAATCACATCCGACAAAGAACATGCTAATGAAATCAGGCTTTCTAAAGGGAAGTGATTTTGACAGATTAGAAATTATAGCTTTGTATGGATACTACCCAAGTTGTCAGCCCCTCTTCCCACAGTAGCAGCAGGCTCTGTTCAATTTGAGGAACACTCTGTCTGCTCATCATGTTATATAAAATCAAACTCTCTCCATATCTGGGTGATTTCCTACAGTGAAAAACTCAGAAACAGAAGGTAAAAATTCCCCATTTGGCATCTTAATCTTTTATTAATGATGCAACCTGTACTGTACCATCTGAAAAACATGAATCAACACTGAGCCCACCCTTCCACAAATAGAACTCTCTACCCTATAATGTGGTGATCTTTCTCTTTCTAATTGTATCTTACAGATTTTTAAAAGGCACTTTAGTCCTTAAGTGTAAAATTTGCATGCAAACTACTGTACAAAGAAACACTAACAATGATTTTGAAGCAATTCCTGCTAAAAAAGAGTGCAGACTTCTGATCACACATCATCAGAGAAGATGGAAGTGTACATGGAGCATTTTTCTTATCTCATTAGCAACCATTAGAATCCCTCAGGGGGAACATAATGACCAGTGGAAAAAGGGCAGAGCAGACTTCAGTGAACAAAACAGATGTTTAGTGCATATAGATATTATCCAACACCAGCATCAAACTAGTGAGTTTGGCCATTTAGGGCATCTCCTAGGAAACCATCAGATAACATTAAAAAATATTGACTAACATAAAAGGAGCTGCAGGGGAAACAGTGCATATTTGATAGAAATGGGATGTGCTTCTAAATGCACGCAGTTTTAATTTCTGCTGAGGAAAAAATGTCTTTTCCTAGATGCATATTTTGATTTTGGTTAAAAGTCTCAAAACCTGCTGTACATTACTGTAGCTTTATCTTGCAGTCTTCAGCTAAGCAAGGTATAAAATGCAGTGCAAAAACAAATCACAAAGTGAGAGAAAATAAAAAAATTATCTTAAATATGTTGCAACTTTTACAGCACAAAACATTGTTTTATTGTTCTTGTTATTATCTTCTTTTCTCTGCAAGTTCTTTCTTTCTGGATGAAATTTTCCACACGGTCTGAGAGCTATAAAACTGGCAAAGGTATTGGGCCCTTCATTTCCTTTATGGTCCTTTGAGGAAAACTTCTTCTGCAGATTACAACAAAAAAAGCCACTGTAATTGACCTGGACCAACTGGCAGTGTGTCCATCACACCATGTGAAGTATTCTTGCTCATAACTGAAGCATTTCACCTCTGTGTTTTGTCCAGGAAGAGAAGGCATTTGATTAAATGACATTTTCCTTCTACTCCATCTGATTTTGTGTCTGATCAACAAGGCTTATTGCCTGCTAGTTTCCTTTTAGAGTGCTAAGGACATCTTTCTGCTGTGATTATTGTTTTGCCCTCTCTGCAGTCAGTGAGTAGAAAGGTTAGCTCAGAATTTTGCTAATGAGAACTTTGCTGATCTGTTCAAGTTGGCTGATATGCTTTTTGGGCATGACCAATCAGAGCATAAAGTGTCAGGAGATTTGCTGTCTCTCTACAGCCCTGTAAAATGTCTTCCTGCAGTCTACCAGAGCATTAATTCTCTGCTCAGTTCTCTACATCTACAGCAAGGGATAGTGGCACATATTCACCTCTACATAAAACACCATGCATGTTGTGTTCCTTCTCCAGTTTGGTAAATTTGCTTAATGTGTTCAGGTCAAGTTGCATCATCAGTTGAGCTGAATTAATAAAAAAAGGAGAAAAACCATCATTTCAGAGCAGGGACAGAGAATGAAGAAGCAAAACACTTTATGAACACTGTTTTTTTTCTTCTGAATTGAGACTAATAAGGAGTTTTCTACAGTACAGCTGCACTGGATCAGGAACGGTAGTTTTAAAGGCGAGCAACACAGCCCCTTCATGCCATGGTGTTAATCTTGGTGGAGAGCTGGGCAGAATTGAGGAACAAAAATGAAACCATTCTTGAAAAAAATTTACCCTCCTAATTCTATAAACCACATGGCTGCCCCAGCTTTCCTTAGCTCACAAAGGTATTCCTGTATACAGCCTATGTTTTCCTGGTAGACTGTGCCCATTAGTGTGCAGAGTATCAGCACAGCACCAACACACTGCTTAGCTGTCCCTGTTTTGGGAGGTGATTGTCATATGGTTAACTCAGGGATCAGAGATTTATGAAAGGACAAAGATCTGACGTCTTCTAATTTGACCCAAGAGACTTTGTTATATAACAGACAAGCTATCAAAAAACCTCTATGAAATATAAACCTTGCTGAACTTCTTCTGATGTTTGTATTTTATTTTCCAGATGGAGCATTGCCAAATAACAGCTGCATAGACAGTTAAGATCATTCACAGAATTGCAAAGAGTTTGATTGATCAGCTTAGATGTCAGCAATTTTGTGATATGCTTGGGTACTAAAGGATCAGAGCAGGTTGGGAAATGCAAAGGGGAAAAAATATTGTGTATTCTGATTGTGTCCTTCACACAAAATTACAAGCATTTTCAACAACAAAGTAATTCACTTCGTCCAATAGACTGCCCGCAAGTTCAGGGCAATAAAAATGAAGAGCATCTTTAGCTGACAATTTAAGCTCAAATCATTTTTGACTGGCAAGGTGTGGTATCATCCAGAAGAAATGATGCTATAGTAGTAGCTTCAAATTACGGAGTTATAGTGTGTCTACATGCAGTTCTGATCAGTGGAGGTAAGGGGGGGAATGGGAGAGAAATGGATAGTAACAAACACTTTCTGTAAGCTCTATAGCTAAGGATAAGAATTTCTATACACATTTTCATTTGGGAAGAACTCAGAATAAAAATTTAAATTGAAGATTTTGGCTGACACTGAATACATACTGAAATTCTCATTTCAGGCAGCATTTTCCTATTCAGTCCCCTGCATGATTTTTTTGAGAGGTTTGGAGGAAAATGCATCTCCCTTTCAGCAAAGAAAATTTTAAACAATGTTATTTTCTAAAAATGGTGGTTTACTGAAATTACATGTTTCTGTCATGCCAACCCATTCCACCGCCTACCCAAATATAATTCAAGGCAGGTTGTTGTGTCAGCAGTTGTCAGTCTTTGTTAGCAAGCGTCAGGGCTGAGATAACCACTAATGTCCTTCTCTAGTTGATGAGTTTAAAGGGCATTAAAGCAGAGACTAAAACTCAGTACTTTTTAAATGAAAAACAAAATCCCTTCCTAGGTTTTCTTTGAGCAGCAGAACTGTTAGCACATTTTTAAAGGGCTTCTCACCCTAACAGAGCTAAATAAAAGTCCAATAACTGTAAACTAGAAATCCAACCAATTGTAAGAGTTAATTAAATATTACAATAAGTCAAGCAAAAAGAACTACATTGAAAAATCCCAAGTAGTTTAAACAGAAATGGTTCACTTATACTGGAATATATATGTAACTCAAGTTATAAACATGTGAGATTAGAAATCCCTGTGTCAAGATGGATGAGTTAAAAATTAGACCTCAGAGGTAATCAGACCATGGTTAGTCCACCCAGAAAATACCTTTTATCATTTTCAAGAGAAGGTTTGTGGACTAAAATCATCGAATATACAGCCTCTTAAATTATTGCTTCACATCACAAAACCTGGTCATAACTGATAATCCTTACTCACTGGGAGATTCATTTCAACACAAATGACCCCCACTGGGTCAGCAGGAGCACCAGAATGATACATACAGAAATACATTTCACGTTATACCCTGAGAACACTGGTATTTGCTTTTTCCCAGTTAGTATTGGAATGATTGTATTGCTTCTCCAAGTGATGTGTCCCTTACATCAGAAAGAAGAAAAAATTCACAGTGACCACCTCAAGATTCAGCAGCAGTCAATTCTCTTTAACTGAGTATCTTTTAGAAAGGGATGCACAGAATGGATTAAATAGCTCAATGGTTAGATAATAACATAATTGCTTTTGCTTAGTTCTTCCTCTGTGCATTTTAATTATGTCTTTTCTATTCTTAAAGTACATTTCTTTTCTTTAGTATTAATTTTCTTGCATGTGTGCAAGATATGGAGGTTGAAGGACTGTTCACCATAAATCTCTAATCAGTTTTAATAGTTTAATGCTGCAGAGTAACAAGGTTGTGTTAAGGCAATTGACCCTTCAGATCAGCTGATTCCATGGAAATTAGAGCCTCCTGCATGTATCACCTAAGCACAGCCACCTCAAAAGGCATTGATTCTGGAGTGTTGGGACCCCTCTAGAGTGAATAGCAAGAAATAGGCACAATCTATCTTAGAATACTTATCTCAGGATAGGGTCGATTGCCCTCTGCACTGCCTACATCTCTCCATTGACTTTACTGGAAGCTTACGAGGATTTGCTTAGAAAAGACATCTAATTTTTGGATGGATACGGCTAATCGAGGTGGATCCTTGCTGGATGTCAATATATGATTGCTGCAATGCTGGATGTCTTATCCAAAATGCCACCTCCATCTTCATTGTCATAGATGGCTCTGACTGTAAAGTGCAGATCAAAAGATACAGCAGACTGGGATGAGTTTCCTTTGTAATGCGGATTTTCCTGAGAGATACTGTGATTACTGTATCTATACAAGTAGTGTTAAAGATGCACTTGTGCACTATTAACAGGAGATTTGCTTAGAGTATCTTCTAAAAATACATCTATTTGCTGATCAGCATTATCTTCACTATGTTCCAGAGCTTGGCATTTTTATTGTATTAATGTTTCTATTTTATCTGTTATATTTCTTCTCATAAACAAACTACCAGCCAAATGCTTTCTGGCTGATTGCACGAGAGCTTGACTATGTCTGGCTTTTAATCACAGTTTCCCCATCTCTCTGAAAACATCCCTGGTCTTTTGGGTAACACGAGCCCCGTGGCAGGTTAACTCATGATGCAAAAAGGTCGGCTGACTGTTGAAGCAAAGCAGAGGGAAAGCAAAGCCCAGAGCTCAGCTGAGAGCTGAGAAGTTGCCGGGAGGCTATGGAGCTCATGCAGAGAAACCCCCTGCCTTCCAGGGTACACTGAGCCAAGGTCTCGGGATTTTTAAACCTTCAGGTTTCCTGACACTCTCCCCGCTTTGAATGGCAAATGAGAATCAATTTACCTGTCAGCTGGAGAAAGGGCTCAGTGTGTGGGACAAATGGGGTTTCAGTCTGAGGCCCAGGGGTGGGAAGCAGCTGCCTGAGATGACTTCAGAAGGCAACTGCATAAATAATTCTGATCTCCTTTTCCCTACCATATCTCTGGGTTTCCCGAGGAAGTCATCAAGGCAAGTTTGACATCAATCACAAGGCTGGGCTATTGTACAGTCTACAGGGGTGAGAAAAACTGAGAGACATAACACCTGAGGAGGACAAGGGGGTCTAGATGTACTTTATAGGACAAGGGAGAACAGTTCTAAACTAAAAGAGGAGAGGTTTTGAAATTATTTACAGTGAGAGTGCTGAGGCGCAGAACAAGTTTCCCAGAGTAGTTGTGGGTGCCTCGTCCCTGAAAGTGTTCAAGGCCAGGTTGGATGGCACTTTGAGGAACCTGGTCATGGGGAAGGCATCCTGGCCCACAGAGTGGATTAGAATTAGATAATTTTTAAGGTCCCTTCCAACTCAAACCATTCTATGATTCTGTGATTCTCTGCTTGTATGATCTTTCACTGAATTGCAAGATTCTGCCAAGGAAGGATCCTTTTCTGTTCTGCAGCAAGCTATGCTCCATTAACCAGCTCTGGCTGCAGTAAATCCACTCAGCTCCAGCAAGACTTTTGCAACAGCCAAGCCCCAGCAGTACAACAGGGATAAAGAAACTGTCAGAAAGCAGTTTTGATGGCCAACACTTTATCCTCTGACACAATACAGTTGTAAGTTATACAGGAATTTCACAGTGTGTAATAGTAATATGCACAAGGTAAAAACTCTAAGTCATTAGCAGTATAATTTATTAGCTAAGTTGTGCCAATGCCTATCAATCAGGCTTTAAGGCTGGTTCTGGAGAGGTTTTTGATCTTCCTCACATTGCTTTGCTTTTCTTCTTCCATGGCAGCATTAGCAGGCGACAATTACATTATATATCTACTCAGTGCTCTGGTGAGAGACCATTATGTTCACAGATCATTACTGACATCCTGACATTTGTCATCTCCTTTCATAGCAGTTAAATCTTGCTTTATCTGTAAATGTCACCACGTCATTTATTCATGAAAAGAGGTCACATTCCCAAAATAGTACACTCAGCTTTTAAAAGGGAAGTTGGTTTTATTCACTGTGGTAATCCTTGGACAAACTTCACTGCTGCTAAGTACTGACATTTTTTCCCCATGAAGCTGTTTACATCCTCACATACAGATTTCAGGTTTGCTATTTTCAAAGTAAAACCCTAAAAGAAAGACAAATGATCTGGATGAGAAAAATAAGTGCCTATTTTTTAAGCTTTCTACACTTAATCCACATGGAATTATCATCACCGAATTTACTGTTGTGAAGTATAATTTTAATTTGACATCGTACTGACTGAGAACCCACTGGCTGTCTATTTTTACTAAGGCTTTGGCAGGTAGTTTTCAGCTGGACAGTTTTGACCTCACAAAAACATAGTTTAAATAATCCTTGATAATAATACTTTTTTTCCATCTTCAAGGCCTTGAAAGTTTAATTAATAAAAGTCTAGGCCTACCCTGCAAGATATATGAACATTCTTTTCTAAGAAATAGAGAAAATAAATAAAAACTGATGCAAGGAGGATGCCTAAAGGACTCTTCCTGTGGTCTTGAAAGAAATTAATCAAATCCAAGTGTAAAGTCTGAATTTAGGAGGGCAGAGGTTCCCTCTTACACAATTTATACACTAACAGGCATCCTTCTAGAATAGGATTTTCTTTATCACCATGCTTCTCTTTTTTACCTGTTCATACATTATGATTTTAGTAGATGCATTGAGGAGGTTGTGTGTTTTGGTGCTAATAGATTTCTCTTTGAAGTTCATGTTCATTTTTTCTTCACACCCACCCTATCATCCAGGTATGTCACCTGGAGCTTTATCTTTCTCAGGTTATCATTGAAGCAGTTGCATTATTTCTGGAAAGAAAAGGGAAAAAAAAAATTTGGCTGTGGACAAATTTTAAGGCCAGATTCTAAGATAGCATGAATTAGCTTAACAGTTGGGACCCATATGCATATTTATATATGTATATACATATTTATATATGTATATACTTATAGCTTATCTAGTGATCTACCATCTTGATGCTTTCTATAGTGATAAAAACATAGGAGCTCACTTCTCTACAGTAATTTCCAAACCATTTTATAAGCCCTATGAAGTACATGCAGCAATTACTCTTCACACCATTCACAGCAGCTGCTTTATGAGCTCAGCAATGCTCCACAGTAGTTGAAGGTAGAAAATAATAAAAACTGAGGCCTGAGTTTACCAGGGGGCTAAAAGGGCTGCAGCTTCTCCATTAACATTGCCCCCCGAAGCATATAACCAACAGCTGGATCCATTTCTGAAACTGTCACATCCCTTTGAAAATAAACAGAATTATTTAAGTAAACTGAACAGAATCACAGAAACAAAGAATAATTCAGCTTGAGAGGGACCTTGGAAGTTCATCTTTGCTGAAGGCAAAGCCACATCAGATCTGCTTGCATGGCTTTGTCCAGCTGAGTTTTGAATATGTCTAGAAAGTATCAACAACCTCCTTTCCAGGCTTTGACAGCCCCCATGGTTAAAAAAAAAAAAAAAAAAAAAAAAAAAAAAAAAAAAAACACAGAACCCCAAAGAAAATAACATTCCTCATATCTAATCTGAACGTCCTATGCTCCAGATTTTGGACTTCACCCCATCACCATGCATCTCTGAAGGTGCTCCAAAGCCTTGTTCTCTGAACATACACATCTCTCTTAAATATTCCTCATGCCTCCTGAGCAACAAAGCCCTACACTGGATTTGTTGCCGTTTTTCTCTGTCATTCTTTCACTGAGATGCTCCAAAAAGCATGTGTGTGGATGCTCTGGGCATTGCCGTCTCACAAGTGTCAAATCCAGGGGGAGAATTGTTTCTCTCACTGCAAGGCATCACTGCTGAGGTGAAGCCCTTGCTCTCCAGGTGCTGTCGACAAAACCTGATGCACACTTCCTCTGGCAAGTAATTCGGGTTGCCATAGTTTCTGCTTCAAATTTTCAATGCCTCTTTTCCTGCCAAGTTTCCTGCCACTTCCCTCCCCTCCCCCAGCATGTCTTTACAACTTCCAGTTAAGTGATTTTTGAGACCAGCTGGAACATAAATGCTCAGAGCTGAAGAACAAATAAAATGGTTGCTTTCAAAAAGTTAACAGATGAAATTCTCCTCTGTGCCAGTTATCTGCTGAAGTCAGGGTCATTACCTCCACTTAAACCAGCTGAGAATTTCAAGTATTTGACCACAGCTTCTGATCCCACCAGGTGTGGGACCAGCTTTCCCTGAGAAATCTGTGGTATTGCAATTATGCTGAGTCTTCAATTCAGAAACACTCTTATTTTTTAATAGCATTGACCATATTTTATTTTCCAAACAATAAAAATCTCTATCTACTAAAGAGTGGCTTCTGAAATTTGCCTCTATAGTATATTTTGCCAAAACAGCAAAGGAGGTCACATAACAGACATGTATTTGTAACTATTGTATTTGAAAGACTTCAGTATCAACATAAAAAAAAAAATCATTGAACAGATTTTGATAGGATTCAATAGGAAAAGAATCTGTCCATAAAAGATTCTGAAAATTACTGGATGTTCTAAATCACTATCTACTTAATATTGTGCTAGGTTTCAGGGAAAACTCTTTGCTGATCATTTTTTGCAAGAAAATGAATTTATTCTAAAGAAACATACAACTTTTTTCTTTTGAGATGAAGGGCTGCATATTTTCTAAAGACTTTGTTACAGTAAAGCAAAGTAATGATAATCAAAAGGAAAGGGACTAGGGCTGTGAAAGCTTATTTTGCTGTCGCTGTTCTTTGCCATGTGAAAACATAATGGATGCAATTTTTGTTTCACACAAGCTAAGGGGAAGTTTGTCACAGGCTTGAGTAATGTCAGGAACTGACACCATTTCTCAGGGTGATGGTATTCTGCCATATAGCATGCAACACTGTTGGTGTGAACTTAAAGATCCTACAATTAACTTCCCTTATTCCAATGAAAGCCTTTTTTTTCTTTCTTTTTTCCACCATATTCTTCATAGCTTTCCTAAATATACTGTAAAGTTTTACATGAAGGATTTCTGTTTGAAGCATATTATTCATATTTTTTGCATGTGTCTATATGTGTGTGCACATGTATGTACAAACGTGTATGCAGAATCTTTATTAAACATTAAACGGTACAGTAGATATTTTAAAAAATGTGTTTTCTCTACTCAGCATGAAGCCCATTTTTCCTGATAACTCCAGCAAACTCTGTTGACCTCTGGAGATTTGCACTGAGATTGCATATTTCTTGTTAAAACAACAGAAAAAACAAATCCCCACCTAAGTAGAAGCTGCACTCATTCATGTGAGATCTTGTTCCTGAATCCTCAAAAAGAATTTTGAGATCAAATGCTGACAAGCCAAATACTATATTTTTTATTGCCAGATTAAACTAGTAAAAATAATCACATACAAGCCATCCCCTTTTCTTTTAAAAATACATTTTATTTTTCTCAGAACCTTTAATCTCTTTTCTCTCAGCACCTTTAATCTCTATTTCAGAAACAGCTCTCTTTATGTACCCATGCAAATCAAGATCATTGACATCAAATATACATCTGCTTTCCTGGTTTTACTACCAGCTTCCTGCCTGTTTGTATTACTAGCTTCATCTACCCACTGATCAATTGTTTGACCAAGCACCTTTCCAGCTTATGGCCTCAAATTGTTTTTTTAAATCAAATGCTGACCAGTTACAGTGCTGCTTGTTGAACAGCAGTGTCTATCATGTACGAAAATTGAATCACAATAAGGGATGCTGAAGCAGGGATAATCCACTTTCTTACTGACATCTGGCTTATAGCTGTGGTTCACATTTCATGTAGAGACATCGCTCACAGTGAAATTGAGTGAATGGTAAGTGACAAATGGTGGAAAGACTACTTTCAAAATTCAGGTGTTGGTAGGTGCTTTTATGCCCTGGTTCTCAAAGATGCTTCCACATGCAACTATTGTTCTGGACAACACTGGTTACAGACTTCAGCACCAGAAGTGACTGCATAGAAAATTAGGGTACTGTGTCATAAAACATAACTAATGACGGATGTTCTCCTGGGCACTTGGTACGCATTTAAGAGGGTCTGCAGCACGTTCTCAGCTTAAGGCCAGGTGCCCTGAGACAGGTAAAGAAGTGCTGGTGTCAGCTGAAACCTCCAGATAGCTCTGTGGAGCTAAGGAGGACAATTAACTCCTCCAGATGTGGTTCACCACTGGGAGAGTTATCATACACATGGATATCAGAGCCAATCCACAGGGTCTGCCAGCAAGGGCAGACAAGAAGCAATGAGCAGAAATTGAGGCATAGGAAGTTCCACCAAAACATGAGGATGAATTCCTTCACTGTATGGGTGACTGTGACAGGAATAGATTGTCCAGAGAGAGTGTGGAGTCTCCCTCACTGGAGATATTTCAGAACTGTCTGGACACAGTCTTTTTCCCTGTGCTCTGGGATGACTCTGCCTGACCAGGCAGCTTGGACCAGATGACCTACTGTGTCCCCTTCCAACCTGACCCATCCTGTGATTCTGTGAAGGTATCTCAGCTGGCATTTCTGTGAGACTCAGATGAAAAGCAGAACCTAAGCACATTTCTGAGCACAGACCTCTACCTTTTCCTCTGCCTATTCAGCCATTAAAGGATTTGGCCATCAATTACAGTAGCCAAGGATTAGGCTATCCACAGACTGTGGGAAAGCAAGCAGCTCCTACGCTCCAAGAATACCCTGATATCTGGCAAGGGGTTTGCCTGTAAGAGCTAAATCGTGTAAATGTAACCAAAAGAAAAGAAGCCAGGACTTATACTGCACAGTCAAGGACTTACAAGTCAGTAGGAGGAAAATCCTATGACCTGCCTTATCCATAGACTATCCAGTTTTCTGCAATTATGAAAAATGAATGAATTCAGTGTACCCTTGCTGTCATGCCCTTGCATCACTGCACAAGTTTTAGTAAAATTCAATACAAAGCAGCTAAATTCACTCAACAAACTGTGCTCTAGAGAGACCTGAGGTGTATGAATGGTGATTTTATGATTTACTCAGGAGAAAGATCTCCTAGGCAGCAAGCATAGTAAATAGGTGTTCCTGTTGTGCCTTCCCAGTGTTAGAATGGGACGGAGTTCCCAGTGTTAGAGTGAGTGTCTGAGGGAAGGTTTTCCACAAACATTTGTAGCAGCTGGGACAAATCTAATGACAAGCAGCCTTGGAGAGGTTTTTCTGAATTACAGAGAACTTAGACTTCATCATTTTGCTCAAGTGACACATTTGGTTTTCAAGTGTTTCGCTGATTTCCTAACTGTACTATAGACTGAAATCTTTCTGGTCCACTATTGCTGCCAGGGGGGACACACAGCAGCAGCACCATTGGTCTACAACAGTAAAATTTCTGAGGCAAAATTCTGCAATGTTTCAGAAACAGTTCAATTTTCCCCAGCAGAAATGTGTTTGAGACCAAATACAGCATTTGGTGAAACTCAGTTTCCTTTTCTCCTCCATGCAGAACATAAGGTAGCCTCAAAGGGACCCATTCCTGCTCATGGAGGGAAAAAATCCCAATCTGTATATTAGGGAACCAGATGGAGAAAAGCCAGCCTTTTTTTAAGTATAACACCTGTGGCTCACTCTCTCAGCTGCAGAGAGGGAGCATATGCTGAGGACATTTGACCAGACATGTACAGAGTTAAAAGCTGTATAGTATTGTATTAGAAGTTTCTGTCTCAGCACAAAATGTTAAAGGAAAGAGAAGATATCACAAAATACATTGCATATATTAAATAGAGTTATGTAGGCAGGCTCACGAGATAAGTTTTTTTTTTCACCTTTTGAGATGTGTGTTATGCTCTTTATGCTAAATTTTGAATAGAAAGAATGTGATGTTGGATGAAAGATTTGAGTAGTCCTAAGAATAGCAGAAAGGATTATTGGGTAATTTGTTTCAACATCTCTTTTACAACCCTATTTCTTAAACATTCCCCACCTGTGCTCCTACCACACCATGTAAAGTTGGCTGACATTTTCCACAGTGCTTTGCAAATGAGGAAAAATAAGAAAAGAACAGAACAGATCTGCAATTATAACCTACTGCATTTCAAGACATTTTAACACAGGTAACTGCATGCTATAACTTACAAAATAAATCCCTTTTCTGATCCTCTGAGGATTACTGAAAAACCAAATAAACCATCTGGCTGTTACACATTCATTTGCCTAGCAAGTATTTCAGATGTCCTCCCATTAATATGTCATTTGAAAGAGTATTTAGTTCAGTGGGAGATGATGCATCACCACACAGGTCATGCCTAAATCAACAGAACAGCTTGTCTCTCTCTCACAGCCAATCTACATATAATTGATTTTCAGAATCCATATTCAGAGACAAAACCCATTTCTTTTAGAGATTCAAGTGCCACATCTCACAGTTCTCTTGCACAACTTCGGGCAAGGTCCATCTTCCACTGCTGCAATATTGGTGTAATTTTTATATTGCATCATTCCCAGATGATATTCTACTTCTTGCAGATGGGCAAAAAGTCCTAAAACAAAGAAAAAAAAAATGATAACTGAGTTTATTTAAAGCCTTCTTTCAAGCTCCTCTTTTTAAATGGCTTACACTGACTGTCACCCACACAGCACCATATTCAGTGTTAGTGGGAGGTGTTAAGCAGACTCAGTTTGCTCTTCTTCCTCAGCACATTCTTGGTTTTGGGAACAAAGAGATTCCCACATAAGCTGAACAGATGAGCAGACATTTAACATTACCACCAATCTGAGATAATTTCCATAAGAGCAAACTGCCATATGACACCAGCCTAGGACACAGTACCACAGCCAATCAAACAATATCAGAGTGGAATTTGGATTCCAGTCTCATCATAAATCTTAGCATGCAGATACTTCACTGCTAACAGAAATAACACTTTGATACAAACACCCACAAAACTGCAAAGTATCTGAAATAGACTGAGATAAATTTATGGGGTTTGGATTTTCCATGCTCACTCACAGGTAATGATGCACATACATGTACAGAACTTTAAAAACAGTGGTGTTGTGAAATGTTTCCTCCTATCCAAGATACTGCATCACTCTTCAAAAGAGGGCTCCTGGATAATGCAAGCTGTGGGGAAGAATAATCAGGGCATTTCTTGCGCACCATTCTGCTAAAACCACACTTGAATCTGCTCCAACTGCTGCTGACTCAGTGGAAATTCTTCATGTTCTTTCAGCAACAATGGGAATACGTGAAAAGTGCTTTTCATCCAAATACCAAATGTTCTTGAACAGTCTTGCTGTTGTTCAAATTGTATTCCTATTATATTAATTTTAGCAGAAGAAGTACATGGATAAGTCTTGGAGGGTAAAACAAGAGGCAGGGAGAAATTTCAGAATTCTTGAGCCATGGGAAATGAAAATCATAGAAATGTAATCTTAGCTGCAAATTACCAAGAGAGAAAGAAACTAAAAGTGTTCATTTGAACTTACCCTGTTATCCAGCATTTTGATAAAGCAGTAACAGTCAGTACAGATAATTTTTATTTAAATTCTTGGGAGATAATTATTGTTTTACTGGAATAATCCTTGAGTTACATGAAAGGAGGTCTGGCAGAAGGAAGCAAGTTTTAAGCTGTAAAATGCATTGCTATCAATGAATATATAATTTGTACTTCAATCCCACAGACAGTAAAAATACAAGTAAAACTCCAGAAACACACATGCACAAAATTTAGTTTGTGACAAATAATGAATTGCCAAGTCAAAGACTACAAAAATATTAAGGATATGCTATATCTATAAATGGTGCTCAAGAGGGAAGAGGAAATGAGAGAAAAAAGAATGGCTGTGAAATGGAAGATGGGTCTTCTCATGGGTACTGTTAATGGAACAGCAAGAGGGACACTGAAATATATTGCTTACTTGAATATCCATTCCTCTTGTCCTTTCTTCCTTTATTCTTCTAGACACATTCATCAATGAGAAACAGTTTCACGTAACGTACCATTTACCTATCCACCACCCTAAATACATTAAATAAAAATAAAATTATATTCTGGGACAGGATGAAGTAACTATACTCAAGCTTTAATCTATCTTCTGAATAGCATTGAGTTGAGAAAAAAAGTAGAAAATCCATTTACAAAGTCCTCTTTCCCCCCCCAAAAGCACATTGCTGTGAAGCAATGACTAAAATATATATCTTGAGAAAACAGTTCTCGAGGGACCATTTCTAAACACATTTAATCTTGGAGGCTAAAGCTACCATCTCAGTTTCCTGGCAATAGACATTTAAGAACCTGGAAGATCCCTGACTCACAGCCCTTCCCATGTGGAATGATTGTCAAGTGGGAAGTGGGTGAAAGGAAACTGGATTTCACCATGGGGCATTAGAGAGGCTGACTCACATCGAGAACAGATAAAAGCACATTGTGTCCCCTTGGCTAGACCTGAGTGCTGGGTCAGGTGTCCTGGACAGGAGCTGAACATCTGACAAATCCAGGAATTTTCCAGCTGGTTCCATTCTCTAATACCATTTCTAATTCAGGTATTTTTTTTTTTCTTTTTTAATAGAGGCTAAAGACTGAAAACAGTATGTCTCTGTAACAGAAGCAGAAGTCCAGAATTGAAAATCACAGGATATTAAAATCATAGGATTGACTTAAAATGTATTTGTATCTCTCCCTTGTTCTCTCTCTCTCTCTCTCCATTTCCCTCCACCCTCCCAAATACATGCAAACAATGTAGTTCTCTAGCCTGAGGGTTTGTTTTCCTCAAAATTTTGTTCACTAGATTATTTGTCATTTTTTTCTTAAGAAAATAAACATCAGACTGACTATTTCTAGCATCTTAATATTAAAACAATTTAATATGCTTCATAATCATAAAGAAAGACAAAGAGTTGGCAACTTCACAGGGAAGGAGCTTTAAAACCACATATTGTTTTTCTCTCTTTTCAGAATATTGATGCATTTCCCTCTGCCTATCTCCAGCAGGCTTTTCAGCCTGCTGAAAAGTCTCTCTAAACTGCTGGCTGACCCAGCTGTGTCAGGAGCACACACTGTACTGCGTACTTTGTTGTTTCTTTCTTTTCCCTGAATCAAGGAAATAGTTGTTCTTCTTTGATCCTTCTCTCAGCTGCATTACACTTAGTTCCATCTGTCCTGTCTGCCATTTGCGAAATAACTTTTTTTTTTCCCCCAGTTCCTGCCAAAAACCTGATTTGGATATTCCCCTCTTTATGATGAATGCCCAGGCATACATCTTTCATAACTGAAAGGTGTGTATTTTGTTCTCTGGGCTGTAATTGCAGGCCTGGCTTGAGACCGAAGGGTGAAAGCTTCTGTTGTTGAGGGCAATTCATCTGCCTGAGTCCCATTAATGTGAATGGAAGGTAGGTGGCTAAATCCCAACATAGCTCACAAAAAATAAATAACTGGATCTCTATCCCTCAAAAATAATACACTGGAGGTATTATTAATTGTATAGTGCCATTTACAGGGGCTGAAATACAGGGTTGTTTAATTTTGGAGGTTGCATTAGGTAGGTTTAAAATCAAGAGGACATTCGCTGAAGATTGAATAAAAAATTGAAATCAACAGTAATGCATCAAAAATATTAACGTATCTAGACAGTTTTAAAGGTGCTTTATACTTAGAAGGAAAAACTTCAATATTTGTACTGTTCAGGCTATTTATCTGAATATTGATAAATTCTTGCTATGTGTGGAAATGGAATACTGAAGATTACCAAGGACAAAAACATCCAAGAATTCTTCCCCTTTTTAATTTAAAGTGGCCAATGAGAATATTCTTCAAAGAATAAAAGCTAGGCCTTGCACTTTTCAGGTAGTCATTTCTTTATTGTCATTAATTATTGACTCATCTATTTGCCATTTACACAGTGCCCTACCTTTCCCTCTTGTCTTTATTTGTATCTCTTTATTTTATATCCTCAACTTTTCATTAACTTGCATCAATCTTTTCTTCTCTATTTTGCATTCAAAGAATCACATCCCTGTTCTAGGTCATTAAGCTGTATCATCCTTTCTTAACATGAAGACACAATACCAGAAGGAGTGTAGTGACAGCCAGGGGATCAACAGGTTGTAAAATGACCTTTAAGTCCCACAATGTAGCACAATAAGGCCAAAACTACTTAAACTGGAAAGCAGAAGATACATAAGAGAGCAGAACTAATAAGTAATTCATGAGTACTATTATATATCCATAGTTGTTTCACTATGCAAGTAGCATGGTTTCAAGTGCCATGAATAGCTATGGAATGTATTTCTGTGTATCCAAATACTTATTAATTACCTCCTATTAAATAATGATAAGGAATATGCTACATGGTCTTTGTAGTTGGCTGGAACAAATAGATTTTGCCATTCTTGAATGGCATATGGCTCCCGGTGATTGTACTATCACCTGAACTCTTCATAACATATTTTCTCTTTTAATTTTTAGTGATGCTAAGCAAAACCACTGAGTTACTCATCATAAGTAATGACCGATGTTCCATCTGCAATGCAAATGTACGGGGATAACTATGGAAAAAGAGCTTTTTCACAGCTTCATGAGCAATTTAAGAAGCAAGTGAACAACTGGAGACACACACAAACAGAAGGCATGGGCAGCAGCCAGGACAGCATCTCCAGGCGCTCCATATGTGGACTTTCTGTTGCCTACAGCAAATAAACTTTTGAAGCCAGCAGTGGTAGGAAAGCTGACAGAACGAATTAAAAAGTGGCAGCAGGGAGCCAAATACTGCAGTAACAGAGGTAACAGGGAACTCCCTGAACTCTGTGCAGGACAGGCAGTGAGAGGGTTGCCAGCGACAGAGAAAAGCAGCTGAGGACAGGGTGGGTACACAAAAGGTACCTTCAAGGTCAGGAAAGATAGAAATAGCGGATAACCGTAATTACTACAACTGAAGTTTCCAGACGGCCATGGAGAGCTGAACAAGTTACCCTTGAGGGATAAAAAATACAGAAATACAAATTCCTGCATGGAAGTAAGTGTAGAACAGCGGACGGCCGTGTGGGGGTGATTTCCTGGAAACATTCAGGAGCTGTCAGAGAAACTGCCAGATTTCTCTTTTCAGAACAGAATTCTCCAGTGAGTGAATGACAAGAGGACATGAGGCTCCAACTGGACAAAATGCAAGCAAGCCAGATTTGCCTAGAAATTCCTGAAGCCCCATGTTTAGGTAACATCACTCATTTTCCAGTAAAGAAAAATTAATATTCTGAGTATGCTCCACATTTTTATTGGAAACTGATAGAAGAGGTGCCAACATATGACAGTCACAAACCTTTTAAAAAGTTCCAGAAGCATAAAACCAGCAAAACACCTTGTTGTGCACCAGAAATGGCTTCCTGCATGTAGTTTTTCTATACGTCATTCTTAACACCACTGTCTATTTTCTCATGTTTTATTATTTACCCTCTGAAGTGCAAATTTCTTTTTCTGTTCTGAAAGTCTTGTCACACATATACAGACACTGTAAGATAAAGTGATAGCTTTCTACGCAGTTCTATTATAAGAACCTGAACATCATCCCAAATTACCTGTCATCAGCTGTTCAAGTCTTCTTTCCATTACTGACAAAACAAATGAACAGCTGCTTGCTCCACAAACCTGTGCACTGGAAAAAAGACATACTAATAAAAAGCGCTGTAAACAGCAAGCAAAAAATATATAAGTGTTCCAGACATAATACCAAGCGGGTCAAGGCAGCCTGAATTCCCTGATATCTAAAGAGAAGAGTGTCCTCCAAGATGTTATTTTATAAAATATGTTCTTATTTTATAAAAGTATGTCAGCAGCTGCTGCTGTATGTTAAGAAAAACTTAATTCTTCATGGATATAAACATACGATATTCTTTTTTTCTGAGTACTGGAAAAAAGGTAAGAGTACAAAGGTATTATGAAAATCATTTAATCATTAAATACCAGGACTCGAGTTTCTATTTATTCAGAACTACTTAAAAATTTAACAAAGTTCATTAAAGTTTGAAAAAATGCCATTGTATTTTACTATTTTTTCCATGCATAATGTCATGAAGGAAAGTAAAAATATATTTTTCACTTTATTTTCAGGCAAAGATTGGTTTTAGTAAGAAACCTAAGGTTAAAAAAAGAGATAAAGAAAGTAGTAGGTAAGTTAAAAAATATAAAATTAATTTTATGCATATTTTTTCAAAAACTTGAAGAAATTAAATTGAAAATAAATAAAATCCAAAATTTTAGATGCAAAACCAAATTTCAAGCAAATGGATGGCTGTGGCAATGAAAATTTTGTGCAATTATTTTTCATTTTCTCTTTTTATCATTTCCCCCATTTTTCACCTTCCTTTATGCCTTAGTTAATAATTTCTCTCAGGCGTCTTTGGAACTTGAAGCAACACTGATAAATGTACAAAGGTACTTTTCTACCCTACAAAAGCAGGTTTCGAAATTCATTCGTTTCAAAGCCAGAATGAATAATTGCGAGTATTCAGCCTGTTGCTTGGTGCATCCCAGGCCACAGAATCTCACCAGGAATTTAGGCAGGCTCATCTCTTTGTTTTGCATGGTAGCACATGCTTAGATATGCACTCAAGGCAATGAAAAGCCTCTATATCCCAAGATAAGCTTTTCCAGCCACTAACAGTGACAGTCACACAGTTTCCTCCATAGGGCTTCCTCCAGTGTAAATAATGAACATGCTAATTTCTACACGTACACTTACTTTTTGCTAGTTTAAACTTGCAACTGTTGTATTCTGTACTGTGGGGGTTTTGTTGTTTCTTGTTTTGGCTTGAGGGTTTTTCTGGGGGGAGAGGCAGTTGTTGTTGGGTTGTGGGGGTTTTCTGGAAGATAAAAGAACCTCCTATGATCAAATACTTCTTCAGATGTAATCATAGGTAGCCATCCCTTGACCTTTCCGGACAAACAAAATTGATTGCACTTCTTTAGTTTCACACTACAAAGTATCTTTTCTAAACCCTGAAATGCTTCAATAAATCTTTCCCAAACTCCTTCCAAGCTGTCAATATCCTTTTTGCACTGATTTGGTTTGCTGTCATCTGATTCCGGTTCCACTCCCTTTCCCCACAGCTGACAGAGGGAGCTCACATTCTGTGTTCGACACCGACGTTTCACCTGGCTCTGCTGAAGCACATGGTGAGGAGCATATTTGCTCTGCTGACTTTAAAAGGAATCTACTTTCAACACAGGAATCTTAATTCTTGGATAGCTTTAGTGAGGCAGATGAATCCCGCTCAGTGGTCACCGGGGGACAATCCAGCTGTCTAGACACCAGAGTTCTATGTGATTTCAGACACCTCAGGCATCACACCTGGCTGCACCCATGGATGCCTCGTCACATCTGCCAGCTGCATGCAATGCCTCTGAAAATATAAAACATCTAGCTATGTTTCGTCAGGATAATTGCTTTATGAAAATGTTTTACAGACTCATCAAGACGCTGGATCATTAAAAATAAAAATATTTTCCATAACATTGCATTGACTGGTATCAGTTATAATTTTAATCTTAGTTCAATTCATCCAAGAAATTTTTCCTAGGTAAGGTTTGGGCTAACCAACAAATTGTTTTCAAAGCCATTTAAGTCACTATTTGTAAATGTTGGCCATGGCTGTTTTGTCAAGCTTATGGAAGTTCCTCAGGATACAGAGATTTCTAAAAGATTAATTTAGGCAGCTCCACAGACAAGTCACTTTCTTGACAGTGAATTGTCTGATTCTGTAAATTTGAAAAAATTTAGTGTTTCTGTTAAATGCTCTTTTTCAGAAGTGAGAGAAAATAAAATATTCTTCTTTTAGGAAATGGATGGATTTATTTAATTCCACATTTTCTTTACCAGGGTTAACAATTTTACCATCCATACTTCTACAAAACTGCAGGCATTTGCTTCCTGTTTAAAGAACTTCTTGTTATCTTTGCCCTATTACCCATAGATTTTCAACTGACTGCTTTAGTTTTCTTTATCAGCTCTCTCCATTATCTAATACTGAATTTATTCATTGCTATCAGGCTCCATACTTTTCCCATTATTTTTCATCGTGGACTTCACCTCCCTCTTAGCTGGATTGGTTTTTAACTAAAGAAAATACTTTTTGTCGTTGTAAAACTCCATTTCTTCAGGTATCTAATACAATTTCCTCACCTATCAGCCCTACTTTTTTCTGTGCACTCTTGGTGCCAGTAGTTTCCTTTTTGATGTGTCCACTTTATAGCTAAGGAATAAGTAATCTAGAACTAAGGTGTGTCAATTAATTTACTCTGTTCTAAACACACCACGAATATTGCAATAATCTACAAATTGTCAAATTTTGGAAAATGAGAAACTTTTTTTTTAAATTCTAAATTTTCTAATTAGAATATTAACGCTAAATTGACATGAAAATTTTTTGGCTTTGGAGGCATTTTAGGGCTATTGTAAAGAGATATAGTTACGGTATTTTGAGATTCTTCAGTGATGAATGGGATCAATCTTACATGTCTCAGCTCTCTTAGACACCAATGTGTGGCACTCTACTGCTGTTTATCATTCCCTGTCAGTTCCAGAATAGCCAAATGACTTCTCCTGGCTGCCAACCTTGTAGATGACCAAAGTGACACGAGAATAACCCATCTTGTGTTGAGATATGTCTAAATAATCTCCTTTTCAAAGATTCCCAAGTACTTTCTCATCCATTTCTTCACTAGACATTACAGCACAGTCATGTGGAATGGATTGGTGATTAGATAGACTGAACTAATCAGTGAACTAATGCAGAACACAGCATGGTTGGTCATGATCATAAACTTAGCCATGTAAACCACTGGTAGGCAACTAAAATAAGGTGTCTGAGAGATTCAGAATTAGAATTTGAATCTCTCAAGATTCCAGATGACACAAATTCTGAGGAATTATTTTATTAGGGGTAGATTACTGAACATGGACCCATGGGAATGTCTGCTGTTACAGCCTGAGCCACAGAATCTCCTATAGAAATGAAGGAGGAGATTTTCATTTATTGAAAACGGAAGCCATGAAGCCCTAACCCCAGCTGAAATCAAGCAGTAGAGAGGAATGCAAACACGTTCACGTTGCATCACACAGCTGCTACTACGTCACTGAATCACAATCTCAAAAGGATGGCAATGAAGACAAAATCATAGGGGTATAAAATCTCATTACTGTGTTTCAGACTTCATCAGATATCAATGCTTCATGCTTGCCTATATTTACTCTATCGCAGTCAACAACTGTGTAGTTCTACCAAATCCAGAGGTATTTGAGGAGCCATCAAACTGGGCAGGCAAAAATTAAAATACAAATAATCTTTTCTTGTTCTCATTTTGAAAATTCAGGGGTCTTTGATTTGCTTCTCTACTAAAGTACTTTTTCCAGGAGTATAGTTAGAAATGGCTAAGGGAAAGATAATCAGGTTCATTTTCTTTTGGTTTTATTTTCAAATTTTGAGCAAGCCTCAGTTTAGGCTGTAGCCTTACCCTCAAAAGGTCTACAGTGTAGTTTATGACTGTTGTGTTAAAACAGAGGTAGTGCTGATCAAGAAAAGTTGTTAAGTACATCATATAGAACAGCCTTGGGAGTTTTGTAGTATTTAAAGAACACATGATAAAAGTATGTATCCAAAGCTCACCAATAAAAGATTCATGTCCTTGTTTCTTTTTTTCCTTAAGGCACTTAAACAAATTTAAAAGTTTATTGACCATGTTATTTAATGGTGTGAGCTAGCAAGAAGCAGTTGTTATTTCTTCTTGCTATAAAATTTAAAAGTGAGTAAATGTATTAAAACATTAGCAATATTTATTGCCCTTTTTTTCTGATTAGATGTAGTTCTGGTTTTGGTGGCAGTATTAGCAGCTTCCTTGTGAATCACAGCCTCCCTATGCTAATGAAATGGCAGAACAGAAGACAGTCCCCAGTTACTAAAAAGAGATCATCACCACTGCCCTTTGGTCCATACAAGCAAAGGGACTATGGGAAAGGTAATGAGGCCCTAGAAACAAAACCTCTTGAAAGTATGGCCATAAATGCCACAGGGCAGGATTCTTTTAAAAACAGTGTCACAATTGTACACAGCAAACCCTTCAGTTGACTTGGTTTGAAAATGTGGTCCCTGTATTGATAATCAATATGTTCCATTGTGACTGAGGAGACATATAAATGAATGCTTTCAGTGTGGATTGGATTAAAGGAAGCTGCAGGAGTGAGTGGGCTGTGTGGCTAAAGCTGCTTCTTATCTAATTGAGCCATTTGCTTTTGAAAGAATCAAAGATGTCCCTGGTGGACATAACATGGGGTGTGCTAGAAGGATAAGGTTAAAAGAAAGGAGGCTAGAGGAGTTCAAGGCACTGTTTATTACTTTGAACATTTCTGAATAAAGGGAGGGTTAGCTTTTCAGTCAGGAGAATGCAGCAGTCTCGCTCCTGACTGTACTGATTTGTAAGAGTGTCTCTCCTCTTAATCTTATTCTTTTTTTCTTTAATCTATATGTTTTATAAACCTTATCTTTTCTCTGACCCTACCTTTTGAGTTAATCCCTAGTGTCCTATGTCTCTATGCCTATCTACGTCTATTCAGCTTTAAAAAGGCACTCAGCATTTCCCGTAGCACCACAGGGATCAGGAATGAGCAGTGTCCATCCTAAGGTCTTTCCCTTTTTTCTTCAGAAACCCTGTCTTCTATATCCACAACCAAAAGGGTCATCACTGACACGTGTTAAGTCTCTTGTGTTTCCCAAAAATTGAGATGAGGGATGGAGACACATAGAGAGATGAACGAGAAGAGAGAGAGAAAGGGAAAGGGAAAAGGACAGGGAGAGGGAGAGGGAGAGGGAGACAAAGGGAAAGGGAAAGGGAAAGGGAAAGGGAAAGGGAAAGGGAAAGGGAAAGGGAAAGGGAAAGGGAAAGGGAAAGGGAAAGGGAAAGGGAAAGGGAAAGGGAAAGGGAAAGGGAAAGGGAAAGGGAAAGGGAAAGGGAAAGGGAAGAAGAGAGAAAGGGATGAAGGAGGCAGAAGAAAGGAAGCAGGGAAGCAGGGAAGGAAGGGGAAAATAAAATTTCTCACAAGTTAAATAAGAAATTAATTTCAAACATAAGAACAAGTTAACAGCAATATTGAAAAAAGTAGATACAAGCAGACACTGGGGTTTAAGGCTTCCTGGGAACAGGATATGAGAGTTAGTGACAATATTTTTTAGGCATCTGCTAAATAACCAAGATGCATACTTAGATTTTCATTTTGAAAATAAATGTGGGAAATAGGCAAAAATTTCATTAAAAGTCACAATGATCTGAGAGACAAATGACAGACAAGAGATAAACAAAGTTCTGGACAAACCAGAATCAGACACATTTATTTTAAGACTGGAACTATGGTAGGATTTTGTCCTGTAAATAAGAGAATAGAATAGGCAAGTTTTGCTACTAGAGTAGCAAAAGTAGTAAATTTATAAGGGTATGTTTCCTCCCTCCTTATGTCCTCTTCTTAAGTTTTAAAAATAAATACTTTTCAGTTCAAAACAGCAGAGTGGATCCTCAGAGCTACAAATAGTCAGAAATTTTCTTCAGGGCTACAGTCCTCTCAAGAAGTTCTTTCAAGGAACGAAACAGGCTTTATCATTTCCCTAAAAATGCAACTAATAAATTACAAGATTACAATAATTTAAGCATAGTTACTTATTGTAATTACAAGATTACAATAAATTAGGCATAGTCACTTTTGTCTATAGTAGATTCACACAGAAGCCAAGAGGTTTGGATTCCAGGCCTATAAAGCAAAGTTGTAAAGTTGTTTTTTTTCTGCTTTTATGTGAAAGGACTTTTAGTGTCTGTGATACCACTATGAAAGGCTGACAGCACAATATGGAAGAACAAGAGTCAGAAACATGAATTTGGTAGGAAAAAAGAAATCTATTTAGCTGATTACAATCTAATTTATGTCATAAGAGGTCATTTTTTGTTGTATTTTTCCCCCTAGTTTACTGGCTTGTCCTGATCTGTTTTTCCCTTATCTTTCAATTTAGATATTCTTGTCTTGAAGACATTCTGGATAACAAGGACACAAATACAAGTCATCAGATCAAATACCATATAAAAACATTGTTTTCCACAATCTTTTGAACTTTTTAACTTTATTTTATTGTGGGGAAACAAAAATAAAAACCCCAAAAACAAAAACAAAACAAAACAAAACAAACAAACAGCAAAGAGAGGATTCCTCCCCTGGTTCTGTTCCAAAAAACTATGGAACATACATATGAGTGGCAAAGGGCATAATCTTTCCTTATATTCTGTGATTTGGACTACTGAGCCAAAATGGGCACAGAGGTTCACCATACTAATCAATTTTCAGCAACTGTGAAGGCAAAAGGGGCATTTGTAAATATGCTGGCAGAACATAACCTTTCCACAAAGACACCCATCAGTGAAATAGAGCACAGATCCAGAACATGTCAAGGAGATGAGCTGTGGAGCAAATAATGCCATCTGTACTACTTGCGATGTTCCTGGACCAAAGTATCAGAAAGTTGTAAATGTATGCCATGTTTATGCTCCCAGAATACAGCCATGATTGATAATAAGCTACTGATACCAACGAGATTTTGTAATTTGGTGAAAACAAAACAATTTTGGATGAGAAAATTTCATGTTCATTATCAGAAAGTTAATAGTAGTCTGCAGAATCACGCAAGCTATATTAGGCAAGGTGTCACCTCGGAAGAGAATATAAATATTTACAGATGAGTTCAGTAGATTCCTCCATTTAGAAATTTGTGGTGTTCACCATTTGCAGATGAAGATTTTTCAGGAAACAGGCCATTATGGGCCAATTTTAATCTCATCAGGAATGCCTGTGACATCTGACATATATCTCTCAGATACTGTGGCCGCCCCATCCCTGAAAATGTTCAAGGCCAGACTGGATGGGGCTCTGAGCAACCTGGGATAGTGGAAGGTGTCCCTGCCCATGGGGGACATTTTGGATCTAGATGATATATAAGGTCTCTTTCAACCCAAGTCACTCTATGATGATTCTATGACAATGATCCTAGATTTTGAGAAAAACTAATTTCACATCTTCAAAAGGAAACAACACCAGAATTTAAGTCATGTCCATTTTACAACTTGTTCTGGATTAAGGGTATGAAAGATAAATGGGTATGACTGTCAGTATGTAGAAGGGAATACAGGTGACCTAGACCCTGATAAGCAGCAGCTCTGTTAATTTCCCAATACAGTTTTGCCCCTTATGAGTCACCGCTATATCCAATAAAGATAAGTGTAATAAAAGGGAATGGGTTGGGGAGAGGGGAAATCATGGAGGATGAACCTTAAGGAAGAGGGAGTGAGAGGATCATGAAGAAGAAGGATCCTGAGGAGAGAGAATCACTGCTGGGTCTGCAGTTAGAGCCTGTTGTTGGAACCTGCAGTCATAGTCTAGCTAGGTAAAAGCCTGCATTCAGAGTTTGCAAGCTAATACATGCAGTCATAGTTTAGCAGGAAATAACCAGCAGTCAGAGGCTGCAATGGAAACCTACAGTAGGAGATTGCTGCAGCTACAGTCAGTGAACAGTTGGAGTCAGGATGGCTGAGCTCTAAAGAGGAATAAACCAGGACCCTTTTCATGCTGTGAGAAACCAGAAGTCTGTGTCTCAACTCATTTCTATCCTCTAACAAAGGGGCTGCTGCAGCATGAGTACACTCATTGAATTCAGAGGGAGAAAGCTAATAAAGCCTGCGCTGATTTCCATGCCACAGCCACTTAAGGCAGGTAGGTAATTTTGAAATTCTGTGGTGATGCAATTTGAATCATTATGATTAGATAGACAATTACTAACTACAAAAAACTATAACTTACTTAGGAGCTACTCAATACTTCAGTGTTTTCATTTCAAAATACTTTTTTTGGCCTTCATAAAGGCATTAAGATAAACTTAATGCGGACCATGTTAAAATGGTTATAGTTGCCTCCTACTTACATTATTAGGAATATTTCTCTTAGTGTGAAAGAGAAAAAGGTTCGCCCTGTATCCCAGTCTATTATTATTGTGAAAAATCAGCAAAATTAATTCTAGTAGTCATTGCTTCAATATTATCTTAATCAATAGTTTCTGATCATCTCAGAATTGGGTCTCTTTCCATTTTTTTCCCCCAATATCATAAAATAAACTTCCTTTGCCCTGACTCTTCTGGGAATCAATCAACTATTTTAAATTAATAATTTCCACTAAATTTTATGGCCTTTTTTTTTTAAGCTCCCTACTCATTATTGAGAAGAGTTGTAAAGGAAAAGTTGAAGAAAATTGTAAGGGGAGAAATAAAACAAACAATTAAACAGTTTGGAATTTTTGAAAGTGAAAGTGCACACCTATTAATGTATTCATTGTCACTGAATAATACTACATGAGGCATATTTAAGTCTCCATGACAGTTGATTTTAGTCTGTTAAGATTTTTTATTCTACTGTCATAATGGGCTAGTCCAAATTATCTTTCTCCTTCTATTTCTCCTTATTCTTCTCTTCTTAAACTTCATCATCTTAGAAATGGTGGGAAAAGCTAAAGATTCCCAGGAAAGTAACAATTAGTAAATACAGATATTTCTGTAAATAAATTTCCTTATATATGTATATCTCTGTATGAGGTAGCTTTTTAATAAACTTATCACAGAATTCATATTTGAATTCATATCACAGAAACTGAAATTAGTTCCTATAGATGACATGACAAAGGGGTTATTAATAGAGCTGGGATAGAGAAACACAAGGAATTCAGCAAAATTTTTGCATATAACATCTCCATTTGTAGTATGGACTAAAGCTTTGATCTAATATTTACGCTTCTGTGAGACACAAAAAAATGTTTGTGCTTTGCAGAGCCAATAGATAGCTTTTGACTGCAGAAGATTGATCTCAACAGGAAGGTAGCTTTTAGAAACAAAACCTAATCCCGATTACAAATTTACCTCTGGTAAAGAATCTTTTGGTAAGATGCATTGAAACCAAACAACTCTTATTTCAAAGACATGTTCATATTTTCCAATCTTATTTTGTCTAACAAAGATTCCAGTTATATTTTTCTGGTTAGGCTGAAGAATGCACTATTGAACCTTGCTCACCAAACAGACATTGACTCCCTAATCTTCTCTTTGATAAACTAAATACATGGAACTAATTTACTCCTTCCTTATAGCATGTTTTCCAGTTCACTCATCATTTTCATACTTCTTCTCTAAATCTTCTCCTGTTTTATAACACTCTTCACTAAATATCAGAAATTATCCTGATACAGAGGGGTCAGTGCAAAACCCAACAATACAGTAATTTAATCTCTCTATAATATCTTGTATCCTCTTGTGGATTCATGTAGTGGTCTCATTAACCTTTTTGCCACAGTGTTATCTTTAGCAGCTCATTTTCATCAGATTAACTCCCATGACCTCTAAGTCCTTTCCACACTCCCTTCTCCCATGAACATATTTCCAGTTCTTTATGTCTAACTGATTTTTCTTTTTCTGGCCTCTGAATATGTATTGGGCAATACTAGGAAATAATTTTCCTTTACCACAGCTCCAAGCAATCAAAGTGCCCAAATTTTCATAACCTATTTTATTATTTATATCTTTCCCTAGATTTTTTTTTTTTAATCAGAAGCTTTAGCAGTACAATTCTGTATTTTCCAATTTGTGATAATGCATGTGTAGTGAAAAATGGATCTTACTGGGGCTTCCCTGAGAGGATGTCTGCTTCCTAATAATTCTCATTTACAACTTAGAGCCGGTTGAGTTTAGCTGGTGACAGGTGCCTGCCAAGCCACTCTCACACACCCCATCCTCAGCAGAAAAGGAGGAGAAAATAAGATGAAAAACTAATGGTTTGAGATAAAGGCAGTTTAATGAAATATAGCAAAGCTTGAGTGTAGATGCTTTTTTTTTTTTAAATGAGTTTTCTTTTTCTCCTTCCCATCAGCAGGTGATGCTCAGCTGCTTCCTGGGAAGCAGGGATTTGGTACCCGTAATGTTGCTTCAGAAGAGAAAAGACTGAATAATGAATGCTCCCCACCTTCTTTCTCTTAACTTTTATTGCCAAGCATGACATCATATGGCACAAAACACCCCTCTGGGTCAGCCTGTCCCAGCTGTGCCCCCTCCAGCCTCTCACCCAGCCCCAGCCTGTCAGCCTTCAGTGGGAGAGAGTGGAGAAACAACCTCAATGCTGTGCCAGCACAGCTCAGCCTTGTCCAAGACACTGCTGTGTCACCAACACCTTTGCAGCTACCAAAACACAGCCCAGCACTGTCAGGGGAAAGGTAACTCCACCCCAGCAAGACTCCATGCACAAATGCATTTTGAAACTTTACTTTTTTAACGTACTTATTAATCCATTGAATTTTCATCACTCTTCCTAGGTATTGAAATATTGCTCTGTACCAAATCAAATGCCCTGGAGAGGTCTAACTATATTAAACAGATTCTTCAATCAAATTTTTAATTTCATAAAAACGTAGCAAGCTATATTAGCAAATTTTATTAGCGTATACTGATGCTGATAGGCAACAATTAAAGTAACCTCTTTTAACTCTTTATTAATTTGAACTGTATCAACCATTTCACTCTTTATTCCAAGATCAATGGCAAACAGGCTCATAATTATCCTATGTAACTTTCCTAAATATTGATGCATTTATTTTTTTCCAAACCTCTTTGAGGTTATGTTTTAGGGTAAGATTTCCAAGACTGGTGGAAAACCAGCAAAAGTACTTCAGATAGGGACTCAAACATAATTTTCAAAATTCCTCAGTGGGAACAGTTAAATTTGGCTAAATAAAATGTATGTAATGTATGTCTGGTATGCACCAGCTTTCCTGTTAAAAAATAAAATATATTGGTAGAGAATAATATATTAATACGGTAATGAGCCATTCAGTTTTTTTCCAGAGAAAGCCAAATGACTCATGATAACCACTATCCTGCATTCAGCAAGGATTAAATGTGAAGGGAGAAAAAGATGCACATTTTTGTCTTAATCTGTGCAAGGCTCTAGCAATAAGAATTATTTTCTACTTTTGCTTTATGAGAATGGAGAAAACAAAGGTTTTTGACTCTGTAGCTCCTTTCCTTGTCCACAAAATAATGCATTTCCCATTAATATCAATGAGGATTACAAGAACATAAGTGGGGGTGACTATGTCAGTAAGCAAATAAATTGCCATTTGACTGGGTATAAATTTCAGAATATAGGTGATTCAACTTCTATTAGTTATCCAGCCTGTAACCCAGGGTGCTCACATTTATTTACTGAAATAAACAGAAAGTTATTAGCTGGCACAGATCCTTCTCCATTAGGGCTGAAACTAGACTATCTATTCTCACTTACTGCTTCTGAGTCGCTATCAGATTCTGTTACTAAGGAAGAATTTTAATGATTGTTTATTTGCTCTTGATTTATAGACACCACTAGCAGCATTTCTTTCTGCAACTTTTCTAATTGCTCGAAGGTCTGGGTGTTTGTATGTTGATGAACAGAACTAAATTGGCAGCTAGATGTTCTGCAGTCAACTCCTAATATATGTTCACTCGGGGTTTACTGGAAGAGTGTAATCCACCAAATGTGCATTTACCTTCATGATTCCCATATTAACATGGGGATAAGCACTTTCAGATTGCCTGACACCACCAAATTTCCATTTGACTAACACTGGGGCTACAACTATTTTCAGCAATACTGTGAACCTACCCCAGCTGTCCAGTCTACAGAAGAGTTTTATGATAGCATTTCTCTTTTGGCTGCAGACACTTTCTTTTCAGCTCAAGCTGCAGAGACTTCTGGTTTTGAGTTCAAAATGTTCCTGGACTAAATCTGAAATGACAACTAAAGTGACAGCTGCCATTGTGTGACCATGCCAGCAGAGTTTGAGGCAGTGATTGCCACATGAACTAACAGGAAACCCAACAGAACTCAGCCCTGGTGAGCTTCCACTGATACCAAGTCTGCCACAGTAGAAATATGGACCACAGGTGTCCACCACCACCTCTCTCTGAGTATGGACCTTGCCCATCCTCTTTTCCAACAATTTCTACATTGGTTATTCAATGGTTATAACCATTCTACACAGAATGTATCTGAACAAAGTGGTGGGCTGCAGCTGAAAATTAATGACTTAAGGCAGGTGTGCCTTAAGTGCATTGGTGTAAAGTGTGCAATGTTACAGAGCTTTTCCATGTATCTGTGCTTTGTCTATTGAATGCAGAAAATTGTCAGTAATTCTGAAATTAAATTCTGACCCCATAGAACTGAGCCAAAAAGCAATTTTTGAATAAAGGTAGCCTAGACTGTTATGAGAGGGATCAGTGAATTTATTCCTGTTTTGTAAATGTTATGTCCTGTTCAGGCCACATAGGAAGCCACCCATCATCCTGCCTGAAAGAGGCCTTGTAGAAACAGAACAAGGGGTAGAAGGCACAGCATTTAATTATGTGTGTTACAGTAGCTGCAGCAAAAATAAAAACTAACCTTAAATCAAGGTGATTCTTCCAACTTGCTCTTAACACCTCCAAAGATAAAGACATTGAATACCTTGCACTAACACAATGCCATATACATTCAATTCACAACTATGTCAAGTTACAATATGAAAGGAGAACTTTTTCCCTGTCTTTATAAGGTTCAAATACAATCTGAAAAATAATAAAAAAAACCAATGTAAACTTGAGGGCTGACAGCCAAGTAGTTACTAAGCAAATTGAAATAAATTATGTGAGAAATGAAAGAAGAAATTCAACAGAAAAAAACTATAAATATATCTTATATTTCAGTCATTGAAATGTAGTCTTGTGTAAGTCATTCACCAAGGACTAGCACTCAGCTTCTATTCCCATTTCAGAGATCAGAAAAATTGTTGTTGAGTAATTAAGTTATTTCTAGAGAAAAGAAATTTCAAGCTATGCTTTTCTGGCCTCTATTCCTGTTCTTTGGCAAAACCTTTCTAATCTGCTTTATCTGAATTATAAATATAAAAATATTACATCATACTCATATTCAGCATCATTACTGGCACATAGAGTTAAAACTATATATTTATTAAATTTATTTGCTCTATACTAATTATTCAGCCATTTTATATCACTAATGTAAATTATATTTATATGATGTCATCATTAAGATAAAATATTAACATAAACTGATTACATTTGTCTGCTTAATAAAGGCATTAAAATTCACTACCAGAACATTTTGAATAGTTTTAAAATTATTCGAACATGGAAAATATGGAAATACTGCAAATCCTTTCTGCCTTGTTTCTTTCTTTTTTTTTTTTTTAATTCATCTATTCTGTTTCTTCTATTATGTTGCCTTCTTTGTAGGGACAGGTTGAAACAGATGGGATTTGTAACAACTCACATTAAGGAAAGTAAAGAAAATTTTAAAAAAATCACAAACAAAACAAAAACCAACCAACCAAATAAACAAAAAAAACGCAATAAAAAAACCCCCAATGCCACAGAAATTAACTCACCAGTTCCAAAGGAAGTATGTGGCTAAGATCCCTTCTTTATCAATATTCCAGAAGGTGATTCAGCGAATTCTTACTGTCATGTCAGTGGAAAAGTGCCCTCTTCTGAAAACTTATAAGGAACTACATAGAAGGAACATTTGACAGTCTCCTTATTATACTATATCATGTTCAAAATAAACCTGAAATATTTAAAATCGTAAGCCTACATAATAAATTTCTACAAGTTGTGTGTGCGATACAGCAGTTGGTGAGATAAGCAGAAACATATAAATAGGTATTGTGCAAAATGAGAGTGGAGAGATATGGAGTGAGCAAAATGCAAAGAGACTTTTCAGCACTATCAAGAACCTCACCCTAAACCACTTCTCCACATGACAGTGGCAACAGGGGAGCAGATGACAAAGTGCTAATGGAATAAGGAGACATATCACAAAACTTTGGAAGCTGGGTCAGGAATCTGCATTATAGCCAGGTTATTGTGACAGTTCATATGAAACACCAAGGTCTGTGCCAGACTTTTTCAAGTGAAGGACAATCATTCAAATTGGCATAAAAGGAAAACCTGCTTTGTTTTTGTTTTGCCAGGAATCTCTCACCTGTGTGTCCCTGTGCACACACAAAACCACACACACACACAAACACACAGATTATATCATAGCTGAGCTGGGCAGAGACTTGCATAACACACAATGTGCACATCAAATTCCAGTCAGGCGCAGGAAAAGAAAGGAAAGAAACATGTAGGTTCTAAAAATACAAAAAAGTTCATGATGTCACATCAGAAAAAAAAGACCTGAAGAAAACTGAAGCTGTACTGAACATTTGAAGATAATTGAAGAATTACTGTATGCTCTGACCAACATACATTGGTTTCCTTGGCTTCCACCATGAAGCAAATATATGACAGTGATTCACAGTTCTGTGTGCATAATTTCGGGGCACACAAGGGAAGACAGAGTCTTTAAAGGAATGGAGATTGAATAAGGTAGGGAAACTTAAGCAAAGTTTGGAGTTTTTGACTAGATTGATAATAAAAAAAAGTAAACAATAATAAAAAACATATAGATTTATCCTTTCAAAACAGACTTGGACTTCAGCTAGATCACCACTGTAATTACAAGCTAGTAAAACAAGCTGTTTAAATTGATACCATGCTATGAGATGAAGTATTTACAAAAAACATCTTTTGGAAGTAATTTTAAAAGTTACTAAAATAAAACCTTTTCCTATATTTGAAAGTTATTTATGGAAGGCAGTAGAAGTGGGCTGCAGCCAATTTATGGTAACTCCCTTTCTTGCACAGAAACAGATTATTTTGACCAATATATACACATACACTCAAATAATTCCTGCATGATTCAGATTCCCAACAAAAAAAACAAAGTATTGAAAACAGTGGTGTGACAAACATGATGCAGTGCATCAAGTTAAACATATTAAAAATCAGAATATAAATTGTGATTCACTTTGTAAAAGATAGAGTTAAGACAATACAGTCTTAAAGCTGATGATATAACCAGAACAAAACATGGCCATTTGCTTTCAGTGATGTCCTTGTCCTTAAATGTAATAAAGACTTTCCAAGCTCCAAGTCCTCACCAAGCTGCCATTCCTGTCTGCTTGCACTGGTATCATCATCATCATGTGCTGTTCTTGACTGGCTGGGCTTCATCTTGACGCCTTGGGAAGGCTGACCTGGAACAGAGACTGAGCAGAGCTAGATGATAAAGTAGGTATTTATTGAAAGGCCTCCAGGGTACACCCTGGGCAGGACAAGAGCCTGACCAGGGCTACACCTGAGGTGGACTTAAAATGGTCATGAAATGGATGACTGGTCATGAGGTCTTACACTTTTATAAGTTTTGGTCCATTTGCATATTGGGGTTCAATTGTCCAATTACAGCTTCAGGTTGTGAAGCCTCATCCTTCTTGTTTCTCTCATCATCCCGCCCCTGTTTATGCTTTTGGGCCTGAAAATTGTACTTGGTGTGCAGCAGGAAAAGGATTTGTTTTATCTCCCTACTCTGTGAAGAGAGCTTACTAACACTTTATATGAGGCTCAGAACTACACCCCTAGGCAGCACAGAATCTGAAAAACATGAAAGTTAAAAATTAAGGCATCAATCTAACAAAGGTATCTGGAAAAAGGGAAAAAAGCTGATCATTGAAGTCACTTTCTATCTCCCATTGACTACAAAGGGACACTTAGGGCCATGTTTAAACTAGATATTAGCATTTTTATTGATCAAAATGAGTGTGATGAATGTTGCATATATGTGAGGCCCACATTAGACTCTTAACTTCCGTCTGAGGTCAAAAATTAGTATAAATATAAACATTGCAATCTTTCTCTTTCCTTATTCTATCACTACACAAAGCAGAGATTATCAAAACATTTCACAGGTTCCTAAGTACAAGAGATCTCAATGGTGCACAGATGGCCAAAGATGAGAATGTAGGTTTTTTCCTTCAGTCTTCACTTGATACAGCAGATGTGATTAGATGTCTAACACAATTATCATCAATGAAATACGGGTGAAAACTTGGGATGGAAAAGATGAAGCAGAGATCTAATTTTTCTTTGAGAAGCTGGACATTTTTTAAACTGGCTGGTCCTGATGAAATTCACCTGAGAGTAAGTAGAGAACTGGCCTGAAGTGATCTTACCACCCAGTGCAATTATTTTGAAATAATTTGACAGGTAAAATTTCAAAAAACAGAAAAAAAAGCAATCATAGTTCTTACTTTTAAAAAAAAACGAAAAGAGGTGTAGATCAGTCAATCTCATTTCAATTACCAAGAAAAAAAGAATACCGGTTCAAGTATTCAAACATCTGGATGGGAACAAGGGGATATGAATCAGCCAACACTGATTTGTCAAGAACAAATCAAGCCAAGCAACTGAGGTTTTTCCTATGACATGGTGACAGGCCTGTGTATTGAAAAGGAAAATATCTTTACTTTAGGAAAGTTTCTGACAGTGTCTTTTATGACATTTTTCTCTACAATCCAGGGTCCTCCTGAAACTGCCATATGGTAGGGATACAGCTGATTGGGATACTGTGTGTAAAGACAAACTGTTCAACTGGAAGGATGTAAGAGTGAGGTCTGCTGTGGACTGATCTGAAGTATAGGTTTATAGAAAACTTCCTATAATAAAAACTGTATGATGGAGTAAGGAATATAGTTGCTCTGTTTCCAGATGATTCAAAGCTGGGACAGACGATGACGAGGTTAGAATTCAAACTGATTATTATAAATTGGAGAAATTGTCTGAAGTGGCTGGGATGCAATTTAATAAGGGCAAAAAATCAAAAGTTCTCCATTTAGGTAAGAATAACCGTCTGCAAAATTACAGGATGAGTAATAACAGTTCTTCTGAAAAAGGATGCATGCGCTACAGTGGATCATAAATTGGCCATGACTCAGCTATGCAAGGCTATTTCAAAGACAAAATGGAAGCTTCATCCTGGAGGAGAATCATAAGGAAGAAAAAGGAAAAAAACTTCCTGTTTATTTCACTCAGCTGCTTTGTCTAGATATAGGATACCTGCAGGAGAAATGCTGACCAACTAAAGAGATAAGAATAATCAAAGGGTTATAAAACAACCTTTGAGGACAACCAAAATGTGTAAAGTTGTTTAGTGCAGATGAGTGGCATCTGAAGAATACTTTTATGGTCTTCAAGTATTTTAAAACACTACTGCACAAAGAGTAAATTCAAATAGGAAAGCTAGAAACCAGCCTAAAGTACAGCAACAAATATACATTATATATTAGAGGAAAGAATATCAAATGTTCTTAAAGACTTGAATAAATTGCCTGGAGAAATTCATATTTTTTAACACTGGAGATTTAAAAGAACTGGTAAGATAAAAATCTGTCAGGTTTAGGAAGAGCCAAACCTTCCCTGCAGGACAAAGGCATACTGCATAACATGTCGAGATCTCCTTGAGAAATATGATTTTTCTGTAATTTTTAATGTGTTTGACTCCTGTTATAACAGAGACGTGGAAAATGAAAAGGAAGTTTTTCTAGTAATATGTATGGCAAATCTAGTTTACTAGTATTAACATAAGACCTGTGGAAAATATTTTTTTTTGAGAATATCACTTCTTTGTGTAAACACTCCTTATTTTACCTTATATCCAAAACAGTCTCCATTTAAGGCAAGTTCAGTACAGTGCACTGAAATTCCTGAAACAAAGTGACAAAACTTGCCACAGGCAGATGTAAAAGAGAGAACAGCACCATGGAAGACCCAGAGGAGTGCTCTAAATTGTCGTAATAGGCTGAGATGGACAAGGATCCCAAATCAAACTGGATGCATACATGCATTTGCCAGTAGCTGTCTGTATCTAAAAAAGAAAAAAAAATAAGAGGAAAGGGGAAGTAAGAGCTCTAGTTGCTCTTGACATGATTTCATTTAACTTGCTAGGTCTCTGACCTTTCAGCACTGGTGGAAATAAAAGTGTAAATGTAACACTGAGGGGGAAGAATTCATGCAAATAATAACCTTTAAAGCCACCATGTGAGACTTTTTTTCTTATTATTTTTTTCTTTTTTTTTTTAAAGGAGAGAAATCTGATGATCCAATTATGCAAGTCATTAGGAAAACAACGCTGAAATTTTGTGGCTAATGGGATTTAAAGTTATATTGACAATGAAAACCAATTATACTTTAAAACTTTTTTTTCCTCCATCTGCAATTGCATTATTTTAATGAAATAGCATGCTAAACCTCAAGTAGCCAAAAGAATGTTAATTATGGAAATAGTTGAGTTAACAAAAGAGCCCCTCTTTTTCCATGACCTCATAATTTCACAAGCCTGAATAGAGGCATAAAATCATTCATTTTGCATCTAAATTGTTTGATGATGTAAATATAAAAACCTTTGAACTTTTCAGAACTCCTTCTTTAGAGTAAAATTTAGATTAACTTTCTTAAGAAGTTCAATGGAACTGGAGCTCAACTGCAGGATGAAAGTAATTCCAAGACTTGGGAATATTTAGATAATGACCCAATTCTTCCAGGTCAGAACCAATTCTAGTTGAACATATTATAACTTTTCTGCTTTAATTGATTTTTCCACTATCTATTTATCTTTCTAATTGGATAGTAAGGTACTAGGTAAAAAAAAAAAAAAAAAAAAAAAAAAAAAAAAAAAAAAAAAAAAAAAACCACACCTCTGCAAAATCCAAGCAGTCCATGTAAGAAATTTCAATAAGTGAAAGGACCGATGGGAAATTTTTTCAAGGTTACTGGATAATTAATAAGAGTCACAGAACTAAGAAAAAGTTTTAGTCAGTTGCTAGTGTAATCAAGCTAAGGGCAGAATAAAACTGTGATATCCTGAAACATAGCCCTTCCTGCAACAAGCAGGTTTTAGGTTTTAATGAGTTGAATACATAGAGAATAAAAGAATCATAAAATCACAGAGTGGCTTGGGTTGGAAGGAACTTTAAAGATCAACTAGTTCCAACTCCTGTGCCCAACTGGCCCAACTTTCTCTGGAAGACCTGGTTTATCAAGAACCCTGTCAAGCCAAGTCTTGAACAACAAGAGAAACAACAATTTCCAGCAGGATTGATTCTACCACTTTTCTGGACAAACGACTCCAATATTAAATCTTTCCCAAGGTGAAGTTTTCTTATTTCCTTAGTGAATTTCCCTTAAAGCAACTTGTGCCTGATACTTTTTGTGCTGTCAACATGCACTCTTGTGAAGTAAATGCCTCCATCTTCCACATAACTACCTTTCAGGTATTGGGAAATCATGATTAGACATCCCTGGAGCCTCCTGTTTTTTGGACTAAATCCTATTTATTCATGCTTTCTTCATATGACAAATCCACCAACCCTCCAATCCTCGTGCTGGCCATTTAGTAGATCAGCTTTAATTTTTAGACTCTCCCTTGAACTGGAGAAACTCCAAGTAGACATAATAGTTCAGGTATGGCCTAACAAGTCCCCAGACAGCATAATCATATCCCTTGATGCTCAGGATATGCTCTTGCTAATTCATCCCAGGATAGTTTGCCTTTGTTGTCCAAAGGAATGGGTCATAGGAGCGCCACAATCTTGCCTTGATCAAGAGCTGAGTGCCTGAGTGTAAATCAGCTGCAGACAGCAGGGCAGAGCAAACAAGTCCTGAGTGTAATGAGGCTTCATTTGGGCATGGATGGATCAGCAGTGGTGGGAGAACAATATCTGAAACCACTGGAAAGGGGCCCCAGGGTATCAACATGGACTGACTTGACTGGAAGTCTGTGACAACATCTGGCTACACATACACAGACACACAAACACCCTCCAGGTAATAAAGGTCATGGAGAAACATTTTTACAGGGACACCTGACACCACACACAAACAGGGGTTGCCAGCTGGGACCATTACAGACCAGTGCTGAAACATCAGTCAGTGCCTGAACTGCTGATACTGCCAAGGTGCTGGACATACAGACCACATCAAGAAGACAAGTTAAAGTGGCCTGATTGCTCTTTCCTTAACTTAACAGTGTGCAAGAATCAAAAATCTTACTAATTTGCCTTCAGCAGTTGTATTACATGAGTGAAAGAAGAGGTGTAGGCTTCTCTTCGGTGCAATTGCATTTCACTTTGCCAGACAAAAACTTCCCCTTAAAATGTGCTTTTGTTTGCAGCAGTATCAGATATCTTACACTATACTGTCTGGCATAAGATTTTGACTGTGAAATCAGTCACTTGGCTTCAAATGTTCATAGGGCTAAATTTATTTGAAAGCAAAATAATCCGGAGTGAATGTAAAATACAGAACAGTATTCATGCATTAGGAAAAAACATGTTTCCTGCTTGTCCATAGATCTTTCCTATGGATGTGGGCAAATTATTCATGTTTTTTTATGGCTCCCCAATCACCTCTTGAGCTGTTTACTGTACTGAAGTACTATGGAATTGGAATTATCTTTAAACAAAAGTAAGTGACCGTGCTGCTGCAGATATTGTAACTGGGTTCTGAAATACAAATAACAAATTGTAAAGGAAGCCATACAAATCACAGGGGTGAAAAAACTTTTCCTAATTTTTAAGAACAGTATGCAGAGAAACAAGTATTCAGCCAGTCCACCGCTAATGAAAAAATTATAAAGCCACTGGTAATTTATGTTGGAAGTGATTTCCAGAGGTCACCTAGTCCAACCCTCTCCTTCTTATTGCACCACTTGATGTAAAGTGGTCTCCTGTGTTAATAAACAAGTTCCTCAACACAGCCTTTAATTTTTACTCTTGCACTGAAAGATGTATCACCTCAGAGACTTAGAGGATCTAAAAATTGATGAGGACTTAGTAGATCCCTGTGCCCAAGCCTCTATGCAATGTGGTTCCTCCAGTAGCTGTAAGTTGTTAAAGATAGTTTTCCTCTGACATCAGAAAAGGTATTTCTAGCTGTGTCTGGAAAGAATTCCATTTGCAGAGACAGATTTTGTAAGATTTGGTAGAACACACCCATTTTAGATTTTTGTACCAATTAATCTGCCTCCTAAATTTACCCCAATCATTTTACATGCTAGGTCTTGCTGTCCCCATGTGCAGATCGTTTCACTTACAATGTGAGAAAAATACAGCTGGGAGAACACATAAAAAGTAAAGGTTCCTGGAAGTGGAAGGATTTGCTGAAATGACAAGGATGTACCAAGTACAACCCAAGGGAAGACTGAAAATCAAATCAAAATATATGTGACAGATCAGGTCTCATAATGCACAGCTGGGACATTATGGTGATCAGGACAGGGTCTGAAGCAGTTTTGAAGATAAAGGAAAAAAAGCCCAAACACACTCAGAGAACCTGGTAAACAGCTCACTTGAAAGAGAATAAAAGTCAGATGCTGTCTGAAGATCCCGTATTAAAAAGGCACTGATATACTGATGTACTAAACTTAGGACTGCTCAGATTTTTCTCCAAGGGGGGTTTCCTGGCACACTAGGAAGGGAGATGTGTGTCTTAAACAATGTCTGCAATTTATCACAAAAAATGCTTTGGTAGTGGTGTGGTTTTTTATATAGGTCATTCACTGGATGCAACATCAGGGACCATCCTTCCAGTCTCTACCCACCTGAAATTACTTATTAGCAGCCAAATAAAACACTTCTCTTTTTTCTAATTGAACCACATATTTAAATTACTTTTATACTTCTTTTCTTTACAAATACAAATATTTATTTCTTCATTCCAGACTAGAATGTGAACCTAGCTTTCACTGTAACAGCTATTTAAAATTCATATATTTTGATGGGAAAAAATAGGTGACAGCTGTTTTTAATATTCTTTTTAAGAGCACCTCTAACAACAGCTGGAGAGCCACAGCAATTTTGCTAGCCAAGAGAAGTAGATTGGGTTGGTTATTTCAGTCTCATCATCTTCATCTTTGATTTTAATAAGATATTTTGAAATGGTTTATTTTACCCAAAGAGCTTGTAATAACTCAACTAGGTATAAGTGTTCTCAATTCCTACTGAAACCAAAATAATGCAGATATCTTCTAGAAAGTTTCAGTATTGAAGAATCCAAAGCAATAATTTTTGTATCATGTATGTACTGAGATCCTAGACTCCTTGCACAGAAGCATGGTCCAGGAGAAGAGCAACATGAGCAAAGTAAGCAAGATCCAAGATGTAAGTAATACTGTCTTTTTCCAGCAGCAAAACAAATTTAAAATTCCATTTTATGCTAAAAATTCAAATAAATTTAACACTGCCTTAAAATATTTTTGTTCCAGGACACTTAAAAACCTCATTAAGAAAGTTTAGAGGAAACAAACAAACAGAAACAAACAAATCTGCCTGCAGTTCTTCATTGAGCAGCATAACAGGATGTACAAGTTCAGTGCCACTCACAACTCAGTTCCCAATTTGTATTAATTTAACTGTGCAGTCAGCTTAAGCCGCACTGCCCAGCCAATGGCAGAATGAGTCCTAAACACAACTTCATGTGGCTGTGTGGAGGAGGAAAGACAGCATCTCTCCAGAGCATCAATAAACACTGTTCAAGGTGAGTCTGCAAGGGCAGAAAAGATTAGCACAGGGGCATATGTTCTACCAACTATATTCCATGCTCTATGTGTACATGAAAAATAGAAGGATCTTTGCCCCTGAGGAGAAGAATTTAACAAAAATGGAAAATGTATTTATTCTTTCATATGTAATAGTATCCTGTCAATACATAAAGAGGGTTTTTTTCAGCACATCCAAAGACAGGTAATAGCTGTGCTTCCACATTCAGCAACACCAGTACTTGTGCTGAATCTGTCTCTGGAAGCTCAATCCAAGCCCGTGGGAAAGCTATCCAAATTATGGGTTTCAGCAGCCTGCGTCAGTTCCCCAAAACAGCATTGCAGGGAGCACAGTGCAGATGCAGGCATGAGCCAGAAATGGAAGGGTTGTGAGTGACTATCCTTTCATTGCCATTGCACAGAGATAAGAAATGCCTGAGATGGGTAAGGGTGCCAGAGCAACCCCTGCCTGCACCTCAGAGGTTTTTCTGTGCTACCAAACAATAACATCATTGCCAACAAAAGCATAATAAAGTTTGTATGACAGAGATGTATAAGCAGTGTTGTGCAGTACATTACAACTTAGTTCACTACTCTTTTTCTTCTGCACTTTGCTTTAACTCTTTTCTGAGGATCAATACCTGATCTGTGTTTTCACAGAACCTAATTAACCTTAGACCACATATGTAAAAACTTACAAGCAGTTTTAAGTAACTGCAGCAAGCTTTCAAAGAAAGTAGCTTATACTCTCCAAGTGAAACTCATTTCTATTCCCAAAGCAAAGGAGTGCATAGAGTGTTCAGAAGACAAATTTAAAGATGCTGTTCAGCAAGTCTGTATTTATTGCTACTACTCAGGTATCCTCAAATTAAGGACTTCAGCACAAACACTTCAGGCTAGTGCACCTCTTCTCTTACCTCTGGCAAGTCACATTTGAAGAGCACCTCTGGCTGGTGTTGAAAGTTTGGAAGTTAATTTACAGGAAACATTCTGTGGCCACTTGAGGCCATGGAATCTCCTTCCTCTAACTCCTGCATTTTACCTTCTCTCTGTTACAATCTGCCACTTAACAGTTGGCTTTCACTATTACGTATTTGCTTTTGCAAATTATTACAAATTGTAACTGCTTTTGTGGCTATAGTGCAAATTGTAATTGCTTTTGTGTACAGTATAACTAAAATTGTGTATGAAGCAAGGCTATCACAAGATATAAGTGTGCTTCCAAAAGTTGTATCACAAGATATGACTGCTCTTGCAAAATGTATAACCAAGACAGCACAGGCAGAGAACAAGATACCATAAAAGGAGAACACCAAGTCTAAACTGGCATCAGAAGACCACCCCAAAATGCCTCCCTGACGGACCCTCGGGGACTGTAGTTGTGGATTCAGGCAATGCTGTGGCAACCTGAGCTGCAGTTGTGGTAAAGGGGCTCCGAGAAATGTGCTAAGTCATTTGGGGAAGTAACACAATGCAACAGTGTAAAGCACTGTTTGCTAAAGAATTGGGTGTGCCGCTGGCTGTTGCCATCCACCCAGCACTGTTACTTTTGCCTTATTGATATGGCGCTTATTATCCCTTATTAAACTCTTACAATTTTGAGGAGTAGTCTTTGTTTCTTACAGCTCCAAAGCCTGGCCAATAAATGAGTCTTTCATACTAACAACAGCACAGAAAGTTACTATGGCAGATACACAGTTCAATCTTGGGATCATAGGGTTTTCAGGGATGATGTTGTGATGGCTCTCTCCTTCTCCTCCATACGTCCTTCTACCTTTAACTTAATGGAGACCCAATTTGGTCTTGTTAGGGGAACTATTTCCCATTCCTAGAGGATGTCACTAGACTTTTCAAATTTCACCATAAATTGACATGAATTTCATCTTTTTCACCACGTGAGCAGATGATGCAGGCAAGTATTCATCTGTAGTCACTTCTTCCCAGGGCTGAAGCAGAAAGACAGTGCCATGGCTGGAATTCCACACATAAAGACATAAAGGAGAAGGCAGAGAAGGAGGTGCAGAGGACAGACACAGCAGAAAGAAGGTCCTGCCTCCTTAGGATGGGGCATAACAGAGTACCAGAGAACATGAGAGTTGTTCAACAGCAGCCCCATTAGATCTCAATCCTTCCAGATTTTTAGACTGAAAATCCTGTGCTAGAAACACAAGCTAACCCAGGGAATAACACAACTTCTTCCTTTATGCAGCTTTCTCCTCCTCCAGGGTAAAAAAAACAATGTCAAATGTTCACAGAAGATGTTTGTGGGTTTCGTGCACATGTTCAATTTTTGGCATATATATAATCCTCTATGTATAAAATGCAGCTTTGCCACATTTCACTAAGAGAATATATACCAAGTGAAATGGGAACTTATAATAACCTTCAAAATAAAACAGGAATAAAACATTTTGTTTGTCGATACAGAAAGAAAGAACAGAATATCTGCATGTAGGAAAGGCTTGTTCCTTTCCCAAACTGAAGGAAGCTCTGTGCTGGGAAACAGGAATGGATATTTTATATACTCCAGCGCCATCTAGCCCAAGGAAATAAAATTCCACATTGAACAATGGCTGCTGAAGAACACTTTTTAGTGCTAAATGTTAAGTCCATAAATAATTTCTGACCCTGGATAAAACAGGTTTTGGCTTATTGTGCGACGTTTTAATATTTTTTTTCTACCCTATAAATGCAGATGAGTAGTATAGAAACTCCTGTGAGAGCCATCTGCCACAGGAAATAACTGGCATATGCTATTTTCATTATTTCTCATGCAAACTGAAACTTAAGATAACCTGAAATTATGCAATAAATGAAAACCCAGGACACATGCATTCTGTGGGTGTTTTGGCAGAAAACTAAGAAATTAAATAACAGGAGACAGGAAAATAATAAAAAGCAAAATTCAAATAATGAAAGAAAAGATCTTACCAGACTTCCCATTGTGAAAATTTGTTATAACCAGAAAAATCTATAGCGTATTATATTGTTTCTTTCCTTTTTTATAGAAATGTCAAATGAATTTCTTCACTATTCAATACAAAGTTCATTTAACTTGCACCAGTTTGAAGTTTATCTAAATTAAACATCTGGGTTTGGATAGAAGTGATTTTAAATCCACTAAGGAAAATAAGAAAGGCTTTCAGAATTCTAGAAAGCTTCTTCATGATGATGTTCAGTCTAGTAAATTCAAAATGTGATTGCAGGTCTTCTAAAATGTAAGTTTTCAAAGACCACATTGCTGATACTGTTCCACTGTTTTTCCTTCACAGTCTGTGTTCTGTAATTTCTTGAGGATTTCCAATTATAGCAAGTGAGAATTCATTTTAATATAAAGTAAGGCCATGTCTACTTTTGAAATTTATCACAGAATGAATCATCCTGTTTATTGATTACGAGAAAGCTTACATAACTACTTTATCTTCCACTGTGAACACCTCAATTTTTCTAGAACAGACCTGTTTCTTCAAAGAGTGTACTTGAGCTAGAAAATTATCAGGGGTACTTTTTTTTTTTTCCTTTTTTAGCTTCAGGCATGCTTTTCCATGCAAAGGGTAACCTAAATCCAGGTATGAGATGCATTCCATAGCAGTGTTAAAACGTGGTGCTCAGTGGGCTCTGAGAAAGCCAGCTCAGGAGTCAGAAACCATGGAGATCTACTAAAAAGGGTTTTTAAAGAGTCTAATGCAAGATTTTCTTCAGGTAATTAGAAACAACTTCAGAGCTGTTTATGAAGACACACTGTAACTCTTCGGCTGATGGATAAAAGCTTCTCTGCCAAGGAAAGACAGAGGGGTTGCTGCTGAATGAGTCCTTGACAGTGAGCAAACCCACAGGACTTTTAAATAGTGTATTTCTAGTTCCTTCATAATAGTACTAACAACACACTGGTGCACAAACGACCCAGCACTGTTGAAAAAGACTGGTCAGAAGGCTAAAAAACAATAAAAAGAATTCCAGCCACCAAATGAAAGCCAAACATGCATCAGCTGGAGGGACAGGATTTTCTTCTCGGCCTACAAGCTCATACCAACAGAAGTCAGTGCTCACAAGAGCTTGACACAAATGGAGCTTCCCTGGGCATGAATTCTGACCCAGGAACCCACTGTGGAGAAGCAGTACCATGAGGTTTCACAACTACCCAGATATATCTGTAAGCTTTTTTTTCCTCAGTGCACATACAATCCTACCTGAGGATCTTTATCACATACACCTAGCTAGCCACAGGTTACTCCTCCCTTTTACTGTTGCTATCATTGCTAGTCCACTTCAGTTAATTAAAAGACAATGACCAAATATACCAACAGGTATTTATTTGCCTTTATTTGATGGTCAACATTTTGTCTTTTCAAGCTAGAAGTTGTTAAGATGTGTGTGGTGCACATATAGGTGTTCATGTTTGTGTTCGTACGTTTGCAGAGCCAACCCATAATCAAAACAAGTCCTATAAATATCATCATATAATTTACTGTATTGCTGTGCCTTTGATACCCTCCAGCAAAAGATAAAATTTGTTATAAATCAATGTATGTGCAGCAGTTACAAGGTGCAAGTGAAACTTCTTAATAATTTTTGTTATTGCTACTTACAATGTTATCAAATAATTGCAATTAAATAGGGTCATATTTTTCCATCAAAAGTTGTCAATTTTAAGTACAAAATCTTTATACCATCACTTATCAGTTAGAAGTGCTGCATTCATACATTGTACTACTGTATCATTAAATATATATAATGTTATGTTGGATGGAAAGGAAGGAGGAGCTCTATTTTGCATATACTCAATGTCTAATTAGGTTTCATAATTAGGCTTTTGACCCTGCTTTCAGCTGGGAGCCTGAATTAGCAATTGAATTTCTGTTGGGCAGGTGACCCTATTTGCAGTGTCAGAGCCTGAGCTTGGAGAAACATTTCTTTGGGACCCCCTGGCTCACAGTTATGTGTTCTACTTGCTACGCCTCCCTGGGAGAGTCAATTAGGGTAGGATCAAGTCCCTCTTTCTTACACCAAGCTCTCTCCTATAATTTCAGAGGCCTGATAAGGCAGAGCATCAGAAATAAGTTTCATAATACATGAATCATAATATGATTGGGAAGAGGGAGGTGATTGTAAAGGGTTTCCAGGGAGAAAAGTCGTCTATATAACTTGACACCTAACCTGAGACTGACAGATTCTCCCTCTGCAGTCACAGAATCATAGAAAGGTTTGGTTGGAAGGGTCCTTGAAGATCATCTGGTCCCTTACCATGGGCAGGGACATTTTCCACTAGACTAGAGTTCTTCAGAAGCATCTGCTTTGCCTACTGACCACACAAGCACTTTAAACATTTACCTCAGGAAGACTTACTGATTAGACATCTAAAGCATATTATGAAGTCAGATCCCTGTGTGTGGTGGGTTTGAGTCTAGATTTTTTATCATCATATTTTAATTCGTATCTCTTATAGGCTACCAGCATCTACTTTTCATCACTTTTGACATATTTACTCATTGAAAAACAGGCAGAAATAGGTGGAAAAGAGAGAAAAGATAAGATGAAGCCTGAATTTAAATTACTTTCATGCATGAAAAATTGAACTTGCGTTCTCAACAGAGGCATCACCTCTGAATTTTGCCCTTAGAATTTACATTTTATCATCCTCATCAAGATCCGGAAAATGTTTCCCTTCTCTTCCCTTCCAAAACAACTCTAAACCTTGCAGCATAAAATATAGTATAGCCACCCAGGCACCAAGCATAATGAAATCTAGTAACAATAACTCAAATATGTGTCTCCTTGTCTGAGTCACTTTAGAGACATCCAGAAACATAAATATATGTTTTCCCTGAAAGGTAACAGTTTTCTCCCTTTTAATCTGAAATAAAATTCTGTCCCCATCTCCCAGGGAACTAAAGGTGACAATAAGAGCTTGACAATGTTCAGGAGATGTGCTTTTCACATTAACATTGCCAAGAACTGCACCATAAATACTGGGTATACAGAAAGTACATTCAATCATTATAGGAGGTGCAATTTAAAATCTGAAATTCATTCAAATAAATCAGTAAAAAGAGTTAAGGGGTCAAAATCTCCAAAACCTAAAATGTACTGCTTTTGGGTTCCAGCTTTATTTGCAAGGAATTCTAAAATCTACTGGAACAAAATATTCCTCTTAATGTTCTGTAAACCACTTATGAAATATCAAGCTTTGTTCCAGTAATCCTTCTTTTTCCTGTGCTACCCCCTTGCCAGACATCAAGGAGCTCATGCCAACTGTCTGTGAATTCACAGCTTATGAAGGGCAGGATTGGATGAGCGAAGGAAAATCATGCACAAAAGACAAATATATTACCCTCCCACAACCTCCTCTCCTTTATCATCACCAACACACAGTTGCACACAGAGAGCTGGGAGCCAATGTGAGCATCTTGGAATTATTTGAGATCTAGTACATGCTGTCAGACCTCTTGCTTTCAGCCCTGGAGGTCCTCTATTCTGATCCCCAGGAAATTTGATATGATGGCATACAGTGCATGCTCTCTGCTAGGTTTACTCACCATATTGGAAACCCCAAAGAAGGGCTATAAGGATATCGGTATCAGCCCTTGCCAAAGGCACCCTGTCATTCCTGCTGGCACACACTGAAAATGCCCAAAAATCTGGAGGAGTGCCATGAACTGCAGTAGAGATTCAGGTCAACATTCTTTACAGCCCCAGATGCTCAGTGGAAGAGTATAAGTAACACAGCAAGTATAGGATGAAAAACCTTACAAAAACCAGCAATGAAACCATTGGAGAGTCCTGAGCGAGTTTGTATCCAGGACACACATTTTAGAGAGCACAGTGAGCCAGCTGTCATTTCTGAGGTAGACCTGGTGACTATTTCATGAGCAGATGGGAAATGCCATGTTCTTTAGTGGACTGTTAACAAGAAAACAGCCTGAGACAACACTCAGTGAATTAATATTCACTCTCTACATTTCATAATAGGAGTCTGATCTTTACCACAAATATTAAAACCATTTCTATCAGTTTACCAGACCTACACACAAGACTTTTTACTTTAGCATCCCTATTCTTGAATGTCTCGTGCAAGATAATTGAGGCAATTTCCTAGTATCTCCTTTTAACAAAATTAGTTCCATTAAAAAGTGAAGATAACGATCTGAGGAGCAGAGGAATGTATGGCAACTGCTATAAAATATAACTGATTGATTTCTAGTTTCTTTAATAGACTGATCTAACATTTCTCATATGTCTATGTCTAACACCAGCCTCATTAAAAAAAAATGCATTGCCAAAGTTTAGCCCATTTTATGAGTCATAAATTTCAAGAATGACAATAGTTTCCCCACATACATCTTCTGGGCTGTCCTTATCAATGACTACCATGGGAAGTTCAGAAAAAGGAGTACAAGAATCAGGTGAAATGCAGAAAAACAATTCCCAACCTCCTGCAGTCCCACAGCATCAGGAAAATCTATCCTGTAGTCACCGCTCCATTCTCTTTCCTCTTGTAAAAGATACCATCAAGTTACATATTTACAAATATAGAACCAGCCCTATATCTACAAAAACAAGCCACAGATTTTAAAAGGCACCCTGATGACTCTCCTGGATCACTGAAAACATGGATAAGGATTAAAGCAGAATGAAAACATATTACAAATTGCCTTTGAAAGTAGTCCTTGGAAAAGTGCATTTGCAAATAAAAGCAAAGTGTGAGGAATTTCTAATTCCCTATCTCCCATTCAGTGTTCCCTCTTATTGAAACTGGTGCATCCAAGCACACACTCTGCCTCTATTGTCTGACATTCCCTTTCAGTCTCTCTGTGAAACTGAAAGGAATGTTCTTTTGATTTATTTTGGCCTTCAGAGCCTCTTACTAAGTACCTTCTAAAGTCCCTTCCTTCCTGTATACAGAAATGTTTCTTTTACCCAAAAAATTGACATTTTTTTCATTGGCACCGTACTTCTCTGTAGGATTGTCATGGTTTAATCCTAATCTGCAACTCATCCCCCTACAGCAGTTTCATCGTTTACTTCCTGGTGGGATGGGGGAGACAATCTGAAGGATAAATGTGAGAAAATCCACTGATTGAGATAGAAACAGTTTAACAGGGAAAGCAAAACTCATGCACACAAGCAAAGCAAAACAAGGAATTAATTCACCCTTTCCCATGGACCAGCAGGTGTGCAGCCACCCCCAGGAGAGCAGAGCCCCTTCACTTGTCACAGTGACTTGGCAAGGCAAATCCCATCACTCGGAACATCCCCTCTTCCTTTGTTCCCTCAGCTTTATCTGCTGAGCAAGACACTACATGGTCTGGGATATCCCTGGGGTCAGCTGGGGTCAGCTGTCCCAGCTGTGTCCACCCCAAGTCCCTTTACTGGTGGGGTGAGGTGCAGAAATGGCTCTGACTCTGTGGAGGCCCTGCCCAGCAATAATGAAAACATCCCTGTGTTATCAGCACTGTTTTCAGCACAAATCCCAAACAGCCCCGCAGCAGCTACTATGAGGAAAATTGTCTGCTTCAGAGAAAACCAGCACTTTTCACAATATTTTCTATTTTTTAAGCAATTCTAAATGAATGAAATGAAAAACAGGCATATATAAGAAATTTAGGGTGCTTTCAACATAGCATACATGCTACTGCGTTGTAAATGAGCATTTTATGAAACGAGGCAGTCCTATTTGATTTTGGTTGCAGCTAAAAGTAAAATAAAGCCATTTCCTGGTTGATTTCAGTTGGAATTGGAGATAGCTTTTCAATATGACCCTCGGCAGTGCTCAAAAAGTGGGGGAAAGAGGCAGATAAGGCACTGAATGAAATAAATGGATCCAATCTGAACTCAGTTACTTCGTAAGTTGATAGCACAGTGGAAAGGCAATGCACAACCAGTAACCTCAGCCATAAGAAACTTAATGATGGATGAAAATCAAAAATGTCAGGATGCCTGTTTATCTATGAGAATTAGAATCCTTTAAACAAGTTATGAATGAAAGGCATGTAGCTAAACTGGATTTTAAGCCAATTAGAAATGAATGAAAAATCTAATTTAAATGGCCATCATCTTTCCCTAATATTAGAAAAACAATACTTTCTACATTTTATTGGAACTGAAAAATTTATTGTGACACCTGAACAGGACAGCTATTTTATACTAAAAGACAGTTTCCTCTGCTTAGCATAGTCAAACCCAACACTCAATTTTGAATTTTATTTCCTGTTGGTGAATCACTCATAATTTTAAATTGTTCCTATTACATCCTATTACATAATGGATGGATTAAAAGAAATTATTGGCATAATCAACAAAAATAGTTTGGACTTTGCTGCACCATTATATCTAATACAATTCTGTCTAATAATCAAAAAAAAAAAAAAAAGGGAAACTGTTAACCTGCATGATGCATGTTAGCAATAAGGTTCTGGACTCCTCCACACCTCTGAAAAATTACATATCATATTTTGGCTGTGTAATTGAGTTCAGGTCTAGACTGGGACATCTAAATTACAACTTTTGGACATCAGCTGGCCCTTATATTGTGCCAATCTTAAGAGTTGCACTGCCATGTCCTCTAAAAAGCCTCAGGTGAGACACAATTCAGGTTATTAACTTCTTTTTCTCCATTCCTACACATGTTCATGAAGAGTGCAGTAGAGAGAAGCAAAAGAACCTCTGAAGACAAAGACTGTCACCTCCTGGCCTGCCACAGAGGTGGCTGTCCTCTTCAAGGGCTGGCAAGAGGATTCATGGGGACAAAATGCACGTTTTTGAACCAGGAGGAGAGGAAATCTTTATGACTTTATACTGCAGCCACTACACACAACAGCAAAGAAACAAGTCCTTGAAGCTTTGCTGATCCAAAGGTTGGAGTTCAGTGCAGGACATCAAATGGAGAGGTAAGAGGCAGCCTTCTCTCTTCGTCTCTCTGCGGGTGGACCACTTATGGAAGGTATTCCACAAGCAGCAGCAACATGTATGTAGAGTCATACTTTCCTATTATAGTGATAGAACAAGGGGAAAGTTTTTAAACTTAAAGAGGAAAAGTTTAGATTGCTGTTAGGAAGACAAACAGGGACTGGTGAGCCACTGGAACAAGTTTCTCAGAGAAGATGAGGATGCCCCATCCCTGGAAGTGCTCAAGGCCAGGTTGGATGGGGCTTTGAGGAGCCTGGTATAGGGTAAGGTGTCCCTACTGCAGGCCTGAGAGATTTTAGCCTGCTAGCAGCTGCTAACTTTTTCCCAAGTAAAAAATTCTCAAGAAAGTTTCTTCTCAAAACAATCTTGACAACCAAATATCCTTTCTCAAAACAATCTTTCTCCAGGTGGCGTTTTGCTGTTTCTCTAGTTTAACTGATGGGATTAGAGAGGTGTCATTCCTATTCACCAATCATGTTAAGTCTGTAGAGGAACGCCTTATAAAAAGTAGTAAGAATTAGAAAATAAAACCTTCTTTTTCTATGCTCTTTGCCTTCTGAAATATTTGGAGTCTTTCTTTTGTGTCCTACAGCGACACCCTGCCATGGCAGGGGGGTTGAAACAAGATGATCTTTAAGGTAGGTCCCTTTCAACTCAACCCTTTCTATGATCACCTAATGCTGTTAAAACTTATGATATTATGGGGGTTTCTGTGACAAAAATGAGAGCAGAGAAATATCCTTCTGCATCAGAACTGACACACTGCTTTCCTTGGAAGCAGTTATTGCACATTTAAAGCAAAAATGATGCCACTAATAGTATTCCTGATCCACAATTAAAAAGGTTTTTAGAATTGCTGGGGCCTATGGTATTACATTACACTGAATTATTTTAAGGTCAAGCGGACACTGTAAGATTTATTATTGGATCTGACCATGGCTTTGTTTTTTGCCAAAAACTAATATAATAAACCATCTTTCTTTCCTCCATTGGCTCTAATATGATAAATTTTAATGGACACAGAAAGACCCATATTATGCTATCCTCAGTATCTGCAATATCACTTAGCAGAACAACAGGTGAATCTGTTTGAGAGTAAATAGGAAAATAATGGGTTTTTTTAAAATACGAACTCCAAAGCATAGTCATTAAACAAATAAAATTCAAAAAAAAATTTGTTTGAACAGTTTATGCTGTCACCCAAAGGAAAATTTCATATTTCCATTCCTCAGGTGCCATCAATTTTTTCCTCACAAAATTAAAAAGTATGCATTTTCCTTCTGAAAGGAAATACAAAAGCAAAACCTTGCAAGAATACTGCCATTTGAACAACTGTGTAAAAATTTTTCCCATTCATAACATAAGATTGCTTTAGAACTGAATGGAAATCTTCAACACGAATGACAAAGTGTTTTACTTTAATTCCAAATATGTAGCTCTTTACTCTTGTCAATTTGCTAGCATGGCACTTCCTTGTTTTCTACTGAGGACTTCTAACCCTGCACTAGGAGCACTTTCCTGGAATAATAATTAACACTTCTAGTCCTTGAAGAAGCTGTATGGGAGTTAAAAAGAAAATAGAAAAAAAATTTTCAAAAAACACTGAAAATCTCCCAGAAAGTTCTTATTATCTAAAAGTTAGCCATTGTTTCCCCACTTCAGTTTTTTAGGAATGATGTTGAATGAACAGATGTTCCACTACATAGTCTCTTAACATGCCAGATATTGATAACTTCTAAAAAGATATTTGAAAGTTTGATACTTATGCAGCTTTCATTACCAGCATCCAAGTCTCAGAGTGCTCAGTAGTTTGTTCCCTGCAGGAAAGGGTAAGCAGGGCTGATCTGCAGGACATGGAAAATTGCTGGAGATCCAGACTACAGAGCACAGTCAGGGGGTAGGAGGGTGCAAGAGGAGGAAAAGACAAGCCAAAATCCAGCTTTTATTGACAGCCTTCAAAACCACCATGCTGCCTTTGTCAAACAGTACAGAAAACTGCATGACTCACTCATGAGTCTTTGTGTACACAACAGAAGAAAGGAAACAGCCCAAGGGCAGGGAGACAAGGATCCTCACAGCAGCAAAAGGTTGTTTTTCAATTATTTCAGGCTCCAATCATTTTTCAATTTTTCAGGTTCCTATCAATGTTTGAAAACAAAAGAAAATTAAATGAAAGAATCAAGAGACATGGAGAAAAACAAAAAAGTTTGGGAGATATGCAGAAGGTCCTCTTATGTGTTACCCAGATTCATGCTTGGTGCTCTGCCACCTGCCATAGGTTGGATGTTCACAGCTTCTGAAAAGAATCCCTCCAATTGCTGTCACATGCAGGACCTCAATAACTGTTGGTTTAGATGAACCTGGGGCTTTCAGTTGATGTGAAACTTCCTTGTAGAGAACTTCATTGTCTACCAGTGCAAACTCACAGACTGGAACACATAGAATCTCTTCCAATGTCCTACAAGTGGAACGTTAAAACATGGTTGGATAAAGCAGTACTTGCTCTCCATGATTCCTTGGCAGCTGGAGACCACTACAGTAACATCTCCACTCCTTAACCTCTTTACTACTTGAAACTGTTCTAGAATCACAGTTGTGAGATAGGAAAAAGGCTACAGAAAAATAGATCTCCATTTATCCTTCTTGAGCAGCACTGGAATCACATTACTACTGAGCTGTTTTTCTAACCTTATCAGGAGTTTTAAACCATTCCCCTGATCACCAATTTTGTTGCACTGAGCACTGCAGAATACACTTAGCATATGCAAGGCTAATTAAAAAAAATTCTAATTAGTACATTTCTGGTTTTGAATCCATACAGCATCATATATTGAGAATTAATTTTTTTTATTAATTATGCATTGGTATTTGTCTCAGGTTATCACCAGACAATCTATGTAAAATATGATATCTGGTTAAAGATAGGTCACCTATTAATTAATAACATTGTGACCAAACTAATGGATGGAGGTCTTAGTAATTCATAATAACAGCATTAATGAGAGCCATGACTTGCATTAAAAAAAAATAGTATTAATGTGTACTTTGAAAAAAATAATGGTATTAGGGAAGCATTCTTTTACTGTCATCAAGCCTGAGCCTTGTCATAAACACAGGTTATCTCGTTTTAGGACAACATATTACCAGCTACATTCTTTTCTTGATGCCTAAAGACCTACATTCTCAGCCTAGCGCCTTTTGAGGAGGGAACATGACCTGTTTTATCTCTCAAGTTCTATCACTTATGTTTATTTGTAGAGGATGGGACAGAAGTATTTAAAAAGCAGTGAGTGCTGTTCACATTCTTCAGTGTTGAAGTTCAGAATGATGTCAATGTAATCAGCATTCTTAATTATGTCCTTGAAATGCAAGAAGTTTGCAAATCACTTAGATGTTAAAAACAAAAGAAAGGGAAAAAATTGGCAATGGGTAATTTGAAATAAGAATGCATTCCTTAGATAGAAACCCTAATTTACAGAAGGTCCTGATTACAGCTGCCTTAGCAAGACCTTGCTTAAACAGAGAAATGATTTATGTGTGGCATGACCTTGACAAAGCTACTCCTTCTGCAAGGAGAAAATTGAAAATTAATATCTGGCAATGACACATTAGTGCTAAAACTCAGATCTGTGTATCTGGGATCCTGTCATTGTTTTTTTTTTTTCTTTTTTTTTTTTCTTTTTTCTTTTTCTTTTTTTTCTTTTTTTTTCTCCTTGGGGCAGGGAGAAAATGTCTCCTGAGTTTCATTCGTTTAAGATTCAAATCGCTCAAGTACAGAGCAGCACTGGAAGCTGCTGAGCACACTGAATTTTTCCCACCATCACCACAATCGTTTCCTTTGGGAGATGAAGATTTGGCTCTTCTTCCTGCAGAATCACATCTTTAGTAATAACTTATTTGATCCAGCTCCTCATGAAGTCAAGGAGAATCTTTCTCCTGATTTCAGTAGGACCATATTAAGCTCTCAGTACATTTAGTAGGAGTTTCCACTCCTATAAATAATGTGGGGTTTTCCAAGGTATTAATTTTTTGTCTTTTGTGTTGCCAGATGTTTCAAATTGAAGAATTCTTTTAGCTGTTGCTGAAGTCAGCGGAATTCACAGGAGGTGCTAAGCTGAAAGTTCAACACCCCATCTGTACCCTGCCTTTTGTAGCAGCCATAAAAATTTGCTAGGAGACTGGATTATGACAGTTTTGTGCAAGCAGATATGCTTAATGACTCTTTTAGCTAATCTCCACAATTGCCTCAGTACACAGGATGTGGTTCTTAAAAATACTTGCCAGTGTGCACAGCAAATACCTTAAAAGTTAAAAATCTCTAATTAAATACATGAAACAGGGCTTTGGGGAAACAAAAAGCCCAGCATCCAATTAGTGTCCTCTAAAATCTGAGGTAGAACAAGATCATCATATTCTTCCCCAAGGTAGCTCACATATTTCTACCATTTTACACATCTCATAATAATAGACCAACTGAGTGAGAAATAGAGTAACAGTGGGCAAATCACAGATAATGCTCCAGGAGAATTTATGACAGATTGCAACATAATTCCACCCTTTTGTTTATTTGTTTGTTTGCATTTTAGTTGTCTGACACTTTCACAGATCCATTTTTAATTCAAAAAATATTATTTGTTCCTTTAATTGTTTCATAAAATATTTACCATGGTCTGTTTAAATAAAGGAATGACATCATGCATAAAAAATGAAAAATAATGTGCCTGTAATAAGCTAGAGGTTACATTTAATGAAACAATGCCCATAAATGAAATTTCACTGTGAGTGCTGATGATGCTCATTTCAGATGAATGCACTTTGTATTTATTAGTTTTAAGCATGTTCATCCTCAGCTTCTATAATCAGAATTACAATATCCACTCAGATGAGAAAAGTAATTAAATCATTAAGACATATTTTCTTAGGGCTGGGTGATCCTGCAGATATGCAACAGTTGGCTGTCTCCTGCCTTGAGTCCTTACTGCAATAGATTAATTGTTTTCTCATTATTTTCCAGAGAGTATCTATCCTCACAGCAATAAGCAGATACAGTCTGAGAAAAGGCCAAGTGCCTCACACTTACTTCAGTAGCATGTGTGTCTATCTTTGGGCTACCAGCACAAAAGGCAGCAGACTCCTTTTATGAATAACTAGGGAGAGGGACTTCCCACAGCATACTTGAGGCACGACTCAGGAATGGCTTTTGGACAATGTCAAGGTTTTGTAGACATTTGACTCTGACTACATTTGTTCAACCTATACTCAGCGGCATCAGATGCAAAGTTGTACATATAGAATTCACTTCACATGGACAATTTCAGTAGAACTCCACAGAAAGGTAAATTATGAAGTCTTCATTTATATATTCAAGTACACATCCTTACTATGTTGCATTTTTCCAGCACATGCCATGGAAAAGTTCAGGAGATTCATAGTCCTTTAAGGTTTACATAAGCACTATAAATTATTTTAGAGCCTTTTGTCCAGGATGCACCATGCTGATTAAGAATATTATCCTGTGTCCCCTCATAGCATCAGCCCTGTTCCACAACAGCAGAAAGCTTCAATCCTTTTTTTAAGTATGTTAATAGTGAAAGGAAAACACTGAACTGATTCCTGTGAAGATGGTTATATGAATAGTATGGATGAAGAAAAGGTGGAGGCATTCAAAGTGTTGTTTGCCTCAGTCTTTAATAATATTTACAGATCTTGGGCTGCCCAGTCTCCTGAGGTGAAGAACCATGAATGAAGAAAAGAGAATTTTCCATTTGTGGACATTGGAATTGTGCACCATAATCATAATTCTTCCAGTGATGGTTAACTTCTATGGAAAACCTATGAGATTTATAATACTGATGTGCTTTAATCATTACTATTCTACATGACCATGGAGGGTAAAACAAAAAGAAAAAAAAAAATATGCTCTTAATATGGTATTAAGGTGCTAAAAGCAATATTAATGCAGATAGCATGAATATTGTGTAGTTTTTCTTCTAAGTGCTAGGCTGGAAATGTTTTCCTGTGCCACACAATATTTTCAATTGTTTAAATATTCCAACTGCATATGAGGACAAGATAAAATTATGTGAGGAAGAGAGGGGAGAGAGAAAAGGCTGGCAGACATGCACTCAAGCAATACAGTAAGACCATTGATTGGGGCTTGAACTTAGATGAATGTGCTACTGTCCACACCAGGAGCTTGAACCAAGCATATTGAAGGCTTGGAAGGGCATGTTCTTCAGTTTCTGACCTATTGGGTATCCTGTGCAGTGTCTCCTTTGGAAGAGACACTCCCTTCTGAGCCTAACAAGACATTTTCCAATAAAAGAGTAATCAAAATTTAATTTGATTCCCAAAACAGCTCTGCTTGCTATGTTTTGTCACTAAAAGCAGTAAAAATCTACCATATTTGACTGGAAAAACAGGAAATTGGAACAGTTTCAGAAACTTTCTTTTGTATAATATTTTAACATTTCAGTGGCAGGGAATTTGAAAGTTAATGGCAGCAGATTACAAGTATTTTGTTGGCCTGCTAAGAAAAAGAAAAGCAAGGGGAAGAGCCCTTGCATAATAAGTTGATTTTTAAATGTTCCAGTTTGACTTTGAAGTTCTCCTTTCAAGGAGTTGAATGTTAGTCAGTAAATTTACATTTTCTGTGAGCTTTGTGTTAAACTAGGCTAACAAAAAATGCCTTTTCAATCATGGATGACTCTATTTTTATTTTTCCGTTAAACTAAGAAAACCACTGATTCCTTCTATAAAAGAATCTATGTGTGAAGATCCGAGTTTCAAGCTTTGAACATTTTGCTGCCATTCTGTTAAATTTTTTCTTTAAATGTAGATGTATATACTCTTAAACAATGGGAAAAGTGTTCTTCCAACACAAACCTGTATGTCAAAAACAGCAGAAGGAATTGTATTTCAAGAACTGTATCAGCTCCTCAAATGTACTATTTTCTCAGGTACATATCAGCATGAAAACTGGCAAGCTCCTAAATGAGAGTTTCAGAAAGATATCCAATTTTTTTAGTCACTCAATTACTACATCTATGACCACTGGCTTCTATTAAAGAAGAGCAAGATGCTAGCGAAAATACTTACATTAGAGAATACGCCATACTTTTAGTCATCATTTTGACATCTGATAGAAACAAGGCATTGCTTTGACAGTGAAACTATAAATTCAGACCATTAGAACCTTGTTTCTGATATTAAAACAAGAAAATAACATTTTTATGGGGACAGAATAAGTCTATTGATCAATATGCACCAAAAAGGTGATCTTCCAAAGAGAAAAATAATTTCAAACCGATCTTACTACAATATCTCTATGTTACTTTGTCTTTCTTAACTCATGTTTAAATATGCTAATTTGGATTTACCTTAAACCTTTTGTAACTTGCAAGTAGTTTATCTCTGAGGTTTTAAAAACCTCAGAGATAACTAAAAAATATCACCTTTTGGGGAGACACAGATATAACTAACCTCTGTTGATAATTTTGGAATTTGACAAAAATATTTTTACATTTTGCGACGGAGTGAATGACTTATATTGTGATGACAAAGAGTTTTAAGATTGGCCACTATTTTAAATGCTGTGAACCTCCTCATGATTCACCACAGTAAAAATTCTTTATGATCTTTTTCCATATTTTTGAGCTGCTGTGATGAAGCTGTTACCGTTGCAAGGTAAGAAAAGCTACAAGAACAAAGGAACATTCAACTGGAGTATCTACAAAGGCTGATCTACTCTAACTTGACCAAAAGCAATGAAAAATAGATGGTTAAAGGGTTAAAAAGGGAGAGAACACAAGGAAAACTGCATGTTGTTGGAGCCTTGCACAATAACAAACATAATAGACCAAGAAAATCTAATTGTGATTTGGAAAATAAACCTGAATCCGTGTCCATACCTTAGTGTGACTGAGGAATTCTGAGAGTGGACAGCTGTGACTGCCATAGTAATAAATTAAGCACTTTTGAAACATGTAATTGGAAAAAAAATCTTATAGTTTTTCCTTCAAGAAAAACCAAAATGATGACTCCCCAGATTCCACTCTGGAAGGTTCCTGCCCATTTCCCTTTCTCCCAGTTGATAAAATGTTTCCATGGCCAAAGCTGGAAAGTTGATAAATTCCACCAATGTTTTCTAAAATGGAATTTCCCATCAGTTCTTAACCACAAAAACTTTGTGGACTTGCCTTTTTGTTTTGATTAGGGGTTATTTTTGCAAAAGTTTTTTTCAAGGGAAATAATTTCCATTTTCTCATCAGTCCTAATAAGAAGTATCCTGTGGCTTAAAATATAAAAAGCATTTCCTTTCTCATTAGTGTCTACAACATGAAAATGTGCATTCTGTATCATTCTTCAATCTTTCTACTGATATAAGTCCAGACAGAGACAGAGGAAAATTGAAAATGCTGATACCTTAACTGAAGAAGAAAGCACTGTATCTGGTGTGAAAATAATATTTTATATAATAGCGGTACGAGTTTCTCCACAGTTTTGCTGAGGGTCCTTTGTGAGGCTATACTTATGCAGCTATGTTGGGATTTCACTCATATTTAGTCTGAACTGCATCCATATGTACATGACAGGCAACACAACACTTTCATATTTCTCTTTAAACTTTAAAGAGAAATATTACACTCAGAGTGAAGAAGCAATAACTGAAATATTTGGTCGGCAAATTATTAATTCAATAAGTTCTGCCTTTATGCTCATAAATGTAGTGTTCAGAAAGATTAAAGAAGACCATATTCATACTTGCTCAATAAAACAGTTGAATCACACCAAGCCCTAATAACTCTATTTGAATTCTTTTATTTACAATTTGGTGACATTATGGTACAGGAAAACTAGAAAGTATTCTTCAAAATTTCAGAAGTAGATCACCTGAAAATTTAGAGAAATATCTTCCAAAGATTGTTTGATCTGTATTTAATTGCAATGGCTGGCTGTATCAGCTTGAAAACTAAGACTTCACTATTGCACATTCATGAATAGTTATCCATATCATGCAATAAATATCATTACTGCTTCCTGACTATGTGACCTAATTGTGCTAAACTATTTCCCATGTGGGTAAAAATTACAGCATAAATTAAATAAGCCTTTTGTGAAGGTATACACTTTACCAGCTCCAAAGAAAGTTTTACTTGCACAAATGTTCCCAGACAATAATGGGAGAACATGCTGAACCGAAATCTATCTGGACAATTTTTCAGCAGCAGATTTCCATACTATCCAGTCATCCCTGTTAGTTTGTGGTGCACAGTGTCTGACAACTGAAAAAAATGTAAATTGCTCTATACTTGTTATGAACACTCCTCCAGATTTTGTTCAAAAGCTGTAACAGACTGGGCTGCTCAGCATAATTTTTTGAAGCATTTGCAAAGCTGGTATGAGATCCTGCCCTCTTTCCATATGTATACCCCTCGTTTGATTTCCATGGCAGAAATGCCCATTTAGCTACATGAAGGAAGTCATTTAAACTCAACTCCATTCCCCTCATCTCTATTTTTGTCCCATTATACACACACACTACACAGAAATTTTCAGTATTGGTTATTATTTATGGAGAGCTTTCAGGATTACCTTTTACAGCTGATTTATAAAAGTAATCACCTGCCTCAGACCAAAATGTAGCACTTGAACTTAAAATGCTGCTTCTGATTTGAAAGATGTCATCTGCTTGAATAAAATCCTTCATTTAAAGCACAGAAAATCTTTTTGCGATAGAAAGAAGTTCCAAATTAATTTAAAATTCAGAATATTTCTTTTATTGAGCCCACTTAAATATGTACACAGTTTGCATTGAATAAATTTGCATATCTTTTAATTAATTTTATGATGAGATATGTGCATTGTAAAAACATATATGCACATATTATTCCATTAGCTGTCATTTGAACCTGTAATACTCAGGGTTCAAGGTAGGTGTTGTTCTTCGAGTGCATGCTTATGAGAAAACTAGATGCCACTGCAAAGAGAAGCATTACACCATGCAAAATTGACTCAAGCAATGTAAAAAACATGCTCAAAATCTGTCTCAGAGATATCAAGGGCAGCTTTCAGACCTTGCACAGAGTTCTGCTCTGATGCTCTCTGCTCTACACTGCCCTTGGCAGAACTGCAAGCTGCCTGCCTGGGAGAAGGGACAAAGCACGCCATCTCTGAAACAGGAAATTTTTGATCTTCACTCCCAGCTTTTAAGCTGGTACCTTCCCCTGCTAAACTCTGGGAGTGTTCCAATGGCCACACCTTCATTCTTACTTTATTCTTGCCTGTTGCTTTGGGAACTGACGAATCATCCAAATGGTAGAAACTACCCTTTTGTCATAAATCAAACAGGCAATTCAACTGTACAAGTTTTACATGTGGCTTATTTTTCTTCTCTATAGAGAAGTCTGCATTTATTATATAACAGAAGGTGGCATTCCAGATTGTTTGCAGGATATAGACACAAGGGTTTAGTTTTTAGCACACTTCGTAAGTATTTTGCATAGACAGATGAAGATGCACAACACAATGTAAGCAAAAGCAACATTTCATGCCTTCATTCCATAATTAGGCTTAGCTCTTAACAAGTCGCATTCTAATTCCCACCAAGCAAGTATGAAGAGGGCATCTGATCTCAAATACCTTATTCATGCAAAGAATAGGTTCAGCTAAAGTGCAACAATGAATAAAATATGGGAAACGTATTTCTGAAAGGTTATTTTACTGTGTCACTAAGTTAATTCTGGCACAAGATGACTCAAACCATCTGCAGCTTGAACAAGAAGAATTAAACATTTTGACAGGCCTGAAACCTCATACTTTGATTTTCCATTTTTTAAAATCCCAGTTTAATTTCACCTCACTTTTCCCTTTTTTTTTTCCCCTAATGCTCTCCCTGCCATTATCTCTCCATTAAATCCAAGCGCTGGAAACCCCCCACTGTGTGACACTTTCAACCAGAGGTTGCTCAGGTTGAAATTAAGTACATGGTAGTAATTCACAGTCTTGCTTAGAACTCAGGCTCCAGAACTTTTTGCAAGGCTGACTTAGAGCAGCCTTAACATATTACCCATGTTTTGTGTGGGTTTGAAATGCAAATGTTTACTTTCTACTGTAACATAAACATGATTTGTTATGCAGGGCACTGACATTTCTTATCATACCTCTAAGAAATGGTATAACTGCTGCTCTTAAACACATTTCTTAACACCAGGATGCTTGAAATTTATACTTTGGATAACAACAATGTACTACAGTGAATGCATAAATCAATATGCACTGATCCTCACTTGAAAATTTAGGCTGTAATTCAGGAAAAAAATCTGCACGACATTCTTCTGTTAAAGAAAGCATTTCTATATTGTTCACTATGAGGATGGAATTCCTAATGCACTTATAATGTTAGAGTGCATCACTGCATCCCAACCGTATGGGTTTTTTTCTTTGTCCCTTTTCCTTGCCATCTGCCTTTCAGTGTTAATTACATTTATCTGTCTAAAATTTTGCCACATGCTGCATTTTTTATTCAGCCAAATGATACAGTGCACATGCATTTTACTGGCGAATTTATGGCTAGAGGGCCCCCTTTTTTTTTCTGTCCTTTATGGAGAGGAACAGTTCTAGTTTTAATGCTTTGGCACATGAGCTTTAATAGCATCCATGCATCTGCTCCTGAGCTCCTCACTTAAGCTCCCTGTGTACCATCCAAGGCGGAAGCTATAATGCAGAGAGTACATTTCTCACCACTCCATTTTCACACTTGCTTCTCAATCCTTTTCGTTACTGCTGATCATAGTTCTAAAACCTGACAGTTAACTGAAGATGCACAAAAGGCTTCTCCATCAACAAAAAGGCCCAGGCTTTCAAACAGTGAGATGAAGCTCAGATCCCAGACACCGTCCCACCCAAAATTAATGTCTTTAAGAGGCTTAGCCTTTCCTACTGTTGAGTTTCTGGGCTCTGTAGGTGTGAAATTGTTTCTTTATGGTACTCTACTTCCAACCTTTAAACACCAACATTATAAATATGGAGGGAAAATAGGAACAGGCTTAGTAAAACATTTTTGGGCAAATAATTTTATTTTTCTATTAAAATCTGAATTACATTATTCTAAGGTTTATTTGGGGGTTTATTATTTTTGTGATTGTTGCTTAATCTGTAGCTGATAGATCCAAAATGTTTTTCCAAATTGGATGCAATTTGTGCACTAAATAAAATGGCAATGCACAGTTTTAAGAATATTCCTTAAATGTATAGACCAATCCAATAATAAGTTTTAAGGAATAAAGTCATTAAGATTTTGTAACTTCAACCAATTATTTTTTTTTAACTATTATGTACTTCTGTTTGAATTTAATCACTTGCTAAGCAGCTAAATAATTATTTCAAGCTAATGAGAATTAGTTTTGAAGTTGTTAGTATTAATGAGAAATCACCATATCCATAGTAATGTTGCATAGTACTAAATATTTGATACCTCAGTTCACATTACTGCTTGGAGGATACTAACAGCAAACAAAATTATTAGTTTCATTTTGTCAGATATAGCACAAGTTTTCACGCTTTTTAAAAGCAAGTATTTTGAAATGAAAATAAAACTATACTTCATTACGACAACAAAAAAAACCAAACCAGACTCCAGATTTAGAAACATAATGCTTTATACTTGTTTTAAGCCCTTAAGAGAAGGAAGGACAGAATCATAAGAATTCAGTGGCAACCTGGAGTACTCAGCACTTCCTAGGAGATTTTCAGGTCCGTTCAGGCATAAGCCCTAGATAAATTGCTTCTTTCTTTCATGCAAGATCTGCTCTGTTCTCTTCCAAGAAAAGGAATGCATTTTTTTGCACCTTTCAAGATCGAGCTAATTGTTCCTGTTCTTTGGAATGTTAAATCACTTTCCATTTTGTTGTTTTTGTGATGCATTTGGTGTGGTCAAACAGCTTTTTCATACAGCTAACAAGAATGATTTGATGGCACTTCTCAGGCTGCCAAAGGTTTCACAACCCCTAGCATCTTAAAATTCTGGAAAACATGAGCGTGAATGTTTCCGGTCCAAACAGTGTTACAAGGACAGCACAGGAACACAAACAGTGAGCTAAGTTCTCCTCTGTTTATAAATCACCCAAATTCTCGCTGCAAAAGAAATCTGCTGATTTACACCAGGTGAGAATATCTGTAAAATTAATGTAATTACCTTTTGATATCGTTATCATTTTTCTTTTAATGTTCTATGACTTAATGATAAATGCACTCTCATCTCTTTCTATGCAATCTGCAGGAGTTTATCCCTCAATATCAAATGACTCTCAATATACAGTTTAATGATATTATTTTTTTTTCTTGTGATCCAGACAACATACCTGGGAATAGTGAACTTGCAGGTTCTGTAATTTTCTGAGGTTCAGCTTATTCACCTTTGTGTTTCTCACATCTTATGGATGTACCATGCTGTCTTTGGTGGTCCTAGACAAGCTTCTCAGGGCAAAATTTTCCAGGCAGTGTAATTTTTACTTTTCAGTTTATTTGTGGTTGCAGGCTAACTCTGGCCAGCAGCTGAGCCCCACACAGCCACACGCTCGTTCCCCTGCAGCAGGACGTGGGAGAGAATCACAAGGGTAAAAGTGAGAAAACTTGTGGGTTGAGATAAACACGGCTCAATGGGAAAAGTTAAAAATAAAGGCAAAAAGAAGCAAAGAAAAACAAAACCAAGGGGGGAAAAAAAATACAAAAAAAGCTGTGCTAAAATCCCAATCTCCCACCTCCAGCACAACAATGCTGGCCAGTTCCCACACAATAGCAGTCCAGACAAAATCCCCCTCACTCTGCTTTTACTGCTGAGCATGATGTCAAATGGTGTTTGGTCAGCTGGGGTCAGTTTTCCTGACTGTGTCCCCTCCCATGTTCTTGTGCACCCTCAGCTTCCTCTCTGGGGGGACCAGACTCAGAAGCAGAAAATGCCTTGATGCTGCTCACTAGTAGCTAAAATGGTGTCATCCAGCATTCTTTTCATCAGAAATTGAAAACATAGCACCATACAAGCTACGAGAGGAAAATGAACTCAATCCCAGCCAAAAACAGTAGTGCCACAATCTGTGGTGGCATGGCTTTCTCTACTTTCCCTGAAAAACTATTTCATGGTCTATTCAAACTCGCAAGGATGTTTTCCTCTGCTCTGTGTTTTCACCAGTAATTTTACTGCCTTTGGAAAAAAAAATCTTTAAATTCTGAGTGTCTTTCCAAGATTCAGTCTATCACCCCTACTCCCACATAACCTAAATTTTACATAGTTGGTACTTTTATCTGCAATCATACTTCCTGTGGCCCCACAACTATTTTGCTTCTTTTGACAGAAATACTTTCTACTTTGATGTTCTTGGTGAATATGAACTTGTCATTACACCTGAGCTAGTTGTGTTTTTCTCAGCACTCTCAGCTACCCAGTCATTTTACATCTACATGTTTCTATGGGTAGGTTCTCAGTGATTTATCTAAGAGAAACTCTGTCTCCTACCTTTCTAGCACAGGGTATTATGGCTCTGTGATATTAATGAACCAACCCACAACAATCCTCTCCATGCCAACATTAAAAATGCTCCCTTGCTCTCCAATACATTTAAACTACCAGCAAGGAATGCTCCATGGCACAAGTTCACTCCTAGACCATGCCTAGGAGTGGCCTGGAAGAGAACTGGTTAGCTGAGGCCAGAGGCATGCAAGAATCCTTGCCCCAAACAATAGCACACACAGCCAAATTACAATACCTGGTCCCTTGATCTTGTTTTGTTCAAGCACTTGGACAGACTAACCATAAATCCTAGAGTGAAAAATTATTTCTTCAGAGTGAAAGGGTATCTTTTCATTTCTGCTTTCAGGGGTCTCAAAAATTACAGGCTTTCACAAAGAAAGAAGTGCATCAGGAAATGTTTATTCACACAAGATGTACCTGAACAAGGAATAATGACCATGGGAATCAGAGTTAGCAGGCATTGGTCGTCTTCACACAAAATTAGAGAAGGTCATATTTAAAATCACAGTACCAGACCAGGGCCTGGAAAAAAGAATTTTTAGAAAACTTTTGCAATACACATGACACTAAACTCCCCAAATCCTGTCTAAAAGGAAACAATTTAAATCACCTGTGTTCCTCAGACCTTGGTGAACTCAAGTCAATACTTCAAAAATGTCTTTCAAAATCACTCAGTTATGATCGTAAGAGTTGCTATATTAGATGAAGTCAACGGTCTCTGTGGTTCAATAAACAGATGCCAGCAAAGACTAGCTTTAAAAATATATAAGAATACACAAAACAAGGCAATCATGACATACTTTCTCTTTTGAAATAGTGTAAACTCCTTGGATTATGCTTGGAAATGCATCTTCTGGACCATTTTAATCACCGGTGTATTGAATTCTCTCATTATCCATTTCTGTGTTCAGTCTGGGTCTGAATCAAACTTAATTTTAGAAGTTTTCAAAAACTAAATAAAGATAATTACAGGTTTAAGGAAAAAAAAAAAACCCAAAAAAACCCAAAAAAACCCCAAAAATAATCAAAAAACCCAAACAAAAGCAACCTAAAACCATAAAAAAACCAGTCCAGTGAAAAATATTTTTCTAGAACATTTTTGAGTACATTTACTCTTTTAAGTTATTTTAAAGTATTGCTTTTTAACCAAAACTAAAACATTTTCTTTTGTTTTGAAGAGTAATATTTCATTCTGTCCTTACTATCACTTCTGGGTTTTTATTTCTCATTCCCTTTTTTTAAAGTAAAACACAGATATCAAAAAAATAAGTTAATACTTTGGGGGAAAATACTTTGGGGAGAAAAAAGTTTTTTATTGCTGTTTGAACAATTCCTATCTCTTAGTGCCTTCCTTTATCATTAGGTTTCTTTACAATTATTTGAGATGTGTCTTGCTTGGTAAATTTTCAGACACTTTGTATATTATTGGCACACTGTGGTTTTTTGTTTGTTTGTATGTTTTTTGTTTTTTTTTTAATGGGAATGGATTGCTATTTAGGGAAATCCTTAAGAGAGCAGAGAATCTTCACAGAAGGAGAAATATAAAAGGGAACTAAAATTTTGGTACAGTTCTATGAAAAGTTTTGCCTGATTAAAGACTTCATGTTTCAACCAATTTTTAACAGGTACATGGGACTGGAAGGGATCACCTGAGCTCCTGAATGCAGTTGATGAAATGGAGTGTTGCTATCAAAGCCCTACAGCACTATTTTTATTTAGCATGTATTAAATAAAGATTTACTGTAACTCAGGTTCAACCTTCTCTGTCTACCTGCCCCCTCAGATTAACTCATTTTATGCAAACTCAGATGAACCAAATGAACTGAGAAAGTCAGCCACATCCTACAGTGGGGAAGAGTGGGTCAAGATTAGTACCTGCCAGCCTGAGCTGTTGTAGCCTCTTGAACATGCAATGGATCCAGCAGAACTGGAGATGGAAATTTCTTTTTTAGCACAACAATCAGGGGAAGGCAACTCTCCCCATGCAATCCCCATTAGTGCTCTATGGATCAACAAGGAAAAATCCATCCTCTTCCTGCAAGCAACCCCCATGCCAAAAAGAGGTCATTAATATATAGAGTGATCAAGATATATTCTCGTCTCAGAGGCATCAACGTCCAAGGACTTGTTCATCCACAGCAACCTTAAACTCCCTTATTTTAATATGTAATCCCTCTCAGTAGCGTACCAAACACCATCTTAAAATAATTTTGATTCCTTCTCCAGCTGGCTATTTAGAATATCATTCCAGTAATTCACCCTTTTTCTTTTTTAAACCCTACACTTCATGAAGACCAAATTTAATTTTTTTAATTTTAGAACTTTTTTCCTATTTGTTTTCCAAAAGTATCTGCAGAATGTTATCTCTTTTGACACTCAGTTGGTAAGGTTAAAAAGGCAAAATCTTTTATTCTGTCAACTGAGGTTTAAATAATGCTTTTTACAATGGAAAACACCTGACGCCAAGCAAATTCCTTGGCAGCTTATAGTCATCTTCCATCTAAAAAATGATCTTTTTTGTTTTCCTATTTAGAAATCCTCTATTTATAGAAAAAATTACTATTGGCTTTTGAATGCCAAGTATTGTAATTTGAAACTCTCCAGTTTCACCCTGTGCTTTTCATTTCGGCAGCCTGAGTCATCAGATCCACCCTGTCTTCTTTTAATGGATGATTCCCTCCCCAGGCCTCTGTTTCAGCCTTCCATCCCAGCTTTATGATCAATTCTGAATTTCAGAGTCCCGTATTTAGTTTTCTATATTTAATTAACAAATACATTAAACAGGATCTGTCACAGATTAATCCCTTGAGGATACGGACAGCAGCCTTTCTTTGACCCAATAACCCCTTCTCACATTCTCCCCTTCTAAAAGCCCTTCAATCCACCCCACATTCCCTATTAATTGCCATCATATCCGCCTGCAGAACCAAATTTCTACACAGGATGGTAGAAAGTGTTTTTTCCAAAATTTGAAGGGATAAAGCCACTTTATCACCTTCCACAAAAAACCCTAAACTGTACTAAATTAAACTAAACTAGGATAAGAGGCTAATCAGAAAAAAACCAATTACTTTTGATAACAGGTGATGTTGTATAAAGATTATGTTTTCCGTCAAAATATCTGTTAAAACTTTGACTAGTAGCAGGATTGGTTTCAAGCATAATCTTGGGAGGTAGCTTCCAAGGGCAGCTTTGGTGCCTGCTTTGTTTGTCCCTACTTTCTCTTGTTTCTACTTCCCTGACAACTTCCCTGACTGGGAGCAGGAGCTGAAAAAAGAGAGAAGAAAAACGTGTCACTTCCAGCCCTTTTCTTTCACTGTCTCACCAGCTCCTGCTCTCAAATCCGATTGATGGGTGGAGGTACAGGAAAGAACACAGAAGAATGGGAAGACTGGGAACAGGGTGAAACCTGTGAGGGCTCCACTGTGGAGACTGGTGCAGATTGTCCTCCTGACATGATGAAAAGAACAAAAAAGGTGATTTTAGAGGTGGTGTAGGAGACTCTGTCTTTTCCTGTTATGGACTGGAGAATGAGAAACTGAGCCAGGACATCCTATGGAAATAAATATCATGCTGGTGGAAGGTAAAGGGTTAAGGAAGGAAGGAAGGAAGGAAGGAAGGAAGGAAGGAAGGAAGGAAGGAAGGAAGGAAGGAAGGAAGGAAGGAAGGAAGAGATCTACCTGGCAGCGTAGGGAGGGACAGGGGGAAAGCTCCTCAGACCAGTCTCTCCCATTTGTCTCAGCTTCACTAGAACCTTTGAAAGTTCCTTCAAGCCTGTTATTGCCTACTCTGTCCTCCCAAAATCCTTCTTTACTTCATGACAAAATTGAAATGACACCCCATAAGAATAAGAAATAAATAAATGTCCCTAATGCTCACCCATGCAGTGGCAAAATTCCATCTAAGAAGCCCTGAGTTGGCCCTGATGAGAAGCAGGAAGTAGAGATTTTTTTTTTTTTGTTGTTGTTGTTGTTGTTGTTGTTGTTGTTGTTGTTGTTACTGTTTTTGATACTCTCTAACCATACAACCCTTAAAGTCGACTAAAAAACCTTGCTGCTGGACTTGGCATTTCCTGCACTAGATTCCTTCAGCAGTCTAGAATGGAGATTACCTGGATTTTGTCACACTTAGCAATCTAATCTTTGCTTCTTAGAGCCTTGTTCTGCTGCTCCTGCTTTGCTTAGAGCTACTGCATGTAGAGCAGTTACAGCGACTGATTTATAATTGTATCATAGACCATGTACAATGCACAAAACAAAGGGTTAACATTCTAATCTTGCATTCAAACAGAAACACCCCAGTGGAGTCAGTCACTGAGATAATGAAATTATAGCTCAACAGGAAGATCCTGAGAAAGGATTGTAATGGTTTTAATAAACAAGAATTGCTAAAGTTGGGAAGAGAGGCTTTCTGGAGGCTTAATTAATCAAAACAGGGAACACCTAAGCCACCATGATAAATATTGCAAATAACTGTTCTTTATGTGAGTACTTTACCAAGCCACGATGTAACTTCCTAATTTAGCTGTGAAATGATATAGACAGTGCAGAATGTAGAAAATGTCCATGGCTTCATAAAATCACAGGCATGTTTTAAATAATTTTTAAAAATTATTGCTCTGTTGATTGGCTACAAAATCTGGTTAGGAGAGCAGAGCCTATCATCTAAAAAGAGATGTCTGTTGCACCATTTTGCTGTGAGTGACTGTACAGCAAGAAATTGTATCTGGAGGCTGTATCCAAGGCACTTTATAAAAGCTGGGACAAAATCTCAGATGGCATCTTTTCCTTCAAGTTTAATAATTTGTGATTGTTCTATCCTGCAGGAGGAAGGAATCACTCAGACAAATACCTGGCTCAGAGCAGCATTTCTTACGTGTACCCACGTGCTCTCCATAAGAAATGCTTCACTCTAGCCACACTTTTTATGACATTCTGGCATCAGCAGAACCTGCTGTCAAGGCTAATGGAAGTACACAATCTTCCTGATGATTTCTGGAATAATCCAAAGGAAAAGATGATGACAATTACCTTTGAGACACCTGCCTCTAAAATAGCACATGCTCATTTTAAACAGCCTGTAATCTCACCTTGACTGACTGCCAGGCTTCATTTGGATCCTTCATGTTTAATATATTATTTAGATTGCATGGGTTTAGGCCTGAAAGGAAGCAATTTAGATTAAAATTAGCAATAGAGTATGGAATTATACTGACAGTCAGTGGAAATTAAGACAGTTGTTTCAGAAATATCACTCTGTGCTCTACATGTGCCTCTATGCTACTAAAAATGTTTAGATAATATTAAGACATCACAATTAAATGCTCAAAAATTACAGTTCTTAAGTTAAGGCGTCAGGCTGTTGTTTTGCTCCTTTCTTTGTTTCCCAGTGCATGACCAACACCAGAATGTCACACCCACACCTCTGGCTGTTGATCAAACTAAGAAATTAAGAGAAGGCTGATCAAGGAAAGGAAAACAGACTTTATGAGAGGTAAGTGAAGGAAGGCTGGTTGGTTTGTTTGGTCAAATGAAATGTGAGTAGAAGCTGATTAGAATATATATCCAGGATGATACAACAAAATGAAAGGAATAAGTATTTATATCTGAAGAATAATGTTGGTATGAGGACAACACAGTAGAAATCTGTCACAAATAATTAGAGGCCGAAACACTGCAAAACACTGACTGGCTTCTCATTTTAGATTACATAAAATGCAATCCTATGTCCTTTAGGTCTTGAAAAGGGAGGAGTCGTGATGATTATCTCCTTTTATCTTTTTCCTGCAGACAAACGGGTGAGGGAACTTTCAGCCAAACTGGCAAAAGTTTCTGAAAGGAGAATGTACTCAGGTGCACTTTGACACCCAGAAATAAATCTGCTAATGGTGTTCACTATGTGTCATGATATATAGAATTGCCATTCATCTTAAACAGCAGGCAGTTATTCAGGGGAACTACAATTTGCAGACACTGACAAGCTCTCATGCATGAGTTCCAGCTTCATTTCTTTTACTTGCTGGGGACCACATACCAAAACCAGACTCCTATAAATCAGTCACGTTAGTCTAATCTTGAGGGGACACTGCCATGGACATGCGTGGTGAGACTTTGATAGAAAAGAAGCAGGCAGACTTGTCAACGCTGGGATTGGTTGCTTTTCTTACTCTAAGAATATTATTTTATCAAAATGTGGCCAAATAGGATTTAACTATTCAGCCATGCTCTCTAAAATGATTTTTACGTTATTATCTATTCTCTAATATTAGTTATATCAGCTTTATATTGCATAGTTAAATTCTACAGAGACTGTAGAAAAAAAAAAGTCACTTACCAAGATCTTACTTTTTTTTTTTTTTTTTTTTTTTTTTTACATACAGCAGCTTCTACTGCTTTTTTATTTTAGACAACATATCTTTTCAATCCAGCCAGCCTTCAATGGCAGTTTATATTTTTAGGAAGCTGTATAGCCATCTGGAAAGGTTTTATTTTTTTGTTATGTTTATCCTTTGCACTTTTCAGATTTCTGTCAACGTCCATGGTAACAGCTGCTATAATACTTTTCATTCTTGTGTGGTTTGAGATCTGCACAATCCAATGTGGTTTGCAATCTAGACTTCAATCAGTCACCAATTTGTAAGACCAATAGCAGGGGAGTGACTTTGTAGAGTATTATAAGCTGCCATAAGTGTCATTTACATATTCCTTTTGCTCATGGTTTATTTCAAGGCTGGTTGATCAGAAGACTACGCAATAGTTTTTCATACTCATGTGTGCATATATATATATTTATATATATATAAAATCCTGAATTTCTTGACTTTTGAATTACAGGTTTATGTTTGATTTGTGGTTTGGGGTTTTTGTTGTTTGTTTTTGGGTTTTGGGGTTTTTTAATTTATTTATTTTATTATCCCCTATACTCCTACCATCCACCCTGTAAATTAAATTATTTTCCTTGCTTGGGAGAGCATAAAGTCTGAAGTGTTCAGTTCATGTATGGTTCTATTTTATTTTACATGAAGAGTAGTAACTTGCATAGGTATAGCATTATTCAAGTCACAGAATTAAAAAAGATGGTATCACCTGCAGGTAAAGACATCATAACTGTTTCAACAACAACAACAACAAAAAAAAAACAAAAAAAAAAAAAAAAAAAAAAAAATCCAAGTCAAACCAACCAACCAAACAAAACCCCCTGTAAAAGCAGTAAATAAATCAATTTTTCTAAAAATGTAACTAAACCTGAGGGAAATAATTGTGAAGATTAAATCTGAGCTGAAATATGGGCTGAAATCTGAGTTGCCCTGTGTGTTAAAAGTAAAAAGGGAAAAAAAACTCCTAATGATTGCATAATATTTTGAAACAAGTTTCCCAAACATTTGTGGAAATTACTGGAAAGAAAAATATTCCAATAATTTCCTCTCTGGAATTCAGGAACCTTATGGTATGTGGTCTACATTTAATTATTGCCAGACTTTTAAGTGCTTAGGGCCCATGGAGCATCAGTAGCTGTGCCAAGGATATGTGCTGAGCCCAGGGCTATCTGAACAACCCACAGCAAAAACCAGGGTGGAACTGGTGCCTGAGCAGGTGCCCTCTTAGTGGTTTAGATCTAAATTAATCTCATTCATCTTCAGAGCCATGCAAGGCAGGTGCTTACTCTAATCTGGGAGCCGATGCTCCATTTGTGGCCAATGGAGAATATGCAGGGGGCAATTCATCCCACCCTAAGACCTGAACAACCATTCAAGTTAAAAACCTGTATATTTAGGATAACAGAAGTTTTAAGGTTGGAAAAGCCTTTCAAGATCATTGAGTCCAACCATTAACACAGGATCACTGTGTTCACTACTAAACCATGTCTCCAGGTGTCACATCCAGAGGCCTTTTGAACACTTCCAGGGATGATGATTCCAACACTTCCCTAGGCACCCTGTTGCAAGGCCTGGGGTATCAAAATTTTTAATTACTCTATACTTGGAATTCAGTATTTCACTTCAATCTCCTAAAATTCAACTTTGCACAAAGGTCTGTGTACTGGGACATTAGTCTTAAAGCACTATCTGAGCAACAAGGATACAAACATGTCTCTTTCTTTCACATGGCAAGTTTAGGAGAAAAATATATTCCTGTGACTTATTCAGATTTTGCAGCAATGGGCAATGTAATTACCTAAGCAAGGTCTTTACATCAAAGAAAAACTGAGATTCTCTAATTGGAACCTGCCTTACAGCTAATGAGCTCTTCAGTTCACCAGTGAGGGCTTTATGCTTCCCTTTCACAACCTAAAAAGAAAAGCCAAACTGCAGCCAGCAAATTTTCATGATCCTATTCCCCCTCTATATCACAAGGTCAGGGTGGTGCCTTTATAAAATCACATGGATCTATGAAGCCAAATCCTCCTTAAAAGGTTTAACTTTATGCAAAGTTTGACTGGTCTTAAGGAATAAGAGAGGGAGACAAAAAGCCCAGTGAATTTATACCCAGTAGAGTGTGTTGAACTGTAGGCCCAGCAACGTCAGCATATCAAGGAAAACAACTCTTGGGAATTCTTAACATCATCGAGCAGAGAAAAATTTTGTATATGATGTAAATATTGGACTGCCTGTCTGTCTATATTGTCACTGCTAAGTTCTTTACTGTTTAAGCTGAGTGGTACAGTACTTGTCAGTCTCTGTTGTACCTGAAAGTTCCTATAAACAAACAACATTATGATAAATCTCTTGAGTTTCCCTGAGGCATTTTTGCTGCTGCTGGCAACCCGAGGTCAGTGTGCAGTCAGTCCTGCAAACATCCCCCTTGACTATCAACTAGGACAGCATGAGTCTGGATGCTGTGACACTGGAATGCTTTAATAAAAAACTCACAATACAGAGCTTTGGGAATCAGCATCTTTTGGAAGTCTAAAAAATCTTTTTGTTTCTTCTAAGGATCAGGAAAAAAGTCATGTCTGTCAAACCATCAAATGTGCCGAAGAAAATGTCCCTGAGCACACTCTGTTAGTGCACAGACAGATCTGGCAGTGAGAGTCCTGCTACTTTATCGTGATCCACTGACAATTCACTCTAAAATTCCTGCCTCCTTCAAGGCTCAAGCTACAAGGAAACTAATTTCCAGTTTGGATTAAATAGATAAATGAATAAAATTGGATATCATTTTTTCACTATAGAGGCTGGAGGTCAATCTCAAACAACTTAAAGCAAGCTAACACCTAAAAATGACATGCCAAGATTTAGTGTTATGGTTCAGAAAATCTGAGTTAGTCATCTTAGGCTCTAAATGTAGAGCTGATTCTGAGAGAGCCCTCATAGACTGTATTCTGACTGTGGAGCCCTATGGAGCAGGGCAGAACTGACTAATGGTCCTGTCCAACTTCAGGCTGCATGCTAGAGACAGGATACAGCCACTCTAACTTTAGGCATCTAAGGAGGTTTTCTGCCTCTCTACCTCTGTAGTTCACACACAAAAGCAAGATGGTTAAAGCACCTCCCAGGACACCTATTCCATGAGATGGACAACTACCCTAGGTGTGTTTATTTGTCTCCACTGGCTGAGGCCTACACATAAGATAACATACAGATAACTTTTGAAAGAGCCTGTTTCAGGGAGGTGAAAGTCATTATAGCTGGCTTAGCCCATTTCCCATTTCCATATATCAAGCTATATAACTGAATATAGAAACATAGTACCGTAAGAAAGATGACCCTTATTTGCACTGACTGGACCATTATGGGTAATACTGAAGTTTCTATTTTCCTATTAATTTATCTGTGTCTGGTTATTTATTTTTTTAATGTGAACCAAAAGAATCAACCTGTAGTTTGCTCAGATGTCAGTTAAGTTCTTCTGTATTTCCCAAAGTATGTCACCTTAAGAGAAATACTGGCATTTCTGAGATTACAACTCATGAGAGTTTTTTGACATGGACAGGCAACAAGTAAGTATTTTCCTACATGAATCACAAGACTTTACTGCAGTGGCCAGTCCTAATTGACACCTGAATAGCTATGCTGTGGTTCTGTTCCCTTTTTACCCTCCACCACACCCAAATCAAGATCTCTGCTGGAAGTTAGAACGCTGTCTTGCAGCTTAATTTTCAAAATTATCTTATGTCAGAATGACTCACCTGTGTATGACAAGTAATATTACACACATCATTACGTGTATGAAAGCATGAATATGCTCTGCTTACAAATCTTAACCATAAGAAAAGGAAACCACTATTACCCCAGTTTTCATTTCTGAGACAGACAATCGAGAAAACCTTATTCCATGTGGACTACTTGGACTTGTGCATAAAGAAAACTGTTTTACTTGCAGAAAACCATGAAAAGCTTCCAAGGGTTTTAAAAACAGTCTTGCTTTCAGTTACATTAGATCTCATAGGAGTAGGACGAAGAGAAGACTTCTCTTGTGCCATTGTGAGTATATCAGCAAGATCAGTGCAAAAATGTTCCCATTTCTCTGGATGACTAAGAAGCGCTGGAAGATTAATTTGGTAACCCAGGAAGAATCATTCAGTCCATGTTTGCAGGCTAGCCTGACATAGAATGAAATATGCGATCTCCTCTGAAACTGTGAAGTCTCCCAGAGTAAATCTGTGAGGATTTGTAACACTCCACTGCCCATCCACCTCTGTGTCCTTACCCCATCAGCAAGGCCTCCTCAGGCCTGGGAAGCAATGTTGGAGCCCATACAGACTGTTATACTGCCAATATTTTTATTACATCTGCTAGCAAAACTTGCCGTAGACCCAAGCTCTCCTCCATGACTGTTCACTGCAGACCATGTCAGCCAAGGGTGGTGCAGTCCAGTACTCCTCTCCAGGAGTTTCACAATCATTGAGGAAGAAGAGGTTCATAAACAATGCACCCTCTGCATATATAAATGCTGCTGTTTGTGTCTCCTGCCTATTAACAGGTGTATCTTGTTCTTCATGATTCAAGAAGGAAAAAAAAACATGCACACAAATGAAGAATATACATGTATCTTTTTTTTTTTAATATAAATCAGAATATCCTTTATGTGTGAATCAGGTTTTGTCCTGTAACACAGGAAATAAGAGTTTTCCCAGAAAATGGTATCATGCAGATTTCTAATGCTTATTATCCTGAGTGAGATGATGAAGCTACTTTTGCTCTCCACATGAAAGTGGGTGCAGTGAAAATTGTGTGTGACTTGCCAGCACATTTGTGTTTAGGCAGGTTATTGATGTGAATAGCAGGTGAAGTGTAAAGAAAAGGCTCCAGCTGTTTCTTGCTTTGAATTCTTCCTTGGTGCAAGCACCAGGAGTAAATACTGGAATGAGAAAAGTTAAACTCATAAGTGTCCCAGTTACACTCAAAAAGAAAAGAATTAAAACCTTTTTCTGTTAGTGTGCTATGAGGTTCTGCAACGTTGATTTTATTCACACATAGTGCACAGCTGTTTATTGAGTCTGACCCTTGAGGGGAAGCTGAAGAAACACTGGAAATGAAACCACTCAGAAAAAGACAGTTTTCCTTTCCTGTTTACTTGATAGATGTTTTATATCTTAGAAAACATCCCCCCCCAAAAAAAAGAAAAAAACAAATAACAAAAAAAACCAAAACAAAACAAAAAAAAAAACAACAAAAGCAGAAAAATAAGAAAGTATTTTTATATAGCAGTGACATGCAAATCATTGTTTTGAATATTAGCATAATTACTTCAATACTTCTGATGTTTTTCCCATCTTATTCTCCAGAACATTTGCTTCCACTAAAAAAGAAAATAGTGGAGAAGCTGCTGTTGTTATTGTTCAGGAGACTATAAAATAAAAATAAGCAATGCTGTTCTTTATTAGAATGATTTAGTAGTCAGACCAACTCACTTTTTTATACCGCCTTAAACGCTACTATAACCAGCCTTAAATATGTAATTCCCATTCTGTTTGATTGTTTTGTCAGAATAAGAAACATAAAATACATAATGGATTCAAACAAACAGAGATTGAAATGAGGTGAGCACATTCAAATCCCGGCAGGTCCAATCTTGTGAGTGTGGAGGATGACTGGAAAGTTGCCACCTGCATATTTTTTGCTGGACTCCTGCAGAACTTTCTTAATACAATCCTTCTTGATTCAAGCAGTACCATTATTTGAATATAGGATTTTACATAAAATTGTGAGCCATCCTTTTGGAACTGAAACTTTTCTTTAAATTAACAAAACTGAAGACGATAAATGTACAAAAAGTGATGCCTTCAATCCTCTTTTCTCCTTAGATGCAACCTTCCAGTGGCAAGATCTGCATAGACAAAAGTGATTTCCACAACCATCAATTCTGTATTCAGCACTGGGCAATTCATCACAACCAGATAAAGCTAAATTCTAACAACTTGAAATGGCATATGTCTATATGAGACTTTGAGACTTTTTCAGGGATTCATATTTAAGAATTCCTTTAGTTCACTTTATACTGCTATAGACTCAGCTCTAGTATATATGTCAAAACCTGAAATTCTAAATGTTCTTCTCCTGAAGGACAGCGTGATAAAATCATAAACTACTCTGAGGATGTTACCAGCAAAACGAGTGTTTGAACCTCAGGGAGGTTTAAAAAGCCAGGTCAAGGGGACTTGACAGAACACAGGATCCAAGATAAAACCAGAGACAGAGCTGTCAAGCGTTCTGAAGACAGTTCAAACTCAGTGCTGCTTACAGAGACAGTGGAAGATCTGAACAATGAAACAACTGATATATCAGACAAGCAGATTTCTAGATATTTCAATGAGGAATGCTGAATAAATGCAGAGGATTATTATTTTCCAACAGGATGGTAGGCTGGCCATCACAGGGTTGAAATGAAAAATGCAGATTTTAATGTAAAAAAAAAAATTGCACACACAGTTCAGAGTTAGGGAGAAATATTTCCCAATGTGTTAACTTTCAGATTACTGCACCAGGAGAAATGGGTACAAGTTTTTCTTCCTCCTTTTTAAGCCATCTGAGCTGGAGGTCAAATGTTTGGATAAAAGTAGGCCTGTGCAAATTTTTCTTTTGTTGTATGTAGACTATCTTTTCCTATTATATTGCTCCTAAGTTTTATGTTAAAGTTATAATGCTCTTAATCTTCTCCTCTGTGATATCTACAGGAGCAAGGACAATAGTGAAAACCTTCAGAATGAATAGTTCAGCAGCTTAGGCCAGCACATGAATTGATCAAATGCAAATAATGTCCATGACAGTCTATGTTAGTCTGATTTATTTCAACAAATCACAAAGCTGTATTTTGAAAAAAAATCTCAATAAGGGGCTTAATATTTTGCTGCAATTAATGCTATTCTTTGGCTTATGCATAATGGCCAATCACTAAATAAGCTCTACCAACCTCACTGCCCTTTAAAGAACCTGATGAAAGTCTTTTGCTCTGAAATACATAGAAGAAAATAGTATAAATTCATAAAGAAAGGAAAATATTAAGGGACACATTTAAACCCACAGACTATGTAACAGTTCTCTTTTATAAATCAAATTTCAGTAATATAATCAAAATCTCACTTTGAAGAACTGTGGATTGCACCATCATAGAAGATCCAGTGGGGATGAACCTTACAGATGTGAGCACAAGCTTTCCCCCACTTACACACTAACAGTGGCATGCAATGAGCTGCCTTTCAGAAATGAGGGACATCAGGCAGTTTCCAGATCTTATTTTGAGCGCTAGATTCTCCTCCTTCTAACCAGATGTGTCCATATGGAACAAATGGTCCACTCCAGGAGAACCTGCCCTCAGAGTGCCACACATCCCTCATGTACAAAAACCACTACAGCACAGCTTTAGTGTTAATTATGGGGCTCTTCTTTTGAGTCCTGTGAATCATTTTTCTAATGATTCATAATGAACTCCCTAGAAAGACAAACTGAGGAGCACCAACCACCACCAATGTCTGGAAGATAAAAACGGCAAATTCATAATAAAATTAAGGATCCATATTTCTAATGACAAATGGTCAATTAGGCATGATGAATGAATTAATGTGATGACTTCAAATTAAGATAAAACACCTTTCCAACATTTGTTCTCAATCTCAAGAAAACAACAGAAGATAGATGTGGATAATAGGGGGAAAAAAACCACTTCTGTACTGAAAACTGAAAACCTATCCAGACCAGCTTGCCTAAGGCACCCTGAATCTTTTCCACAGCACACAAGGGATGAGCGTGGCCTAGAAGCACATTTAGATGCAGCAGTAACCCCAGAAGAAATCACTGGGTACCCTCACAGCTTTATACGTTCCATTCAGGTTCCATACCAAACCTAGAGCAAATCAAAATCTGCAGAAAATTCCTCAGCTGTCCAACTCTCATGCACTACTTGATCCTAAAAGTCCTTTGGGATCTTTAAAACTGTTTTTCTAGTATTTATTTTTTTATTTAGATTTCATTTTCCTTTTTTTTTTTTTAAACAATAACCATTTTTCTACAAGAACATGTCTTCCCATTCCACAACTCCCTCTCACTGCAACAGACAAATATTGTGTTTATCGCCACACCCAAAGCAGATGCCACCATCCCTGGCTTAGGCTTTAATTCCATTTGTTCTTTTTTTCAAATGAGCATTTTTCCAATGTATCTGCTGATGGAATATGCCAAAAGCAGCAACGGGGTTGGAATCCCTTCTTTTGCCCAAAGGTCTTCAGGATGAAAACCAGGGAATAAACTAAGCACACAAAAGTGCAGAGTAGCAGAATAGTGCTGGAAACCCTGAGACCCCTCTACCTGCCACCAGCCTCATTCCTCACATGACTGCAGCTTTCATTGTTCTGTCACTCTACACTGTCACATGCACCCGTTTAAACCAGATCTACATGGATTTCTTTCCCTATCCAAGATCAACTCATCCTCGTGACTTTGTCTGTTTGTTTGTTGTATTTTTTGTTTGGTTTTGGGTTTTGGGGGGGTTTTTTTGGTTTTGATTTTGGTTTTTGTGGGGTTTTTTTTGACACACTCCTGCACAAAATCATCTGATACATGGTATCAACCTTTTATTTCCTTTATTCACTTGCAATTCAGCTCCCAGATTTACTCACATATCCCCCTTTTCCAACTAGTCTGTAGCTGGAAAATATTATTATTGCCAATCAGAAAGGAAAAACTGCTTTATGTTCCTGCCCCATTACTGAAACTCTCTGCAGACAGATTAGTTACAGGGCAATGGGTCTTCATCTCTTTCTGAAGCCTCTTCATTGTATAAAAATGTAAAGAAATATGGTGGAGCTCCAATCTAATATTACTCTCCTCCGTATTAATAAATAGCTAGCCTGGAAAACCAATTTCCTCCATAAATTTGCAGATTGTTATAGATGACATTGTCCATTAGTATTTGCATTTAGGGACTTCCACTTACAGAAAAGCATGTAATTATATCTTTGCTATTAACTATGCTACACAAAGATAAATGTTATTTAAACCTGCTACAAATTCTAAAGGTCAAAGAGTTTTTATAACTAGGTCATTTTTAATGACAATAATTTGAGATTAGTCAATTCCCTGCCACTTAAAAAGAAGAATCAAGCAGATAGAACATATTTAACTTTAGCAAATTCCATTATTTCATTAAACAATTCAGCAATATATTGCTAAACCTTATACTCTATGCTTCTCTTTTCTTTTTCTTTTTTTTTTTTTTTTTCTTTCTTTTTTTTTCAAAGAATGAAGGCTTAGCCTCCTCAGATCAGCTCGGGAAACTTTTCATTGCAAGAATTATCAACAGGAAGACCTGAAAAATAAATGGGATTACTTTATTTTTGTGCAAATGGCTTCTTAGGCTATCTTCTTTTGCAGCTTTGGTTTAGGAAAAGGTAAAGCAAAGTCTCCACCTGGTGGCCAGATTTTTCTTAAGGAAATCGAAACATTTTGCTGCCCGGTCAATAATTTAATCTCTTTCCTACTCATTCAAGCCATTGCTTCAAATTTGGTTATTACCATTAAATCGTTGGCAAAACCGGGATGTAGAAACAATATCCCTAATATAGGGACTATACAACACTATTCATCCATACCTCCCAGGTTTGTAACTTTGCACAGATCAATACCCCATTTTTGCCACTGTCTTGTTATGATCACACAGTTTTAATACACACAATCCCAAAGTGGCCCAAACAGGTAGATAAAAATGTGGAGAAAGGTTTACAGGGGTAGTAAGCAATTTATACTGAAAACCTCTGCAAGTATCTTCTGTCAGAAACCAAAAATTTCATAGCAGGTTTTGATATAAGGAATGGGACAACCTCTGAGCTAAAAGAAAAATTAAAATAATAAAGTAATTAGAAGAAAGTTGTTCAAATATAGCTCATTGTGGTGATTTGACTCTGGCTGGGTCCCATGTTCCCACCAAAGCCCCTCTGTCACTGCCTTCCTCAGCTGGGCAGGGGAGAAAAATTATAATGACAGATTCATGGACTGGGACAAGGGCAGGGAGAGATCCCTCAGCAGTGACCATCATGGGGAAAACAGACTTGACCTGGGATAATTTATTGAATTTATTGCTAATCAAATCAGAGGAGGATAATGAGAAATGAAACCAAGCTTTTAAACACCTTCCCTCTACTCCACCCTCAACTTCTTTCACAGGGGGATGGGGAAGGGGGCTGTGGTTAGTTCATCACACATTGTCTCTGCTGCTCCTTCTCCTCAGGGGGAGAACACCTCACAGTCTTCCTCTGCTCCACTGTGGGGTCCCTCCCACAGGATACAGTCCCTTAGGGACTTCTCCAACATGAGTCCTTCCCATGGACTACAGTTCTGCATAAACTGTTCCAGCATGGGTCTGTGCCTCCCATAGGATGCAGTCCTTTAGGGACAGGCTCTTCCAGCATGGGTCCCCCACAGAGTCATAGGTCCTGCCTGCTCCAGCACAGGGTCACAGCCTCCTTTGGGCATCCCCCTGCTCTTTTCTGGGATCCTCCAGTGGTTGCTGGTGGATCTCTGCTACCCCGTGGGCCTCCATGGGCTGCAGGGGCACACCTGCACCAGGGGCTGCACCAGGGCTGCAGGGGAATCTCAGCTCCAGAGCCTGGAGCATCTCCTGCCCCTCCTTCTGCACTGACCCTGGGGTCTGCAGGGCTGTTGCTCTCACATATTCTCACTCCTCTCTTCTGGCTCCTGTGCAGTAACATTTTTGCCCTGAACTCTGCCAGAGGCACTGCCATAATCCCTGACTGGCCCAGCCCTGGCCAGCAGAGTGTCCTTTCTGGAGCTGGCTGACATTGGCTCTGCTGGACATGGGGGAATTTCTAAAAGCTTCTCACAAAAGCCACCCTTATAGTCCAACCACTACCAAAACCTTGCCATGCAAACCCAGTATAATCAGAAAGTTGATCTAGCAGTATCACTGGAAGTGGTGAGATTTAATCACAATTTTAAGGGAACTTGTTTGTGCATGTGCCACGCATGATGATTGCAGTAGATGACAATATAGTCTCTGGTGATGAAGATATTTCCATATTACAGGAACTGAACTTACATTACTATTGGCCAAAGAAAATCATCCCAAGTAAAAAATAACAAATAATCTATGAATTGTTTAGATGTACTATAAACTACAGGTGATTTTCTTTATGAAAGTATTGCAATTATATGGTAACAGTAATGCAAACTCTACATAAATATATTTCAAAATAAAACTTAATTCCTCCTTGAAACATTCTGTGCATGGTCCAGCTCTTCATCATTAATCTTCTGTTTTGAGCATCTCTGGTTACTTACCTAAGCCAGTCACTAGTACAACTGTTTTGTCCCTGGTTTTGACAGGCACAAAAATAATAGTGTGCCATCACCACCACAACAGCTTTGGATCTAATGTTCCAAAATTAAATGAATGTCTACACTCCCTTTGGCATCAGCTATCAAATCATAACTTGTTGGAGCAAATAATGCGGATTCCCACTGTAGAATTGTAAATTTATAGGCCACTGGTTCTTTAGTTATTTTGAGAGCTTCCACCCTGATTGAGTACTTGCCAAAAAAATCAAATAGAGTACTATAAAGACCAGCAAATTCTTTTGTTTAGTACAAAATCTTTTCTAAAGTCACTGTAGAAGAAACTATCTCCTTTTGTGTAACTAAAAAACACAAGGAAAGTTTAGATCATATATGACTTATGAGTTTATAATGGAGACTAAGTTAGGAATTTTAAAAAAAAAAAGTAATAATGTTGAAGAATTTCCATGTATACACATGGAAAATGGACAGAGAATGTCTTTGAAACTGTACAGTCCTGCTCTTTCCAGAATAGCAGGTGAGAAAACCAGACAGCCATTCAGTAATGCCTATGCAGCCTTCTTTCACATCCTTTCACTTTGGGACTATTCCACTTGCTATGGAATAGCTATACAGTCACTGACACAGAGTGATAAAACAGATATATCTGGGGCTTTTACAGAACAGCTTCACAGTAACCTCCCTCATGTATACCCATGGGCACTGTGGCTCAGCCTTGGCAGTGGCCTGAGGTCACTCCCAGCACACAAAACACACACTGAGCTCAGCAAGGGCTGTATCCCTGTGGACAGGACAAAGCATCACAATCACGACTTTCAGACCACTCATGGATATATGCAGAGTCAAGGTTAAAAAGACAAACACCTTAACAGCAAATTTCTAACTCTAAATGAAAAATTAAGGAAGCATCCACATACTTCTATCTTGGTCAAGTTATTCCTGATGTTGTATTAAAAAAAAAAAAAAAACGTTTTTACTCAGTCAGTGTGATATGTATCAGTAAAAAGACCTATAAACTCCTACTACAGGAAAAAAAAGTTACTTTTTAAAATCACATAGAAATATTGTAGAAAAAGGAGTACCTGCAGAACATTCCCACACACAAATGTACAAGACTTACCAAGACCACATGACAGAAAAAAACATTTCAGAAGGAAAAAAAATACCTCTGAAGTAATCTCCTTCAACCTCACAGGAAACAGCCCAAGCTTGCTCCCTTCAGGCATTTCATCTAATCTAGCTTTAAATAAGCCATATAATGAGCCTTCTACAGTTTCTCCTGGGAACTTATTCTAGAGTCTAATAGAACTCATTTTCAGGAAGTTTAAATTATTTTTAATTTCCTCCCATTACTTCTAGTTATATATGTAAAATATTATTCTTCATACAGTAAAACCTTTTTGAAATACAGTAAACATAATTTTTCTCTGCAAAAATCTAATCCTTACCATCATTAATAAGCTTACTTAATTCAACAAGGTTTTCTTTTTAATTCTATTGAAAGGTTACCAAGTGAAAACTGACTAAAAAGATTGCATTGTGTATATATATATATATATATATATAGTATAATAATGTTGAAAGGTATCCTACAAACATGACCTACTCAAAAATTAGGGTTATTAGTATCAAGAAGATATATTAGGTGAGTATCCATTCCTTGAAATTGAAAACCTCCCTGTTGAAAAATACTTGGAGTGTAAGAATAGCAGTGAAGGGAAAAAAACTCAGTGTAAATTCTTACTGTCTGGATGGCAGTAAGACAGTCATTGTCAAAATAAGCCACTTGTTAATTAATAAACCCTTCTAGCTCAGCCTTTTTTCCTCTCTTAATCATATATATTTATAGAAAACACATGCTGGGAAAGTGTCATTACACCAAAAGTTGTGTAAATTTGCAAGAAATAAGCTAGGAAAGGGGCTTTTTGGTACTGCAGCATACTGTCTGACATTGTTCAACCACATAATGATGGTTGTCCGTCATGGATAGTTGTGATAAAGGATGTTTGTACCTGGAGAGTAGCATGGAAGGTAACTGGTATGTCTGTACTCCCTGCGTGCTGTATCACCGTGCGTAGATGTGAAGCAGCTGGCCTGAATATGATATCAATTCTGGTACTGAGCACTAAACCAGCTGCCCAAATGGGACCAAGCTTAGTTACTGCAGAGACACCATCTGTTCCCAAACTGAATCACCTAAAACTATTTCAGGTCTGTGTACTGTGCCTAATCCAAGAAAATCAGAATTATGAAAGAGTAACCAAGACTGGACTGGACCTCTCAAGGCCATTTGGTGTGACTCCTGCTCTAAGTACCAGAGTAACCTGTGACAGCAATCTGTGCTCAAAGCAAAGGAAATTTAAAAGCCAGGACAAGCTGTCCAGGGCCATGTTCAGTCAAGGGTTTGTATCTCCAAGAAGTGGAAAAGCCACAGTCTCTCCAGGCAAACTGTGCTTATCTGGTGCTTATCTGGTCCCAGTGGGAATAATTGTTTTTCTTACATCTGTCTGAAACTTTCCTTGCTCCAAGTTGTGTCGATTGCTCTTCTACTGCACACCCCTAAGAAGAGTCTGGTTGTTTTCCTTTAGTTTCGGCTGCTGAAGACAGATTAAACCCAGCCCAGTCTATGGGTAAATGTCCTCACCACACAGGAGCACTGCTCACGCACATTCAACCCATGGTCCATCAGAAACGCAAACATCTGATTTTGGATACACCTCCCTTTTTGCTGCAAAGCTGCTTTCCAGCCAGCCAGCTCCCAGCTTGGACTGTTGTATGGGGTTGTCATGATGCCAAAAGGATTTTTGCTTTTTATACACTGCAGGTGTCCCTCCCTTGGCCCTGTGTGTGTCCATGTTGCTGAAAAGTGGCCTCTAGCTCAATCTTCCTAATCCATCCTCATATATGTGAAAGTAGAAATTTTTGGTGGAAAAAATCCCACCACCAATAAATTCTATTTTAAAAATACACTAAAATATTTCTGAAGAAAACTAACTGCATGAATTAGGTTGCATGGACTAAATGTAATGAAATCTTCTAGCAAGCATTAAGCAGAGTTGTATTGTCCAGGTTAAAACTTGTTATTTACAACAACTTGTTAAACAGCTGCTGTATCTCCAGGCAGCTGCAATTACAAGCTGCCTCCCTATCTGATTTTCCAGTTCCCCAGGAAATATACACCCAAGCATGCCCTGAACTACTTTAGTGCCACCAGCTCAGTGCTCCCACATATACCCAGCTGGAATCCAAGCATGGGCTTTTTTTACCGGGCATCATTTAGGGGACAGGCACCCAAAAAGCAGATGTTTTTTCTGCCCCTCAGGGCTCCCTGGTCATAAAAAGGCTTCTCTGAGAGACCGCTTTGCATAAAACATGGGCTAGTGCTCTTAACCTATTTTTTTTGTTTTTAAGATTTGACAGAGAAGAGGGTAGCAAACACTAATCAGTAGTTTAACAGCTAAATCATTCACCTAGAAAACAATGGATGACAGTGTCCAAAAACGTATCTTCCATCACCAAGCCATAAAGGCGTAAGTAACCTTTTCATTCACTCCTCCTGAAACCGCTCTACTATAGACAAAGTAATGAACAGATCAGAGAAGCAAGCATTTAGAGCACGTACCTTAATCTCTCTAATTCTGTACCCTAGCAGCTGGCTACCAAATCATACCCTTTCCTCTTTTGCACAAGGAACCCCAAATGCTTTGCTGCACTGCTGCACAGTTTCAGAAAGAAGGGAAACTGTTCTTTCTCAAAATGTCAGTCTGTAGGCGCTTTCCCCGTGTTATTGCTATGGGTTTAATAGGAGTTTGTTCTTGGAACTCGCAACAGCTGAGTAAGTGATGTAAACAGCACACACTGTAAGAAAAATTGAGCATTATCTTCGTAAGTGGTGGATGTGTTTCATGAACAACTGCTCAATGTGTTGCATGAGCTATTTTCAGATGTGCAGGTCAGGTTCAGATGCACAGACAGATGTCCCCACTTACACTCCACACACCTTGCTCTGGAGGGGGTGCACAACTTAAAACACATTCTCATCCTCATGTTTTTCTATGACCAATATGTAGACTCTTTTAAATCCCACACTGAGAGATCAGACTTTCCCCCATACATACTACAGGAAGCCTTCACATTCCCAAAAGGTTTCTGTGCCTGGGACACAAACCCAAATGTTAGATACTGTAATAGATCCCTTCTCTGGGTCTAGTGCCATAAACTTTTTTAAGGCATTACATCTCATTAGGCACAAAATAAGGCCTAGTAAGTTTCACTCAGCTTTTCCATCTGGCTTTCAGAGTAGATTCCACAGCCCATGACACAGGGCAGATGTTTTGGGATATACTCTTAATGACTCATGAGTCCGAAGGGAGAAATGCTTAAATCAGCCAAACAGAAACACTGCCTAGAGGCACCTGAGAGGCCACCCTTCTTTAGCCAACTTATGCTGCAGGGAGGTTCTTCCATCCACTTCCGTCCACTTCATTCACAGTCCTGTAGATCCTTATAAAACTAAAGCTTAATTTGCCTCATACTCTATTATGCTTCATCCTTTAAAACAGAAAATGAGGATACATTCTACCATGAAGTAGGCAGGTACAGTCAATCCAAGTGAAGGAAATGCCAAGTGAATTCTATATTTCAGATCAAAGTTGGTCTTTCCCTTTTCTTAGTTTTGTTTTTAATTTCTTTCAGGTGTGTGGTTTAATCCAAGAGCTATCAGCCATTTGATCTCTCCTGCTGAAGGTGTCCTGCTTTGCTGAGAAGGATCCAAGATTAATTAGGGGAAATAAAGGATGCAAAATGCAGTGAACATGACAGGATTATGAAACTTCTAATATCTGCTCCCAGAGTTGTTTCACCAATGAGTTTTTCATATAAAAATGATTACAAATTCCTTTGAGGAGAAACTGGAGCATAGGTTTTCCCCTGCTCAAGAAATTGTCTAGTTACTAGGTTTGACTCCTGTGGCTAGAGAGACATATCACAGCTCTTTAATACTTTTTAGTACAGTAAAACAGCTTCAAGGGGGTGAGTACCAAGCTTTTAGCTTGAAGGTGGGAAATGAGAAATGAAGGCTTGAACCCTTGGAGGCAGAAGGGGGAATACTGGATTAATGCAAAAGTAAGTGAAATTCCATGTTATATGGAATGTCAGATTAGAGATCAATGGCTCCATGGCTTAAAAGAAAATGAACATAATTAAAGGGCTTGATCATATATTATGCGTTAAGTTCAAACTCCTATGAAATCAAGGTGATTAAACACTAAAGAATTAATCAGAATCAAAGTCTGTCAAATAGTGTTTTCCCTCTTAACACCTCGGTATTCCTTTAAAGTACAAAAATAAAAAGAATATTAAACCCATTTAAACCCCACTTTTATTCCATTTCTTTATATTCACAGGAAAATAATTTCACAGAACTAGGCCTAATTATATTTCAGGGTCACTCAGTAGGATTCCTAATGTTTACTGCTCACTAAAAATTATGCTGCAATCACCATATTAATTCCTTCATTATGCAGATCTAGACACAGTAGCCCTAGAAACCTTCTTATTAAAACTGCAGGAATCAAGATAGCTGTCCCTAAAGTCAGTTCAAAGCTGACTAAATATTTCCATGATTTTATTTCATAATGTTTATGATGGAAAAATTGATTCTTGAAGAGAAATAAAAAAAAAAAAATATGAGATTTTAAACTGTGTGTAAACAGTTGAGATATAGAAATTAAGTGAGCATTAATAGAAATGTGAATTTTTAGGTGCTTTTGGACAACCAGCCTGCATATACAACATCTATTTCTCTGCAGAAAGAGGAATTTGCCACAAAACTGTTTCTTGTATCAGGTGTCCCCTAAACTACCATCTCCAACCTTTTACTCCTACTCTGCCTAATCATCATGAGACCTTTAAGGGTCATCTAGCCCAATCTCCCTGCAAGAACATCTCCAACTAGATTAGATTGCTCAGAGCCATGTCCAAACTCCTCTTAAATGTTTCCAGGGATGGGGCATCTACCACTCTCAGTGCACACTGTGCCAGTGTGTCTTGGTTTAGGAAGACAGGTATCTGCTAGGTAAAATTACAATCAGAGGCTTTTTGGCAAAGATTTGGGAAATAGAAATAGCAGTTCTTTACTAGTATGTAATACAAAGCAAACAAACACAAAAAAACTCCCTCCTACCAAACAACTACAGCATTAATGACAAACGACAACAGTACCAAGAACCTTGAGGGCTTTGTTTCACAAAACTCAGGGCAGTTTGGTTTTGGTGTCCCTGCAGGATTCTCAGAGCACCAAGCTGGAACAGTGGAAAAGTCCCGGGCTGGTAGCTGGGATGGCAGGGTGTCCCGGCAGGCAGGGGCAGGATGTCCCGGCAGCGCAGGGGGTGCAGGGTCACGCTGCAGCAAGAGGAGCAGCGCCGAAGAAGCCGAAGGCGAGGCAGAAAAGCGGCCCAGCTTCTGCTCGGCGTGCTTTGCGGCGGCTGAGATCCTCGAGGAGCGGCCGACACGCGTCTCCCGAACGCCGGAAGCAGAAAAGCACGCAGCTGCCTCAAGCTGTGTCTTTTACCTGCGTTATCTCCCCCTTCCACCTTTTGTCCATCTCTTTGTTTCAGCCAAGCACTTTCAAGTATCCAACACCCGGTCCCCTTGGCAACCCGTGGGGAAAAAATTCCCCAGAGAAAGAAGGAACAAACCCAACCCCCAACACAGTGTTTCACCACCCCCCTTGCAATAAACCTTTTCCTTTTATCTACTCTGAGCCTACCTTCTTTTGGTTTAAAACTTGCCCTATTGCAACAGGCCCTGCTAAAATGTTTCTCCCCAGCTTCATAGTTTTTATGCTTTAGGTACTGGAAGGCTGCTAGAAAGTTCCCATTTAGCCTTTCCTTATTCAAAATGAACCCCAGCTCTCTTAGCCTGTCTTCACAGGAGAGGTGTTACAGCCCTCTGAGCATCTTCATGGCCTCCTCTGGACCTGATCCAACAGGCCTGTCTGTCCTGTGCTGAAGAGTGGAGAGCTGGACACTCTACTCCAGTTTTCACCTTTTCTCAGAGCATAAGCAGAGAGATCTTCATTCACAGGGATATTTAAGATCGGGGTAGTCCCTGCAGGTGCACCAGGAGCAATCCCTGGGTGCACAGGGCCAGCCGCTGCCAGTGCAGCTCCCAGGATCCATCAGAACAACCCACCTCCAACATACAGGCAAGAGCAGAAGCACATCACTGTGTGCCTTTCAGGACACTGTCACCATACACACACCTCCCGGGGCAACCAAGAGAGCAGTCAAACTGGTATCAAACTTCTCTCATGGCAAGTGTCTCCTGCTGCCCTGCACACACTGGATGCTAAAAATTATTCCCAGCTGTAACTGGAGAGGCTTTCCCAGTCTCTGCTATTCCCACCATGAAATCAGCCAGTAAAGCTCAACACATTATCAGAACTGGGTTTTTCGGGAATCCCTGTTCCCCGGGGATCCTCAAAAGGGATCAACAGACAACTCCTTGACTTTCTGAGGAAGAAGTCTTTTCTGCCCTCTTCTTGTACCTCCATGTAGCATATACACTCTGCAATGTCTACACTGGAGTTGTCTGTGAGTGGGAGACAACACAACCTACCAGGGAAGAACTACCCTGATCCCTTTTGAGTGGTCAAAGCAAGGCTTTGGATGTTCCTAAGGCACTAAGAGTAGCTGCAGCAGTAATGGGAATTCAAGTGAAGAGGTACCTCTAGAGTTCTCTCTGTTAACCTCCTGCTCTGAACTGGGTCAGCTTTGTGGTCAGACCAGGTTTCTCAGAACTTTATCCAGGTGGGTGTCGGTAGGTACAAAGGATGGAGACTGTGCTCTCTCTCTGGTCAACCTTCTGCAACACTTGACTGTCCTCATTCTGAAAAGATCATGCTTTCCAGACTAAACCGTTCATTTTAATTTATGGCCATTTGTTCCTGTTTCATTTCTACTGACCCATTTCTCTAGCCTCTGCCTCTAGATTGTTGCCTGTGGTCCTTCAGGTGTTATTACAACTTGGTATAATGTGCAAACTTCATGGGCAAATACTCCATTGCTTCCTTACCACAGATAGTGTGTGATGAACTTGTAAGAAAGCAGCAAAATGTTTACTGATAAAAAACATTTGATAATTCAAGAGTGGTTTAACAAAATCTGATGGCAAGACACAATTTTTTACTACACAGAGGTCAGGGTCAGACAAAATCGACAGGGAGACACTCCCGTTGAGTCATGAGCCTCAGAAAGGACTCGCCCTTGCTTTCCAACTCCCTCTCAGAAGGGAGTTTAGCTGTAGCTGGATCCAGCCTTAATCTCAGCCTTGGCCAACATTTTATGTCTAAAGGATTATGTGTGCACAAACCCTTTGTATCACACAGCTAAGATTCTGAAGTTTAATAAGCTATTATTCACTTACGGAGAATCTGCTGCAATCTCTCAGCCTCAAGGAGTAACCATGGGAGGTGTCCCTACTCCAGAGGAGAGAGCCTGGCACAAAGCCTCAGCAGGCCCTGGACTTTCCACTACGTATGGAGTGAGATAACTGACTCACAGTCGTATCTGCATAGCAATGACAGCAGTTTTTCCCAAACCTGGTTTGAGCCCAGCCTTGACCAGCACTATGGCTCAGATTAGCCCTTGGCTATTGTGTTGTCTGTGGACCCTGAGTCTATCGATTCAGATGCAGCCATCATGGCCAGACACATCTATTACATTTGGGATGGGCTGTCTATGTGGGGGAGTGTGGGCAAAGATAAGGCACAAGGGTAGCAACAAAGTAAGGGCAGGAAACGCAGTTGTCTGTGAAGAGTGAAACTTGTCCCCAGCCCTCGGTCTGCAGCAAACACAGCACCCTCAAGCAGGCACATGCTGTCCTCTGCAGACTGGTAGTTAATTGGTAATTCAAAGCACTGTCAAAGGCTCTTTTTCGTCCTTTAATTTGCCTTTATGAAACAGATGATAATCTGTTAGTTGCAAGTGTCGTGTTTGAAGAAGAGCTCCTAGAAACTAATTTCCTAACTTTTTTCCTGAAAAAAAAATCTTAACACACTAGTTTAGCACTGAAATCTCAATTTCTGCCTGAAAGCTTACACTTTATGCTGCCTGATCCATGCAAACATTCAGTAACTAGTCAGCCCTTTCAAAGCACCTGAACCACCATGCAGTGAAGCTTCCAGTAAAGTTTTTTTCCTTCTTTTCCTCTCTTCCTACATGAATCCTCAATGATCTTGTCTCTCAAAGGCCCACAACTTCTGATGGCTCAAGTCTGACCACATTTCCTCTGGAAGTAGTGCAAAGTTACTCCTAAATCAGCCAAAAATGTTCAGCAAAATCAGCAAGAGGTACTTACTCTTGGAAGTCCCACTCAATACACAGTGATGTAGCTTCAGATATTTTCCAATGCATTGATCAACAGCAAAGATCACAGAAAACTTCAGAATGTCTTAGGAAGGGGCAAGTTACACAGAGGAGACAAGCATTTTATTTAATATTTTTAGTATCTATTTTATTTTATTCATGACAAAAAGGCAGTATACACAAGAACGTTTTGAATTCCAAACAGATGAAACTGGTTCTCTATCACTTTTGTGGATTAACAGTAATCACAGTCATCAATGATACAGTATAAATAAATAAAAAAGACAAAAAAAGATAAACACTTTCAAATTAAATTTTAGCAAAAAAATTTAATACTACATGAAGCACTGCACTTGTTCAGCATTATGCTCACTCTAAAACAAATAGGAAACACACCTAAAGTTCTACATCCTAAATAGTTGACAACTTCTTCCAACTAGGTTCTGAGTATAGATTCTCCTTCTTAAAAGAAAAATGTAATAGCAGAGGTACACACCAGAGAAAGAAGACTGGGCATAAAACACACAGCCAGACCTCCCAGAAACTTATCTAATGATCACAGCATATCCTTGTAATGCGCTTCTGAGAATCTGCATTAACAGTGGCAAACAAGGCATTCTTTATATTTACAGATGCAGTATAATACTGAAATACTTTCAATATCTGATTTTTACTTGAAGCATTTTGAGTATCAGACTTTCAGTAAAAGAATTACTATCACAAGCTGATCTCATTACAAGTTGAAAACAAAACACACATTCTTGCAAATAAATCTAACATTTCCAATTTGCGGAATATAAAAATAGTACACACAGCTGTTTATTTTTTTCTTATTCATACATCATTTCTAGGCTCCATTTTGTAACATTAGAGAAGCAGTATTTTACAACCACATACAAGTTAAAGCAGAGTGTACATTACCAAAAAACTCATCTAACTTAATACATACAAATTGTGTATTACTGTACACAACATGTCTGCATTTAGGGTATCCAAATGATTTTTAAAAGAACAGATGCCCAAGATCCTACTTTCCCAACTGAAAGACAGCCAGAAGTTCAAATCAGTGTTAATTAACACATCAGTGGTTTTACATGGCACTACAATGAACCAGCACAGCAAGTGTAAAAGTCATCGCTAGACATGAGTAATGTGGCACAATACAACCTTTGTGTTTTATACTAACAGCCAGCAGCACGTCTAACTATTGACAAAGAATGTGCCAGGTAAGCTTACAATTTTAAGCAGGAAAAACCTGAAATTCTGAAACATGAAGAAACAGTACAATATAAAGACAACAATCACAATTGGTTGCAACCCCCACTTTTTTCTAATCACTATATTAAAATAACACTACTGATATTTTACATAGTATTTACTTGAAAAATCGTGATGAGGAGGGGAGGGGTGGGGCAGGGGGGCAAAGGGGATATATGTTAAATCTCGTTAACTTCTAGAGATGCATTAGATATGTTGTCTATCATTAGGATTGCATTCATTTTCTCACTGAAATTCAAACAATCACAGAGCATACAAAGAAAACTCCTCACTGCTTCAGGACTCTTCATACTCTTTGTCCAAACAACTGAGGAAGGAGGTGAGGTCAAAAAATATAATAAATAAACAAATCAGAAAAACAGTTGACAAATTTTTACCATTTCAAACTCGATCCTAAAAACACCACCCTTCTAAGATACACAGTATTACCATCATTTTGAGTTCTGAAATTTCCTCCTCCCACAAAGGAGAAAAGAAGAAAAGGTTCTGAATGTTCCCCTTTAAGATACAAACAATATTTTGACTTCACAGTGTATTGACTAAGCACCTGGAGAAAACTCCCTCTCTTCATACTGGCAGATGGAGAGGAAGATGAAGGAGAGTCATCAGTGGAACACACATGCTTGGCTGAATGAAAAATCCCAAAATGATGCAATTCAGATACCAAGAGAACCTTCAGAAGGGGCAATGGCATCTGTACATCAAGAGGTAACTGAAAACAACTTAATGCATGTCTCTCCCATAAATGGGGATGCAGAATCAGTAAACACAAGGACTTTTCTCACATGGAAACTCTGGAATCAGAAACAAAGAAAAGAGTATGTCTTTGTTTTCTGAACATCCAAAACATGGAGATATCACCAGAGTAAACCAGATTTTACTGCAAATAAAGATTATATATACATACAAAAACTTTGTAGGTTGTTTGGTTTATTTTACTTTGAAGTAGTGCTTTTCTAACTGCAGCCTACTGATTATTCAACTAATTCTTTGACAGTAGCTTCACACACTGTCTTTTCAGACTGTAGAACATCAGAATCGTAAGTCTCAGCCAGTGCTTCTGGTAGCAGATTTACTCTGTGTTACGACTACTTTACTTTTCTTGTCCTCATAATGCTGAAAAAATGGCAATGTTAATGGTATTCCAGCAGACACTTTACCACACTCCCTGAATTGACACTTTTTTATACCTAATGCTGTGCTTCAAAAAGCTTTTTTGTTTCTCTTCTTTGCCCAGCTTCTGCCAGCAAAATCAGAATTTTCATCATAATTATATTCTGGTTCAAAAAGGAAAGCACAGTGACTAGAATCTGGTCACTTCACTTGCAATTCTTTTTTTCTGATTAGAGTCTGTCAAGTGGAATGGGACAGCACCTATGGTGAGAGCAGACTGCGTGGCCTGCAGCAATTAGGGCATCAGATAGATTGCTATCCTCACACAGAACATCCACCTCTAACTGCATTTCAGGGCCGTAGTGGATAAAATGAAATACCAGACCTGGTTTATGAAGAAGCTTCTGAAACAGAAGTATAGCCTCCTCACTCCAGTGCTCCCCCTTGCCAGGAACCGTATCATGCAAAGAGCAAGAGTGTGCCAACCATGGCAAGTGTAACAGACTTTCTGGAACAAGTTTAAGTTTATGGACATCAGAATAAGGGATGGTCCTCAGAAAGCCATAATCAATAAATTTAAGAACAACAGACTGACTTGTTACTTCACTAATTTCTGCCCTGTACCACTCTGCTTCCTGCCCAAACTTGATCAAGCAGGTAGCACCAGGTGTCACTTGTTCTTCTGGCAGAGCTGGCAAGTCCTCAGGAAGGTCAGAAAGCAGCAAGGACAAGTTTTGCATGCAATCAAAGAAGATTTCAAACTGGATGCTGAAGTTCGAAGGATCAGTAACAGCAGTTGCACACCCAGGATATGTTCTGCCGCTACGCAGCAGCATCCACATGACAGGATTTATCTTGAATGACGTATCGAACTCCTTATGGTTTGTATTACGACATTTCTGTGGTCCAACAATTGTCCAACAATCACTTAGGAGCTGATTCAAATACTCCTGAAGCGTAACTTCTCCTATTAAAATATCTACCTCCCAGATATCAGACGATTTCAAGTATCTCAAAAACAAGATCCTTATTTCATAATCCAGGAGTGCATTTATTACATGGCCTAAGTGAATTTTCTTCAGGTTTTTAAAACAATTCCATCTACAAAAAACAGCTTGTTTAGGAATACTTTTAATGTCATCACTGAGCATCTTTGCATTATTTAAGGACACCATCTCACACGTGCCATAATCCATGAAAAAAACTAGCATTAACTTTTCCCTGACAAATTTCTTTATCACTTTTGATCGATACCATTTTAAGTTTTTTTCAGATTGTGTAATGCATTCCAGTCCTTTTTCAATGTCATCCACTCTAAGCAAATCCCTTCTTTGTGCATCCTTCTCAAGCATTACATTTAACTCATGTAGTACTTGCAGATTTTTAAGTAACTGTACATAAAATTCTCCACTCTTTGAAATATTAACTACTTCTGCTGCTTCTATTTGTCCAGAATTTAAAACCTGATGAAGGAGATTTAAGTGTTTTACAGAAATCTTTTTCATCCCAGCAGCCTTGGTTTTATTTTGGCCACCTAATCTATTCTTAGACTTTAGAGGATTACCGTTTTGTTTAGGCTTCTTTTCCAAAGCAAATACCCATGTGCTTTTCAGCCTTACGCTGTCTACTTTACACAAAAGGCTGTTAGACAAAGACTCTCCATCACAAATTACATCTATTTCCCATTTTTCTCCATGTTGCTGTAAGAACTTGCAAGCTACTGGCTTGTCACTTACTGTTTTTGAAAAATAAGCAGCACTTTCTTTAGTCCAGCTTTCACCAGGAAAACTTTTTACACTGCTAAGGAAACAATGAACACTAAACCTTGGCAGAGTTAAGAACTTTTCCGGAATCCTGCAGATTTTTGACGAACTTACAACTGCAGCATTACCATAGTCAATAAATTCTACCTCATACGAGTTTCCTGATTTCAGAGTTTTAATAACTGCTCTATAGTAAAAACAATCAGCATCATGCTCTGCAACAATGAGATCCCCTACCATGAGCTCATTTAAACAATTTTCCTGACCTCTGTTCTCCAAGCTTTCGTTTAAATCATCTGCTAGTTTTATTATTAAGTTTTCATCCTCTGCAAAGTGAACATAGAAACTTGATGGACTATTCATATGAGAAATATAACCTGTTACTTCAGTATTCACCTGGATATCACGTTGAGGAAGACTGATTAATGTAGGTATATTTTTATTACTCTTTTCGTGTGGACCTGTACAATTTGGTCTTTCATTCTGAGATTCAGAGAGAGCACTTACAGTCATTTCCTTTGAACATAAAGCAGAATAAGAGAGTGAGTGAGAAGCAGGTTGTCCAATCCAACGTTCCTCTGCATTCTCTGGAAAAGCACTGAAAATATTTCTAAAACCTTGCCCTTTGCTGTCCTGTAAAGTCTTCTGTTTTGAGAATCCACTGCACAACTCTGGTGTGCTACATGCAGTTTGCTCTTCATCTCTAAAATTCTCTCCAGTATCTGCCTGGTAATACTTGCCATGGACTTGGCATTTCACTTCAGTTTTCAATTTAAGCATTTCAGCATCTTTAACACTTACTTTACCAATTTCTTTGTCATCTTTCACGTGACATATCCCTCCTTCATTACTTCTCAATTGTTCTGTAGGCCTTTCCTGTGACAACTCTTCTAATACCTTTTCTTTAATTTTCTGACTTACTTTGAGCTGTCCATCATACAACTCCACAACAATCTTTCCATCTGATTCTCTGGATAAAATTACAGCCTTCAGCAGTTTACCAAGGAATGTTTTTACAAACCATGTAGTAATTCTTGCTGGAAATTCTGCCCCCCTAAGATCTGACAGATAGAATTTAATAGCTTGCATGGGTGTGAATAGTAGATCAGTGGCAGAATCTGGAATAGGCATCAACTGGTCTCGCTTCACCATGCTCTTATTTCCAAAATCCACATAGTCAACCCACAGAAAGGATGTTGATTCCATAGGAAAAGCCAAAGCTCTGTAAAAGAGACTATCTTCCACACATCTGGCTATACATAGTCGTGCATTGCTATGGTAATTTCCATTACTTGACATTTTACTTATATCATTAACTTTCTTCATCAATGCCTCAAGAGTTTCAGTGTTTCGATTAAGATGACAATAGAATTTTGAAGGACTGTTTATGTGAGTTATATAAACCTCCTCCTCACTTCCAATTTTTATATTAAAAGATGAATAACAAAAACTGTACAGAGAACCCAAAGGTGAAAGGTTTCTCTGTCCAAGACATTCAGACTGGGTGAGACCACGTTCCCTGAGGAATTCCTCTACACTAGTAAACGGCGTCTGTAAGTCAACTACATTGCATAAACAGTTGGGGCCCACAAGAACAACAGCATAAATGGTGCAAGTCAGTGGTCCTCTAGAAGAAAAAATGAAGTCTTCAAATTGCCTGTGCACTTCTTCAGACCAATTAAGTGAGTCAGTCTGTAAGACCACATTTTTAAGTCCACATCGAAATGCTTGACCCTCTAGAGTTAGGAAATCGGGAACAACACCCTGAACATCTTTAAGTGAAACCCTTTCCCGATAACCATAGTCTACAAAAACCACATCAACTTCATTTGTGGATACCTGCTGCACAACAGTTGCTCTGTACCACTTCCCATCTTTGGGACACTTAACAACACAGGCAACCTGTCCAGTTTTGTAGGGACTGGTATGATCTTTATAGTAAGTCTGAATTTGTCCCATTAAGTTATGTAGCTCTGCCAATTTGCTTTGCAGCTGACATGAAAAATCTGCTGGGGAAAAAATGCAAGAACACACCACTTCATATACAGCTCCCGGTTTAAACACAAGCCCTTTATAAACTAGTTTTTCTTCACATACTGATTTATCCATTTTAGAGACAGCACCTTCTCCCAACCAGGATGGCACAAAAGATTTTTTAGGCACTGGTAGCACATTAAATGATCTTTCCTTCTGAAGTACATCTCCATTTCCAGATACCTTATTTTTGCAAATATTACTGGTGTTCTCTGCATTGATTTTTTCTTTTTTACATTTGAGGTGATTCCCGTTGTGCTGCTTCTTCTGTGCTGCCCTTAGAACATAATCTGGTGGCTTCAGCCGATATTCAGCATAACCAGCTTGAACCATACACGTGGCAACATTTCCTTGCAGGAAACCAGTATGACACTGCACATTAACAATGTACTTGTTGTTTTGCTTTCCAATGACATGAAGCAGAAGTGGTTTGTTCAACACCACACTTTTAAAGAAATCAATTTCTTTTTTAACCCACACACCATCAACAGGAAATGCGCAAGCAAGGGAACAACATATACCTAAGGCTGGTAAATCAGAAAACTGGGGAAGCAATGCTTTCACATAGTGACAAGGTATGGTATCCGTATTTCCAAAATCTAAAAAGTAAACCATAATGCTAACACGAAACACTTTTGTGACAACACCCCGGTAATAACACCCATCCCTGCTATACCGGGCACAGCATAGCAACCCAGGTTCTGGCTTTTTAAGGACCATCTCATCATCTCTACACTTACTGTATGTGCAGGCAATATTTTTCATCAGCATCTGAAACTCATTCTGGTATCTACATGTTTGAATCCAAAAGTCAGACGGATTTATGACATATACTACAAAAGCTCCATAAAATGAGTTCATTTGCATCCCTTCTCTCCTGCAGTGGATGGAGAAGGAAATGTCCCACTCAGGTAAGCAGATTTTTGTATCTTTGTTTCCAGAGTAATTCTTAGACAAATTGTTTCTTTCAGGACTTAGTTTGTGGTTTAGTGCAGTACTGCTGTTTTCTGTTTCCGAAAGCGAGACACAAGGTGCAGCTGTCTCATTCTGGTTTTCTGAATGCTCAGCATTAATTCCAAGATTTTGTTTCTGCAGCGTTATGTAATACAAGCGCTCAGTGTTATTATATAAATCAACATGGACACTCACAGAGGTTTGTCCTATTAAGGCTTGTGTAAGTTCCTGGAGCTGAAATTTTATTACTGTTTCGTCCTGACTACCAAAACAAGACAGTGCACATGGAAATGAAATCATCGGTAGTGTCATGAACTCAGCTTTCAGTTTCCAAACACAACTAGGTGGCACAGTTTCAATAATGCCAAAATCCATAAACCAGACCTCCACATGGTCAGAGAGAAGTTGTTTTATCACTCCTCTATGCCACTGTCCATTTTGCCTCCTGGCAGCACAGAGCAGCCCTAAACTACCACAAGATGTGGTATTTTCTCCAACAAGAGCTTCATAGTGCAAACGCATAGCTCCTGTCAAATATTCCAGCTCTTTCTGCCATTTCTGTATCTGACAATAAAACTTATTTGGGCTTATTGCACCAGTTATTTTTACATTTTCTTTACTGCCAACAGGTAGACGTGGAAAGAGTTGATCTGGAACGTGCAAAACATCTGTTGGTTTCTCAGACTTATTTAAGGTAAGTAACTCCCTGAAAGGATATTTCTGTTTCAACAGCTGTGGCATTCTCTTACAAAGCATTCCTTGGGGCAATGCTCTTAAAGTTTCTACAAGAAGACAAAATGAATCTCCATCAATAAATTTACCCAGCTGCAGCTCAAGAACATCAGTAATAATCTTAGGCACTTCTAGAATGAACAGCTGATATGATGTAACAGCCTTCACATGACCTGTGATCTGTAATCCTACCAGAGATGAAAAATAGTTAATGGCTTTTGGACCCCATCTCTCCCCAAGAGGAAGTATGCTTGCAAAAACACCCAAAATCACCTTTGGAGGCAGCTGAAACAATTCATCACAAGCAGCAGCAAGATGTGTTTCCTCAACAGCCAACACATGTCCAGTGTCTATAAGAAAAGCCTCATAGATATTCCCTTTCTTCCCCACAACTCTTCCTCTATGCCATTCTCCTTCTGCGTCTTCCACCAAGCAAGATCCGCCAACACCGACATCATCTTTTACTTTGAACACACGCTGTATTTCATTTTGTAGTATGTAATAGTCAAACTCACACCCAGCGTTGTATTGAGCCTGGAACATTATAACCAAGCACTCAGGATGACATTCTACATGAGTTATCTTCAATTTCTTATCTACTGAGCCTGGTGAAGGAGTCAGAGATTCCATCCTGTCTGCAAAGAAAAGGAGTATGATCATCTTGATAATTTTCTGCTTTTTTTACAACTAATTCCTTACATGATACGTGACATTTGTTTTCAAAATGGTTTAACAGCATGTTATTAAAATTCTGGCTAAAACATATACTAAACCTTTAAGAATGTCATGTCTTAGGACACTGGGATACACTCCACACAATGCTCTTAGTAAAGACATGCTCAGATAACATGGAAAGAAGTACCTCCGGATTCACTCCTGTGGCTACAGACTGGTTTTATCACTTGAGATTAATTTTAATCAAAATGTCGCTCCCACAGTAACACCAAGGTATTCCAGTCTGTTTCTCTTTCCTTTTAATATGTAAAGGACCAAGGACTCATTCCCTCTCACTCTGCTTTTTCTGTCTAAATCACTTCTTCAAGTAACCAACAATAGCTCCACACTCTACTGTTTACTCTGGCTGTCTGTACCAACGATACCAACAGCATATTTAAGGTTCTCATAATTGCAAGGACATCTGAGACTAACATCTATGTGCAATACTTCTGCACTGCTCATCAGGTAACAACTGTGCCAGCTGTGTTTTGTATGGTCTCAACACTCCAATTCTGACAGTTTAAATATCTTCAAAACATTCAGGTACTTTTCTGATCTATAATCCAGTCTTGAAGCCCAACTCCCAGTTCAATTCAAACATCGATGATCCAGTGAATCAGTGACTTCACATTGTTTAAAAAGGCTGTGTATGACCATAATTTAATCAACCAATTCCATTAAAAGAACTGCTGTTCTAACAAAGTAATTTGAGATAGACAACATTAAATGCAAAGACAGTGGATAAATACTCAAGGATAGTCTGGACAAAGACAACCTTGATTTATGAATTCTTATGTAAAGCTGGAACTTTAACTTTCAGTTTCAACTACAAGATTTTGGGGCAAAATCCCCCTTGGCCTGTAAAAAATCTTCAGTGAAAATGTCATGACAGTTTTCATCACAAGCATACATGAAGTAGCTACTGAATATACAACCTGTCTTCAGAAAAATATTGATCCCTAACATTCTTGTTCACAAAAAAAAATTAAAAAAAAAAAAAATCAACAGAAAACCAACCACACTCTATTATAAGTGAGCATCTTTACAGTAAAGCAGTAGGGCAGAAAGATGCATAACTTCTAAAACCAACAAAAAAACCCCTAAAAAACCAAAACCACTGAACGCCAAAAAAAAAAAACAAACCCTCCCAGTAAAAGAAGTATCAAACCCAGATCTGACCAATTCCTGCCTCAACAAGGCCCTTTTTTTCCACCTTCCCCTGTGACAGAAAGTGAAAATCTGGGTGCTTTTAATGAAGGAAAACAGCCTTAAAGGAATTGGTTCTGTCTGCCTGAAAGAAACATTTGATTATTACAGAGATTTAAACTTCTGAAGGGGCCTGACTGAAACTCTGCTCCCTTTCCCCCCTCCCACTGAAACTGTGCCCTATTCGCACTAACGCATAACTAAATAAATCAATTTGTGTATTAACGACTGTCTGTTATCACAGCCTGAGTAACAGCATCACAGTGACACAGCCACATTTCTACGGTTTACAAAAATGGCCTTTTGCTGTTTACTCACCTTTCCCCCTCTAAAAGCTTATTCAATCGTAACAGGTCTTCTAAAGGAAACACGGCCCAGTAATTAACAACTCTGTATCACTCTATGAGGAAAGACGGTAGAAAATTCATTAAAAAAATACACGTAAACTAAATTATTGTACTACTTCTCTTACTGAGAGCAGCCCTGAGAAGTCTCTGGGGTATTAGTTGACCACAAGCTCAACATAAGCCAGCACTGCCCACTCACAGTTCAGGAAGCCAAAGGCAACCTGGGATGCATCAAAAGCAGCATGGGCAGCAGGTCCAGGGAGGAAATTCTGCCCCTCTGAGTCCCCACCTGCAGTGCTACATCCAGCCCTGGGGTCCCAAGCACAGGAAGAACATGCGAATGTTGGAGCAAGTTCAAAAATGATGAGGGCTGGAGCATCTCTCCTATGGAGACAGGATAAGGGAGCTGGGTTGTTCAGACTTGAAAAGGGTTCCACAGAGACCTAATACCACCTTACAGTACCTAAAGGGGCTGGAAAGGGACCTTCTACAAGGGCATGGAGCAATAGGAAAGAGGAGAACGTCTTTAAACTGAAAGGGAGTAGGTTTAGAACAGATATTACAAAGAAATATTTCATTATGAAGGTGGTGAAGCACGGGGGCAGGCTGTGCAGATAAGTTGTGGACACCCCATCCCTGGAAGTGTCCAAGGCCAGGCTGAATGACTCTGAGCAACCTGGTCCACGAGAAGGTGTCCCTGCCCATGGCAGAGGGGGTGAAACTGGATAAACTTTAAAGTTCCTTATAACACAAACCATTCTGTGACTCTCTAAATCCTCCTCCTGCCTGAAAAACACACCCTGGAAATGTTCCTCATAGTTAGCTAAACTACAGTCTTAAGATTACAAAAAACGGAGTTACAAAACTAATTCCACCCTCCTAAAAACACAGCGTGGCTATTCGTTCTTCATCGAAGCTCAAAAAACCAAATCAGTCAGAGGAACACCACACAGGCACCTACCACCTACTTACTTGCTAAGCAGGAGTGGCCACACATTTGTATGTGCTTGCAACTCTTCAGCCACCAAAATGCATACTTCTATCATGCACCACAAACTTACAGACAACTCATGCTATAACAAAAGGACTTTTAAATGCAACCAAATGCAGGACACAAGATACAGGCTGAGCTGCCTGTCCTCCAAAGCAGGCACTCTGACCGGCGCTGTCTGACACCGCACTCACCTGAGAGGAGGCGAGCCCGGGCAGAGGCTGCGGCCGCCAAGGGGTATCGGCTCGGGCTCGGTAAAGGCTCCGGAGCCCGGTGCCTTTCAGCAGCCGCCGCAGCCGCCTCACCGCCCGCAGGCGGCAGCGCCGAGCGAGACCCGGCGGCGCCGCGCTCCCAAAATGGAGGCGCGAAGCGTGGCCGGAACGTGTTGCCCGGGAACGCGCCTGCGCAGTGGCACCGCCCGGAACTTCGGCGCTTCTGGCGCGGGGCTCGGCAGAGGCCGGGGAACGGGCGCCGGTTCGAGTCCCGCTCCCGCCTGCCCGCGGGGCGGGACGGCCCCGTTCCCTTTCCCTCTGGAGTTGTGCTTTATTTGTTTGTTCGCGTGCTGGCTTGTTGTCGGTTTTCCCTCTGCGTTTGAACGTTGCAGCTGTGGTATATTTAAGATGTCACGTGACTTTTGAGAATAGTTCCCGTGGGTTGTAGACGTTCCTGGGGCTGCCTGAAGAGGATTCAAGAGCTCTTCTCTGAGCAAAAAGAAATTCTCTAGGCTGAGAAAAGTGCATCTTAACAGAGTGCGAAGTGCTGCCCCAGTTATTTTTGCATCTACGTCAGATTTTATTTTTCTTTTTTTCTAGGGGCTTAGAAGCAGTGTTTATTTTATTTGGGGTTATTTTACGAAGAGTCTAAGCTGAGGTGGTCACAACAAGAAAACTTGATGTGAAGTATATGCCTAAAAATATCAGCATGATGGTATGTCTGTAACTGATTGCGCTCTAGAAAGGGTTCAGCTGTGTATGATAATTTCTAATGTCTGTAAGTGATTGCACTCTAGAAAGGGTTCAGCTGTGTATGATAATTTCTAAGGGTTTATCTTCAATTTTTGCCCTTTGTTTTCCCAAAATGTCAGGATTGCTGCACCATAGCTATACTTTATAGAGTGAAGAAACAGAAGAGCTGAGTTTGCAGTACTTTGAGATGCAGTAATCCCCAAAGATAGCTCTTATATTAAAGTCTGTATAATATATGTTTAAATTGGTATTGTAGCTACTTGGACTAACCCTGAAATTTGCAGGATGTCTTAATTTGATTTTGCAGGGAAACCATCATTTTTTTCAGGGTCAAGTATTTGTAAGAGCTACTTGGAACAAAGGTTATACGGGTCTATCACTGATAGAACTGCAATTTCATGTTTTTGGATAAAATGTCTAGTTTATCTATGTTACTTTTGCTTGGTATCAGATGATCAGATTTTACGTCCATAGTTTGATTAGGCAGAGTTGTGTAAGAATGGGCTTCATTAGCCTATTTAGAGAGGGAAGATAAAACCAGGTCTTTTAAAGAAGTTATATTCTTGCAAGACTGGAACCTCAGATTGAAATCTAGAACCCAAGGTTCTATATTGTGCTAGCCTTCTCTATATCGTGAGGAAAAAATATTGCCTAAGACTGGAAATTTCAGAAGCCTCAGTTACTATATAAGGAACAGTCTAGAACTTCTGAGTACAAAACACTACAGCAGGCTGTGGGGTATGGTTATGTTTTTCTGGTAATTGAGGCTGAAGTCAGTCCTATAGGCAGAGTGCTGCCACTGCTTTTTTAAAGGCAGAGACACCTACATTTTTTTCCTGCTTAAATTACTGTGGTGATGGCAGCTGTAATATAATGACCTTCTGGTTGGAGTGCTCAGAAATGTATTCTTGCAGCCTGAGCCAGTTTTAAAAATCGGTACCATTTCCCTGCAGAGTGCCTTAACCATGGACAGTTACTCATGGTGGAACACAGTGTGTCCTGCTTGCCTGAGGTTGTGCTGGGATGTAGGATGGGGATCTGAGGGGACAGGAAAACAGAAGTTGCAAACAGACAATCTGTCAGGGGTGGCAGGATGCTGGAGCTTTCTTGCATTTTTCTGAAAGGAGAGAAGAATTTTTTTTTTCTGATTATGAGTTTGTTCTAAAATTTATTTGAAATTTAATAATTAGAGCCAGTGAAAGGATTTGTCTTTCATAACAAAGGAGTGGGGGTGGTGGTGTTTGATACATTTTGCTCAGGAGTTGTATGTTTTTTGGGGTTTTTTTCCCCCAGACTTGATATCCACATTGGAAAGTGTCAACTATGCATAAAACACTGCCAGATCTCAGAAATTAGATCCTTCAATAACATTTTAGCCATGAAGAGTCACTATAGGTCATTGGAAGCAATCAGGAAGCATGTAATAGCCCAAAGCAGAAATCAGTGTTGCAATATCCCAGAACATCCTTATCAAATACTTCAGCAAACTTGCAAAACCTACTCAGTGTTTACATTTGAATTGCAGATGTTTTAAAATGCTGCTGAAACTACACAATCCGTATTGATTAGTACTAGATCTCGGGGTTTTCCCAGCATTGTGTACTATGAAGGTAATATGGCTAACTCTGAGTTTTTCATCTTTTTCACTTTCTTGAACTTTAAAAATTTTCTGTTGTTGTTATTCCCAGTGTTTTCCTTCCTTGTCATTATTGTGAGGAACTCATTGAATATTTTTGCTGTTTTATCCAGTATGGAAGGTTAATGGACTCTAGTAAGTTATTTTTATGTTTCTCTGACAAAAAATAATTACAATTGCAAAATACTTTTTTTCATGTGAGGCTTTATTCTCTTGAAAAATCTTGACTAAGACAAAACCCCAAAAGTGAACCTCGGGTTGTGCATTATCTATATCAGACTGCTGAACAAGATGTGTTCCAAAATATCAGTGTCTACTCAGAAGTGTTTTCTTATCAGGACAATTCTGCTGTGACTCTGTATTTGCTTTAAAATAGCTAATGAAAACCTAAAATTAAAAAAGTCTTCTGTTCTCACAGGCGGATGAAGTGTAGCACAAAGGAAATACAAGTTTTCTTCAGAATATCATAAATGAAGCTCTGCTGCCAGCTGCCTGCCAGAACGTAGAACATAGTGCAGTTGTGAGTGAGCACCTTGTTGAACTCAGATAATATCTGATCACCATTCTGGCTAACTTCCAACATCTAGGAAAACTGGTTTTGAGGGCAGGAACCATAAGGTAAGTTTTTACCCCTTGTAAAAACTGAGGGGTATACTGAAAAATAGTACCCAAAGGGTGGGTTTTGGGGAATATTGACATTCATCGTCCAGTCTAAACACCAAAAGTAGTCTGTAGACTTCTTAAATTGTTCTTTTTAGGTGGTAAATTTGTTTGCTTTGATCGGTAATAAAATGGCAGATAAATGTTGCAAACCATAAAAAAGGAGAAGAAAAATTATCAGCGTCTTCTCTTCTGTTAGAGTTTTGTTTTAAGACTCAGTCCTACTGAATTCCATTCAGTGAGGAAAAAAAACCCAAAATCAGGTAACCACGTGTCTTCAAGGAGGGCAGGAGGCACAAACTACAAGAGGTTGAGCATATCTCCTCAGTGTAGAAATAGAAGAGGGTTTAGGTCTTCATCTTCTCCATAATGATTCCCTCTTGGGTGACTAAATAGCTGAACATTCATGGAGCTGGTTCTGTGTGCTGACTGGAAGGAATACCATTTGCAGCACCCGACCTTTACAAAGAATTATGTAATGATCATAATTGCTTTCATTCCACATGGCGAGAGAAGAATTAAATGACACCAATATCCTACTTTTAAATCCCAGCAACTATTCTGGGATCTGTCCTTAGTTTTGCTAAGATTGTTTCTGAATATTAATATCAAAGTTGTTTTTAAAATAGACAATTTACACTTCCTCGTTTTTAGGAAGGCCAGTTTGTCATTACAAAGTGTTTTGAAACTGTCTCCTATAGGATTGGGTTAGTTCATGACATGCTAAAGTGTATGAGAAGAGGAAACACTTCATGCCTCAGTTCCAACCCTCTCAGCTTGATTCTTGTGCAAACCTGCAAATACATGAGTGATTTCTGATTGCCAGACATATATTTTATTGTATATAATCATTTGCTTTTCTAAAAGGCACTGCAGCATTCCTTGTCATAGCATTTATGTTTGTCTTTTAAATAAAGAGCTTTGAAAGGTATGATGTAGGTAATGCAGTGAGTGTTGACAGCAGAAATTAATGACATTTCAGTGTTCAGGAAGTGAAGGCACCTCTGCCTAAGATAAATCTCACAATAAATGGGTTGTTTTAACCAGATCACCCCAGGTTAATTGTTTAAACAATGTCATTTATGGTTAGAAATTAGGGATATAAAAATAATCACATTGTTCTATTATGTTTTTCTGGGAAAATCAGTGTCTCTTCTGAAACATTCATATAACAAGATCTGTATAACACTTTTTTTTTTCCTGAAGTCAGTCTGAAAGTTTTGCTCTTTCTTTGTAGTAGTCAACAAACTCGAAAAAAACAAGAGGACTCAAAACAGTCATCTCAAAACAAAAGCTTGTGCTCGTTTTCCTACTTTGTCATTGAAAGTGGGTCCTTGATATGTTCTTAGTTTGTGTTTCTGTTAAGCTGAGCAATTGCCACGAGGTGGCAGGAGCAGCCACAAGTTCAGCGGGATGCTTGGAAATACACTTGCGTTCCCTCGGTAGAAGGAAGGAGCACATGAATGATCAATTCAGGGTGACCTACAATGAAATATGAGGGTGCATGTGCTGAAGAGTTTCACCAGAAGAGTCATCACATTTATCATACGGTCTGAAGCCACTTTCAGTGTTTTCGCATAACTTAAAGTAATTCTTGAAATATTTTCAATCTATTTGCAGCACCTATTTACTCAATACACGGTTAAAATTTCATTTCAGATAGTCTACTAAATCACAGGTCAAATTTTACCAAGTCCACATCATTTCACCCTTCTGTCACGGGCAGGGCTTCGAGTACTTATTGTTGCTTCTTAAAATAGACATTGCACATTTCAGTGACAGTAAGTTTCAGAGCAGAGTGCCCTTTATGTCAGAAGATGTGTCCATTTTACAGATGAAAGAACAAAGTGAGAGTTGTTAAATAGTGGAATAAAGTAAAAGGTAGAATTTCTGTTAGTAGGAGCCTTCCAAAATAGGTGAGTTTTGCCATGCAGATTATACCGCACCAGCACTGCTTTGCAGATACAAACCCATATTAGTGGTGAGATTGAGTTTCTCTGCTGTGCAGTTTGTATGGATGGGTCTGTGGGATAAGTTCACATCACTCTGTCATCTAAAACATCATTTAGGTCCATAGTGCAGGGTTGTGCTTAAGAAAATCCTGCACCACAGTTTTACCCTGGTACCTGTGTCTGCTGTGCGGGACAACAGCAGTTCCTGTGACGCAATCAGAGCACATCTGCAAAGTTAAATGAGTGATGCTGGCGACCCAATATCCAAGTAGACAGGTTTGAAGAGAGAGAAGAATATTTAAGACTAGCTGTAGTGTAGTTACATGGCCTGGATGTCTGCTAGCATTTGAGACACTTTCATTCCAAAGAATTTGTGTGCTGCAGAGTGGCAGTGCTGACCGAAACGGGATAAATGGGGATGGTAGGCAGATTCACCTCCTGTTCTGAACTAAAACTAATGTAAAAGCACCTCAGAGGGAAGCTTATATTTAGGTACTCCGTGGGTAAATTCCCATTTCTTCAGCGTGGCAGAGCAGGAGTAGGGCTCATAGAGTTATAGAATGATCATAAAGGAAAAGTAGTAACCATCTTCAAATTATAACTATGGTAATTTCAATTATTTAAGTCCATTTTGTTTAGCAAATACTATATTTGTAGATCTATAGATCAAAAAGCTTGGTTGTTTAGTAGGAGCTGAGAGATGGAAACAAAACCTGCTAAATCATTTAACTGTCTCTGAAGAGACAAACTGAACAATCTCACAGGTTTTTAACATTATTCCTTTCTATGGTTCATACCAGTTAATTAACTTCTGGCCCCAAACCTACAAGCTGTAGATGAAGAAAAAGCCACAGCCTCTTGCAGACCTTAATGAATACTCTGGGTATCTGTGCAGGTACACATTTTGGATTCTGCAGATCTGACAGCACATGAGTAGTCTTAATTCATACTCCCTTAAAATCTTATTAAATCTATTTATGAATTTTAGACATTCAAGTAAAGATCAAACGTACCACCCTCTTAAGAAAAGAATATTTTTTTTCTCAGGAAACTGTCTGTGCGTCTGTGCATCTGTGCACTGGACACATAATGTTTAAGGAATGTAGTCTTACCTGGAATCTCTATGCAGTTTTCATTTAAATGTAAAAACATAAGTCAGAAAAGAAAAAGGCTCTGGTATCTTAAGTTTTTCCATCTCACAGTGCAGGTCTATAATCTTATAATCTGTAAAAAGCCTTTCTGTTTAGGAATGTTGAACATCTCCATTTCCTACTATAGCAGGGTTCAGAACTTGTTAGATTTAGAACCATGGTTTAAGCTAGTCCAGTATTAGCTTTTTCTCAAAGCCCTTACAATGTTAGACTGCAACGTTAATCATTATATCCAGCTTGTTAAATATTTTTTATCTTGTCTCTGTTTACAAACAGAATGAGTTCTCTAAAACTCTTTTCTGATATTTATCATTGGTCATTTGTATGAAATCTGAAATAATAGTGCAAACAATAGGATCATGGAATGGTTTGTGTTGGAAGGGACCTTAAAGATCACAGAATCATAGGATAGATTGGGTTGAAAGGGACCTTTAGAGGTCACCTAGTCCAACCCCCCTGCAATAAACAAGGACATCTTCAGCTAGATCAGGTTGCTCAGAGCCCTGTCCATTATGACCTTGATTGTTTACAGGGGTAGGGCATCCACAGTTTATCTGGGCAACCTGTTCCAGTGCCTCACCACCCTCATAGTAATGGGTTTCTTCCTTATATCTGATCTAGGCCTTCTGTCTTTCAGTTCAAAGCTCTTAACCCTTGTTCTGTCACAACAAGCCCTGCTGAAAAGTTTGTCCTCCTCATTCTCACAGGCCCTGTTCAAGTATACAATAAGGAAGGCCACAATAGGGTTTCCCCAATGCTTTCTCTTCTCCAACTCTCAACTCTCCCGGCCTGTCTCCAGAGCAGAGGTGCTTCACCCCTGTGATCATCTTTGTGGCCTCCTCTGTACTCACTTCAACAGTTCTGCATCCTTCTTATGTTAAGGGTCTCAGAACCAAATGCAGGATTACAGGTGGGGTCTCATGAGAGTGAATTGTTTCCCTGAAGAGGCCAAAGTCTGCTCTCCTGAAATCCAGGGTGCTGAGTTTGCTGAGCACCTTCTTCACTGCCCTAAGACGCTCGAATTCTACCATTTTTTGGTCACTGCAGCCTTGAGCTTCACGTTTCTCACCATCTCTCCTTGTTGGTGAAAATGACACCCAGAACAGCACCTCTCCTTGCTGGCTCCTCTGTCACATGGAGAAGGAAGTTGTCATCAATGAATTTTAGGAACCCCCTGGATTGCTTAAGCCCTGCTGGCTGTCCTTCCAGCAGATAATGTGGTGGTTGAAGTCCTCTGTGAGGGCCAGGGTTTGTGAATGTGAAGCTGCTCCTGTCTGTAGAGTACCCTATCCACTCACTCTTCCTGGTCAAGTGGCCTGTAGCAGACCCCCACTATAACGTCACCTGTCCCTGCCCTCCCTCTAATCCTGACTCCTGAGTTCTTGGAGCCTCATCTGAGGCTCATGGCTGAGCTCTGTGCACTCTAGCTGGTCATTGGCATAGAGGGTGACAGTCCCTCCTCACATCCCCTGCCTGTCTCCTTCCTGAAGAGCCTGTATCCTTCCATTCCAACACTTCAGTCCCAGGACCTACTGTGTCTCCATGATGCCAGTGAGGTCATGTAGCTGTGTTTATATCTCTAACTCCTCCTGTCCTATGTGCATTTTCATAGAGGTCTTTAAAATGAGACCCTGGAGAGGCAGATTAACTGGCTTGAGTGGCAGGAATTCCTTTGTGATGCTCTTCTGCTGTCCTGTGATTCCTCTCCAGCCTCTTGGCATCTCTTGTTGTCACTGGCATTGACTAGTAGGAATGGAATGGATTGAGGTTCCCCTTTCCCAGCAACTCTCAGCAATGTTCATGACAATATACACTTCCTTTTCATGCTTCCAGCACAACCTGCTCTTTCATATTAGCCTGTGAGATGTTCATATGTGTGTGTGTGGACTTTAGCACTAGTTCTCTTTTTAATTATCAAATCCAACCTTCAGATAGGTAGAGGAAGTGTGTACTGAGATACCTGCATACATATTTTCATCCATTTAGAAGTAGATTTTAAGTTAAAACATCTTAAAACTGTTTTGAGTTTAGGGTTTTTCCTGGTAAATTTTAGTTATTTATAACACGTATAGTAAAGAATGTTTCTCTACTATGGTCTTTCAGACAATATACTGGATAAGTATGATATACTACAGCAATTTTAATTACTGCAGGGTGCTGATCCATCCTTGGAATGGAAGTACAGGATTTTGTCATCACATGTATTAAAGGGAAAAAGACTGGCTGAAAATCACACCAGCCCTGGGAGAAAATTTTGTCCTTATTTAAGTCCATGGCAAAACTCCCACTGAATTCACTGCGGCAAGGATTTCACTCCATATATTTAAACAAGAAAAGTATTACATGTGTTACTAATACTGCATGGATAGTAAAAAGCAGACAGATTTTCAGTGTCTGTCTGTCTCTTCATTGTTTGTGCTGCAGATGGATTTTGATTCTCAAGTCCCCAGGGCAAAAAATGTTTTCACTGGGCGTCTGCTTGCACAGGCAGACTTACACAAGGGCATCCATGTGCCTGTCAGCATTTCATTGAAATTTTCAGCTGTGAATTTGTTTGTAGGATCAACACTCCAAAGATGATAGTGCCAGAGTTGAAAGACAGAATGTATTCAGTAGCATGATTTTTCTTTGGAAACTTACTCCTGCTTGACCCAGGGCTTGGCCACATCCCGAAGATTATGTAAGTTGCACCTCCCGATCCAGGTTTTGTGCTAAGCTCTTTTCCCGGCATTCAGTCTACTCCTAAGTTTTCCCTTCTCTGTCATGTAAAGTGGTATTTCTGGGCAGGTGGAGATTTCTGCTTCAAATACTTTACTTTTCCTTGCAGTCTAAGCCATGTAAAACACGTTCAGGCCTTGTACACAGTAAGTTTCTGGTACCAGCTCAACTGCCTGAGTGCAAAACCGAGTCCCCTTATGCTCCACATAGACATGCGGCGAGGGTTACCTAAAAAAGGCTGAACGAATGTTGTTCCAAATATTACCCCATGGATTTCCATATTAACTCTTAAAACAATACTTTTTTTTTTCTGTATAGATTTCTTTATACAGTAACTGGGAATGTTCTAAACTAAGAAGTCATAAGGAATTACTGGGTATTGTTAACAAAGTGTTTCACTTGTAGGTTAAGAACAGATTCCAAATACTGAGGCAGCCACTCATCCTCAAAATGAGTGCGATTCCAAGGTTCAGTCCACAGCTCATGTACAACCCCTGTGCGTACAAAATTAAGCTACTCTCTAATTCCCTCATGGTGCTGAACATATAATTTTGAAATCCTTCACATGCTGAGACCAGTATTTAAGATGGCCAGTATGGTCTTAAGTAGTAAATTATGATGATCTGCTAAGGTTGCTACTGCTGTATCCATGGCATATGGAAGTAAATATGAGCTCAATAAAAGAAACTTCATTTACAGACTACATTTATAGTCTCTTGAGGTTTTTTCAGTCTTCCTGTATGAAGAAAATACAGTACTGATAATGAATGCTTCTGGAAATAAGGGCATGGCATGGAAAAGGAACCTCCTGATGTATCAAATCTAGTCCATTGCTTTCACCCAGCTGTCTTACACATGACTCAGTTCTTACTTGACAGGCTTCATATGAAATTTATTTGGTTTGGTTTTTTTCCTTCTGCTGTTTTCCTTGAAATGTTCAGATATGAATGGGTTTTTTGGTGTGAAATAAAATATCTTTACCCTACCTGATATTTGCATGTATGGAACAACAAAATTCAATTTTGCTTAAAACACAGAAAATAAAGTTAAATTAATTTCATTTTCTTATAAATTAAAGGAAATTCATGCTTTTATAGCACCATTAAAAAACCTACCTCCATCAGAGAGAAAATATAATAATATTTATAATTTTCATATATATTTTCTGTCTGGATTTTAGGTGAGGTTTTTGAGAAGTTGTCCTTTGCTATGTTTGATTGCAATACATTTTCAGCTTTATTAAGAGTTTACAGTTAATAGAAGCTACATTATATTTTTTTCTTAGTGCATTAGTAAATTAGCAACAAAGTAATGATACTTAATCTGTGTAAGGAAAAGCCAGGTCTGTGTTTATTACAAGTGGAGATTTTCAGGTCTCGCTGCATCAAGTTATTGTTGATGCCTGCTGTGTCACTTGATGGTTTTGAGAATGAATGGAATACTGCAATGCTGTTGTGGATACCTTAAGACCACAGATTAAAAATGTTTTATATTTAATGAGAATCTTACTCATATGTGTATCTTAAGCACTACAATAATCCTGAATATTTTATTTCTCAAATACTGCTACAGTGAAACTGAGAATCTGCCTTCATTTCATCTGGAAATGGCACAGAGTGCTTTTTCTAGATATTTCATTGGACAAACTACATTGTCATTTCTGTAATGGAAAAGGAGGGTTATTGAAAATGGTAGTTTCTCATTCTCCCTGCAATTTTTTTTTTTTTTTCTGTGGGATAATGGAACTGGAAAAGGTAGGAGGAGCTTGAGGGTCACATTCATTCAAATGGTCATAGCAGTTCATGGAACTGAATAGTTTTCTTTCATGTGCTCTGTGTCAGGGTGATCTTTCAGCTGAACAGGTCAGTGTGGTCTGAAATTGAGCATTATCTGTTGATCTGAGCCCTGAAGTGTTTGCTTTGCCTAAATCTTATCATTCTCCATGTCTGTCCATCTCCACCATCCTCCACTTAAAGAATTGCACAATGCGCAATACCTCCAAAAGGTCTTATCAGGAATCTTTTGTATCAAGAACAGTTAAGTCCTAAAAGGCAGAAAAAATTAGTAATTGACAAAATAGCATTATCAAATAACTGTATGCCTCTGGGAGCACATCCAGCAAAATAAAAATCAGAATATAAATACGTATTGAACATAAGCAAGTTTATGAGCACAGTAGCTTTGAACTGGCTACCATGGGTAAACAGGAAAGAGATGATTGCACAGACTTCTCCAGAGATTGTGCAAATGCATGGGGGATCTGAGGCACATGCTTTAGTTCCTCTCCTACTCTGACATCATCTTCAAATTGTGTATTTCGTGCTTCCTTTGACCATTCTCCCCTGCAGTCACACGTTCAGTTGCAGTGTCAACACACACAGAGAAAAGCTGCTGAGAAATATTGTTTTGAAGATTTATGTATCTCTTAACAGTCTTGGCATTTTGGGGACTTCCCCACCCCTCCCACCCTGAAAAAAACAAAACAAAACATAAATTGGAGCAATTTGGGAGCAGTTAATTTATTAAATTACCTCATCTCTTAAAGCTGAAAATCAGACACAGGAATAAACATAACTTTTCTTCAAAATCTAGAACTTTCTAGGAACTTCAACAGACTGGGGATATTTTCTGCTAAATAAAATAAAAATATCATTATTAGGAAATTTTTTCCAACTTTAAATTTTCAATGAATGGTAATTAACAGCTCTGAACTTCTGACACTCTTTCAGAACTCTGTCCTGATCTGCCTTTCTCCTTGCTTGGAGACACAGAAATTTTTGGTCCAAAATTACCATAATGCATGCAATACACTGACACTGGTTTTGAAGTTGCATAGAACTTTGCTACTTAACGGGTGTTGGGGTTGCACAGACTTTCCATATTTCTCCCTTAAGCAAATAAATCCTGTCTATTTTGCACCTTAAATGCCCACTTGTCTTTATGATATTTTTAAAATTTATTTTACTAAATTAATAAAAAGTTTACTTTTGAAATTATTTCATTTAATTTTTTTAATAAACAGACTAATGTTTGGTCTCTTTAACAGTGCCACATCAAACTTAACATTTATTTATCACATTATTTGCCTTAAAATAAGAAAATTCACATAGTTGGCATTGAAATCACAGAGCTGGAGACAGCCTACTTCTGGTAAATTTATTTTCATTTACAGTTCTAATACATAGCCAAAAACTCAAATTGTACTTAAAGTTGGATTGGAAATCTGACTTGCTAAATAAGGGGTAGGCTGGCAATGTGTTACCAATGGTTCTCTTAAGAGAAGTTCATCTCACAAGGCTTCCATCTTCATGAACTGAGTTGATATTGTGTATCAAAACCTTTATTTCACCCTAAATAAAAAGAAATCCTATACAACTAAAAGCAGGTGATACTTAGAACCGTGTAAAACAGCGCCTGTCTTTTTCTATCAAACTAAAAGCAATTTTGGAGTGGGCAGATCCAATTTCTATGTCTTTGTTTCCAGCTACTTCAGAATTGAGGAAGACTTGATAATGGACATCTCTTAAGTATGCCTGTTCTAGGAAAGTCTTACTGTGTAAGAAATTCATAGCTGTTTGCGAAGTACATATTTATTTGATTATTTTATTCTTTCCTCATAGGAGATGGTGCTGATGTATGCTACTTAGTCTTTTTGCCCAGATGGACTGAGGCCACATCTGAAGAGTATTCTAAAAACTAAAAGACAGTGGGTTGAGAAAAGGGTCCTTGCAAACAAATGAATGGTAAAGATATATTGGTAATTTTCAAGGGAAAAAAAACCCAAACTTTTGCAGATGGACTTCACCAACGGGTCTACAGAAAATAGGCTAAAGAGAAATGATGTTAATACATGTGACTTCTCACATAACCTTTCCCTGGAATCAATAAAATAAGTCACAGTCATGGTAATTTCAGGAAGTAAATCACTGAAGATAAACAGTATAACTGATCCAATGATAAAGCAGAAAAAATGAAGATAGCTCAGTCTGCACAACAGCACCCTAAAACTTGGGAGACTGTCCCTTGAGTGTGGTAAACATGCTGTAACTCTTTGCTAACTCACCCTAGAAAAAGTGCATGTGTAGAAATTTAAAATCCTGAATTTATCTTGAAGACTGCTCTATTGCTAATGATTGTACATTATTACTACAAAATGCTGTTAATTGCATTCATTACCTTCCTGGGCCTTTTTAACCACTAACTTACATTTTTCTTTATTTCTGCATCAGTCATGTATGTATCATCTTTTATCTTACTTTAATTTGATGATTTTTTTTCTCTTTGCTTACACAGAGCATTGGTCTGTCTCTGCTAAAGAATTTCTATAAATTGCAATACGATCCTTGTGGTTTGTCACAACTGGGTATTATGGAGCTAAAAACATATATGTTGCCCTAAAAAATTTACACATTGATATCATGACCCTGACCTTATATATGTGGGCACTCTTTGTTCATGCAATTTATTCAACAAATACGAGATTTCTTGGCCTATATTAATTCCAGGAGTCAGACTAATGAAAAGAACTGAGTTTAATCACAACATCAGGTCTAGGGAAGTTTTTATTCCTTTTTATAGAGAATTCTTAGAACTACATCTGAGATACAGTGCCATGAGGCTCTGAAGTAGAAGAAGCTGACAAACTGAAGAGAGCCTGGAGGAAAGCTGATAACAGGGTTGGGGCTGTGGAGCGTGTGATGTGGGACAGCCGGTTTTGTCCAGCCTTAGGAAAAGAGGACTACACAATGGTCTTGTTGCTGCCTCTGACTACCTCATGGATACATCTCTGAAAAAGTGGAACTGCACACTTCCCAGGGGTGAACAGTGAAAAACTGAAGGAGATAAAGTGCAACAAGAGAAATTCCAGTTACATGCAGGAAAGAAAGTTCAGCATGATCAAATGGTAGCCCAGGTTTCCCAGAGAGATTGTGAAATCTCCAACCATAGAGATTATTCAGAATTCATCTGGATGTGGCCCTAAGAAACCCGCTCAGACTTTGAATTCAGCTGTGTTTAGAGAAATGGTTGGATCAGATAGCAGCCTGATTTCTCTGTCAGCCTAATTTCCTGTGCAATTCTATGATCAAACCAGTAAAGGGGATCGATCTTTCAATGCTTACCCCCCATAATTTTTTAACTTTCCTGTACAAAGTTTGGATTATAGGATTGTTACTACCACAAATCAAGACAAAAGATACATAATGTATCCATAATTGTTAAACCAATTTACCTTAAGAAAATAGGAAAACTAAAATTCAGCTGCAAAAATAGCGCAGAATCCCTCAAAAATATAAAGGAATGATAAAGTTTATGGCGCAAATTTGCATAACATTTCATCTAAGTTGATATCAAATATAAGAAAGAAATGTATTTTGGATGGTCCAGATTCAAAAGATGTAGCTTTTGAAAATATTCTTTGGCTGTCTCAATTAGATGCTTTTCAATTCCTTTAATGTCACAGAAATATCTCTGTATTCTGAAATTATTTTGAAAACATTTCAGAACACAAGGGTATGACTTGGAAATACCTTTTAACCTTAAATACCAGTAACTTCAATATTACTAACAGCATTATTATTTATGTCGGTGCTTTTTAACCAAAATATCCAGTGTGGTGTATTTATGATGTACCTATTAAAATCCTAAGTCCTTCAGGAATTAAATGTTCTTAACTGCCAGTTCCAGGTAGTCATGATAAATGACTTCCTGCCATAGGAATGGATTCTGGAAGAGGAAATAATTTGCTTTTGGCCCTTTCCAGTTGTCTGTAGTTTTGGAAGGGCAGAGCCAAGGTGTTGTTACTCTCTTCTTTCTGTTTATTTCCTTCCTACCTGAGATGAAAGGAATGAGCATGTACTGAATCTGCCCATGTGTAATGCTAGGAAACTGGCACTAGGGAAAAAACAAAACTGAAATCCAGTTAGGTCTGTCATGGTCTTATACATCAGCATATGTCTGAGCCATGAAACAGTGCTGGGCAGAGCCACCACTGTGTCACCAGCTGTCACAAGAAATTAAAGGGAACCTATTCTTTGGAAGTAGAAAGATTTCAGTACCGGTTATTTATAGAGGATGATGGTCTTGCAGTTAATTAGCAACCTTCACAGTGGCAGCTCTGACAACTGAAAAATGAGCATGATAATAATGAGATTTTAATAAGTTTGTACTGGTTCCTGGTAACACTAAGACCATTGTCTGGGAGTGGAGCATGAGTTCTTTTCTGTACTTAGTCAAGAGTGCATTTAAACACCTGTTGATGAGTGTATACTTGCTCATTTGTTTATCTCACTTTTCTGGCTAGAGTTTATAATTCCCTCTGTGTTATTTTTTCCATCTTCTTAGTTTTATCATCCAGTGGAGATTGAGGTGAGATGAGTTCTTGTGATGTCTAGTTCATGTTAGACAATGGAATTGTCCTAGATATACTGGTTCCGATTCAGTTTTATTGAAAATATTCCCAGCACTATCTCCTGGTACTTCCTCTAAGTTACATGGATGTGGAGGTGCCCGGGCAGAGTAGACACTGTGGTTGCAAGTGCAGTGTAGTAGGTTTTTAGCTGAAAATAACTTGGACAAATAGCCTAGTGGTTTTTCTCAGCTGCAAGGCCTGTGCAGTATTTGTGCAGGGAGCGGGAGCCTTATCAGCAGTGCTGACTCCAGTGCCATTTATCAGGATTGTGCATGTAGGTTAAAGCTGGTGTCTGCGGGTGAACGAACTCGAGCCTGAAACCAGTGACTGCCTGTACCTGCTGTTTACCCCAGCCCTTATCAGAGGAGTTATAAAGAAGCTGTTCTACCTGAACTCGTTCGGATTGTAAAGAAGCAGCAAGAAATACCACTTAGCTTTAATTGCTAAGATGCCAGATACCTGAACTTTGCACATAACAAATCTCTGTTGTCTGCAACCTTTGCACGGCACAATAAATATGTCTGCTGCGTGGCACTGAGCTCATGGAGTTAGTAACAGAAAAACAAAGAAATTACTTGAAGTTAGTCATGTAAAATTACACTTAAATGCAGAAGGAAATGCTGTTCTACAGAAAATGTTTGGTCTAATTTGTTGAATAAAGAAATTAATAGAGGAAAAAAAGTTTTTGTCTTTCAGTACTGTTAGTTAATAGCAGCATTATATCAATGTTTGAATTTTACTCAGACACAAAAGTCAAATGTAAATAAACAAAATAAAAGCACCTTTTGCCTAGAAAAACACTTAATATGTGCCAATTGTAATGCTGGACTAATAGACTTTTTGGAAAACTAAAACCAGATAAGTAATTCAAAATGTATTGTATTTGTTTTCACCCGAACTTTTTCTTGTGTTTTTTTCTGGGAAGAGCTGAGAAAATTCATGTGATTTTTCAATAAATATCACCTTTGCATTTTTCACTTCAGTAAAAAGACCTAATTTTATCGTTTTAAGAGCTAGAATTTTAAAGAGAATAGCTCTGGGAAGAGAATTCCTTAAGGCAGCATAGTATAAATGACATAAGTGGGATTGCTTGAAGTAGTGGCATAAATGGAAAACATAGACTGGTGTTTTCATTAGGTGCCTTTATGTATCACAAGATCCTTAAATGCTTTTGTAAACTGGCTGTAGTCATAATTCTCTTTTCTTTGGGTTTCATTGTTTCAGATTAAAAAAAACAGTGCAAGATATTAGCAAATCACTATTCTAAAAAACAAAAACAAAAACAAAAGCCAAAAAAAAAAAAAAGGCATAAATTTCAGAAATATTCATATTTGTTCACATTCCCAGTATTCAAACTTACCTGGTTATTTTTCACATTCATGTTTTACAGGGAGATCGTGTAGAATACTGTTCATGGAAGTGCATTTGCTTTCAAAGGGCACGGAAGAAAAAACACCTTTGGGCGCTTGATATTGAATGCAATTAGGATTTTAAGCAATTGATCTCATTAGAGTTGTTTATATAAATCTTATCTGAGTACCTGCTGTTTTGTGAGTGGTTATTATTTCAGTGAGAACTTAATTTGGTGCCAAAATCCTTTATGTTCCCTGAAGCATCACTGTCCTGGCTTCTCCATTCAGGCTGTTTATGATTTACAAACAAAGCATTTCAACCTCAGCTTCTCTGGGAGGTCAGTTTAACCAGTGGTCTCCCGGCACCTCTAACACACATGGACAGAATTTATTTCAACACAAAGTACAGCAGTCACAGACAGTTTCATCCAAGAGTACAGCTGGAGGAAGCATCAGACTTGTGTATAACAGTCTAGAGAGTTAAACCAACTCTCCAGGAAATGGAAGTTAGAATTTCCAGACTCTCCTCAGTCCATACGTGTTCTATCTGACTTTTCTCAGCTTCCAGGTGGCTGCTCAGCCCGGTGGCTGATAAGCAAAAATATAATGTAAACTAGTCACTACTCCTCCTACTCAATAATTTAGAAGATAAATCTGAAGAAAATTTTTATTTTTTATTTTTAATTTTTTATTTTTTATTTTTATTTTATGATTTTATTTTTATTATTCCGATATTAGGTCTGTAGCATAGCCCAGCATTGCATGCTGTGTCAAAATTCTTACCTAGATAAGTGGTTGAGCAAGCAAAGAATACCAGGCTTAGCTTTGTTTCTTACAAAGGTAGTAGCATTGACAAAAGAAGGCTAACACCATCTTTTCAGTTTCTAAGGAGGTGGTAATAATAGTGATAGCATACTGGCTTTTCGAATTAACCTTGGCTTAAAATACCACTTCCTGAGAAGTGATACTTAATCTTACTTGTTCTTTAGTGGAAAAGACACTGTAGCCCTTTTACTTTCCTAAGTACACAAAATAAAAGCAAAGAAATTAAAAAGAAGCAACCAAAATAAATAAAGAAAAAAAAAAAAAAAAAGAGGAAACAAAGTAGCCAAACCATGAATGGCTAGACTTCCCCAGTGACAGCTGGCAGTGTTTCAGGGGTAAAAGGACAAGACACTTCTTTTGGCTATAATTCTGGCTATCTCTGGCTACAATGAGGAAGAGACAGGGGAATGAGAAGTGGGTTGTGATGCAGGTAGGTACACTAAAGAGGAATAAATCACTTGAGATTATCTGAAGATGCAACTACATTCATGTCTTAGTTTGGAGCAGCACGTGTTCCTAAAGGAAGCTTCCCCCTTTTTCTGCTTTGATTCACATCAGAGCTGTCTTGGAGTGCACAAACTGGACTCCTTTGAAATGAGATTAAGGCAGGAGTGTACCTTAAGATCTTCAGTCCTTGCTTGCATTGTCTGTGGGACCAGATCAAAACTGGTCTGAAGTCTGCAGAATGTTCCTGCTATGGTTAGAGGCCTCAGCATGGGCAGTTCTGGTCTGCATGGTAACTCCAATATACAGCACTTACAGGTGAAGGAGTAGAATGATAAATGCCCAGGAAGAAAGTACATCTTTCTAATGTCTATAATTGAATCTCAAGAGATTTGCCAGATCAGTGTCCAAGAACAGGAGGCTGAATAGGATCAGTTAATCTCACAGGGATTTTTCTGCTTTTGTATTAGGCACCACATAAGCCTGTGCCTCCTTATTATCAATGTGTGGCAAAGCCAAAGTTCAGTTCCAAAAGAGTACCATTTTTCAAGATCAATATGAAGTTCTTTATTTCCTTAGTATTTGTTGTGCCCTCACATAATATTTTTTCCTGGTAGGAATGTGTTGACCATTTTTTTCTATTTATGCAACTTTTAGGAGTAGTAGATATAAAGTGCAGATAGAGCAAAAGAATTGCAATCAAACTGTTGTGCACTTAAGAAATCCCTGACCAAAATACTGTATATATTAAAATAAAAATACTAAATATTCACTCAAGTGTTCAGCTTTTAGCTCAGATAAAGACTTAATATATTCTGGCTTCAGAAGTTATTTCATGTCAGCTAAGCTGATCTTGCTGTTGACATACATATGCTTAACCCTATGGAGATGTGAACTTAACCTGACACTGAGATGCATTTGCTGCAAGCTGGGAGTGAGCACATGGAGAATTAATTTGGTAACTTGGCTTTTCAACTAAACCTTCATTCTATTCCTAGTGGATAAGCATTCAGACATATGAAAAAACCCTACAGCCATGTACCTTGCATATTATTTCTTTTCTTTAAGGTAATAGGGATTTATATGCTTTATGATTCACTATAGAGCAGTGGGAATGGTTCATGACCTAAACTATATTAAGCTGCAAGCCCTAAGATTTCAAATCATGTAAACTATTTCTGCAATTTATGTTTAACAGACAATACTTCCTTTACACCTCTTTGTAGATAGAATACTGTAGTACTCACTGGCACTCATAGAAACAAATGGTTAATGGTGAGGATAGCAAAATGAGCTTTGTAGAAACAGTGGTCACCAAATGAATGTTTAACTAAAATAAATTTGCCCTAGATTTCTTTGGCAAAATAACCAGGACACTGAAAAACACACAGAAGTTTTCCCAGCACTTTTCATATTCCCTTTTCATGGAAAACAATCGTTTAAAATTTATGAAAAAAAGCTCCAGTCTCAAAACACTTTGCCTTTCTATTAGTATGTTTTAATGAGAAATTCTTCTTAAATCTGTAGAGGGTTTTCTAGGAAAAGTTTTCTGTGTTTAGAAAGTATTTAAAAACTCATAAAAACATGGTGAATCTCAGTTTAAAAGATACGAGTTCAGTGTTTTGCTTTGGGTTTTGTGGTGGAGTTTTTTTATTTTATTTTGTGGGGTTTTTTTGGGGTTTTGTGGGGGTTTTGTTTCTTTGTTTGTTTGTTTTGTAGTGCATCTTTAAATATTCGTGGCTTCTGTGTAGTGTTTTAAGGGAGCAGAAATGCAAACCCACCACTGGGTGGGTCCATGGCAACATGGCACGTAACTTCTTTTAGCCAGAGGATTCTAGGAGAGCTGTAATCCCAATAGACCCTGACTGTAACTTTGGGCCAAAAACTGTATTTCAGTAGCCTTTACCTGCTGTCACCTATTCGGTTTGAGAGTCTCAATCTGAGCATGTTCTGTGCCAACCCTTGTCCAAGTCAGAGATCTATGAGTGTGCTGATAATACAAAGACAGAGCAACTGGGATTTCTTGGCTTAAACTCTTCCCTTGGCAGATTTTTTTTAATGGATAAGTAATGAAATCTTACAGGCCTGAAAGGTTCTTGAAGGCCCTTCCTAAGGCGAGCTCTATTGGTCTCTGTGAACAAAAGCTCAACGGATGAAATCCTGGCTCTCTTGTAGTTGATGGCAAAACTCCCATTGACTTCAATGGGGATAGGATTTCTTCCAAAGTGCACAGAGTATTCCCAAGTCAAAATGTAAGCACACCAGCTTATTAATAAATGCACAATAACACAGCAAGCCAAAGGCAGTATAAATACTTACATGGAGTCTGATTCAGTTTAAATGCCAATAACAGACTTACTTTTGGAATCTGTGAAGGATCCAGATGCCACAGCTAAGATCTCTCACGTTCAGACATCTGGATTCACTGATTGCTATTCAAAAGGAAATAATTAATAAAGAAAAAGTGGCAGTGTGGTGCTATATATCTAATGGCACAGGACTTTATAGAGATTATGAGCTATTTTCTAAAGTTTAAGTGAGAACTGGATTCCTTTTCTACAGTCCTTACTCTACCTTTTTCCAAGGGAAAGTGAAAAATAACAACTGGAGTTAGCTGAGTGCTTATGAAAATGCCAAAGTTTTAAAATTTCAGTTTAGAAATATGAGAGAATATGAGGATTTTAATTAATATGTTTTCCATTTTATAGATATCTCTACAAATTAGCTGGCATTTGTGTCTGTGTTTGAGTTAGAGGTAAGTATCCCACTATGAACTGCTTTATACAAAAAAATCCCAAATCATATGGTTTGGGTACATCTTTCCTGTATGGAGTTAACTGAGTCTGAGGGCAGTGGTCTGTTCATTTTCTCTCTGCTTCAAAAGATCATATCTGCTAATTAACTTGATGCAAATGAGAATTTTTTTTATACAATATACAATTTTCAATGTTTCTTATCAAAGAAGAGTCTTGAAGTCATTGTTCCTGCCTGTAAGGGCCACAAAAAAAGATATTTCATGCCTTAGAGAGAGAGAGAGAGGGAGAGGGAGAAGTCTTTTACATAAGCTGTTTTTTCTGGTTTTTTCAGTCCTATCTTTGGAGGACTGGTGACCCTAACCAGGGGCTGCAGCGACAACCTTTAACAGTGGTCTGATAAGCCTGTGAAATAATCACCTTTTTTCTAATCACTTCCACCACCATCCTATACTGAAAGCATTTGCAAGGCAGGCATCTACTCAATAAAAAGTTTCTTTATACTCATTGCTACATGATACTTAGTTTAAGAGAAGTATTTTTACCAGCTTGTGTAATCATATGAAATGTATCATACTAAGACTGCTTTTGAAATCCCTACATGTTTTTATGACATAGACCTTCAAACAGTGCTGATTTTTATACTGCAGATATCAAACACAAGCAAATACTGACTTCCTCTCAGTTGTAATTTTTGTTGAGTGGGGAGCATCACACATGAACTCTCTATTTTTTTACAGTGAATTTTATATTTAGTTTCTCATTTTTAATGCTTTTGTTACCTGTTAGGTTAACAAGTTTATGCTGTCTTTTCTTTAATCTTTCTTAATTTTATCCCATGTACATTGCTCCTTGAGCCCTTCCTCAGACTGAGTTCATCTGTTAGGTTAACAAGTTTATGCTGTCTTTACTTTGATCTTTCTTCATTTTATCCCATGTACTTTGCTCCTTGAGCCCTTCCTCAGGCTGAGCTCAGCTTGGCATATATCTGTGTAGCAAGACTGCAGAGCAAGTTGGTGATCTTGAACTCAGTAATCGTGGTTCTGTTCTCAAGCAGAGCCAGCTTAGGGCAGAGGTCAGAGCTCAGAGCACCTTTGCTGCCAGTCAGTCACCAGGTGGGCTTTGCTGCTTTGCTGTCATGACTGATAACAAGCTAAGATTGCCCCTCACCCTATTTTACTGTTAAAAGCCAGAGTTGATACTTGGATGGTAGCAAGACCATAGGAAATTAAAATCTTAGCAGATTTACTGATGCTGCAATAATTGCTGTGGTGTATTTCTTTAATGTCTGTAATTGCAGGAATACATTGAGCTAAATTGAATGCAGATTCAAAGAGTGGTTTTGGTGACACTGCTTGCTTTCTCAGAGATATTCCCTGGAAGCAGCTGCTGCTCTGGCCAAGAAGCAGTTGTTCTAAGCCTGACCCTCTCTCCAGTGTTTCACATGAACTCCCAGTCAACACACAACACACATTTCACATGCAGTGAAATGGTATGTCAGGAGTTATTACCCTTAAGCAATTCTCATATTCTTGAGGAAATCCCACCATTGTGGCTAAGAACTCTGAAAAGTAATTTATTCCACAGTTTTTTAAATACATCAGTGAACATAAAGCATGTCACTAGAGCCTTTTAAAATGCACCCCCCAAAAAACAAATTAAATGTATCACTGAGCATCTGTCAGTTATTAACTTTTGGCTAAAGAAGACCCAAAGTTTTTAAAAGGTTAATTGTTTTTAAATTTTAATTCTTTTTTAAAAGTTGAGCTCCCAAGTCTGTATTAAGTATTGGAAATTGATTTCAATTCAATCAACTTTTTAATCCACTTTTTAAAATTTAAAGGAGGCTACTTGATTCTGAAAAAAAATCTCCGTGGTGCTTATTTTAATTGGTTGACTATGCACTCATATTTAGTGCAGTCAGCAGCCTCGTTTTAATTATTATATTTTTTCAAAATCCTTCCCATCATTACCTTTTATGAGTTTGTCTACATCTCTGTCAGATATATAACTTAAAAATGTTTGTCTTTTAACTGTGTTCATGACATAATGAGTTTTTCACAGTTGAATTTATACCTGTGCTAATGAAGCACAATGTACATGTTTTACCCCACATCACCTGAACATCATTTCTTGGTTGATATAAGTAGCCAGCTATTTTCCAATGGAAAATAAATCTTTACAATATTTATAGGAATTATCATGAGTAATGACAGCATAATAGAGTAAAACAACCCCACAAATGTGAGAATAGTCAATACTTTCTACCAGTAAAGTGTCAACATTCATTTACAAAATTTAGTTCTTTATTAAGCTCTTTGCGTTGTCATCACATTTCCCAGATTATAGCCAGAAAGATAAATTAAAGTTCACAGAGAGTTTTGTGAATTCCACTGTCATTGTACAGTTCATTGAAATGCCTACTATTCCTTATAATTCCTTTCTTGTCACAAAATGGTACATGTTGTCAAGTATATTCTAGTAAGCAGAGATCTAGAAAGTTGTTTTTTTAAAATGAAATTTCTTAATAAAAATTGCCACTGAAGGGAAAAAAAAATTATGAGCATTTTGGAAGAAAAGACAGCAAAGGGCAAAATGGGACCTGGCAAGGTGGGGCTGTCAGTAGAGGTGACTAAGCCTTCCTGCTGAAGGGAGCTGGGATAATCCATGGGAATGAATCACTTTTAAATCACCACTTGCTCCAGACCTTATTAAATAGGTCAGAGGAAATTATTTTAAACATTATTCCTCTACATTAATTATTGATATGAAATGTTTAATAAGCAGAGTGTTTCATGCAGGCAGAGTTCTTGGGAGCAGGCTGACTGACTTGGTTTATCGTATAGTTTAGAAGAATAGCATTATCACATTAAACTAGATACCTTATTGAAAACTGCTGTTTTCTACCAGTTTCAGTCATTGTAGGAAAACAGGTCTGTTTTGATATTGGTTTGCATTATAAAAGCTTTTTTTTTTTCTTTTTTTTTTTTTTTGGAAGTGCAGTGAAACCAATTTCTTTAGTCAAGGCTAAATTGTAAAGATTTTAAGGGAAAGGAAAAAAACGTATCCAATTGTAGAACAGTTGGTCTGACAGAAGTCCTAGATTTATTGCTGTGATTGTGTGCCTTTTTTGTATATAACTGGTAGCTCTACATACATCACTAGCGGCAGAAATTATGAAATCTATATGTAAAGGTGTAATAACCCTTAGGCACCTGTTTTCCATTGATAAACAGTTCTTGGTACCTTTGAAAATACTACTTTTTGTCTTCCTTTATGGTTGTGCATTCCCTGATATAATCATTCATCTCATAATGAAACATAAAAAGTAAAATACTGGACCTGAGTATTTCAATGTCCTAAGATTTTAATAATGTGTGTTTTTCTGCATAACTGTCAGCCATAGACATACCGAGTTTTTGTTTTAGAAGCATTCCTGAAATCTCTTGGTGTAGATTGTTAGTAGGATTTTTTTTTGTCTTTTTCTTTTTCTAAAAACCCATTAGTGTTTGAGGAAAAATACCATCTGATGTTGCAATGAGTGGCTTCAACTTTCAGGATAATGTTTAACCATAGGTGTAAATGTACGCAAACAGAAAAGTTTTTCTGTAAGAACTCTGTAGTTTTAGTCTTTGAAGCAGACAATGTGTATTTTCATCATTCTCTTAATTATTTCTGCTGAGATAAGCTCTGCAGCATTTCTGAAGCCAAAAAAATTGGAAAGGACTATCAAAATTCTTTGAACCATAGTACTACTTCCCATCACAAGCAACTGTGTTTTCTTATGCTGGTAATAAATGTATTAAACTAGGCTCTAAAAGTGTTTAAGTTTGGTTCCTTAAATGCCATTGTTTTTCTGCAAAGGCTCATAGACTAATGCATAATTTCCAGTCTTCAGCCTTGATGTCCCATTGTCTGCTTTATTTTGTGCCTTTAACAACACCACCCTTAAGCTTGTATGGCTCTTCTCTCTTTCTGTGGATTTAGAGGGACCAGTAATTGCCCTCTTAGACTTTTCCAGGATAGAAGTGTCAGGCTGCTTTCTCTCTTCTTGAAAAAAGACTTTTTGCTTCCATATTGATTTGCATAGTCCTTCCATTCCCACCTACTTTGAATCCATGTTTACTGAAGATAAAGAATAAGAAGTGCTTAGAGTGTTCCGCATGAAATCCCACCAGTGCCAGGGAAAACAAACAGTAATACTGTTATATTCTACTGCATAGAACCCTAACCTAACCCTAACCCTAACCCTAACCCTAGTACCACCAGGACAATACTTTCAGTTGCTCCTATCTGTTCCTAGATTCATGACCTTTCCCTTTGTACTACAAAAACTGATGCTGTTCCTAATATTTGAATGCTTAAGTAAATTTAGTTCCTTCCTGGACCACTTTCTGATTCTTCCATGTTCACTATAGCCTAGATCCACAGAGAGATGTGGTAAGATTCAGTCTCAGTTTATGTTTGCTGTTTGTGCTGGGTTGCTTCCCATCTCTGATGGCAGTGTCATTGTATCTCTCTTTATCATTAGAAAGTGTCACAGCAGTTCTGCTGCTGCGTGTGCCCTGAGCTTTGATAGAGAATTGAGTTTGGTGCCAGTTTAATTTTAAGACCAAGCTTAACAGTAGCTTTCTGTCTACTACTTCCTTCCTCTCCTTCCTTTGCTTTCTGTTTTTTCTTGCAGCATTCATGCATTCCCTCTGGAATTTTGACACAACTCCCTCAACCTTCCAAGACAGAAATTTTTGCTGCTTCTTTTCTTAGTCATTGTTAATAGTCTGTTTATTTTTATAGTATTTTCTGACATTCTGACATGATTTATTCAGTTAGGCTGGCAGTTCTTAATTTCAAGTTTTGTCCTCTTGTTTAATATGGAAATTCTGGAATAGTATTGCTCTAAAGAAATTACATTCTACTTCCATGTTCTGTAGATCGGTCTCTTAATCTGAAGGGTTTTTTTTTTCCCCTAACAACAGTCTCTTTTCATAAATGCTCATTGTTGGCTGAACATTTCTCTGATTCCTGAGAATTAATAATAAATAATCTACCTATTTTCCTTCCTTTTTCAAGGCTTTATTCTCCTCCTTTGAAATTAAAAGTCTCTGAAATTGCACCAGAAGAATCACTGGAAATAAGACTTTATTGACTGTTTTCCCTAAACTAAACTAAATAGACCTGCTTTTGTATGAAACCAGCAGAATCATTGCTTTTCACTTCCTTACCTAAAAATTAATTGGAAATTTTCCAGGTTTCCTCAGATTTCTATCTCCCATCCTTACTTTTGTCTAGCATTTCATTCTTTGCTGCCTACACTTTGATGACAAAATATGATGGTTTGATGGCTTATTGACTAATTCTAGGTAAGGTGCTTCCCATTTTTTTAGATCTGACCTCTCCTGGATTTGAGAGGAATTCCAGCATTTCTCCTTCCTGCTTTTCTTTGGTCCTTAGGTCATGGCATTCCATGGCAGTTCTCGGTATATTATCTTCATCTCTCCTTGGACTCTACTCTCCCAGGCTACACCTACACTAGGAAACTAAACAAAACAGTGGCAATTGAGCCTTACTTTTTCTCACAGCTAAATAGCAGAGTCAATAGCAGGGTTTAATGCCCGGGCACTGTTTCAGATTTCTCACCTGTCACAAATCATTCCCAGTACGTATTTTGCATGTGAGCACCTCATGTCAACGAGAGGATTTAACTTGATGCATATGAACTGTGCTATGACCCTTCGACTCTGACCCAGAAAATTATCCTTGGCCCATTTTATGTGTGAGCTCATTTTTTAAGTACAAACAAACTCAACTGTCCTCATCATCCTTTTCTGCTCTAACTATTTTAATTTCTGGATTTTGCCAGACACTTTCTGTTTGTGTCTTTCCTTCTCCACTACAGCAAATGTGTTTGTCAAAGCAGTCTTTCTATAGAAAGGAGTGTCTGAAATTCTCTTCATGTAAATTACTTGTCTGCATTTCTGGACATCTTTAGGTGTGTGAATATTTGAGCATCACATTCACCCTCCTAAATTCTGTGTTCCATCCTTACTTGAACACCATCTTTCCACTCCTCAGACATTTTTCCTCTTATATTCTACTTTTTCAAATATGTAGCTTCGTCCAGGTAGTCATCCAAAGATAATGCACATTCTAGATTTCTGGACCTACTTTGTCCTAACCATCATCACTTTTTCTCTATGGACCCTAACTTTAAAGAAATAGGGGGGAAATCCCATACAAAGTAACCTGTTTGTAGACTGTTTGACTACTCACCATTTGGTTTTTCAATCTAATCCTGCTTCTCAGCGTTGGCTGAGTTGGATGTCCATCAGCAGTGATTAAAAGCTGAAAATTTCCAGCACCAGTTGAGCTAAGAGCTGGTAAGCCCATTTGTAGCTTCACATCAGAATAATTTTTTACCAAAGTGTAAAGTCATGGGAAAATTTCAAGCACTTTCCCAATATAAATTTCAGGTAACTGAAATTCAGCATTGGGCTTGATACTAATCCCATGAAACTGAATAATAAAAATGGTAACTTAACATTTTAAGCACAACTTCCATTTCAAAGAATTGGAGAAGTTTTACATTGTCATATTTACCCCCTTTAAACTCAACCATCCATCAACAGCTGACTTCATTTTACCCTCCACGTTCTCCCTCAATCTACATTCTACACTTTTGGGTGCATCAGGATTTATTCTACCTAAGGTACAGTAAAAAAAAAAGTCTATCTATGTAAGCCTGTTAGAACAAAATTCTATGTGAGGACATAGTTGAATCTTTTAAATTTATTTCCCACTAGAATCAGGCCTTATGAATTAGTATTTAGATTGAATTTTTAATAGGATTTTTAAATGGATTTTTAGAATAAAAGTAGACTTATAGAAACAGCTACATTCTTTCCCCAGCAGTGTAAGATGATTCAGAGAGATATTCTGGAAACGATCAGAAGGAGCTATAGAATTATTTTGCTCTGAAGGTAAATTCTTAGTTCACATGCTTAAGCATGACAATTTGGATATTTCAAAAATGTTATCTATGATGTTGGCATCTGCCGATAATCTGAATGTTTACATTTGCATTATTCTCTGTGGAGATCTAAATGTTTAGTCAGATAAGTACCTGATGCTATCTGAGCTTCCTTGTGTTCCTCAATAATGGCAGCTATTTTATCAACACGTGGTTCTTAAACTTCAGATGTGGCAGCTGGAAACCAGACAAGATCCTCTAGGATATGAAATTACTTAAGGTGTTCAAGTTTGCAAATACATTAATTACATCCTTCCTGTATTCTTTTATTGTTGTATCTGCCTGCTTCAGTATCTTTAGGTTGTATTCAGATCACCAGCTCTGTCAAGGAAAGAAGTCTCCTTTTATATATTTGTAAAACACTATCTCACAGTCCAACCAGAACAGGACTTCCAGGTGGTAAGCAAAACCAGGAGGTACATTAATAAATATATTTAAACCAGAGATCTCAAAAGCTACCTGTGGCTCATATTTATTATTTGGTTTTGTTTAGTTAGATTAGGGTTTACATTCAGATATATTGCCAACTTTCAAGTTCATTGAATGCAAGATTAAATAGGCCTGTGCATCTAGTATACTTTCATTCCATGGTGGATTGTCTTGTTTGAGCATCAGTTGCTAGCTGAGATGGCTGCAAATCTCCTGTAAAATCCATATATTATTTCCAGTCACCATACAAGTGTCCTTGATAGCCAAGGAGCTAAAGATACATTTGGCTGGCACTGTGTCTGGAAAGGATTTCACACACAAGCGCCCTCCAAATGTCTTCCAGAACTGCAAGAGGAGTAGACCTAATGCTTTTAATCTTTCTCTGTATTTCTAGTTGGTTTGAGTACCTTTATCTTAGTTCTTCTTTTCTCTTCTTCAAAGCACACAATTAGAGCCTCTTCAGTCTCTCTCAGATAAGAGGTGGTGTGGCTCTGACCTGTGTTTCTCTGATCCTTCTTAGCTTCCACTACATGTTCATTGAACTGGAACCACTGGAAATGAATATTAGTTCTTTTTCCTTTCTATTATTTTTTATTGTTGCTGTTGAGAACATATCATTGCTTGCATTACCACAGTACTGATATGATATTTTAACACTGTTCTCCATTCTCTTCCTTCACTATGTTACTTCTTAACTTTTTTGCTCACCTCTACACATTGACCACAATCCTGAATTGCTCACAACTATATGCACATTCTCTGCCCACCAAATCCTTACTGTTACAGTGGAATTCATCTTACCTGAATTTAACATCTGAATATTGTAGGCTGAAAGTCTACTCTACACTAGAAAACAAGGTACAAATGTTGCATCATGAGCTTAGGAAATGAGCAAAGGAATATTTCAGGAAGCCCCACCGTAAGTACTCTGAGGTTATGCATGGTTTAATGCCACAAAAGTGGGCATTTTAAGGAGCTGAAGTGGGGTATGATAAGAATCTGCTAGGTTGTCCTAGCAGAGGAATTTTGGAGATGACAGTGGATTAGAAGGGCTTAGTGAATGGGGAAATGAGGAGCTTTAAGCAGTATAGCACTATAGCAAGACTTAGCAAAATGCTAGCTACAAGGAAGAAGTAAAGATAACAATGAGATAGTATGTGAAATGGGTAATGTGCTGAAACAGAAAATAGGAAGAAAAAATGAAAGAACAGCATTAGAAAATAAACTTTTTTAGGTGCAATTGGGGCAAAGAAAAATTAAACAGAGATACTGTATACAAGAGGAAAGATGGTAAAAGGTCAAGGAGTAGAAAGCAAAATGTGGAGCAGTCAACAGAGAAATAGCTACTGAGAACATCAGATGGCAACAAAGACGCAGCTTCAGAATTGAGCCCAGTCCTCAGATTGATTAACATAGCTCTATCATGGTCAACCAATTCCTTCTTGCAGATAAAGTCACTCTTAGTGTTACATGTCTCTTAGAAACCCTTCCTTTTTCATCAATATATGCCAAAATGGGCATGCTTATATATTGGGTGCCAAAAAGTCTAACTCAGAAATCTTCACAGACTCTTGCCAACTAAATAAATAGTTAGATGTTTTATTTACCTTGACTAAGCATGTTTGCAAAGAACTTTAAAAAAAATTAACTTCCGAAAGTTTTCTTTCTGTTACTAAATAACATCTGAACTAAATACTATTTGAACAACAGTATTTCCCTTTTTTTTTTTCTTTTCTGAGCTCCAGCTGCTATTGAAAGATAAACCTTAACCCATCTTCACAGTTTATACCTTATCTTAGTGTTAAACGACATTTGGTTTCATTTGAGTAATCAGCATTATGAGTCACTACATTGTTGATAGCAGAGACAATTGGACAGTCATGCACAAACATAAGACAAAATGCTCCATCTTCGCTGAAATTTTTGAATAAAAGAGTTTTAGCTCAAGTGGCAACTGTCTGCCACTCATTATTATACTGAGAGGCATGTTTTCCACAGATGGACTGATTTCCAATCCCTCAGACCCCAAAACAGAAGCTCTATACAGAAGGAATTCTGTGTCCAATGTGAGACTATAACCACATAATTTGATACTTAAAATTGGAATCCTGTTACGATGTCAGTCTAGCTCCTGGAACATCATCAAGGCAGGGCCAGCAAAGGGTAGCATGTTCATTTCCAGCACCATTCCTTCTGACTGTGTGGTGGAGTTAAAAAAATAACAGATTTTACTGAGAGAAATGTAGTAATATTGGAAATAAATTTTAACCAAATCTTCAGACTTGGAACCCCCTTGATTTTGTCAGAAGTCTGTATTAATCAATGTATGGAAGTATGTATCTATAGACGAGTGAGGAAATAACCATTCCACATGTAAGATGTTTACTGTAGAACTCCCATTTGCTGTGTGAAATAATAGATACAAGTTAGTGTTCTGAATATATACACCTCTCTCATACTGATTTATATTCCATCAAGGTTATAATTCATCAAAACTGAACTTCATTTGCAAACATACAACTCTTACTAATACAGCTTTTAGGCGACACATTTCCTTCTTTTGCAACACAGTAACAACAAAAAACACTCATCCTGGTTAGAAGACTGATTTTTTTTTTTAATCCAAAATGGTAATATCAGAATCATAGAAACACATAATCAGAGAAGTAAAATAAAATAAAATAAATAAAAAATTCATTAAATAAAGCAAATGCTTTACTTACAAATATACATCAAAATATATTGCAAAATTTTAGGTTTGACAGTGTATTTTAGATGACTTGTTCATGTGATAGGGAAGTATGTAGTATTTTTATGCACCACAATATTGTCCCATATATTGTCCCAGACAAGTAAGGATACAATTATTTCATGAAATATTTTTATTATCTTATTATTAAAATGTATTCAAAGATATTTAAAATATTGTTTTCATTCCTGTTAGTTTTATGTTATTCTAGGTTGATATATTGAGTTTAGAAAGGAACTCAGAGAGAGGGTAAAAAGCCCTTTCTTCTCAGATGCCTTCTAAAAATGAAGAATTTTGGATATCATCCTTAGATTTGTGCTGTTTAATCAGAAAAATACTCAGGTGTATGGGTAAGTTAAAGATATTTCAATGACACAATCTATGTTTAGAGATAAAAGGCAGGGTTTTTTCTCACATCTTTGTGACCCTTGGCCTGTCCTAGAATTTAAAATCATAACCACTACAATAATGTTTCTAATTTTGAAAACCTTTTAACCCAGGGAAGGGAACTGAACCCACTGTTTATTAAGGTTACATTTTCAAAGGTGACCATAAAGTGAAAAACCTTTGATGTCAGTACCAATAAGATGCAGAACATGTCCCCCTTCTCTCTGCCTTTTCAGAGCCTCAAGCCCAACAGGTGCAGTTCATCATCCAGGAATGAGAATTATAACCTGGTCAATATAGAGATTAAAGTTCAGTCCCCACCTGACAGCCATATCTACTGTCGTCACTCCTGTGACTTCATGTGTTTCGTTTTCACTTCTGGTAACATCATGCAAAAGAAATTACTCATTCTTTTTCTCCCTTCTATAGCATCTTTACCTTAGTAAAGGAAAAAGTTATCTATAGATACCTCTTTCTCCTCCTCAGATGAGACACTGGGTAAACCTTTTGCCTCAGCTGTCATGTGTGAGTTCAGTCGACAGAGACTTCCTTGTGGCCGTTGAGCACCTGGTGTGTCACAGGGGGCGTCTTCTGCAGATTTAATTATCTAATATTAGGAAAAAGCTGATAGTGAGGGCTTCCTATGCTCTGTAAGGGAAGTTTGTCTCTTTGTGGTTTTATTCCCCATTACTAATAGGAAGATGGGTTTGGGGTTTTTTTTTCCCCTCTCCAAGGAGAACAGTGCCCTAAAAAGACTCAGGAATGATCTAGTAAAATTTCATATAATATTGTGTAGAAACCTGTGTTGCACAGTATCAATCAGTTGAAACTGATGGATCAAATTGATGGATCGGCTCAGAGAGAATGAAAACAACCTGTCAGACTCTTTGACTTTGACTATTGAACATTTCTCAAAAGCAGAAAGAAAAAATGAACTGCTCAGATGGATGGAAAAAATGAGCTCCCAAAACAACTGGAAAATATTTAAACATTACTCCTCAGTGTATTTGTGAGCAGCAGAAGCCAACAAAAAGAAAAATAGCAAGACACTATTACTATGAATGATAATTCTTACATTCAGAGCTTCCATTTAATTGAAGTGCAGAAGGCTCAGCATTTTACTATAGTGTGATTCTTTGAGGAACATGGTATTCTATAGAAAATTGACATATGACAGAAAAATATTTGAAAAGAAATAACAATAATGATTTTTAAAAAACCCCATAACGTAAAAAAAGAAACTGTTTCTGTTTTGATGAATTCAACTTGTAAGTCTGGAAAAAAAATTGAGGCTCTGAGAAGTGGCCAGAAGCAGAGATGAGGAAAAGCATCATAGAAAGCACAGTGATAGTGTGAATTAATTTTGGGAAAGCAGTTGGAATTTTGCAGGCAGGGATAGCATTCTGTGTACATGAAAGCCTGTGGAGATACCATGAGCTCCAGCAGTATGAAAATGATGGAAATTGAAACCATAGGAGAGATGAAGCAAAAAGGTGCGCAGAGTTTCAGGTTGGAGTTCTCAAAAACCATGGCTTAATGAACCACTTATGTCATGAATACAATATTTTGGCAGGGCAGCGATACTGAAATATTACAACCTGGACAGAAAGGATGACCAAATGCCACTGGTTCAATGGAAGTTATTAGAACAGCAGCATGTAATTTTACTACAAGAAATCCCCAGATTGTCATTCTGAGAGTAAATGGGTTATTTCTTAGTCTTACCTTTTTTGCAGATGCACTGAACATCTGTACCAGAAAGAGTATTATTAATACTAGAAGAGACAAGACATGATCAGTCTTCCAGTGGTGAGCTAAAAAGCAAGCATTTGAATGGAAAATATGGGCAAATAAGAAAGAAACGGGGAAAAAATGCTGGTTTAGAAATACATCAAGCATTTCATGATGTCACCTTATGGATGAGAGAGAGACTAAATCTGAGGTTTGCAACATCTTTGTGGAAACACCTTGGCAAAATCAAAACTGAATTTAGAGATTCAACTTACCACAGTTTTGAAAAGCAGATTTCTTTGCCTAATGACAAAACAAAATGAAGGAGCTGAGGAGGTTTAATACTTTGAAAGGAGAGTATGAATAAAAGGTTCAAAGGATTCAGTACATTTTCTTGTTAGTCCTGAAAGAAGTCAGACCCTTTGCCCAAAAATATACTCAAAAGAACTAAATAAATATGTAAAAAGGAAACATTTTCCACTACCTACAAGGAGGGAAATTCTGGAGGAGATGGCTTACGCCAAATATTTTTCTACTCTTGATGCCTCAGCAGGCTTCTGGCAGCATTTCTTAGACAAACAGAGGGTATGTTTATGCACCTCCAACACCTCCTTTGGGAGACACAGTTTCCCCCAATTGCCACTGGGTTATAGTTAGCACCATAGGTGTTTCACCAGAAAATACAACCATTTTTCTCTGATGAGGGACATGCTAAGACCTAAACAGATGACACTGTGAACTGGAAAACACAGTAGAAGGCTAAGACCAATGTTTCCCAAATAACAGAAGTTCTGGACCTTGACCTGTATGAGATTAAAAAAAATATGAATCCACATAGTGGGTATATTTCTTAAAAAAGAAGGGAAGAAAGGAGGAAGAAAATGGACAGAAAAGAAGGAAGGAGGAAAAAAAAAAGAAAAAGAGAAGAGACAGAAGGAAAGACAAAATGATTCTTTGGAATATAAGTAGGACGGAATATAAAGAATATAGTAACCGTACTAACCCTTGCTGCTTCTATAAACTGTCTGTTTTGTTGTCTTGCAAAAGTCATTGAATGAAAATTAGATGCAAAACTTAATAAAGTGTTTCAATGAGTAAATTAAAGAAGTCTTATAGTAAGACTATGTGAAAACCTTTCCTAAAAGTACTGTCAAAACATCTAACCAGTCTCCAGAGAGACAAAGAAACTCAGTATCACCAAGCAGAAGAAAAGACTACACACTATATCATGCCGTAAATATATGCACATACATAACGTATACAAAATTTTTTAGTATATACACTATAGAATGCATAATTAAAGTTAATGGCATTTCTCTAATTATATCATTATTAAGAAAACTATTGTTGCCATTACCAAAAGAGGCACGACAAAAGTAGCTCCTCTCTAAAAGACACAAGTGAAGGAAGGAGTGAATTCAGATGAGTGATTTGATGCAGATTTCTCTGTGCAGTTGCAGAAAAAAGTGAAGTCTGAAAACAGAGTTTCATAAAATAAATTTTTCTGTTAAGAAACAAATCTGGAGTTTGAATGTCATAAGAACTACAACTAAGAGTTTTCAAAAAACTGTGTAAATGCACAGTGTGATTTAGAAACAAAATTTAAACCCAAATCAGCTTAATAGGCTCAGGAAAAGTTTGAGTGTTAAATGGGGTTTTTGTTCAATTCTATACTTTTAACAATTCCACCATTGCTGAGGCTTCGACAGCATGTCAGAGAATTTGCACATCCAAAACATACACGCACAAATTACCTCTCTGTATAAAATTAATTCAGCATGCCGGAAGTATTGTCCTACTTCCTACATTTCCTAAGACCATTGATTCAGTCCGTACACAGTATGTCTGATGAATGCACAAAGCAATGGGCTTTGTGACCCAGAAGGATTGTAATGAATAGGAGAGAAATAAACCCCGACGGAAACAAGTGATGCTCTGTACAATTTCTTGCCGCACTCTGGCCAATGCCCATCCCATCCCTGAATGGTGATTGGCAGTTCCCAGCCAGCTCCCCCCAGTTTGTGGACCAGGCATGATGTTCCTTGGTGGAATATCCCTTTGGCCAGCTTGGGACAGCTGTCCTGACCATGCTCCCTCTTGTGCACCTCCTCACTGGCAGAGCATGGGAAACTGAAAAAATCTTGACTTTGGGTAAAGACTACTTAGCAACAAGCAAAACTTCAGTGAGTTGTTGACATTATTCTCATGCTAAATCCAAACTACGACACTGCACCAGCTACTGAGGAAGAACATTAACTCTATGCCAGCCAAAACCAGGACACTAGGTAATACAGCAGTATAAAGCTGTCACAGCAGATTGGTGCACTCATTACCTGCATGCTTATGGGCTGAGTCATAACTTTAGTAGCCGTTTTATAACCATGCAACATGATGTTAGTACATTCAGGTGCAACTTCAGTCCAAATAACCACGTGAAGGCAGTGAGCAGACAGGCAAAATAGGGAAATACCTAATTGAACTCTGGGCACTCCAGAGCTCTGTTTATTTATAGTGCTACAGTGGACAAGTAAATAGATTTCAGGAAATATCAAAGCCTTTACATTTGCATGCAGAAATTAATCAAATATTATGAACCAAATGCTTTCTTTGTGCAGTCTCTTTGGTACAATCATACTATAAGAAAAAGTCATTTTTACATATCACAGCACGTATTGGGGCAGCTGTGAACACAAAAGTAAATTTAAAAATGTTGCTTTTTGGAAGTAAAAAATAAAAATCTATTATTGATTTATTGTATCTGTGATTGGTAGAAGCCAAGGACAGAAACCAGAATGGTAAAATCAAAGAGGCATTTTCTTCCTTCTTCGACAAGCACTTCTTCAACACCGATGAATCCATGAAAGAAATTTTTTGCAAGAAACGTCTATGAAATGGCATACTTTTGATAATGTCATCAGACAAAATTCTGATTACAATAAAGATGTCTCCCTTATTGGAAAATGCAGGCCATCATACATCAATGGTTACCATTTGGCTGAGCTGATGTTAGGATTTGCATGATCTCAGTGCACCCTGGGAAATGTAATCCAGCTATTAAGTCCAAGAGAGAAAGGGTATGAAGAAATATGAGAGTTTAAAGATAACTACCATGATGTATTATAAAGTACTAACATTTCAGGGTTATAGAAATTACTACTTAGCTAAGCCAAAATTTGATTTTTGATTCAACAAGCTAAGGAAAAATATTTAAATATGTGAAATGTCAAAACATTTCCATTTGATCAGATATATGAAAATTAAATTTACTGAACAAAATGTTCTTAAATATTTCCATAGTCAATTTTTTTACAACAGTTAACTTTGATAAATATGAATAGACAAAGTATTCAAACTACTAGAATTTCTCATTACATAAACCCTGGGGGTTTTTTGCCAATACACATAACCCTAAAAAGGGGGATTTGTTTGAATTTAATCAAGTGTATCTTCTCCATAGGTTTATTTTCTTCATTCAGATAAATTTATCCTCTTGTTTTCATATTTTTTCCTGTTATTAACAAGCAAAAATTGAACCTAAAAATAACAAAACAAAAGAAGTATACAGAGCTTATTTTTAACATAGGCAGGACCTGTTTTACCTGAATATTGTAAGTCAAAGTAAAGTATTTTTTAAAAGGTATATGACAAATTTTGTTCCAAAGAAAAAAAATTCTGTCTCCTGCCAGTAGTTGCACAATATTCTCATTCTCTCAAGTACTCATGTTCTTGAGCCTCTCAATATCTGTACTAAAGCACGATGCAGTGATACTTTCTTCCATCTCTAATTTATGCATTATAATCACTCTTGGTGATTGTGTGGTACATTCATCTGAATACACTGTTAGAGTTTCTAGCTGGGGGATTTTGCTCTTGAAACTCTGCTTAAGGAAAAGACCAATGAACCGGATGAGTGACTTATCTCCAGCTCAGTCTTCTGCCTTCAGATAAGCTGGAGGCAGCATGCCAGTGTTTGAGGTTCCATGTCCTACCAGAGTGCTTTGATCTGCCGTCCCAGCGGAGGTAGGGCATGGGGGCCCGCTTTTGTGGCAGCAAAGACACAAGAGCTGTTGATATGTTACAAACAGTGGATATGCACCTGAGAATAATCACACAGGAACTAGAGCTTCTCCCCTCAAAAGGTGGCAGGACCAGAAGCACGACTCAAGTGTGTCTATGCCAATGCACACACTATGGATATCAAACAGGAGGAGCTGCAAGCCGTCGTGCAGCAGGGGTTCTGCGATATAGAATGGCCATCATGGGAGCATGTTGGGATGACTTGAGTTACTGTACCACCATAGTGGAGTGCTCTAAACTCCTCAGAAGGGGCAGGCAAGGAAGAAGAGACACTTGGATAGCCCTGTGTTTTTGGAGTGTTTGGATTCTTCAAATCATAGAATTCACAAAATTATAGTTTTCGGTTCTCAGAGGAGGAAGGCTGGGGAGCTAGCAGGAATACTCACTGAGCCATTGTCAATCATTTATGAACAGTCCTGACTAACTGGAGCATCCCCAGTTTACTGGAGGTTAGCTCGATGATCTTAGAGGTTTTTTCCAACCTAAATGTTTCTGTGACTATCAGTAACCAAAGCAGGGCATGGTGTGGAGCGCAGTGAGGATCTGGGACTCTCACCTTTGGACCTTTGGCAATTTGCTCTGAGCTTTCTAAACTGTTTGACTCAGCTGCTTGCTACAGACTATATAAATGGAGGTCCAAGTCAGAAGGCTCACTCTCTCCCTGAGGCAGCAGGGAAGACTTGACGAGGGAAGGAAAAAGAGGAAAAGAAAGAGCAGCAAGAGGGACTGGGGCTCACCATGGGCCCTGTGCAGCTCTTGCTGCTCTCCCTGCTGCTCAGCAGTGGTGTTCTCACACGTAAGTACTCCCTTTTATGTCAGTGCTCTTTTTACTGCTTTATTTGTAAGCCCATTAAAACAACAATATTGAAAAAAAAAATAAAAAAAACATGGCTTATAGAATTAGAAAGGTTTGGTGTGGCAAAGATATAATTTCTTTTCTTCATAAGAATGGGTAGTATAGGAGGATCCCAAGGTAGAAAAGTCATGAGTGTTGTGTGATGACTTTTGAACAGATTTAATGTATTTTGCAACTTGTAAGACATTCACTGTTTTTCTGTAGCATTGTCTTTTTAAACCCTCTTGGAGCTACTGTACCCTGGAGATACCATGCAGACTTGGCCCTGCTGTTGCTAACCTATTTTGCAGCAAGTGTGAAGAGAGAGAGCAATAAAGCAAATTGTGTTTGACAGGCAATTTAAATGCAATTTTGTATTGAAGGGACACAGTCATCAGTAAAAGAATTAGGCCAGTAAAAGGTTTTTTCCCTAAGATCAGAAAAGACAACTGGGATCAATATGATGCTATGGATTGTGGGCTATCCTTGCTTCCCAAGAAGTGGCTTTTTCGAATACAGCTCTGTAGTGTTACCTAAGGCTTCAGGGAGCTTAAGGAGAAAAGTGAGTCTAGAGGTAATTATGCAGGCCTGGTTTTATATGAAGATCTAATTCATCATATTTACATCTTTGTTGAACTAATATTCTCTTCCTGACTGACATTACACAAATATATTTCTATACAATAAACTTTGTTTCTTATTGTTATTAATAATATTATTAATTTTATTTTAATAGCAATAGAAGTATTTCTGATGATATTGTTGTTACTGTGACTGATGTTACAGTCTATTTCTATAGAGTGGTCTAGTTAGAATTTCCAGAATGAAAACTTGGAAAGAGTGCAGAGAACATTGTGAAAAATGCTGGCCTTCCTGTGTCATATCCCAAAGAATGTCATAGCATCCAATAAATGCAAAAAAATTAGTAGATTATGTTTAATTTAATTTTATTTCATTTTATTTCATTTTATTTAAATAGAGTCATATGGATCATATCTAAGACTGATTGGAGCAAATAACTCTTCTTAACTTGAATAGGCTTCCAACCAGTGTTCTTTTCCTCCAAGGAATGAACTCTGAATATTCAGAAAGGATTTATTGGCAGAGAATTTTAGTATTAACCTTCAAAGTTGTCCTTTTTTTTAAACATAGAAAAATTACAGTATAGCCATTCATCCACTTTGCAGTATTTTTGTGTAGTCAAATTGACTAAAATTAATAAGAAAAATGTGTTATATGGTACATTTCATCTTTCTTGTTTTACGGACTTTTTTGTAAATAGATTTTCCAACTTTTAATGTTGTTTGTTTGGGTTTTTTATAGAAGAAGAATTACCTGAAAGTGGAAATCCAGGGTGTTCAAGTAAGTGATTTCTTGCATTTACTTTTGTTATCTTATGTCACTATTTTAACTGCATACATCTTTCAAAGCCTGAGTTTTCCTAATCTTTTCTTCTGAAATAACTTAAATGAAAGTGATGGTAATATTCTTCAGTCCTTCTTGACATTTATTTAAGTATTCAATTATCCATTAGGCTTGGTTCGAATAATTTTAAAATGTTGCTAAGATTAGACAATCTGAAGTTAAGTTTATGAACTTGCTTAAAGTTCCCATTAAGAAACTCCTTTCCATTGGAGTTTTGGGGTTGTGTTGGGTTTGGGTTTTTTTATTTATTTCTAAATGTTCAGATGCAAATTCCTTAATCTAGAAATCCTTGGTTACCAAATGTGAAGCTTTAACAGTGAGGTTATTTACACTACACTTCAGTGTGGACTGAATCTCACATTTTATTTACCCTTCACAGCTGCTGCTAAGCCCAAGAATTGCACTGAGATATCTAACTAAATACCTGTAGAATAAATCATCAACTCTGTCAGCAAGGACAGCAATTTCTTTAAACAAGCCAAGAGTCAGGAAATGCTGACTTTATCCACTATCTTTGTAATGAACTCTGACTGGCCCTGACTGCTCAATTAGATACATAATGTTCCACCACAGGGTCAAAGTACTGAATGAATTGTTTTGTTCTTAGTCTTCAGGGTTTTGTTTTCCCTTTCTTGGGTGTTTTAGCACCATCTCCAGGCAATTTGGTTTACTTCAGATGCCTGAACCATCTCAAAGACTGTTTGGCTTCATTGCCAATTTCTTGTTTATTTTTTGATAGAATTACTTATTTGTATTTCTAAGCTTATAATTTCTCTATTCCTTTTTCATTGATTTCTGTTTAAAAGTATGATATGAAGCAATAATTTTCACTTTAGCAATGTAGATACCGGTGTTGCAAATTTTTCTGAGTACAGTTATAGACCAGGATAGCCAAAAGTAACAAGGTTAGTGATGAATCTTTTAATAGCAGCTAATTTTAGGGTTAAATAGATAATTTAATTAAGTTTTCAAATGTTTTTGAGATTCTGATTAATTTATGACAGTTAGTTATTATTGCAATAATTCTGTTTAGCAATTACATTAAAATAATCTCAGCTAAAACATTATTAAAGTATGTAAAGCTTATAAACTCGATAGTGCAATGAGGAAATAAGAGATTTATAGTACTAATTTGTTGTCTTCCCTGTGTATGAAATGGTGTGACATGAAGGGCAATGCTAACATTGCCATTGGCTTCTGACATGACAAAGCTTTGATGAAAGAACAGTAAACTACATTCCTGCAGGCATAGGCAGGCAACGTCATACAGATTTCATGGTGAGCATGTGGGTTTACACCAGGATTACCTATCTTTGATTTTTTCTATAAAAATAGATCAGGACTGTATATGGTCAAGCAATCACAAATAAGAAGAGAGGAGCAATTTAGGAAATTGTCTTTCATTCAGGATCACTACAGAATCAGTTTCAGTGAGTTACTCAGTCTAAACCAAAGGAACAGTAATTTCTGCTTCAGATTGATCTAGACTGCTCTAACACAGACACTTCAGGTGCCTGATCATCATCTGTAGTTTAAAACAATGCCTGCAGTTTTAGTGGGAGTGAATTGTGATTGAGGATATTGTTTAGCCTACGTTACTCATTCCAGACAATAAAGGAATAACTTATATCCCTGTCTTTGACATGGAGACTATTTTTTTTCTCTGTATTTCTATTACCACGTTCATTCCTGCTTGTAGGGTTTAAAATTACAGATGATTGGGTCTGAGAGCAACTGGGAGAGGTTAAATACAGGTGAAATTCATTATTTTGAGGAAGCCTATTAGGTTTTGGGGCTTGTTTTGATAGAAAGAGAAACACCCCTGGAAACAGGCTATCCTGCAATAGTCTTAGTAAAAATTTAGTTCTTTTCCCTTGTTCTGGATGTTCGTCATGTAACAAAAGCTTATGTCCATTAAAAATGATCTACCCTAGTAAAATTTTATGATCTAATAAGTGAATTAGATTAAATCATATTTCAGAGAGTACGGTGCAGAAAAATCCTTCATAAATTCAGGTGAAATTGTATTGAGGAATGGCAGTTTTGGTGCTCTGTCTATTTCTATGTTGTTTTGCTTTCAGTCTCAGTCATGTGACTGGTAATTTGCTCCTTGTATTAGCATGATTGAAATGTATTTTATGATGGAAAAATCTGAGATGAAAGGAATCTTTTTATTATCAATTTGAAAATTACAATTCAATTGGCTCAATTTAGAAGCCATAGGGTAGTTTTTAACACAGTTAAAATTTCTCAGTTTTCTCATTTGATTTTTGGGCGTGATTTGAAGGACAGGTGGGGTCCCACTGTCAGATACCATCTAAGCAGTGGACCCCAAAACTTACGCTGCTCCCACAGGTTTTATCCTATGCTTCAGAAAGTATCCAACTGACATGAAGGCATCACTTCTCTGTCTGAAAGATATGCTGTAAAAGGAAATAGTGAGAGCGTGGGTCTTCAGGCTTCCTTTTTCTGACATTTATTTTAGTTTAACAACACTAAAGGATGCACTGTAAGGATTACATATGTATATCCGACCCAGGTCATAAAACCACTCTCATTTTCCCAATTGCAGAGGATGCCACCAGATTTAAACCCCTCAGAAAATATGTTTACTCATATGAAGCAGAGACATCAAGTGGGATCACAGGAACAGCAGATTCTCGAAGTGGTTCAAAGATCACTTGCAAGGTAGGCAAAGAGGAGTAAATACTCCCAGATGAGGACTGTGCACTTAACAACATGGGACCTGGCAGCTGGGGAGCATCTTTCAATGGTTTTCCAAACAAGATCATCCTTTTGAAGGGCACATATTGAGAATCATAAAGACTAAGCCCTCCCTGTTCTAGGCAGAGGGCACTGAGGATGGCAGAAGTCCTTCATACCTCTGTGCTCGTGCATTTCAATCCCAGTCTGGCTGTACTTTTACATGAGAAAGGGGCAAGACCTGATACTTCAGTTTTCCTTAGCTCCCAGGCTCAGTCTACCTATGTCCATCAAACATTCTAGGAGTTGAATTAAAAGAACTCGATGCCATGAAGATCACATGAGAGCCTGCTGATGGTGACTCAAGACAACACCAGGCCTGTAGGAGTAAAAGGTCCCATGGGCCATTTAACTACCCAGTGTCACCTTGTCTTGCCCAAAACCTTCTCATCGTGATGTCAGTTTTGAGAGGTTTTTGTTCCTGAAATGCAGTAACTGGGGAAAATATTTTTTATTTAGCACATACTGTTCTGATAGAGTTTAAACACATTGATCAGGGTAATGACTCAAGTTTTCACACAGTCCTAATACTCAAAATTCTCAGAAACTACGCTGGTCATTTAGTATGATCCATGCTATTAGCCAAGCAAGTACTTGCCCTCTTATCTCCTCTGTGGAATTACCTTAAGCAATTTAAAGCACTTTGGAGTCTCTCCCAAGAGCTGGTGGCAGGGTGATCCTCACATTTTACAAAACCCAAGGAATTTTCAAAGTAGTAGCAGAGTGATCCTGGAAATGTGATAATGCTAAAAAGAATAACATATAATATTTGTGTTTTCAGGTTGAACTTGAGGTACCCCAGCTATGCCGCTTCGTCCTGAGGACAATGCATTGCTCCCTGAGAGAGACATTTGGTGCTGACACCGAAGGAAAGGCTATTCTGAAAAAGTCCAAGAACTCTGAGGACTTTGCAAGTGCCATGTCCAAGTAAGCAATATCAATTATCATCAATACTTGGGACCTTTACATGGAACAGGCTGCAGTGTAAACAGTCCACCCTGATTATGTATTTCTAGGCATGGAACACATTTCATGATGACATGGTAGATTTATAAGCTGGTTCCACAGCAAAACTTCCCCTGATACACTTTAGAGTTAACATAGTTTTCAGTTGCCAGTAGGGAAGGGGAATTTACATACAACATCTTCACCAGGAATGGTTTCTTCATTTCTGTCGTCTACATCAGGAAGTTGTTGGGTAGTCCCCCAAAAGATTATTGCAAGTGTAATTGTTGTTCCTTCTTGTAAGCACATTCTCAAACGTCTGCACTCAGCCGGTTTAAGATAATTTTCCTTTGCTAACAGACTGTGCAATAGAAAGGCATTTGAGACTGAAGTCCAGATTTCCAATCCCAATCTCTAATGGCCTGTTTAACTAACCTTTTCCTTACTTATCTGCTTTTGTTACTAATTTTTTTTACTCCCTCCACCCAGCAAGTCTCTAGTGCTTGTCAGTGCATATTTTAGTCATGCACCTCCATGCTTCTTTCAGTGACTCGGTAGTAATCTCACAAGCTATAGATCTAAAACAACTTGAGACAGTGTTAAAATATGTTTTACAGAAAACAATTAAGGTTTTATTTAAAGACTCCGACTAGTAGAGAATCCTTCCCATCATTTTGTAGCCTATTGCAGTAGTTAATAATTACCTCATTCTAAAAACTTATTTATCTCCTCTCCGAATTTATGCAATTCCAACTTTCAGCCATTGCTCTTGGTATTTGCTTGCCCTTGAATGACGTGATCTGGTGAAATCAAAATGTCCTTGGTTAGAATTTTGCTGCTTTAGTAGTAATGCTTTCTGTTAGTAACAACAGTGAATTGTAAATAATGATAGACCAAGATAAACATGATGCTTTATCTCTAGCCCAACAGATTATTGATAACACGTTCTTCACTGTGTGGCTTTAATATGATTTCATACTAATGTTGTTTCTCTGGGGTGCAGGAATGAGCTGAAATTCAGCATTCAGGATGGAACAAAAGTCAAGCTGTATCCAGAGAAGGATGAGCCCCTGAATGTACTGAATCTCAAGAGAGGCATCATCTCAGCTCTCCTCGTGCCAACAGAAACGGTGGAAAACATAAAAACAATTCCAATGGTAGGTCTTTTGAAAGCATTCACTTTATTGTGTTTACCAATGGAAAAAAGCTCATCTAGACACCTAGATGTACTCCTGAACATCATTTTCAAAAGGCCTGGACATTCAGATCAGAAAGGGTGCCTTTCAAGTAGATCAGAAAATGTCTGACAACATTAGCAAAGGCACTGACTTCTGTCCTCTTTACAGGATACTGTGTACGGAAAGTGTGATAGTGAAGTTGAATTCAAGTCCAGAAAAGGGAATGTTGCAGAAGATATTTCAATTACCAGGTACCTGAAAGGCTGTGACAACTTCAGTCCCATCAGAGATCATGTCAGCCCTTTTGCCATTGTAAAAGGACTAGTAAGTATGACATTAAAAATTATGTAATGTAACATCTTTCACACCAGCACTTAAAATGATAAACAACCACTACCATGACTATATTTTATATTTATTTTTTGAAAACGTAGTTTTTCTGTACCCTTCCATTAGATCAGACTGCAGTATTGCTGCCTGTCAATAGAGAAAAACAGATGCAGAGGAAGTGTAATTACCTTCTTTCATGTTCTTCTCTATTTTAAAGGAGAACTTTTCATACATGGAGTTAGTACTATTGATTATTCAATAACCTATCAGAGCATAGCCAAATTTTTAGTTTTATGGGTCAAAATTTTCAAAATTGCAATTTTATCTAAAACATGTAGTCCTCTAAAGTGTGTGTGAGGCCCAGGAAGAGAGGGCTGTAGATACCCCAAAGTAAGTGATTTGACAAAATGTTCAGTCTACTTGTTAATCCACAATGATCAGATGCAGTTGTTTGCATGAATATTGTCAGATTTCTTTCTTATATGATGATATCTGTGCTTTTGGGTGTTCTAACTGAAAAAAAAATAAAAGAGGTTTTATATAATGCTAAAAACACATTTTATAATTTCTGCCCCTTCTACAGCTTTTTGTAGAAGTCTTTAAAATTTGTGTCATAAGACTGAAATTAAAGAGAACATCACAGTTTTTACAAGGGGACTGAACTATTCCAAAAATTACAAATTGGTTTTATAAAGGAGCCTTTGTTGTAGGCAGCAGGGGATCAATCATGAAGTAACTACTAACCCAAACACCTCAATAAGGCCTGAGGGAACATTTCAGTGGGATTTTTGCCTGAGAAGGGACTTAAGTCCAAAGGTTGTTACTGGCACAGTTTTGTCTTTGTGTAAGAATGATTCTAGTTATGCACCTTCATTTCCAATATGTAACTGTTAATCTTACTGTAAAACTGTGTCAGCTTTTAAAACTATGATTGCTTCCTATTCTACTCAGTCAGCTGACAGCCAAACTATTTATTTTACAGAACAGCCCATTATCTACCCTTCTGAAGAGCACTCAGTTCTGTCATTACAATATTGATGCAAAGAAAAGGCACATAAGAGATGCTGTCTGCAGTGAGAAACACCTGTTTCTGCCTTCCTCATACAAGTAGGTTGCTCACTAATTATTCTTACCCTTTATTTATAAATATCCATTTTAAATGGTGATGTATCACATTCTGCCCTGACAATTTCTAAATAGACGTTTTGTTTTTAAAAAGGCAGGAGGCCTGTCAAGACCTTGTAAAGGCACTTGGAGTCAACCAAAGCACTGAATTTTTCTTTCTTTCCTAGAAATCGCTATGGTGTCATGACAGAGGTCAACCAGACCCTGAAGCTTGAAGATACCCCAAAGATCACTAACAAAAATTTTGATGGAGGTATAGCTGCAGTTCTCAATATTAAAAATACAGAGACAAAATATAAATACAGGGACAATTATTTTTAGGAATTTTTTAATAGTGAATTAATTAAAGATGAGGGGACCAAAATAAATTAATCATTTTAAATGAAATTTTAGCAACTTCGTAAGGAAAAGTTTGAGTATAAAATGGGAAAACCTGAGAAGTTTATAAACACCACTAATTTTAAATAATCTTTTTGTTTTCATTTTAATTTTGAAATTATTCTTTATAATTGAAAATGTATAATTTGCTTGAAAAGTGATTTCAATCTTATTGGAAATTAGTTCAGTGAAACCTTTTCAGCTACCCATAATTTCTTATGCATCTTTTAGCTTCAGTGCCAAATGTAAACAATCCATTATTACTATATATTTTGTTCTGAAACATACTTTTGTGACCTGCAGTTGTTAATTCCAGTCATAAAATATTTCTTGTAATATATATTCATTAAAAGTTGAAAAGGCAAACTATGCTAATATGAGAGGCGTTATGGAATAATCTTCGTGAAAATATCAAAGAATGTATTCAAATGTTCAACTTTTGGGACAATTATATTAAATTTCATGGCATTATTTTTGTAAACTGTTCAGCTGATAAACTTCAAAAGTTATATAAAATAATGTACAGGTTTTTTATTTATACTGAATGTATGACAGAAGATAAAAATTAACATAGGTCCCTGATAAAGACATAAAGAATGCATTTTTTTCCAATTTCTAGATGCACTGGAAGAGAAAGGGCTTGCACTGGAAAGTACAGATGCCAAACTGCCTAGGCAGGGCGATGCTGTTCTGAAAACCCTGCAGGAAATACAGAAACTTACAGCCTCCCAGGGGAACCAGCAAAGAGCAAGACTATTTTACAGATTTGTTTCTGGGCTGAGAAGTTTGCATAACAGCACTCTTGGCTCCCTTGTTCCAAAGATGATGGAAACCTCAAGGTATGTTTCAGCAGTTCACAGTGCAGGAACACCACACATCAGTGCCATGGCAAAACCATGCTAATGGTTTGCTGCAATTGGTTTTAAATTGGAGGTATATTAGAGGTAAGGGGTGGCTTTCAGAAAGGTGAATGTTATGAGAACTGTACAGAGAGGGAATAAAGGAAGGGAGTGTCAAGACAACTCTGTGTGCCTGACACAATCCTTCAGATGCATTTTTATAGCCAAACGCCTTTCATGCAGCTTTGCTCAAGGACAATGACTGTAATTCCAAACTCCCAAGTGTGACATATGGAGAGCACAGTTTTGAGTGTTAGACTTCTGCAGAGATGGAAGTGCTATTGTTTTGTCTGACCCTGCCCTCCACTCCACACCCTTACTCTTTTGTCTGAGCTGGACTTGTGCCAGTTTACACACACTTTATGTCCTCCATTTGTAAAGGAGCTAGAGCCTCAGTCTGGGTCAATATATTACATGATAATACTTAAAGTTGTGGAAAGTCTGCTGTGAAAGAAAGAAAAGATATATCCATGTAATGATCATATCATTAATACTTACTTGTTCTAATTTAATTGAGTTATTAGTATAACTTGTAAAACCAAGAAGTTTCTTTTTGGTAAGAAATTGTATAATTTTCTTCCTGTCACACATAGGATCACATCATTTATATTAAAACACCTTAATAAACCTGCCATACGTTTGTTTCAAACAGTTAACATGCAGCCATAACTGCAAACAGGGAATTCATTAATAAAAAGTCATCTCTTCTCCTTTCAGCTCCATCACCGTCCAGGCCCTGGCCCAGTGTGGGACTCCAGAGTGCTATAGCGCAATCCTTCAAATCCTGAGAACTGGAAACGTGAATCCAGTCGTGGCAGACGTGGTCACATACACCCTGGGGCTGTTGCCTTCTCCAACTCCACAAAGAATACGGGAAATTCTTAACATGGCCCAGTATCTGCCGAGTAGGGCTTCATTTTATGGCTTGAGTCATTCTGTTACTAAGTAAGTAATGATAGCATGCAATTGTACAAAGTTACAGTGCTTAGAGTGTACCCTAAGAGTGTTCACTTTTGGAGGATATTTTTATTTTCATGTATTTGCTCTTTAGGGGTAAAATATAGACATTTCCCAATTTTCTCTCCTGTTTCTGATGTGCTTATCTATTTCTTTAGGTTCTATAATGAGAAAAAGATTGTGACAGAGGAAATAGCAGATGTTGCAGACTTCATGGTATCACTGCTTGGCACTGATTGTTCTGGGGAAGATGAACTCACATACCTCACACTTCGGGTATTTTTATTTCCTTCTTGCCTTATGCAGGCTATTATTATAATACTAATATTTTATTAATACTAATATTATATTAATATTAGTATTAATATTATATCACATATATTACTCTACTTCTCTTCGTGGAGAGGAAGTTTTTATCATCTATCTCTTTTTTCATCACTGCCAGGCTATTGGAAACATGGGAGCAGTAATGGAGAAAGCTAAACCCAGTGTGAAATCTTCTCTGAAGACATGTATCAGAAATGAAGCTGCATCACTTTCAGTTCAGAAAGCAGCCATCCAGGCATTCAGGAAAATGACAATTACTGAAGAGGTAAATTGGTCACAAGAACTCAGTTTACCTTGGCTGTTCACAGGAGTTACTGAATATGCAAAGCTATTCCCCTTCTTTCAATTCTGCTATCTCCCTTTCAGCTGTGTCCAGATTTTTAGAACCCCTTTAGTAAGTTTCCATACACATGTCTAGGAAAACTCCTGACTTAGTAGGTGTTGCTCTTTTGAAATGCAGTTTCTTTGTATAGATAGTCTCAGTTTAAATGGGAAGTTTGGATCTGTTCCTTTTAGTGTCTTAAATGGAGTTCTGCTTATTTAAAGGTGGTGTTAACTAGTGAATTACTCCGGTCTTAAACGTATTTAACTAAGAAAAAGGTCATGTCCCCATTTTATCCTGGCATTTTTTTGTCATTGTTAACAATACTGGGTAGATGTGTGTTTGCAGTTCAGTGACATTACAACATCCCTTACAGAATAGGTATCATTATACTCACTATGTATACTCAGTAGGTATCATTATACTCATTATATCATGATGCTCAGTATGGTGAGATAGTTTCAATATTAGAAAATTTCTTCTCTAAAAGATATACTCTTGTTTCCAGACAAGGCTTAAAATGTCTGGGAGACTGGAAACACCTGAAAATCATATCCTCAGATTCAGTTTAATGCATTTAATTTTTTAAATTATTACTTAGGTTTTAACTATTTTTTAAAATTTTCCTCCAGCAGTAGATTTTTTTCACTTTCTTTTCCTAAATTGAATGATCTTTTTTTCCAAATTTTGAGAATTTGTCTGCGCATGTGATTCCCAACAATCAAAAATCAGAATTCTTAGGTAAAAATGTAGCCTGTCTGTGTAAGATAAAAAATTAAGGTTAAAAAAAAAAAAAAAAGATAAGGGCAAAAAAAGAGGGGGAATATAAATTAAAAATATAAGAAAATAAAGGAAAAGAAAGACTATTTACATAATCATATGGTGACAGGACAAGGGGAAATGGGTTCAAATTAAAAGAGAATAGGTTTAGATTAGACATTAGAAAGAAATTCTTTACTGTGAGGGTGGTGAGGCCCTGGAACAGCTTTCTCAGAGAAGCTGTGGATGCCCCATCCCTGCAAGTGTCCAAGGCCAGATTACAGGGGGCTTTGAGCAGCCTGGTCCAGTGAAAGGTGTCCCTGCCCATGGCAGAGGAATTGGAACTACTTGGTCTTTAAGGGCCCTTCCAACACAATTCTGTGATCCTCTGATTCTCTGAAAATCAGTTTTAATAAAGCCGTAACTTCTATGATGTTTTCTAGCAAAAGAAACTTTAGCAAAAATAACTTAAAGGAAACTGCTATGATAGGCTGTAGAAATAAGGTACAAAAATAAGTATGCAGTCACTAAAGACTTGGACTCAATGGTCCTTATGAGTCCCTTCCAATTAAGAATATTCTGTGATTATTTCCCCCTATATATTCCCAAAGGAGTTTAGCAATATCCTCCATGAGCCAGTTCATCAATGCAAACCTTTCTCTATTTATATAGGACCATTCAGCACTTCTCAAAGCATTCCAAGAATTGGATGCACCCACAGAAAAACGTCTAGCATCTTATCTCCTAGTGATGAAAAATCCTTCCCCAAGTGATCTTGCAAAGATTTTGAGAGTCCTCACAAAGGAGAAGAGCGAGCAAGTGAAAAGCTTTGTTGCCTCACACATTGCCAACATCCTGGACTCTGAAGAACTGGGCATTGAAGAGTAAGTGAAATTTAGGTGTATATTGGTCTCATTGGAAGAAAAAATAGTTTTTACCATAGTTGCAGTAATAGTTATCTAGCAGTGGAGTTTTTGATTGTTTTTTCTGTTTATTTGAACAAGCACATCAGCTGAGAAAACTGTCTTTGTCAGAACAGTGCCAGATGATAGTCTTTTCCTTAAGTCTTATGTTTACTGTTAAGTATGTGCAGAGAGCTATCTATAAACAATCAGTACAACGGTATGAATGTCTGCAAGCGGAATAAAAAATCCTTTAACTAAGACTAAGTGAGTGTTTGGAATATATGCAAATCATATTTTAACTGTTATCCTCTTCCTTAGTCTAAAAAGCCGAGTTGAAGAAGCTCTGAAAGGAAATCAGCTTCCAACAGCCAAAGATTTCAGAAAATTCTCACAAAATTATCAGATTTCAAAAAGAGTTTCTGTGCCTGGAATTGACCCCATCTCTGCCAAAGTGGAAGGAAATGTGATATTTGATCCAAACAGCTATATTCCTAAGGAGACCATGCTGAAAACCACCCTGCATGCCTATGGATTCGACCCAAGCGATGTCTTTGAGGTAGAACAATTATCAAAAATGTTTGCTAGTATTCAGCTGCTTTCTTTCTCATTTCTGTTTTCTTATAACTTTCTGTGGATAATGTATTTTTTTCCAAGCCTTGGGAGAAGTCTAAAGATCACTGTGACTACAAGGGGACTTTGATTTGGTCTCAATGGGCTTTAGAGCAAGCCATCCATTATGTGATGTCACTTGCCACTGACTGGATGGACGACTTTGTTGAAGTTATTAAAGGGCTCAGGGTAAAATGAACCCATCTGTAACAAATTGACCTTGTGCTAATGAATCGTTACAGGCACACTGAAATACTCATGGTAGACTTTAAGTGAGATACAACCTATGCGTGGGTTTTTTGTTGAACCTCAACACAGATAAAATGAATTATAAGACATTATTCCATATCTTCCCTTAAGAGTTATGGGCTTCTAGGCTACACTTAAAATGCATTTTTTGCTCCCCAGAAAGTTGTACAGTAGTAAAAGTTGTAAAAGCTGTTTGTTGTAAACTTCCAAAGAAAAGGGGGCAACTGTCTCAGTTATGCATTGTCCTTTCTGTTCATTTCAGCTTGGCTTGGATGGAAAGGGATTTGAACCAACACTGGAAGCATTGTTTGGAGAGAAGGGATTTTTCCCAGACACTGCAACCAAGGCCTTGTACTGGATTGATGGCAAAGTGCCAGAGCAGGTTTCCAAGGCACTTTTTGACTATTTTGGTTACTCACAGGATGACAAGCAGGATCAGGTACAGCTCGAAAACATTCTCTGTGCAGCACTTCATTCCTATTTTTACACAGTAATTACAGCACTTACTGCTTTACTCTATACCTTCCTTCTCCTCTCTGGTGAGATAAATAGAAATTCTTAATGTTATTTATCAACAATTTTTCATAATTGTATTTGGAGGGTTTTTTGTCTGGAGAGAAATCTTTCAATTCATGTGCAGAATAGCTGACATTCACCAAGCACCTGTTCTAGATATATGACCTTACATACTCATAAAACTGTTTTATTGCTTTCTGACTGAATTTTCAGGATATCATGAAAGGAATATTACTTAACCTTGAAAAACTGATAAAAGAATTGGGCAGCAAAGAAGCTCCGGAAGGAAGAGCATATCTAAGGATCCTGGGAGAAGAACTTGGGTACATGAAACTCAATGATTTTAAACTGCTGGGAAGCTTGATTTTAAAGAGTGTTAAAACTCTTCAGACTGTTCCTGAAATGGTACGTTTCTGATGCAACAATGTGAATTATCAACTTTTTTTATCAGATTTTTTTAAGATTTAGATTATATTTAACTATTCTTTAAAAATATTTGATACCAGCATGAAAATAAAATTGTTTAAAACAAAATATACAGGGTTTTGTTGAAGGACTCTAAGAATCTATGAAGTCTCCTCAATAACCAAGTGGAGACCTCCTGGAGGATTGGTGAGGGGAAGGAAAAAGGGGAAGTTCAGATCATTTTTATTATTGAGATATCTACTGGAACAATTCCCAAAACTTTAGTACTGGCTATTAAGTTACATGACTAATTTTTTAAATTATGTAAATATGTGTTAATATTAAAAATTTCATCCTTGTCATGTTAAAAAGAAAAGATGTAGCACATTTTAGGAATATTTGGTAATATCCTTCTTTCATTGAAGTAAAATAATGCTTTGCCATTGACTTTGGGGAAGCCAGAATGTTATGTGGTATCTAACCAATTCACCTTTGTATGTGTATGTAAAGGTATATAACCTGTGTGTATCAAGGCTGGTAAAAAACCTGGTATTCATTTAAAGTTCAGATTTTGCTGACAGTCTTTAGTATACTTTTTGAAACAATGAATCTGTGGAAATTAGATTCTCTACTCCATATGAAATTAACTTTTGGATTATAGAGTTGCAATCATTCCCTGATCAGTTTGAAACATACAAAATATGCATATCCCAAAGTGTGGATTTGTTAGTGTGCTTTCCTTGTTTGACTCACAGATTGCACAGGCCATCTCAAAAGGTGTGGACAGGGATCTATTTGTCCACTACATATTCATGGACAATGAGTTTGAGCTTCCAACTGGAGCAGGTTTGCAACTGAAGTTTGCCTTGTCTGGAATAGCAACACCTGGGGCAAGAGTAGCTGTAAAGCTTCATTCAAAAAGCGTAAGTCCTAATAGTTGTCTATATTTTTTCTCCTTCTAATAATCTACATTTTCATTTATGGATAAAACTCTTAACACCAGAAGCATTTTAAAGATTGCAAATTGTTCTCAATTATAAATAACCCTAACTAAAGATCTTGGGTTAATTTGTCAATGACATTTAGATTAGATTAAGAAGTAATGCATACAATAAATTATGAATGAGATGTAATAAAATTTATAAATTTAAAGTATTTCAATCACTCTTTCAAAAATAAAACATTTTGATCTGTTTCTTTCTCTCCCTCTGCACTCAAATTGCAATGGTAGCAAATTATACGTGAATTTGTTGTTCAAGCAAAAAAGTTAACAAAAAATTTTGTTGTGGCCAATTTAAAGTGAAAAAATTTGATTAGCAGTTAAAATATATATTGAAAATTGAGTCAAGTGAAATATTTTTTCACCTGAGAGGAAACATCTTAAAATTGTAGCAAGGAAAAAGCATATGACACAAAATTAATTATCCACTTAAAAAAAAAAGTTTCTATTCCTTTTTACAGTTCTAATAACTTCATTACTCTAAGCTAGTCAACATTTGGTAAAAATTTCTTAGTAGTTTCAATTCATTTAAAATTTCAATTTTCTACCATGTACAAGATCTAAATAAAAATAAATCCTGAAATTTAGTACTTGTTGCCCTTTAGTTAGCTTCGGAATCTTTTGCAGAATTTTTCGTTCTGTCACTTCTTTTTTAATGGCCAAAGCAAAACCTTGACAATAAGCTGGTTTGTGGTTAGAGAATCTAAACGAATCTTGGATCCATTTCTTTTTTGTCAAACAGTTTGTTCATTGTCTTTGAAAACTGGTATTTTTTTTCTTACAATGGAAAACTTACTCTTGTCTTCAGATTTAAAAACAAATGCAAATAGCTCTATGTATAAAGTATTTCTGAAACATGAGTATTTTTACATTAAAGTAGGTTGGGATACTTGGCCTTTTCATCTTGCTGGTTTTTTTAAATTACAGTTACCACTTATATGGGCCATTTGATTATGTGATTTGGGAATCAGATTTTTTGAATATCAAAATCAATTCTATAAAACTTACCTCTGTATTATCAGGAAAGGTATGGGGTTTTTTGTATAACCATCAAGAAGTATTGGGCAAATAAATACCCTATTTTGTTTTTATTAAATAGATGCAAGCAGATCTCATTGCTAAACCTTCCATAGCAGTTGAATTTGTGACACACCTGGGAATAAACATGCCTGAATTTGCTGGAAGCGGTGTGGAGATGAATTCTAATATATTCCATGAATCTGGAATTGAAGCACATGTTAGTGTAAAAGCTGGACAATTCAAATTCAGTATTCCTGCTCAGAAGGTTCCAGTAAAACTCCTCAGTATCAGGTAACGAGAGCTGAATAAGAACTTTCAAGGCTATTTTCTTCCTTCTCTTCTTGGTTTTTATTGTGGCAAAATTGAAAGGCTAGGGCAGGCATAGAGAAATTTTCAGTTCAGAAAATTCCCAGACACTGTAAAACTGGGATTACATCTTTTTTTAAGACAAGAAAATGTGCCAGATAAGTGAAGATTTAAATTTATGGCTCCCAGATTATTTGTTACTATTTTTGAAATTTTATACAGGACTCTTAAAATTTCCATAATTTTGTTTTCTTTCAAATAAAATTATTATAAGAGCAATACATATTTTAATTGAATTTAAATTAACTATTTACATTATTTTAGAGAAAATGGCTCAATACACTAAATTATTATTATCAGTAATAATACCTACACCATTTAAAGCCAGGTGTTATTTTGGTTAGCCCCTACATTATTAAGCAAGTTTTGTTCAGAAGTAACTGTGTTAATAGGATGTCTGAGCACTTGTCCTGGGAATAAATGACTGTTTTTTCTTTTCTAGCAATACTCTGCATTTGGTGTCTCCAGCCAAAACTGAAGAGATTCCAACTCTGATAGAGAACCAAGCAACCTCAACTTCTTGCAAGCCTTTCATTCCTGGTCTAAAATTCTGCACCAAAGTATTGTACCCTAATTCTACTGACACAGAGGCAGTTCCGTATTTTCCCTTGACTGGAGAATCCAAGTAAGTCATGTCAATGTAAACTATGTTTATTTTGTGTTAACTACCTTCCCTCTTAGTCTCCAGCAGTCTCTCACATCCAGCTTACTTTTAAAAATCTTTCAAAATTTTCTGGCAGCAGCAGCTCAGAAAGAGAGCTGTTGAGAACTGTATGATTTCTTCTGTTTGTGGTCATGGACAAAAAAGTTATTCACAATGCATTTGTTTTCTGCTTCGGTAGATTTGAGGTTGAATTAGTGTCCACAGGCGAAGTAAAGGAATACTCTGCAAGTGCAAACTACGAACTGCAGAGAGAGGGAAATGACCAGTTAGACACGCTAAAGTTTTCTGTCCAGGCAGAAGGTAAGAGTCAAAAAACCTGTGGGGTTTTTGCTCAGTTTTGACCTGTCATTTACCAGAAAAGACATTTTTATTAATAAAACTTAATAGTATTTTTAAGACTGTAAGATAGAATGCCATTTTCACACGCAAACAGGCCAACAATTTAACTACATTTCATTTCATGTATGTAATCCCAATGCAAGATTTTTGTGATGAGAGGCTGATCTTGTATTTTGCATGATTTTAATTAAAGGACCATGTTGGTAAACGGAAGCAAGGAAGAAGAGATATTCAGGGGGTCTATATAAGCAAGTTAAAATGTCTTTTGTATGAAATAGGAAATGAAAACATACAAAACATCTGTGAGATCATTTAAAGAACAAAAGTATTGTTGCGTTGGTGGGTCAGCTCATGGTGTGTTTAGAAGATGAGAAGAAAAAAGATCTTTAGTGGGATGTAATTTTCAGCTGATCCTTTTTTATTCTCCTTTTAAGAAAAGTCCAGACAGATTCCATAGTTGTGAATAGCCAAAGTACATTATATTTTCTAGGGGTAAACCAGCATGAGGCCACATTGACCTTCAAGTATAACAGAGACAAAATGATTTTGACCAGTGATGTCCAGATTCCAGATGTTGATGTTGACTTTGGTACAAACTTCAGAATTACTGATGAATCCATTTCTGGGAAGAAGGCATACACCTTTGTCTTAGACATCAACAACAAGAAGATTACAGAAGTTACTCTTACTGGCCAGATACGGTAACTCGGGAAAACATTTAGAATTTAACAGCTGCCTTTGAAAAGATTTTATTGGATGCAAAAATGTGGGGAAATTTTATCTTTTTTTGGAGAAATTTCTTAAATACAGAGACAGATAAACTTAAAACCTTAAAGCATATTGTTTGTAATACATCAAATGCATGCATATTGATCTTTCCTACTATATGTATATATATAACATGTATCACAAGTTCCTTGAGGTAATTCTTCCACGTTTGCACACATGACTACAAGAATGCATTGTACTACTGTTATTGCAGGTGTGATAATCCAAGGATATAAACAAGGCATGGTTTGTTCAGAGAGGTATTATCCTTTACTGGATATGCTTGGCTCTAAAAAAAGTTATTACATCTCCCCATGAAGAAATCTAATGGCACTCAGTAAGAAACAAAACCTAAAATAACTGAGAGCTTCCTGTAAAAATTCCCACGCTTCTCGATGAGAATATTTCCGGGAACATCTACGGGGGAGCTAACAAAAATGTTCAGCCTGCCAGGGTTTCTAAAATTGTCTGCCTCACAAGCCCATAGTGAAATGGGCTGATCACATTCTTTAATAAACCTCAATCTTCCATGGAATTCTGTGATCTTGATGGTGCCCCAGGGAGTCTTTGTCTTTGCTGTTCATTTAGAATTGCCTCTGATATCAGTGGGAGCTTTGGACAGATGTCAGGGACCTTGAGTCCCTTTCATTTGCCCTAACATAACATTAGAAGTTTGCTCGAGTCAACAAAGTTACAGAGATATAAAATAAATGTGAATAAAGGAAAATTAAGCCCACTGGCATAATATATTTTGCCAAGTGTTTTGTTTCTATGCGATTCATGGCCGCAGTCTCTATCCTGAGTAGAGAATTCAGCTTGAGTAAGGCATTTAGAATTTGGTTCAGTTACAAGTTTACCAGGACAGGTATGTATTTCCATCCTTTTCACTCCTGTAAAATCAACACAGGCTCATTACTGTGTGTATCTGCACAGTAGCATTATAATAGTCTACTACAGATTTTCCAAAGTAACAAGCAGAAGCTGAAAATATTCATTGAATTAGAACAGTGTTTACAAGTTTGATTCAATCTAATTTTTTATAACACCTATTATGTCTTTTCTATGGTTTTAAATGCTGAAATTTCTCCTCAAAAAATACAATTAAACATTTTTATTCACATTAATTTTTTCTTTCACAGATATGCTGGAGTGGAAGAGGCAATGTTAAGAGGCACCATTTCTTTTCCTCGCCTGGAAACCGAACTTAGAAGTGAAGCATTGGTTAATTATTCACCAAACAAAGCATATCTTCAGATCAGCTCAGCTGCAGCAGTCCATGGAAACTCAATTACAAAAAGAATTCTTCTCAGATATGGTAGGGGCAAATACATGTTCCACGTACACAATCTGTAAATTTAAGCATCTTTTTACATTAGATCATAGTCTTTCTCAAAAAAAGAATATTCTTAATTTTACCCTTTTCTTTTGAATTCATGATTTTTAGATGCTGAGAAAATCGAGCTTGAGTGGAATTCGGGTGCCAGTGCTGCTGTGAAAAAACTGTCTTCTGCCTTCCCAACTGACTTTTCAGACTACCCAAAAACCCTAGAGAAGCATGCCAGTGAACTCCTGGATCGGAAAGTGGCTCATACAGACATGACACTGCGACATATTGTGTCACAATTTATCGTGGTATGGTTTTCAACCTACAGTAGATATTACAGCTCCAGTAAATAGCCCTGAGGAATTCTTAGCCCTGCCCTATGAAAGCCAATATCAGAACTATTTGTAAAATCACTCATCAGATTGAATAAGCTGTGTATTTCCAGCTTTGACAGAACAAGTAACTTTAGCAGATACCTAGATCCCAGTATTTGAGTAGTTCAAATAACTTTACTGGGAAGTCCTAAAACTTTTTATTTACTTTGAAAAACTTTTCTCCTTATTGCAGGCAATGAACACCTGGCTGCAAAAGACATCAAAAGATGTCCCTTATGCCCAGACTCTGCAAGACAAACTAAGTGCACTGCAGGAACTGGACATTCAGAAGCTTAACCTGCCTGTTATCACCATTCCTGAAGAACTTTTCCTGAAAAGGTAGGGAGTGAAATAGGAATAGTGAAACAGGAAACTGAAAATAGGTATATGTTCACATTTTAGTGTTATTTTATTTTATTTTGTTTTTTAAAAACAGCATGGAATTGCTGTAAATATTAGCCTAAAACTGGAATAATAACAAAGAACTTTAAGGTCAGAGAAATTATATGGAGCAATTGATGCACATATTTAATACAGATTTGACTTCATGTAGTAAGTGAATAGATCCCAAAGTATTGTATTATATTATAAGGGGTACTGAATAAAATACAGCAGTCAACATTCTTTAAGCCACGGAACTACTGAAACCACATTTCTCATAGATTTGTATGCTACAACCCTGCAGACAGTTCAGCCATAACCCTCTTAGGTCTACATTTTCCTGTGCTGTCCTGTTGGACAGTTCTTGCCATCCCCCTACACATTCTGGTTAACCTCCACCAGTAGAGGAACCTGACCTACTCCCATTCCTGACGTGCTCAGGGGGAAGCTGTACACATATGGACTGGATGCTTGCACTAGTCTGGTCCCATCTCTTCTACCTAATAGAGTTTCACAGGGCTTGTATGAATGTCATTACCCTTCTGTCAAATTTCATGGAAATGAAATGCTGAAATGAATGTGAACAGAGGCTAGTGTAAGATTGGATTCCAAAAATAAATGGAGGAGAGTCTTGAATTTTCTATCTCTTAGGTCTGTTTTCCCATGTATTATCTTTCATTGTGCTAATATGATACTGTGTGTTAATGACACACGTGTCTATTGCTGCCATTGTGCTCCTGAGCTAAGTGTAAGCAAGGAAGAAACTGCTTTTTCTCCTAGGTTGTTATCATCGGTGCTAGTAATAATAATAATAATAATAATAATAATAATAATAATAATAATAGGGTTTTTACTACTCTTTTATGTAGCTTCTTAAATGTTTTGATGTAAGGAACAAATTTCAAAAGTGTTTGCTTAATTTTCGTCCTAGGGTGTAGCTCTAAATTTAAAAATTCAAGATTTTGCAATATGAAAGACCAGTCAGGGAAACAAGAAAAGTATCTTTGCCAGCTTATTGTTCATTCAGAAACTAAGGCCAACTTTCCTTCTGTTTTGCCTTTTTCTAATTACACTTTTTCAGTCAACAATCTATTTACCAGTCCTAGTTCCTGGTCACATGCTTAGATTTTTATTACCTTTTATGCAAAATAAATAAATGCTCAATATTTGGATGAAACTTTTGAAATGCTTATAGTGAGAAAGATAAATTCTTAATTTTGTATTCTTACCATGTCCAATGCTGATTTTATGCATCTCTATAAGAATGCATCACTTTTTAAAAAAACATAGTTGCCTTTCTCTGGTGTTCAGCATCCCACAAGTGTGCCAGTGATTTTGGATTATTTTTTTTTAACTTTACCTACAAGTCCCTTTGTTTATGAAATGAGAGGAAAAAAACTTTGAAACAATTCCCTGATACCAAAAGTACTTTTCATAAATTCTGATAAATGAGTTCTTAAAAATGTTGATATTAATGTTTGAGCATCACATTTCTCTCTAAAACTAAAGTCAAGACATTGATATAAGCATGTAAGTAAGCTCAGTACCATGGGCCAAGGAGGAAATTGTGAAAACTCTGGTATATGCTTTATGAACTCAGTTTCTAACAGAATTATCTTTATTTTCCAGTGAAGGCCGGGTCAGATACAACTTAAATAAAAACAGTTTTGTAATTGATATTCCACTGCCATTTGCGGGAAGATCATCCGATGAGATATGGCTGCCGAAGACTGTTAAAACACCTCCTCTGATATTGGAGTCCATGGGAATAAGTGTGCCATCTCAGGAATACAGAATCCCAACACTTACTGTTCCAAAATCCTATCCTTTCCGTGTGCCTTTGCTGGGCAAGTTAGAGGTCTCTGCTAGTGTGTACAGCAACTATTACAATTGGACAGCCGCTTGCACCGTGACCAACAGCACCACAGAGAGAGTGACCAGTGTAAAAGCTACTTATAACACAAATGCTGATTCAGTTTTGGAGCTGCTTTCTTACAGTGTGAAGGGTAAGAATGTTTGCTAATACTGTAATGTTTACAAACCTACTTTAGTTATTTTATATCCCTTATATCAGGTACAATACATTCATTTGCCTGCACTTATTTAAAGACAGGTATTGCATGATCTCAAATCACTTTTCCTTTGATTTTAAAGATATTGCTTGTATCTGTTTATTCAGGCACTGAAAGTGAAGTTAATTTAATTCAGTAAAGACTTCTAGATTTCATATTTTCCTGGATATTCCTTACTGAAGAAAATGTCCTTCAAAACTGAAGGCATGATTCTACAAACATTTGTGCAGCTGATAACTCAGCTGTTTTCAAAATCAGGTGTGCAAGTGTATGTGTAGGTATGCCCACAATTTATTTCTCAGTCTAATATGTGTATATATGTATATAAAATTGTTTTATCTTTTTTTTATGTCCATATATTGCCACAATATGGTATTTTTAAATTAGTTCCCCTAAAATTGCAGTTTGGTTCTCAAACTGCAAAAGGACAACCTGACTTCATTTTCTTCTAAACTCCTCGCCATAACTGAGGCATGATAAAGAAAACACTAAAATCCAGGAATGTTAGATATAGGCTATCCTTGAGTCCATTATTATATTTAGTAGAGTAGTGTAGAAACTTAATTTATTTTTAGTTCAAAACTTTAGCTTCAAATATCAAAATAGTAGTCATTTTTGTAGAAATATTCAGTATTTACCAAAGCACTTAGGGCTTTAAAACAAAATGGTATAACAGTAATTGCAATTCAAGCAGTAGCATAGAAGTTCAGTGGCATCAAACAAGTTCTCAAAGATGAAAAGGTTACACTTACCTTTTGTCTCTTTTTTCCTATTTCAGGTTCTGGAGAAGTGTCATATAACAGAAATGGATTAATCTGTGCATATGAAAATCACCTGAAGCACAGAGTCTTAACATCAGTTTTTAAGCTGTCCGGCAGAAAGAATTATGAACCTATTCCAGTTGCAAACTACACCCTATCACTTACAGCATCAAGCACTCTAGGTCCTCAGCTTTCATTTTCCAGTGATATTGTTTCTGAAAAGATAAATAACATGAATACCAATAATGTCAAAATGGAAGGGCAGCTGGAAGTGGCTTCAGTGTCTGCAAGAGGCATTTACACTCTGTCTACCACATACAATGAAAAGAGACGGGTTCTAGAAGGAAAATCAAATCTGAAGTTGGATTCTTCTTATCTGCAGGCAACCAATCAGATATCTGGCAGATACAGTGATGGTTCATTTTCCATCACTTCAGTTTCTGATGTACAAAATGGGCTATTAAAGAACACAGCTTCACTGAAGAATGAAAACAGCCAGCTGAAAATGTCATCTGAAACTAATGGGAGGTATCGATATATTGCAGGTGTCAATAAGTTTGAAATAATTTTGTCAAAGGAGATGGCAGCACTTCGATCTCAATACCAGGCCACCTACAAGCAAATCCAGTATTTTGCCTTGTTTGCAGGTTCTCTCAATTCCCAGGATCTTGTTTTCAACACTGATGTCTCCCTGACTGATCAGAAGAATCGAGCTGCACATAAGTCATCACTCAATGTCAATCGGTATGGTCTAGCCAGCAGTGCAACAACCAACGTGCAGTTGAGTCCCTTGGCAGTGCAGAGTGAAATGAACGCCAAGCTCGACACTGCTGGAGGCTCCATGTCACTGTCCTCTTCCGGGCGCTATGGGAAAAACAATGCAAAATTCAATGTAGGTGGACGAGTGAGCCTAACAGAAATAACACTGGGAAGTGAATATCAGAGTACAGTTCTGGGCATGGACAACAAACATGTTTTAAACTTCAGAGTTAATAGAGAAGGACTCAAGTTTTCAAATAATTTGCAGGGATCATTCAAAGACATTAAGTTGGAGTACACAAATGATTTAAATATTCCAGGTTTATCCTTAACATTTGTTTCAAAATTAGACAACAGCTTCAGCTTTGACAAGTTCCACAAACATGTTTTTGACCTTCAACTGCAGCCTAGCTCACTAACAGCTAAACTGAGCAATAATCTTAAATACACTAAAACAGAAGTTTCCAACAAAGCAGAACTCCTTCTCGAGCCTCTGAATATGAACCTGGGTGGCAATATCAGAGGAGCCCATGGATCAGATGAAATAAAACACACCTACACCCTTACATGTTCTGGTGTAACTGCAGACTTGAAAACAGACACTGTGGCAAACGTTCAAGGCACAGCAGTGAGTCACAGAGTTCACCTGGATGTGGCAGGACTTTCTTCCTCAGTTACCATGAACACCAACTGTGATTCCAAACCTCTCCGTTTCAGCAATGCTCTGCGCTCCACCCTGACTCCGTTTGTCATCACCACTGACGTACACACCAACGCTAATGGAAAGCTGGTTGCTGCAGGTGAACACACAGGAGACTTGTACAGCAAATTCCTGTTTAAAGCAGAGCCTCTTGCTTTCACTTTCTCCCATGATTACAGAGGCTCTACCAGGCATAGCTTGAAGTCCAGAGGAAGGTACACTACACTGCTTGACAACAAAGTTCATGTGCTTTTTACTCCATCAGAGCAGTCAAGTGCCTGGAAATTGAAAAGTCAGCTAAACAATAATGTATATTCACAAGATTTCAGTGCTTACAATAACCCAGAAAAGATCGGTGTGGAACTTAATGGAAGAGCTTTAGCAGATCTCTCTGTAATGGACACATCAATCATGCTACCATTAACATCTGAAGAAGTTAATTTAATTGATGTACTGGGTCTCAGGGACAGAGTATCAGAGCCTCAAGAATTCAGCATCTCTGGCTTTGTGAAGTATGACAAAAATAAAGATATGCAGGTTATTAACCTACCCTTCCTGGAAAATTTGCCAGTTTACTTTGAAAAACTCAGAGGCACCATTTTATCCACATTGCAGGCCATACAAAGTTACCTTAAGAACATAGACATAGAAAAACACATGAAAAAATACAAGGCAACTTTGGACAAACTGCCACAGGACATTAACGATTACGTGGACAAGTTAGATATCAAAGGCAAAGTTAGCACCATGAAAACTAATCTTGTTGCTTTCACAAAGGACTACAGAATAACCTCTGATGATCTCCAAATTATGCTGGAAAAAGCTATGGACAATCTTAAAGAAATACTGTCTCAGCTGCAGATCTATCTGATAGAAGTTGAGCAATACATCAAAGACTGTTACGAGCAGTATGACATGAAAGCACTTATTGCACAGCTTCTTGATCAAATAGTTGAAACAATGACAGCTCTAGATAACAAATATCAGGTAAGAACAACTGTAATCAACATCATTGAAAAATTGCGGGTTTTTTTTCAACAATATGATCTTAACAAAATCAGAAGCAGCACTTTGGCTTGGATTAAAAATTTTGATGATGAGTACGGGATTACAGCTAAAATACATGAAAACCTAGAACTACTCAAGATTCAGATTCAGAATATTGATCTCAGAAGCATTGCGGAAAATCTGAAACGACAGATTAAAGAGTTTGATGCTAAAGAATGCTTAGAAAAATTTAAGCAATCTTTGCCAATCGAAAAAATTAATGAAATTCTTGAACAAATCAAAGACTTTATTCTAAATTGGATTGAAGAATATGAATTATCTGAGAAGATCAGCGCTTTCCATGGTCATATGCAGAAATTGATTGTAAAGTATGAAATTGATAAGCAGATATATTTTTTAATTGACAGAATGACAGAACTGCTTAAAACTTACAGAATAAAAGAAACTGCCCAGAAACTGACCATCTACCTGCAAAATATTGATGTGAAGTCATGCTTTGATAAAGTTGTTGCTTTTGTTGATGATGCTGTCAAGAAAGTGCAAACCTTTGATTATGAAAAGATGATAAAGCAAGTGAACAAGTTCCTTGACATGGTTATTAAAAAGCTCAAGGCTTTTGACTATAACCAATTTGTAGATGACACAAATATCAAAATTCAAGAAGTCACCCAGAAAATAAATGAGGAACTCAGAAATCTAGAACTTCCACAGAAAGCAGAAGCACTGAAACAATACATAAGAGATTTTAGATCTGTGATTTCAAAATACATGGAACAACTAAAGGACACAAAGCTTGCTGCAATAATTAACTGGCTGAGGGAGCTCATAGACTCAACAACATTTGCAAATCTCAAAGCCAAGGTAAATGAACATATGGAGGACCTGCGAGACAGGATTTCTGAAATGGATATTTCCCAGGAATTTCAGTGGTGTCTTCAGAAGATAAGCCAATTCTACAATTCTGTTGTCATATACATTTCTGACCAATGGAACACAGCTTTCAAAAAAATGACTGTGTTGGCTGAAAAGTATGATCTAAAAAACTGGGCTGAAAATTTAAAACAGTTTGTTGAAACTGGATTTAAAGTCCCTGAAATCAGGACAGTTATAGTCACTATACCTGCCTTTGAGGTTAGTCTCCGAAGTCTTCGGGAAGCAACATTTCGAACACCAGAATTCATTGTCCCACTGACTGATCTTCGTATCCCCTCCTATGAGATCAATATTAAGAGACTAAAGGACATGAAAATCCCAATGAAATTTACTACCCCAGAATTTAAAATTCTAAATACCTTTCAAGTTCCTTCCTTCACACTTGACTTGATTGAAATTAAGCTTCAGATTGTGAGAACAATAGACAAATTCATGTCTGCGGAATTTCAGTTACCATCTATTGATGTCTATTTGAAAGATATGAAGATGAGAGATATGCCTTTTTCCGACATTTCTTTCCCAGAAATACAAATGCCTCAGTTTCAAATACCAGAATTATTGATTCCAAAGCTAAATCTAAATGAGTTCCAGATTCCTAACATGAAGATACCAGAGTTCCAGCTCCCACGTATCCCACATACTGTGACTGTTCCTACATTTGGCAAACTGTCTGGTGCTTTCAGAGTCACCTCTCCATTCTTCACACTGTCTACACAAGCTGAGCTTCGTAATACCACAACATCTGCAAACAGTCCAGAATTTGTTACCTCCATTTCAGCTCAAACAACATCCAAACTAGACTTCCTAGTTTTTAGTGTTATTGCAGATTCACGTCTTCTGGCTCCTGACATGAAGCAGCTGAACCTTAAAAATGCCATGAAAGTTAACCATAAGTTCCTTAAAGTTGATCACACCAATGAAGTGGTATTTTTAGGGACCTCAGTAGAAGGCGAAGCTGAAACTAGAGCAAACTTACATACAAAGAAAAATTCAGTAGAACTACAGAATAATTTAATGGTCAAGCTGCAAAGAAAAATTTGGATGCAGAGTGGAGTGGCATATTCTCACAGACTGAATATTCCACAAGCTGATTTCTCCAGCCAGGCTGATTTGGTCAATAACATGACAACAGAGGTAGAAGCGGGATACATATCATTTACCTCTGCTGGTAAAGGGAACTGGAAATGGGCTTCACCTAATTTCTCTGATGAAGGCACTCATGACTCACATGCCACTTTCAAGATTGAGGGCCCCACTATTACATTTTCTGCCAACAACAGAATAAATGATAAATACCTGAAAGTCAACCAAGCTATGAGATATGAATGTCAGTCCTTAATGTCTGCAACACTTCAGGTTCAGTCTGAAATTGAGTCACAGCGTGTGGGACGTAGCCTTCTGAATATGAAAGGCACAGGAGAACTTCTAGGAATGAAAGTAGAATTAACAGGCTCTCACAATGCTCGGCTCCATGGACGGATTACTGGAACTGTAAATAATGAGCTTTCCTTCTTGGCAAACCCTTCTGAAATTCGTCTTTCAACAAACAATGATGGAAACGTGAAAATCAGCTTCCCAATGAAACTGACTGGCAAAATTGACTTCCTGAATAACTATGGGTTTGCCCTCAGTTCTTCTGTTCAGCAGGTCAACTGGCAAGCTACCGGCAGATTCAATCAGTACAGATATTTCCATAATATGTCTGCTGGCAACAATGATGACAGAATTGAAGCTCATATCGAAATGAATGGAGATGCCAACCTGGACTTCCTAAACATTCCTCTAAGCATTCCTCAGATTCAGATTCCCTACACTGGAATCAAAACTCCTCAGCTGAAAGATTATTCACTGTGGGAACAGGTAGGCCTGAAGGAATTACTGAAGACAACAAGACAATCCTTTGATTTAAATTTGAATGCTCAGTATGAGAAAAACAAAGAGATGCATGCAATCCCACTTCCTTTAGCAAAAGTCCATGAAGTACTTAATAAAAACATCCTTTTATTCAACAAGCATTTTGAGAAAGGCAGAAATGCAGCTTTAGATTTTCTCACAAAGTCGTACAATGAAGCCAAAACGAAACTGGACAAATACAAAATACAAACATCACTGAACAAAATACCACGGACCCTCAAAATTCCAGGATACACCATTCCAATTGTGAATATTGAAGTTTCTCCTTTCACTGCTGAGATGCCAGCCTTTGGTTTCACACTTCCAAAAGAAATAAGCACAAGAGGATTCACAGTCCCAATAATTGGGTTTTCGGTTCCATCTTACACACTAGTCATACCTTCTTTTGAGCTTCCAGTCCTTCATATCCCCCAGGATCTACGCACTCTAAAGCTTCCTAGATTCAGAATCAATAGCTCAGCAAACCACATCTTAATTCCTGCCATGGGTAACATTACTTATGACTTCTCATTTAAATCCAGTGTTATCACTTTAACTGCAAATGCTGGGCTGTTCAATCAGTCAGATATTGTTGGACATGTCAGTGTCTCATCCTCTTCTGTCATAGAGGCTCTGCAATTTAAGCTGGATGGTTCAACAAGTTTGACAAGAAAAAGGGGGTTGAAGCTGGCCACAGCATTGTCTCTGAGTAATAACAAGTACCTAGGAGGAAACCATGATAGCACTATCACTCTCCTAAAGAGGGTCATGGAAGCTGCTGTGGTAACAAATGTAGAAGTTGACACACCAGTTTTAAAAGTGAATTTCAGCCAAGAGCTTTCTGGAAATACAAAATCAAAACCCACTCTTTCCTCAGGGATAAAATTAATGTATGATTTTAATACTCCCAAATATGGTACCAATGCTGCAGGAGAAATTGCTCACAAATTTGCTTTAGAGAGCCTTACTTATTACATATCAGTAGAATCTTCTACAACTGGGGATATTCATGGAGTATTTTACACTGGAAATGCATTTTCTGGAAGTTTAGACCATGAGGCAAATGCCTATTTGAATGCTAATGGAGCTCGGTCATCCCTCAAGTTTGAGGCCCACTCTAAAGCAGATGGACTCTGGGTCATTGAAATCAAAGAATTACTTGCTGTTGAAGCATCTACCCGTCGTATTTATGCAGTCTGGGAGCACAGTGGGAAGAACTATGTACAATGTACATCTCGTTTCACAACAACAGGGACTCAGAAATCCAAAGCAACCTTAGAGCTGGCTCCTTGGGACGTATCAGCAGATCTTCAGATTCAAGCCATTCAGCCAAATCCCTACCTGGGCATGGCATCAGTTAATGAGGTTTTTGTAGTGAAAATCAGTCCTGCAAACCAGAAAGCTGGCTGGAAGGGTGAAGGCCAAATTCACTCGCTATCTCTCAGTCATGATATGCAGTTATCAAATGAAAAGTCAAAGGCAGATTTTTTTATTTCTGGATCTTTGGAAGGATACATAGACTTCCTCAAAGCCATAAAGTGTCCCATTTCTGAGAAGAGCTTATGGGATATTTTGAAGCTGGACATCACTACCAGTGCTTACAGGAAACAGTACTTGAATGGCTCGGCATCCCTCGTGTACACAAAGAGTGAGGATGGTTACTTTTACCCCATACCTGTGAACAAGCTGACCGATGGCTTCACTGTCTCTATTCCTGAGTTACACCTGAAGGCTCCAAGCCCTGTCCTCAGCACTCCAGAGTTCAGCCTTCCTTTCACCACTCTCCAGGTCCCAGCATACACCGTTGACTTGCGTAATATAAAAATTCCACAGACACTAAGCACAATGCCATTTGATGTCCATTTACCCACAATGCCAAAGCTAAGATTCCCCAAAGTGGATGTAGGAGCAAATTATATTACATTAGAAGAATATAAAATGCCATTTTTTGAGGTGACAATACCTGAATACCAAATAACCATGTCTCAATTCACTTTACCAAAGAGTGTTTCGTTTGGCAGTTTCTCTGTAGATCTAGATGAAGTAGCTAATAAAATTGCAGATTTTGAAATGCCTACAATTACCATTCCTGAACAGAAAATTGAGATCCCCCCTCTGAAAATATCCTTGCCTGCTGGAATTTACATCCCATCATTTGGTGCCTTGACTGGATCTTTCAAAGTTGTTTCCCCATTGTACAATGTCACCTGGAGAACAGACCTGACAAATAAGAAGGACTCTTTTGAACATTCCATTGACTCTACTTGCAGTTCAACATTGCAATTCCTGGAATATGACCTGAATGGTAAGACATTAAAATTCTATGTGCCATGATTTTGGGGAAAAAAAAATATTGTAGACTAGACTTTTTCAGATCTTTTTTCCCCCAGGCTTTGCATATGAAGATCTTTCTATCTATTTAGCATTGACATTAGGTGACACTTCTTTTAACAGCAGTGGCATTTTTTCATGAATTACTATCAGAGTCTCAGTCAGTCATATCCATGTTGAGATATAATGTGAATTTTAAAATGCTCCAGTCAAACAAATTTTTTCATGTCTTCTTATTTGGACATTCAGTTTTATGGGCATTCAGTTTCTCAAAGTTTCTCAAATTTGGCATATCAGTAAATTACCCCACAACTGGCCATCTAACATACAACTGGATATGCTTTTTGTATTTTTTGTTGGTAATACACACATTTGAAATGTTTTTCACAGTTGTTTCAAACTACAAATATAATGAAGGCGTGTTTGTTGTGATGACAACTGGCAGCTTTTCACATCGTGACCTGAGTGCAAACTACAAGGAAAATCTGACTATTTCAGGATTTGGGTAAAGATTTGCTCTAATAATGTAATTTTTAATAGACCTACTGTAAATGTTGTGTTGTTACTTTGATCTCTGATGCCCTAGGATGCTTTTCAGTAATTAATAAGAACCTGTGTATCTACCCTGCCATTACTGGCCGTGTCCTTTTCCCCCTCAAGGTAACTTGAAAGCTGTTCCCTCTCAGGATTTCTAGAACAGCTTTTCTCACCGGCCCCATGTCAGAAAACCACTGAGACATTAACAGAGTATTTTATAATCAGAGCAATCCTAGATCTAACCATCAACATAGTTGGGTTTCTTCCCAGTGGATCCCTCTGTCACCACAAGCCACTACAGAGTAATTTTTATTCACAAGTGCCCACACCAGGGATTAGACTTGGCTCTCTTACTGCCTGTTTTGATCTGCAAGTGCTGTGTTGATATATCCAAGGGACAGAATCAGTGAAGGCAAGTATAAATGCAGATAAACAGTAGCGCCTATACTTGTGTTTGTGGAAAGATTGCAGTCAGTTTGTAGAAATCTGTAGAAAGCTGACAACAATACGGCTACATGTTTTGCTTTGCTGCCCTAATTTAATGAAAATTCAAAACATAGCTCAATATAGTTTTTACCTGAAACAGAAAAATTGGAATGACCTGAAGTTTTGAATGTGTCAGGCTAAACTCTAAGAAATGTGGATAGTAAACCCTACATTTTCTTTTCATCGTAAAGGCATTGTTTACTTACATATGTATATGAAATTATGGGTGGTACTATGTTCAGGCATACAGCACTGGGGGCTTGTGCTTTCTGCATTGCTTCATGTCTGTGTATTTGCTGTGGTTGCAGAGTCCTGGAGGACACTTTATCACTAGACATCATCAGCCCAACTTTCACAGATGTTCATGTGCGTTACCAAGAGAATGAAAGGAAATCATTTGGCTCAATATCCTCACCCTCAACTGGGACCCTTGCTTATGTCATGGAAGAGGACAATGAAATTTTCCTTGCCAGAGTTTACTACCAAACTCAGGTAAGCTTGATATGAGCAATAAAAGGCAGAAATGTTTGGTGTGGTCAAAGGAAAAGTTCCCTTTTAAATTTTGTGTGTGTTTATGTTGAGATATAAATTAACCACCAAATAAAAACTAAATTATCAGTAATTAAAGGTTTTATTTCCTACACTGGCCTTTCCAGTACTAAAAATATTATCTGTGTAAAGAGGTGTTTTCAACTCCTTCACAGTTATATTTTCTATCTCCTATGGTCAAGAAGGCACACCCACTGAAAGTGAACAATGTACAAAGTCAGTTTTAGATAAGCTACCCGTCAGATTTAATAGATAGCCATCAGGCTACTTAGAATTACTGCATAAGTGACCATTATAGGCATAAGGTGACTAGAAGAGGTCAGACCATCTGTGAAGTTTCTTTTTTAAACCATTGATATGTTACAATACATGCTCTCATTAGTGGCTTACTAAACTAATTTCAGAATTAAAATCTTACTTTCCAAACTTAGATACTAATTTAGGGATCACAAGCAACTCATAATTCACTGTTTATTATAAAAATGGAAAATCTATACATGTAAACATATTCTCATTTGAGGATTTATTAACTACTCTGAGTAACTGTCTAGATTGTCTCATTTATTTAAATGATTACAAAATTGAATCCTCTAATATTTTCATATGAAAAAGATGCTTTTTGAATTCACTTTAATTGATTTCAGGAATGAGTAGAAGGCTCATTTTTCCAAGTAATTCATCTGCATTATGAGACATGATAGACATTTAATACAAAGGAAGGAAAAAAATCTTATTTGCAGTCAGGTATTAAAGACCAGACTAAGTTATGTTCTAGTTTTGCTCTTTGAAGAAGCTCGAAGTAGCTTGGTACAAGATGATTTCTTCCAAAATAATCTTTCAAGATGAGAGCAAACAGACAGCAAACAGACAGTGGGCAAAAAAATGGAGAACGCTTGTCTTAATAAATGATAACATTAATGATGCAACAATGAGAATATTGAAATAGGCTCATAAATAATATTGCAGTTTTCTTACCCTGTTTTGTGTTTTCAGTCTGCTCCCCAGAAGGACATTGACATACTAAAAGGTGAGATATCCCTCAAGGAATCTGACCAGATTCAAATGAAACTCAACTGGAATGAGGATGCTGCCAAAGACTTGCTGTTGGGTCTGAAAGACAGAGTGCCTAAAATGACAAAGGCAGTCTATGGGTATGTTGATCGGTACCATAAGGAGCATATGGGACTGGAAATTAGTGCTGCCACCTTAAAGATGAAGAACTTAATGCAGAATAATGTTGAAAAAGCGTACACTTTTGCTGCAAATCAAATAGATGAAATAGATGCTCAGCTTCGCACAGCCGCCAATGAGGCCTCTGACAAATACCAGGAGCTGAAGTTCAAAGCTAAACGGCTTTATCGAAGAGCAGCAGATCAGGCTGAACAGTTTGACTATGAAAGAATAAAAGCAAAACTTTTGGATGTTTTAATTGGCATAATAGAAGAGTACCACCAGAAAATAAAACACGTAATTGACTCAGCCACTGAATTCCTGAAAACCACAAAATTTCAGGTCCCTGGGCTGTCTGATAAATACAGTGGTGCAGAAATATACATCATGACTACAGAGAAGGTAGCAAAAACTGCGGATGTATGCCTCTCAAAACTTCAGGAGTACTTTGATGCCTTGATTGCAGCTATCAATGAGCTGGAAGTCAGACTTCCTGCTTCTGAAACAATTCTTAAAGGGCGCAATGTACTTGATCAAATTAAAGAAATGCTGAAAGATTTGCAGGACAAAATCAGGCAGACATTTGCTACCCTTCAGGGAGCCGACTTTGCAGGAAGGCTGAAGCAACTGAAACAAGCAGTGCAACAAGTTTTTCAGAAGGTAGAAGAAATGGTTAGAAGCTTGCAATCCAAAACTTTTGAAGACATCAAAGTCCAAACACAACAGCTGTTCAAAGATGCAATGCCTTCAGATTTTGCCCAGAAGCTGAGATCCTTGACAAAAGATGTTAAAAAATACATTTCTCAGTTCAGAGACTTTAGCGAGAAGACATTCCAGGACCTTTCAGAAAAGCTGCACCAGCTGCTCCTCTACGTAAAGTCATTGCGGGAGGAATATTTTGATCCAACTACACTTGGATTGTCAGTGAAATACTATGAGGTGGAAGACAAGGTACTGAAATGGCTGAAGGATACCATCGATCTTCTCATGGATTGGCACAACCACTATGTTCGATATCTTGCTGGCATGGCTACACGCCTGACAGAGCAAGTAAGCCATTTTGTGGAAATCCAGAGTCAGGAATATTATGACCTTATAACTGATGTTGATGGAAAAGGAAAACAGAAGATCATGGAACTCTCGTCTGCTGCTCAGGAAAAAATCCGATATTGGTCTGCAGTTGCTAAGGGGAAAATCGATGAACATAACAAGCAACTCAAGGCAAAACTCTGGGAGATCTCTGGGCAGCTTAGTCAGTCCCAGGAAAAGCTAATCAGTGAAGCCAAAAGGTTAATTGATCTAACTATAGAAAATTACTCTGCTTTCCTGCAATATATCTCAGAGCTTCTTCGCTGGCTTGAGCAAATAACAGCTGAGAGCATCAAGCCATATGTAGCTGTTCGCCAAGGAGAGCTTAGAATACAGGTGCCCATGTGACTGGCAGTCCATTTACCAAATGCCCCAAAAGAGCAGACAGGCACTCAGGAATTAAGTGGAAATGACACACATACTTATTCTGCAAGGCATTGAGAAAGGCTCCTGGAAATGGAAAGAATTGCAACACTTTACTGAGGAACAACTTGACACTGAGCAAGTGAGTCCTCAGGAGATTATGGAAAATATTCAGCAGTGCATGAACACCTGAATGGACATGTAAAAGAGGAGAAGTAACAAGTTTCTACCAAAATGTATTTAAATATAACAACAATCAGTATACTGGAGCTTCAGGTAGATATTTTTGAATCTGAATTTGTAAATTTTAACTTAATAATCTATACTAGGTTATTTTAATAAGCTTAATAAGCCAATAAATGAATTCTTTATTACATTTTTGTGTCATTCGTTACAACTACTTTTATTTGGAGCATGAGGCTTAATCCAACAATTTTCAAGGTCAATGGGAAGTCTTTTCTTTGATTTCACAGTATGTTGGATCAAGTTGATAATGTGCAATGCATATTGTAAATAGTCACAAAAGCTATGGAATACATAGAATAAACAGGTTTTAAGATAAAGGTCACATTCATAAGCCAGTTGAAAGAAGACTTGGAAACACAACTAATTCCCAGCATAGAAATACCTTCATAGATAAGGAAGAAAAAGAGCATGTATAAAAACATGAATTAAAAAAGTTTTAAATTCTGAAAATGGCATCAAAATTCGAAAATTAACATAGGAATATGAACATATGTAGAAATCTGACTCCTGGAAAATTGCAGATGATAATAATAGAAAGGTTTTCTTAATAAAAATTAATTTATGCCTGTGTCAGTTTACAGACAACTATGCTAAGAATTTTATGTAAGTTTTCTTTCTACTGGCTAACTTTCGTTTCAGAAATACAGGGTTTTCTCACCTGTTTCCCCATGATATTTCTGGTTTCACTTTAAATTGTCTATGTTTTACTTACTATGAGGTTAGTTGTGTCAAAGTTTCATGGGCATCACTGTGTATGATGTGAGTCAAAAAGTTTCCCCCTCCTCGGCTGAAGCTTAGACCATTTTAATGAATTCTCAGTTTAAAGATGAATTTAAAGCATGTTGAAGAAGTCCCTCACAAATAAGAGTATTTTTAACTAGAAAATATGTTGACCTGCAGTGGTGTACTATATAGACAGTCCTAGAGAAATGCATTCTCAGGCTGAAATAATGTTGCCTCTTTGAGAATAAACTTTTTGACAAACAACACTAGAAAATTTGTGCACATGTCTATTTTGATACTATCAGTTCACTCTGTAATGTGTTTGTTGCTTTTTCATTACTGGGAAAACAGAGAATCTGTTTGGTATGGTAGAGTACATACATGAAGGAATGGAGCACCAAGACTTTGATATCCCTATTAATAGATAATATTATTACCTGAGTAACTTTGCCAGTAATGATTCTTATCAGATAAGCTTCTTTAACCCTGAAATCAGAATCTCACAAGCATAGTATTATGCACCCACCTACCTAGCTGTTAGCAGATGGGTATCTCTTAGAAAGTAAAGTAAATTCATTTTCTCTTCAGAGATTTCAGCCATCACAATTACAGCAAAATTTCTCAGAATAAGAGATAGAATAATACCCTGTGAACTATAAAATAAGTTTTGATTCTGAATAGAACTAATCTGCATATATCTCTCTGCCCAGGGGAACCAAAGGTACAAAAATCCCTGTTTACAGGTTCTACTGAGCATCCCAGTAGAAAAGATGTTGGCTGAAGAGCCCTTTCACCTTCATTCACAAGGAAACTGAAGCCTATGTCATCTGATCTTTATTGGAGGTCAGATTGCACTACTCATTTCCCCGAATTTCACAAATGTTTAAGCACAACCAGATTTCTCAGTCTGACTGATTGTTGCTTCCCTTTGTCATGACAAACAGCCCTGTGAAACAAAGGATAATAGAGTGAATTATAATAGTTATGGGAAAAGAGAGATTTAAAGGGGTTTTTTTATTTTGTTTTCCCCCTCATGCCTATTTATTTCTGCCCATCATCCATCGTTCTTGGAAGGAATGTAAATGCTAAAAAGGATTTACTTAAAAGGAGTGGATTAATGAATAATAAATATGCCAAATAGTATAAATACTGGCTTTCATTGGCAAGAGTGACACTTCCCAAAAGCAAACACAATAGTTTGCACACTAAACTGTGGTTAGAGGTTAGAGGAGATTTCCAAGTCTCGTAGCAGCATTGCCGCCAATTGAACTAAAGCTCTCAATCCTGTAATCCATTTGCCATCTTAAACTCATCCCACAGTTGGTCTGGGGAGGGCCTGGAAGCAGAACACTGCTCTCAAAATTGATCTTACCGAAACTTACCCGTTTTGTAAATCCCCACACCAGAGAGGTCATCTCAAGCACCCCTTGGAAACTCGGGCAATATTCTGACACAGGAAGAGGTTGTTTGTGTTTGTGTTTGTGTGTGTGTGTCCATCCCACAGGCACAACCAGGTGTCACATTAATTTCCATTCCTTTTTCAGTTGTTTGGTCATTTTTGCTGTTTTCTTTTAGGATCTAGAAAATTTTAGCCTTATTTCCCATGTAGTAAGTTACAGAAATATAGACAAAACCATAATTATTCAATTTGTGTTGCAACTTATGAAATATTTACAATATAATAATTTGTAGTATTATTAGTTCAATTTTGGCTTCTTTTCAGTCTAATTTATATAATAGGGAATATTCTATTTCATTAAATCAAATTGTGTGGGAGATAACGGAATCAGCAACTATGTGGGGCTCAGTGGCACTGCTTCTCTTCTCTTCTCTTCTCTTCTCTTCTCTTCTCTTCTCTTCTCTTCTCTTCTCTTCTCTTCTCTTCTCTTCTCTTCTCTTCTCTTCTCTTCTCTTCTCTTCTCTTCTCTTCTCTTCTCTTCTCTTCTCTTCTCTTCCTCTCTTCCCTTCCCTTCCCTTCCCTTCCCTTCCCTTCCCTTCCCTTCCCTTCCCTTCCCTTCCCTTCCCTTCCCTTCCCTTCCCTTCCCTTCCTTCCCTTCCCTTCCCTTCCCTTCCCTTCCCTTCCCTTCCCTTCCCTTCCCTTCCCTTCCCTTCCCTTCCCTTCCCTTCCCTTCCCTTCCCTTCCCTTCCCTTCCCTTCCCTTCCCTTCCCTTCCCTTCCCTTCCCTTCCCTTCCCTTCCCTTCCCTTCCCTTCCCTTCCCTTCCCTTCCCTTCCCTTCCCTTCCCTTCCCTTCCCTTCCCTTCCCTTCCCTTCCCTTCCCTTCCCTTCCCTTCCCTTCCCTTCCCTTCCCTTCCCTTCCCTTCCCTTCCCTTCCCTTCCCTTCCCTTCCCTTCCCTTCCCTTCTCTTCCCTCCCCTTCCCTTCCTTTCCCTTGCCTTGCCTTGCCTTGCCTTGCCTTGCCTTGCCTTGCCTTGCCTTGCCTTGCCTTGCCTTGCCTTGCCTTGCCTTGCCTTGCCCTCCCCTCCCCTTCTTTTCTTTCCTTTCCTTTTCTTTTCTTTTCTTTTCTTTTCTTTTCTTTTCTTTTCTTTTCTTTTCTTTTCTTTTCTTTTCTTTTCTTTTCTTTTCTTTTCTTTTCTTTTCTTTTCTTTTCTTTTCTTTTCTTTTCTTTTCTTTTCTTTTCTTTTCTTTTCTTTTCTTTTCTTTTCTTTTCTTTTCTTTTCTTTTCTTTTCTTTTCTTTTCTTTTCTTTTCTTTTCTTTTCTTTTCTTTTTTCTTTCTCTCTATAGTTTTCATCATCTGAATTCTCATAAATGCCAGAGGGGCTTTTCTTTATAATTTACAGCAGGTATCAGACATAGAGCAGAACTGGTTGTAAAAGTTTAATTACATGAAACATTTTAACAAGAAATTGAGAGAACAATATGCCCTGCTCTAACTAAGTGACTGTAGAAATAACATTGACAAGAAACGTGTGTGTTCCTAAATGAAAAGCTTTTGCAGACGTAGGACAGCAAAAATGTTCCAGAATTTTAGATTATGCAACCAACTAGAGCTGATCTTTTATTAAGTGATTTTAAAGTACATGCATATTTTGCTGCATATCCAGAGATTCTACACACTTATCCACATCCACACACACACCATCATCCACCTCAGGTCCTAAATTGTGCTATTGATACTTTTAGAGCAACTGCCATTATGGCCTACTGATACCTTTCAAAATTTATATTAAAATATTTAGTTGTTCAGTAAGTGACACCAAAATTCGTACTACTCTTCTGCTGGCAGATTTATTGCCCAGGTGGGAAACCAGAATTTATTAGAGGCCATGCGGACATACAGAATTGCTTGTATTCCATTTCAACACAGCCAAATCCTGGCCCAAATGAAATCGATAGCAAAATGTCTATTGGCCTCAGCAGGAGTAGGCTTTGGCCAGTTAGGTGTATAACTTGAGAAGCACTCTGGGATCCTGTAGGACAAAGCTATATTATTATCTATAAAAATCTTCACAAAAATATCATTGAAAAGAACATGCAGACAAGAAAATTAATCACTAACAAATTTGAGACAGATCAGAATGAAGCCTGCCTGCACAACATTAAGCAGAGCTTCTTCATAATTTTTTTACCCAGTATTACTTAGTATCACAGAGCAAGTCTGCCAGGGCCAAAAATTCTAGGTTCTAGTCCCAGGCCTTAGATATGGAAATATACACAAACATCTCATCACCCTTTCCCTCATTTCATTATCCATTCAAGGCATTAAGGGAAACTGGGACCTTACAGAATAAAAACCTGTGTTGGATGTTTGCAAGACCCAACTGGGCAAATTCCTGAGCAACATGATCTGAGTTAAAGCTTGCCTCTGCTTGGAGAAGTAGGTTGTGCTAGACACCTCTGTAAGTCCCCTCCAACTTGAGTTACTTTGTGTTACTTTTTCACTCTTGTGACTAAATTGACCTGGCTTTAGGTTGCCATCTCTAACACTGTGCCTACCCTTTGGTAAATGGTTCATAAGCAATTGGCTGCGTCATTATTGTAATATATTTTAAATAGACAGAAAAGTTTCATGGTACCCCTGCATGTAAACACATCCTCATTCTGATTGCAACCATGAGGCATCCTAAAATTCCCTGAAGCATTCCAGCAGTTGAAGCCCTCTCAGTTGGTTCCGCGTCTTTCCTCTTCTATGCTTTTCATGTGAATACCTGTGCCATACCAAACCATAGACACTTTCCCAACATGCAGGAACTGATGTTATGATTATTACCATTAATATTCTGACACTATGATTGTTGTGGCTGTTAGTAGAACAAGATGCACATCTTCTCAGAGTGGCTGGAGAAGGGTCCTCTGCTCGGTTGGGCATTGTCAGAGTGAGAGGATCAAGTATATGAACAGCATATCCACCACAAACTTGGGGAGGTAACAAAGGTCAAATGCCTACACAATGCATCTGTTGTGAAGAATTTGCCAGGTATTTGCTGTAAGCAGGGACCCACCACAAGATATAACCTCATATTGATTTCCCAGCAAATAAATTCAAGAGGGCATGTTAAAAACAATCCTGAATTTATGGATAAATCTATTAATCCACACTGCCTTTGGGACTCAAGGAGCAAGTTCTGGTCTCTGAACAAGTGATACAATCTAGCTCAAACATTATATAGCATATAGGAAATAGGACTTGGAACAACTCTCTGTTCAAGTGTCCAAGTTTCCTCTAGGAGTGAGCCAAAAGCCATATGCAGCATAGGTACCTGGGGGACCTGAGACTTGGTCTGAAGCAAGGAGTGAACCAAATGTGCAGCAGAGAGAGCATGAAGAACAAAAATACTCACTGCATCTACCAGACAAATGGCATGGTTAGATACTTAGAGGAGGCCGCTGGGGTGAGTAAAGATGGTCATAATTAAGGCCATGCATGGGGAAAAGTATCAGACCCACAACTTTTTAAGTGCTGCCTGCCACTTCTATTACGCTATTGAAAGAGGCTGGTGACTCCTGAGTTTCTGGGCAACCTGGTTATTCTTACAGGGATAATATTCTGCTCTGGTTTCTGTGCAGCTGTGACTAAGGATGGAAAGGAAACACTTAGCCTCCATACCATACTTTTATTTCCCCACGTTTTCCCTGCTACCACTACCTCTGCCACAGTTAAGATGTATTCCAATATTGTTGCCAAGTAGAGGAAAAAAGTTAACATACTTGTTAACTTGTTATTTTGCGGTAGTATATTTTCTGGTATTTGCAATGACTACAGGACTTTATTTCTAAAAAATTGATAGTGCTTTCATTCAGAACTGTTTTCTGTAGAAAGTGTTTTATGGATGTCTTTGTATTCATCTCTACTACTGCTCTGAAAGCAGTGGTAATTGTAGTTCTCTTGGTAGGTTTCATCTGTGGAAGGTTTTTGCACGGGAACCCTCAGAAATTTCTTCATCTGCTAACACATTGTTTTGTCTCATAAACAGTCCCACACGGTGCCAACCAGTCACTTTGAAAGGCCATTTGTTTTCTTCCTTCTAATACCCGTAATATTCTTAAGTTTTTAATCAGTGGCTCTCCTGGATGGAAGCAAAGATCCTAAGCCAGTTACAAGATGCTATTTATACCCCTACACTAAGGCCACCAGATCAAACTTTTGCATTTAGCCAGAAACTCCCCATTTCCCAGGTATATGCTCACTCCTTTACACTTCACAATCTCATGAAGACTTCACCATATTATGCTGCTAAATAGGAAGAAAAATGGAAAGGTGGTATCACTGTCTCCAAAGTTCAGCATGGGTGTTAATTTAATTTGTTTCAAAATTACTACCTTTGAATGCTCTCAAAGAGAAGCTGGATTAAAAAAAAAAAAAGCTCTCACCAACACCTACCATCTCTGTGCTGCATGACACTTTGCACAGATATTTCCTATTGTTAGTAGGCTCTTTGTCTCTCCATAATGCTCTTTCTCTGTTGTTACTTATTTGTTTATTTAATAAGCCTTTGTTTTTCTCTATGGAAATGACTAGCTTATAACTGCTTACAAGCAATATGGACAGTTATGCAAAAGCATTTCATTTTAAAGCTGAAGAACAGAAAACCAGCCAAATCTGAAGGAACACACATCTCTCACACATAGCCCATATTCCAGCAGAACAAACCCTACAATGTCTCTCTCTCAGACACATCTGTCTGTATGTGCAAACGTCCATGCAAACACACGCACATGTACTATGTACATTACTGTCAAGTTAAAAGCCTAAAGTTAGTCCTTAATCCTTAGGTCATCCCCTTCATTTCAGCACATCAAGCCAGCCAAGCCTTCTCAACACCCCTGTCAGCAGTAAGCTGATGTAACCCTTCCCACTCAGGACCCATTAATTCAGCAGTTTCACCAGTGATGTTCCACCAGATTCACCAGGTTCATCTTCAAAACTTCAATTTTTGTTTAAATACAGAATCAAAAAGTTATAGTTTTGGATCTGCAGGGAGGCAGCTTTCCTTTTTTTTTTTTTTCCTTTTTGCAGTCCATTTCAGCTGAAATGTGCTGATGAATTCATTGCACTATTTTTTAAAGTGGTACAGTTGATCTTATTCAACAATGGTCAGTTCCTCGTGCAAAAGATTTGAGCCTAAATTTTCCAATCCTTTTAGAAATACACTTTTTTAAAGAAAAATTTTGTTTATATTTTGCTAGCCCAGCATTGACCTGGTGACTTCTTTGTGGCCATGTGTATCTGTGTCATTTGCAGTCTATGTCCCTTTTCAGGTTTCCACTGAACATCACTATCTTTTTGCTTTTTATAAATCTTGATGTACACCCCATGCCGGACTCCTCTTAAAATGTGTTACCCATTGAAGAGAGAGGGTCAGTTTTTAATAGCTCATGTTCTGGATTGGGGTTCAGTTCCTAGGCCAGTTTTTCATCCATTGCATCATTCATCCACCTCACTTTCTCATATATTAGTTTCCCATGAGTAAAATGGGAATTGTACTTCTCTGCTTTTCAATGGAATTGTCAGAATGAAATTAGCTAACTCATGACCTAGAGATAATCTGTTAAGTCTCAAAGTGCTGAAGACAATGAAGTAGATAGACACACTGTAATGGCAACAAGAAATCAAGACACTTGTATTGACTTCTGTCTCCCATCATCATGTTTATTGTTTTAGAAACTTGGAGTTCATTCATGTGCTAAATCACTCAGAAACACTCCAGTCCACCCCAAAACCATCATACATACCAGGCATCAAACATATAGCACTCTTATACAGATAAATGATCCGAGGAATGGACTCAACGGCTGCTAGCAGTTAATTTATATCGTGGTTTCACCATAAACTTTTAACTTTGGAAATAATCTGCCGCCCGTTTCAGTTTTTGGCTGCCACATAATGCACCTTTGTGAAGTCACTTTTCTGTCTAATAGAGATATTCCTTTTTACGGGTGAACATTTGTTTAAAAATAACAAATAGTAATCTCATTTACCATGCACAAAGAATGTGCTGCTTAACTGTATGTAACCAAGACCCATTTTGTCTGGTTTAATGTTTAGCAAGGCATGCAAACTAGTCAATATTACAGGGAGAAGATGATTTATTTAATAAAATTACATTCCTTCTTTTTTTTTCCATTAAAAAAACAAATAATTGTAACCAGAAAAAAAGTGCTTAAAAAAGAAAAGCATAGCCTGAAAAGATTGATACTGAAAAGTCAGCACATATTACAAAGTATGATGCTAAGCTCAGCTGCTTCTTCACCCCATCTCCACTTCTGTTCTGGGTCTGGTGTGCAGCCAGCCTCTGTTTCTGAAGTCGAGTACTCCCATAGTGATTACTGATATCCACCATAATGTAGTTAGCAGATAGCCCATTTGTTCCGCTCCGGATAAGGTTGCAAGAGAACATTTTAAGCCCACTTTATTCCTTTGGGGAGGATAAAATTTAGGATATATATAGATATAATATATAATGTGCAATGTCTAATGTATACATTTACATGTTTTATCTACCTGTCTGTACTCTCCTTGTGACAAGAAGTTGAACAGGAGTCAGCAGTATAGTCTTTTGCCCAAGACCAGCCACATACTGGGGAGTTGTAGTTAGCAGGTCTGTGAGGAGATCCCTCTCCTCTATTTGGCATTTGTGAAACCACTTCTGGATTACTGTGTCTGGTTTGGGGATTCCCAGTGAAAGAGAACCATGGACATACCAGAGTTCAGCAGTGGCCAGCAAGCTACTCAGGGGGCTGGAGCACACAGCATGCAAACACGAGGTAGATGGATGGGTTTGCTGAGTCTTAAGAGGAAAAGCCTGAGGAGAGACATTATTTCTGTTTTCCATGACCAGTTGTATGGTTGTAGAGAAGACAGAGTCAAGCTCTTCTTAGAGCTTAAAGACAAAAAGCAATAAATAAAAGTCATATGAAGGATAAAAAATATTGTCTGGTGAATAATCTAACTCTTGCACAGATCCAGGAGAGGTTGTGGAATGTTCTTCTTTGGACGTGTTCAGAACTCAGATGGGAACATTCACAAAAAACTTCATCTGACTTCAAAATTCAACATAACTTCTAAGTTAGTCCTACATTGTGTATCCAATTGAGTACTGGATCAGATGATCGCAAGAGGTACTTTACATCGAATTCTTCTATTTCATGATAAAACCGAAACCATTTTTGGGGTTTGCACCCTATAACCACTGAAAGGCTGCAATTCAGACCTATTTAATGACAGAGATTTCTCAAAGAAAAGCTTAGTTATGAATGTCCTACACAGGAAAATCTTCCAGTGGAACTAACATTTTACCATGCAACACAAATGTGTATTAAATATGGCTTCAGCAATTCTTGTGCTCCCAAAGCTATTCATTGTAATGTAAATTAACTGTTTCCCAGTAACATTTCAAGTCACAGAAAATTGCCCTACACAACATTTGGTAGTCATAGAGTCCCTGCTTTGCTGCTGTTGCTTATCTTCAACACATGTAGAAATTGTTTTGGTGGAAAGATGGGCCAGTAAATGTGATCTTTTGTTTTGACGTAATACATTCCTCTTACTCATTAGATGCTTTTTGAGATTAGTCTAAGAATGTTGCTCTTTCAGTCAACCAGATAACACTTCTTTTTTCTTTTGGGAGAGGGAGGGATGAGATGTCTACAATTTTTTTGGCTAGAGCAGCTCTGATACTTTATGCATTTGAACCTTTGTTCTTAAAATAAACACATAAACTTGGCTTAAAGTAAGAAGTAGTAGAATTTGTTTGTTATTAGAATGCACTTGTGATTAGAAGAACCATTAACCAGCAGCTGTTCTTATGCACTGTGTGAGATGACCACACTTTCCCTACATATTTTGGAGGGCAAGAATGGCATGTGCTATGATGCTAAGGATCTCACAAATGTCAAGGACGCCTTTTAAATTACATTTACTGCTCTGTTCCTCCAGCCAAAGAAGCGCTGTAGGAAAACAAGGAGACTCTGATCAAGACAATAAGCCTACATTTTTACCTCTGAGCTTGCCTTTTGCTATCAGGTTGTCAAGTATAATTTTCTTGAGATGCTGTCTACTCAGAGAAAAAATAAACAAAAAAAGAGCATTCATGCAGACATGCACATCTTCCTAAGAGTGTCTGCAGCACTGCTATGTGTACACCAGAGGTCATGAACCTTTTCCAGAGGGCTGTAATTTCTTCAGTCTCTTCTACATAATGTTTTTATGCTCTTTTCATGTCCATTCACATACTGCCCCAGAAATGTCTGGTAGGAAGCCATGGTAGATTTCTCTATATTTTGCCCTTTGTTGGCAAGTGGGCTTGACCTTCAAGATCGTTGTGTCCAGCCATCAATCTGACACTGCCAAATCCACCAAGAACATGTCCCTAAGTGCCATATCTAAATGTCATTTAAATACCTCCAGGGATGGTGACTCAGCCACTTCCCTGGACAGTCTGTACCAGGGCTTGACTACTCTTTCCCTGAAGTAACTTTATCCAAACTGCCAAACTAAACGTCCCCTATTGCAACTTGAGGCCATTTCTTCTTGTCCTTTGCCTGTTATTTAGGAGAACAGACTGACCCCTACATGGGTACAACCTCCTTTCAGGTGGTTGCAGAGAGTGCTACGGTCTCCCCTGAGCCTCCTTTTCTCCAGGCTAAACACCCTCAGCTCCCTCAGCATCTCCTTATAAGGTTTGTGCTTCAGACCCTTCACCAGCTCCTGCACCTTTAGGATCTCCTTATCTCATAATATTCAATCTTCCTGCACTTCTTTGCCCTTCAGGCAGAGGCAAAGTCCCAGCTGGTACCACCTTGTAGTGCTACCAGCAGCTAACAGTTTCTCATAGCCATACACCACCTTGCATCTCTGTACCCCACTACAGTCCTCCTGGAGGCTGGAAGCTCTATTCACAATAAACTTACCTGGAAAAACTGAACCGACATCAAACTGATGTCTTTAAACTAATTATCTATAAAGCTAATTTGTCTCTAAAGGTAAGAGTGATTGCAAATGGGGAAAATATCACTAGTATATAGATTTAAGCATGCAAAACTCTTGCACAACAACAGTCAGGGAAGGACAAATCCAGGAAGAACAGAGAAAAACACAGATTCATGAAAAGCAGTACAGCCCAAGGAAGCCAAATAGTGGCTCAAGGATAGGGTCATTATCCAAATGGCCACTCATGATTAAGGGCATCCTGTGCTGAAGAGTGAGAGAACAACAGCAGCAGTGAGAGCTCTGGCCTTACACTGGGCTCTATAAATACATGGATTCAAGGCGTGGGGAAAGAATCTTAAACTGATCTTTTCCCCATAGTCAGTACATGTACAGACCTCACATCATGGCTTGACCTTCACTGGTCCTGAAACACTTGAAGTACATTACTTTTGGCAGCTCTACAGAGGAGTCAGCAACCTCCAGTGAGAGCCAGTAACAAAGAGCTCAGGTGCAACAACATCTTAAATCACCACAGCTGCTTGTTTGGTGTGCGTGAGTCACAGGTCCAAGTGGATGAGTATAAAAACCTAAAGGTTAAATCTATATTAGTAAACTAAATAGTGTCAGGGCCATCAAGCCATCTGGAACAATCTGACACATCCATAATATTAAACTCTCTTAACCTCTAGCACAGGACAGCTGCCTGTAGGTTGCCTGCTGGCAATGGTCCCTGGCCTGAACTAACTCACAAGCCATACCCAGGAATTGCTTGGGAGGTTGTCAGTTATCTAGGCCAAAACCACGCCAGGCACTTTTCTAACAATTGAATAGTGTGGATTAGTAAAGTCCAGTGCCTGTGCCCAAGCCTTGACACTATTTAATTTACCAGAATACATGTACCCATAATATTCTGAATGTGTCACTAATCCATCTGCTGTCTCTAGGTATTTTGGTCTTTGAATTTATATATTTGAAACATATGCAGCCTGACAGGATCTCTTTGCTCTACACACTCTTAATTGGTGTGTTGGCATACAGCACCCAAAATTCCCTCCATAAATATACTTTTTTTGATGACTGCAAATGAATACAATTCTACTTGGAATAAAACCCTCCATGTTTGGTCAAGCCAAGCATATGTCCAAGAACTGGCACAGTCTGGAATGTGTGATGGCGTTAAGAGATCCTAAATACCAGAAGAGCAACAAGTTGGACCTCTGAACACAGCACTTATATTTATTGCACAGGCTTTGATATTCTCTGGTTGACAAGCCTCTGTGGACACCACTGTGGTGTGAAGAGTCTCAGTGCTTTTTAACCCATCAAATTTTGGTAAAATTCAGCAAGGTCTCTGGTTCTGGTCCCACGAACATGTGCCAAAGGTAGACCTTTCGTACAACACTACTACTGGAATTACCTGAAGATTTTTCCATTTGCTACCAAGGGCACCACTGGTTTGAGCACACTTCCTTTTCTACCCTTCCCTGTCCTTTCCCATGGACAAAGGCATGGGGAATCATAACTTAGGGATACTAAGTGCAGAAACCTGAAAATCTGCTAAACAAGCCCAAAACGTAACTCTCCTCCTTCAAATTGTTGGCTTCTTCTTTGCTTTAATTTGCTTTGCTGCTGAATAAAACATGATTTTTTGGAACATTACCATGCAACATGCTTTGTTATCATTCAGTTAGTCCATTCCTATTACCAACCCTTGAGTAGATCTCAATTCTTTAGACATATTTAAAAAATCACCTTTCACAGAAAAGCCGAGGGCCAGAGATTGCTCCCCACCTCTCTGAAGAAAAATTCGGGAGCAAGAAGTTTCTACCTTTCAATTTTTTTTTCTTCCAGTTGTTTTGATGATTACTTTTAATGTGGTGCCAATAAATCCATTCAAATATGGAGCAATGTTGGCTTGAATAAACAAGAAAAATTTCAAAAATTACCTTTCTCCTGTACACATTCCAATAAATGGAGTCATGTTATACTCAATAGTAATTATGAAGTGACCTTATAAATTATTGTACAGTGATTCATGTTATTCTATAGACTTTAGGTCATACACTTCATTTCAAGCTGAAAGTGCTGCAAAGGATATATTAGGCTCTAGAGGAAACAGGGAAAGAATATAGTGTACACTTTATATTGGTATCACGGGAGACCTGGCTGTGAGAAAGCACTTTCCAGCAAAATATACTGAAATTACTGCAATGAACCTGAGCTGAAGAAGCAACTGCATGTTTCCCTATTGACTTGAGAAAGGGAAGACCTCAGCTTGTCAGCAGAAACAATGATTGGAATTAAATCTCCATAAATTCTTTGTCTGTTCAACACTAGACAGAAGATTAAACATAACAACATTAGCATGGTTTTGTTTCAGAGCATGATTTATGGTGATGTGACACTGTATAAGAATTGACATACTTTATTTTATCATAAATTTTTTTCAGTCTACATGAAAACACTCTCTGTAGGAGGTAAACAGACCTAAATTTCAGAGGTGGGAAACATGCATGAGCAACTAAAAGTGAGTTAAGTGCCTCACTTAGATTCACAACCACATAGAATCTGGGAGCATGCGGGCCAAGGCACTTATTCCATCCTTCTGATTTTCTCAGCCATTTTTTCTGTGCCTAACCTGTGTCTCCTAGAGGAATAAGTGCATACCTGTCAGGTCTGCAGCAGATAGATAACCTCTCTCTGTTCAGTTGACTGACAGAAACCCAAACCTTGAGAGTCAATCAAAGCTGGCAGAAGGAGAAAGGAGGCCACCAGAAAACTAGGAAATCTAGTTTGCTCATCTCAGTTCCTTTGATTTTGGAATCTACTGATTCTATGTTTTGCCTTTGATTATAATTAACAACAGAGAGAAGTGTCTTGTTCCGGGAAAACCTATTGCTATTACTGAAGATGAGCATATGACCAATTTTCTCTCTACAATCACTGAGCACAACCCTCTCTTTGCCTTCCAAATTCAGAACATTGAAAACAAGAGTTTTTTTCCACATCAGTTCTGTCTGGCTGATCCCATCTGTGGGCTGCCCAGATAATGCTGGGAGGACTTGGCCGTAAATCAGGTCAAAGACTCCAACAGGATCACTCCAGTTTACCCCAGATGGTATCTTCCTGGGTTTCTCACACCTCTAATCACATCACTAGCATTCTGGTGTTGAATATATGGCAGAGAAATGCCTTCCCCAGGGATGGCACTAGAAGTGGGGTGTCCCAGACTGGGCGGTTCATCCAGCCTAACTCTTGCTTTCCACCCCACAGTGTGCAGAGCTCAGGACAAGTGATCTGTATGACCTTCCCTGAAACAGCAGGCAGTCCTGAAGGTCAAAGAAATGCAGGAAGACTGGATATTCCGAAACAGGGAGATCCTAAAGGTGCAGGAGCTGGTGAAGGGTCTGAAGCACAAATCTTATAAGGAGATGCTGAGGGAGCTGAGGGTGTTTAGCCTGGAGAAAGGGAGGCTCAGGGGAGACCGTAGCACTCTCTGCAACCACCTGAAAGGAGGTTGTACCCATGTAGGGGTCAGTCTGTTCTCCTAAATAACAAGCAAAGGACAAGAGGAAATGGCCTCAAGTTGCAATAGGGGACGTTTAGTTTGGCAGTTTGGATAAAATTTCTTCAGGGAAAGGGTTGTCAAGCCCTGGAACAGACTGTCCAGGGAAGTGGCTGAGTCACCATCCCTGGAGGTATTTAAAAGACATTTAGATGTGGCACTTAGGGACATGTTCTTGGTGGATTTGGCAGTGTCAGATTGATGGCTGGACTCAACGATCTTAAAGGTCTATTCCAACCTCAATGATTCTATGATTCATCGCTTCCAGACAGATTTACTTTTTCCTCTTCACAGGGTCAATCAGTTCAAGGCAGGTGTGAGAACTGCTGCACAAAACAGCCAAAGGGTTATATAGCACACCTTTCAGTGTGTGGTCCCGCCAAATATTTTTGCATGGACTTTCAAGTTGGCCCTAAAATGGTTTCCAAAACAAGGTCAAGGGAATGCATTGGAAACTACCGCTGACATCATTCAAAGAACAAACAGCATCAAAACATTAAAACTGTGGAGTAAAATGTACCACATGTTCCTGCTCTAACGACATCCAGCCTTACCTCTGGGGCTTTATTAGCCCGACAGATCCAGGCAGCACACAGCATGCTTCAGCTGAAATGCACTGGTCAGTCAGACGATGGCACTACAGACCCAGGTCCACCAGCTGCACTCATTAAAACTTCTGCTTGGCCGCTCATTATTCTGGTTTCATTCTCCATCCCAGTTTTCCCCTGGTTACCTGGTTAGAAACTGTACCCCCTGATAATTCATACACTGGCGCAGACAGCCCATGGCAAACGTTGCTAAGAGAGGGACTGCCACCTGTTAAGAATCCATGGTTTGGGGACGCAGTGAAGTGTGCTCCTTTCCCACACTAGTATTTTAAAAGGTTATAGATCATGTGTGCATAATAGGCAGAACATTAGGTCACTTGTCTCACTTACAACAATAATCCGTTTTGATATGGGTCAGGTTGACACAAAGGGTCCACCCATACCAGATCTATTGATGAAACTGATCCCTTTCCCCCAAACTAATGAAATTTTCAACTAATGGGTACTTAAGTTAATAAAGTGTGCCACACATCTGCTAGAAGCCATTTGTAAAATAAAGCACTGGAGTTCAATTTTGAGAACATTGACATAATGTTTGAGTGGCATCCCACAGGGACCCAGCATGGCACCAAATTAAGGAGAGTAACACAATAAACGTGTGAGAAATAACCTTAGTATATAAGCAGTGAGTAGAAGCTTCTCTTTCTTTAAAGGAAGTGTAATACTACTTGGGGTTCATACCATCACTAATGAATTGAACGGGGCAAATCCTGATCTCCCCTCACAGCCAATGAGCATTTGGACAATGACTTCAATAGGACCAGGATTTAACCTGGGGAATTATTTTGACGGAAATTGGCAACAAGCTGGTTCTTATAGCTAAAAAGTATCTTTTCACTGAACTTGTGCATCACTCAGGCTCTCCATTTTGTGGGGGTTTTTATTGTGAAGGAAATTGGAGGGAAAAAACATTTCAGCAAAGCCTGAGAGATTTATTTTTTAGTTCTTGAAGTTACCTCACTTGATACAATCCAAGCTAAATGTTTCTTAGCAGCATCAAAGCTCTCTTTTTCTGCAGCCCTGTGGATAAAACACAGGAATCATTCTAGACTATCTGCTGAGTTTTAATACTCCTCTTTCCTATACCATGCAGTGCAAAACAAGGGGCAGCAAGGTATATCAGTGACTGACTGATCATCATGAGTGGCACTGCTCTTTTTAAAGAAGGTATTATTCAAACACTGTTATAATTGGCCAACCTTTTCGCATGAAAAACATTTTAGATTTTACAGTTGCGTGGAAAAATTAAAAACAAGCAAGTTTTGACATTACCACTCATAATCGATTTCCTTTTTAAGAAAGTAAAACAACATCTGAAAGAACTCAAAAGATTTTTTTTAACAAATAAAATCTTCTTACTTTTTGTAGTACTTTGGTCATATTTTGAAGAGGAAAAATTGCTGCATTAATAAACTTAAAATTTTAATTCAAAAACTGAGAAGGATTTACAGCTCTATTTATTAGTTATTTTTCCCAGAGTTTATATGGAGGAGAGGTATGTTGATCTTATAAAAAACACCTTTAAATCTCCTTGTTAGCATATTTCTAAAGAAGTTTTCAGTTAAATGGGCAGTTGCCAAATGTTGTGAAAAAGTTATACTGAAGAATTAGTAGAGTTTATGCCTTGACTTTGATACACATTTATTGTCACATTAGACAGGATGAAACCTGGACACAGACAAGAGCTTCAAGCCTGCTTTTGCTTTGTAGATCCCCCAGTTCAAAATGCAGTTAAACTGTGATTGCATTTATAGCAAACATTGGCCAATATTCAATCTATGTTTTTTACTAATAAAGTCTCTCCATTTTTAACCTTATTCATTCATACCCCACATAGATTAACATCGTAAAAGTGCTGATTTCCCTATTTTCTCTCAATTGTACTCCATTTCAGCTTTTAGTTTTGGAAAACAGGAATCAAATGCTCATCCAAATTCATGGGCTGAGATTAAATCTGGCCTTAATCTAAATGTGGTTGGAGCCCCCTTAACAGCCCTACACTGGAACAAAGTCACTCTCATCCCCCAACGCATACATATGTTGTTCCAAGAATAATGTTTCTCACAATATTCCTAAGCTTTCAACACTGAGTTCAATTGTCTCTTACAGTACATATATGGCAGGGTGGGGAGGGAATAGATGGGGATGTGCAGAGGAAGATCCCACTCAAACACCACTGCTGTGAGACTGTTTTTTCCAAGCTGGTTCACTCCAGGATACATTCATGCAGTAATGCTGTTTCCCAAAGCAAACAATTTCTGTATTCCTCGTCCTATAGCACACAGATACTTGGGAACCTTCGCAGTGACTAGAGTGGGGTTTGAACTACGTTCTGCTTTGCTCAATAAAACCAGCTCGAGTGGGCTGAGGGGTCTGTTGTGACTGGTGGGTGAGGGGGTGAGCGAACTGAGTGAGGTTTGACTTCAGCCAGGGCCACATTCACACTCACTGGGGTCACTCAGCTGCTGATCTCACCTGTTTTACCCTGCCCTCAAATATCACCCTGTGGGTCTGTCTCTCTATGAGTGAGTGCTTGTCATTGCAAAGTGCTGGGAATGTGCTTTACTGTCCCTCAGCATCTGAATTTAGCAACTTTGAGTCATGTGGTTCTGTTATGAATATTTTGGGCTTCTGGGGATGGTCAAATCTAGAAGTTCAGCTCCCACTTTCTACCATTTCTGAATCAGGCCTCCATTGCTTTTAGCTCATTTGTACAATTACAAATGAGAGAAGAAGCCACCCTACAGGTTACACTTCTGCTCTTTACCAAGGTGTGACTTCAGCTCGTGACTTTGGAGATGAAACTGCTGTAACTACAGACATGGTGGAACAGTCCTTTACCTATTTGGACTGACCCTGACAACAGAGGCAGTAGAAGGTAATCTTCCATCCCAGAGTGCAGAGTCAGCAGATTAAGTTTTAACAAAATCTTCCTGATATTGCCAAGTAGAGCTGCTAAAAAAACCCAAACCTTCTCTATTTCAAATGTTTTCATTTTGAAGTATTTCTCTTTTCCATTTTCTTGATTCTTCCCCATATTTATAATTCAAAAGGCATTATGGGAACAGCCACCAACATTTTTCATTTATCAAATACAGGGATTTTGACACATGATATATTTTAACATAAATTTCCTTATGCTTTCTATAAAAAATGTATTTAAGTAATATTGAAGAGATCACAATTATTTCCTGGTCAAAACTCATGCCAAAAAGTCTACTTGCCTGTGCTATCATTTGGAGGAAATAAATTGCCATCGTATCTATTATCAACTTTTCCTTTTTCGGGAAACACCTGCATAATCTGCACAGGGAAATCTGGCGGAACTCCACCTCAGCCTCCTCATGTCTCAGTATTAGTCTTACAGCCTGAGGTTAAATTCTGCTGGCAGCACACATTTATGTTCTGGAAGCAATTTTTTGTTAACACCTATGGTGGCTCTTAGCATCAAATTACTTAACATGACAATTAGTAGAAATCACTGCAGTGGTGATGTTTCTCTTTTATGTCAAATTCCTACCACAAAACCAGAAAGACAATTAGCCACATCAAATGAAGACAAGAAACACCACCTAAGTATTGTTTGAAATGAGGGGAAAAGGGGTCAGGCTCCATGAATACTGTTAGAAATTTATTTGTGCTGGTGATTTTATATGAGTAATGCTTAGACATTCCATATGCTGCATATATATCAGTGCATGTTTTAAAACAGAACTAAAATTCCTCTTTGGTCCTTCCTTTCTCCAAGGTTAGTAAGTTTTTGTACATCTGCAACTTTTACTTGGTATCTGTACCCTCATATAGTTTTTCATTTGAAGGATCACATTTTTCCAAACAAAGAATATTTGCTAGGAGCTTAGGAAAAGAACCTTAGGTGCCTCCTAACAGCAAATTATGGTTTCATGCTCAGCTCTTATGTCTCTGGACACATGAGGTATGAACACTAGACACACAAAAAGCAACATTTCTCATGTGCGCTTGAAAATTTGTCCTCTGCACATAGAATCAAATGGAGTTTCAGAGCTCTAACTGTGCAGTATCACTAGCATATACTGCAGACTTCCGGAGTGTTTTCAATTTCCACACTGCCAACACAAGGAGAAGGCCCTCTGCAAATCCATTCCATGTACTTGGCATCTCACCTTTGTGTAAAAAGCTGACTGGAAAAACTGATCTACAAAGTATGTGGTCATGATGTAGCACTGCACAGATCAAGAGAGGAATTCAGATTAGAGAGCAGAAGAAGGCATGAGCAAATTGGAAATGGGAAGGATGATTTGTTCAAGGGATCGGTAGCTGGACGCCATAAGGTAATCATGGCCTGACCCTCAGAGACCTCTTGATCTTTGCAAATTTTCATCTCAGCATCAATAATAAAAGAAAGAAACTATTCTTCAAATAGGATTAATTCATAAGTTTCCTAATTAGACATGCATATTTCTTTTAAAAAATGACAAGTTTCTTGGAGAAGAACAGCAGAGAGGCAGACACATTCTGCTGCAGGGGGAACTGGAATCAGATGTGTGAGCAGCACCAGCAAGCTCCATCTGTAATTGTCATCTTCCTGGTGGGCCACACCATCAGGCATCTCCAAGGTCTGTCATGGTCTCTTTGCTCTGTGGAGAATAAGGATATTCATCAAAAAGCTCCAGGTTCCCAGTTCTCACACACGGGTGGCTCTGCTTAGGAGTGAAAGGATACAACTGTATTGGAAAATAGCCACATTATAAATCCAGCAAAGGAAGGGATTTTGTAATAAACAGGGAATATCAGAGACAAATGAGAAATAAAAAAGTAAAGAGCCCCCTCCAGTGTCACCACATACGTGATTAATGAGACTTAAGGAATTCTCCAATAGACTCTCCAAGCAACTGAGTTCTGTTTCAATGGTATGCAGTCAGGTTGAATTTGTATTCAGAAATCCCAGCTGTACTCAATACCCAGGACTATTCCATATATGTGAAAAGAATTACATGCAACTCAGCTAAGAAAAAAAGGAATTGCCATTCAAACAGAAGATATTTTTAAGGCCAGGATATTTCAATGGGCATTTTTACTATCTGACTGTTTCTCCTCTCCTTCAAGTAGAATACAGGGAAATTGGAAAGAGATGAAGCTATCAAAAAGTTATGATTTAAGCGGTCTTCAGACAGTCTCCATCTGGATGGTACAAAACAAAATTAAAGTACTTATTAAAAGAACAAAACACAAACACACTGTGGTGAAAAATAAAGACAATGGTGTTCTGTCTACTTGACTTTTGTCTTGATATCTATCTTGCATGCTTAGCTTCTCCTTGAACCGGATCTCACTGTGAGTGGAAAGAAGACACACTTTCCCTGGGTACTTTATTTTTCAGACTGTTGGCTTCAGATCCAAAAAGTCCCCTGTGCATCTTGCACATTGGTCATCTTTCCATGTGTTGGAGGCCACACACTGGGTCTTTGAGTTTGTGGCAGTTAGACTGAAGACTAATCGACTTCACATCTGTAAAAGACTTAAGGAGAGAAACCTGAATAAATATTTCAAGGGGTGGATAAAGTAGCATTTATACAATTCTGGTCCATTTCTAATACCCACTGAGATCCCAGGCTGTTTCATTGTGAAGCCAGAAGTGAACGAAAACTGAGCTCCTTTCCCATTCATAGTTGTTCTCTTTCTATTTAAAACAATATTTTGAAACATTTAAACCATATGGTGTCTTTATAGATAGTTTACATTTTTCTGCAGTCAAAAATGTATTGATAGCTCCTTTTTTACCTGACAATACGATATGATCATAATATATTAATAGTGAAGAATTAATATGTAAACTAGAAATAATGCCTAACCTAAAAATCAACAATCTATATCTTAGGACAATCCAGAAAGGGCTACGGTGGTTGTATGTGGTTTGGATGGAATGTTCTACAAGGAAAAATTATGTTTAGTCTGGCAAAGATTCACTTGAAAAGTGGTTTAATGATAGTATACAAAACACAGACAACTGAAATCTGGACAAAAGACAGAGGTATTAGGGAACTCAATTTCTTCAAATTCTGTAAGATGATTAAAGTAAAAAAAAACAACCAGATCTTATTCTAACAGACAACTTCTGGTCTTGTATAGCCCTTTAGCCTTTTAAAAATAACCAGGAGAATTGCAGAACAATTAGTAGAACAAATATTTGTTCTTACGCAAAGCATATTGAATAGATTTAGAACACAGGATGCAAGTAATTATTAGAATCAAAATAGGCTAATGTTCTCCGATGCCATTTGTAAAGCAATTTGAGTTTCATTACTAGAATGTGTATTTAACATATCATTTTGAATCTCATTACATGCTATTTGGACTAAACTTAATAGGATTATTATTTTTGGCATTCATGGTCATGCCATATCCATAAACAATGTTTCTGAACCCTTTAATACAAGAAACAGACATATGGTGTCAAGAAATGAGCAGGCTTTTCAGTCTTTTTAACAGCACACTTATAACACACTTTCAATCTCTTTGTTTCTAGGAATATTTGTGAATGTGTCACTTTTAAAGTATTACTTGTCCATCCCTTTACTTGTCTACTCTGTCATCTACAGATGGGAATAAACATGGCTTGATTAAAAACCTTATTCTATTATTTACTTCCTGTGGTTCGTTCTGAATTTTTTTAGTACAGTTTTGAGAATTACCTAATATTTATGAGGTGGTAGAGAAAAAATCTTAGCACTTACCTTGTTCTAAAAGTACAAGAAAAGGAAACAGTAAAAATCTTATTTCCCAAATATGAGAAGTTAAATTGTCTCTCCCTCTCCCCACATCTAAGATGGTTTCTAATGTGCACTGTGAAGCCCCCATGACTGGTAGTGGCTGCTTTTATAGTGTCTGCACAATGAGACATTGTCCACAGAGACCTTTGAGATCCACCTCGAAAACCTGAAAACCAGAAGAAGTTGAAAGCTGACCTGCCCTTCAGATAAGAAATCATGCTGGTAGCAACAAAACTTAGTGTTCTTCCTACTCACCCATTGGGCATCATATCCATCACACATCCATGTGATCAATGTCCATCACATGCTGATGTTACAAATGGTCACCGAGCTTCAAGACGAACATTTATTTTAATGGATAAACATTTTTTTTTAATGGATATCCTAGCAGAATTACAGGTAGCTCCTGGTTGGAAGGAACCTTTAAAGACCATTTAGTCCAACCCTCCTACCAGGAGCAGGGACACCTTCCACTAGACCAGGTTACTTAAAATGCTATCCCACTTTACTATGAATATTTCCAATAAAGGGACATCCACAAGTTCTCAGGACAACCTGTTCCAGTATCTCACCACCCTCAAATGTAAAAAATCACGTTTCTTATGTCCAATCTAAACCTATCCTTTTCCAGTTCAAAACCATTTCCCCTTGTCCTGCCACTACAGGCCTTGGTAAGCTGTCTCCTCCATCTTTCTTGTAAGCCCCCTTTATATAATGACAGGCTTCAAAAAGGTCTCCTCCAAGCCTTCTGCAAAACTTTTGGAGCTTGATTTCTTCATACCCCACCACTCTCTGCTTGCTTTCCATGGCCACCTCTTCTGAGAAAGGCTGAAAAATCACTTCTGTCACTTGCTTCTGCATCGTGGCCTATCTAACTCAGCCAGCTGGGATCTGCCACGTTTCACTGGAGATGCCAAAGGAGGTCACAGAACTTGGACAGGATAAACCTTTTATAATATATCAGCAAGAAATGTTTAGTGGTTTGATTCCTGTGTATTCAGTCATGATTGCCCTGATTATGTGTGCTGAAGGGAAGGAATGAATCTTCTGACAGGATGTCAGATGGAGCCATCTTTACAACAGGTTGAATGTTTGGGTGCTTTTATCCCTATTATTGAATTCAATGTAATGTCTGTGGTATGCGTAAGTATCTGTCAATAGATTCTGTGTGGGAAAAGGAAAATTTAAAAAATGGATATGTATTTGAATATGGTGATTTTAACCATTAATATGGACCCAGCAAGAAGTTTGTAAGAAGAACTGAAAACACCTCTGCAATATAGTTGGTGCTGCCTGACATAGTGTATATCAACCCCATCCAACCGACTGGCTTCTGAGTTTTTTTCCTTTAATCTTGCCTTGACTGAGTCTTTGTGCTAAATTACAAGCTCTTTGGGAGAGGAACTGTGTAAATTTTAAAGGAACACCTACTGCAAGAGGGTCACAATTATGACTTGGCAGCATGTAAGAAATAATGAAGAAAAGAAGAATGAGAACTGAGCTCTTGAAATGGCATTGTTCAACCTTCAATATCCCACAAAGTTACAATTGAAAGTAACTAAATAGTAGGCTTAGTCCCACAGGTCTGAAAGAATTCCTGAAAGAATTTCCAGCCTCTTCAAAACAACAAAGGAAGCTGCCAGTCTGGCATGTAAGGATAGATTGGTGCCTGGTGGAAGTAAATTCCTTGTCTGAGGCAAACATTTCAATTACATAGCAGGAAATCCTATAGCTAAGGAGTTTCTACCACATTCAGGAAGACTTGACTCTATTCCTTGCACAGCAGAGAACGCTGAGAACGTTTCCCTGACTTCCCGGAGCTAGAAAAAGGGTGATTCTATTAATTCTGCCTCTCATCCTTTAACAGATCCTGTGATATGAGATGGCGTCTGGGTCTCAATGAAGTGTAGGTGAAAACATGTGACATTAAACAGGAAGCAGGGGGGAAAGATGCCATCTCCTCCAAAACTGCTGAGGAGCCAGCCTGCAATTAAGCAAACAGAAACAGGCCAAGGATGCAAAGTTTAGTAATTTGTTGTTTCCCAATTTGTTAATGCATCATCCAAGATCAAAATTTGCAACAAATGTTGTTTTCATCAAAAAATTTTAATTGTTTTAAACCAAAATTTTGGCTTTTGTAATAGAGTGCAATCTCTCAACTGTGTTTAAAAATGTGTGTAATTTTAACTTATTGTTGTATTTCAGCACAGCAAAAACCAGTGAAATATTCAGCATTACCACATAATGATGTTGTACTCAGTTCAAGCTTTTGTTTTACATCTGAGACATCCATTTCAAAACTGAATGCTAACTCATTCAGTAACTCTTTGAATTAATGGGTTTCCTGATATGATTTTGTGATGCACTTCTTTATTTGAAACATTCCTTTTCCAACACTGCTTTGGCATAAATTTGCTTAACTAAATATGATGGAAACCAAGGGAAAAAAAATAGATCCTCATAAGATTTACAGACAAAAGGAGAACAGGGTGATGATCTGTCTTCTTGCAGATATGGAGCATCATGGGGGAAAATGGATAAAGCTGCAAGAATTGAGCTAAAGACAAGTGTTTCAAGGGCTTACTTCTCTTTTTCCCTTCACACCAAATCTGGAGATAAATCAGAAAAGGCATTCTATCATTACTAGGGAAAAGTTATAATCAAAATTGTTATTAAATATGCTGGGCTTTTTTCTTCTGTATGAGAACAGGATAGTGCTCATCGGAGTTGTTTTCAAATGAAGTGCTTGTCTATAAACAGTTTTATACCACTGTGGCTAAATCAGCAGAAAATTATGACCAGCAGAATTGGTGCAGCCCCACAGCATAAAAGGAGATCCCTTGAGGTGTGTCTAATGCTGCAGGGCATTTTAACTGGAGATTTTTGTCTCTGTCTCTGTTCATCCAGCAGGTGCCATAATGGCTATTGGTCCACACAGACTCCTGTGTCCTGACACTGCTACTCCCAGTCAGATGTGCGCTACATGAGAGGGTGAGTCTGGGAAAAGGGCTGCCACAACATCAGTGTGCCTGCTTACCCCTGTCCTGTCTTCATCTGATTCCTCAAGGCACCTTTTTCCAAGTGCAAATGGACAAATGATACTGAAGTGACCAGATTTATTCTGTATCTCTGCAAGGTGAGATTTTTACCCATACAGCTCTGCTCTCAATCAAACTCTTCTTTCAGCCCTCAAGGTACTGGATCAGAAGAAGGCAGAAAAATGGAAATTTGGGGGAATCTATCCTGCTGTCAATATTTAAATGACATAAGGGGAAGATGAGTGAAATTAAGAAGAGAAGATAGAAAGGAAACATAAATGTTGATCAGAAGTAGAAAGACTTTGGCATATGCATGAATATGATTAAAACGACTTTTATCCTGTGCATAAATACTTAGAATATTTGTGCTTAGAAACTTAGTAAGGCCAAAAAAAAATCATTAAAATAGGTTTTGAAACAACATTCACATCACACAATGTGTATAGACTTTAACAACCTTCTCATATCCAACCTGTTTTGTCAAAGAAACAACTCAGAGGTAATGGAGTCTCCATGACAAAGAAAATATCTCAGTATGAGAGGAAATTATGTCACGTACAGAAAACTCCTGAGTGCACCAGTCTGCACTCTCTGCCTGGCCAAATGCTGCCATAGCACTTGAGAAGCGAGGAGGCATGGAAGAGTCAAGGGTGAAGGATTTGGATGGCTCAGGGCTAGTTCCCAGGGATAGAGTGCAGTAATAACACTGAACAGTCTCCACTGGCAGTGATCACAGCTGAGCCTCTTGGGTCTGCTCAGGAGACAGGTGATGCTGTACTGAGGGTAAACACAGCCTGAACAACTCGAGCTAACCCTCAGTAAAAACCAGCTAATATACCAGAAACCGAGGAGCCTGAGTTTTATGCATATTGGTGATGTAGGAGAAACCCAAACCATGAGACTGCCAAAAGGCATAAAGTAGAAATCAGTTTGCTGAGCAGTCTGGGACTCTTTTCACACTTTACCTTTTGTTACAGCAACCCATTCCTTAATATGTTTCATTAAATTACAAAGCAGGGTTTTATCCACAAGGAATGTTTTTCTTACAGACGAGATCCTATTCCAGCTTGGACGACTGCACCTCAGCAATCCTGCTAAATTCATGGGACACTGGAATCAGTTCTACAGCCACATTTGGGCAAGAAATTCATAGACCCATAGAATCATTAAGGCTGGGAAATACATCTAAGATCATGGGGTCTTGCCTTCAACCTAACACTACCAGATCCACCACTAAATCATGTCCCCAAGTGCCACATGCACATGTCTAAAATACCTCCAGGCACAGTGGCTCAAACACTTCCCTGGGCAGCCTTTTCAAACACCTGACCACCCTTTCATTGAAGAAGTTTTTCCTTATATCCAATATAAACATCCCCTCATGCAACTTGAGGCCATTTTCTCTCATCCTGCCACTTGTTACCCGGGAGAGGACAGAGACCTACACCTCAACACAGCTTCTTTTCAGGTAGTTATAGAGAGAGATAAGTTCCCTCCTGAGCCTCCATTTCTCCAGACTAAACACAACTAATTCCCTCAGCCATTCCTCATCAGACTTGTTCTCCAGACTCTTCATCAGCTTCATTAGCCCCTTTAAAAATGCTCCAGCACCTTTGGACTCACTAGAGCACCTGAATGATCATATCATCCTCTGAATCAGAAGTAACTATTGCCAGAGATAAAGGTCTATTCCACCCAAACTAACTTTTGACAGCTTTTAACATGTCCATCATGCGTCCTTACAGAGGTTTATTTTCTAATGACTAATTGTAGCCACACACTAAGCAAATATATTTGTTCACCCTACTCCTCATTTGAAATTCACACATGAAGAGTATGTTCCTAAAAGACTCCATAAATAATGAAGAAGATCAAAAAGTGAGTTCATTTTAAGATCTGCCTCATTCTTCCCATGAGGAGAAATGACCCCTTGCTGGTTGAGGAGGTTTAGAGTAAGTGAAGTGTAACTTATATTCTGCTTGCAATGGGTAAGATCTTGGAAATCATAGCATCCAGTGGGTACCTCTTCTTGCTTGAAGGAGACACCCTGGAATGTGCAGCAAGTTGCTCTTTTTCAACAAACTTGTGGTTTGTGGTCTTGTTGGCTTGTTTGATTTTCTTGGGTTGTTTTTTCTTTGGGGGGGGGGCTTTGGTTGGTTGGTTGGTTGATTTGGTTTGCAGTTTGGTTTGTTTTTCCTTTTGTTAAACACAGATAATGGCCTATTGGAAGCTAGAACTGGCAAGCCTCCTAAAACACTGTTCTGTAGGTAAATATTTGGATAAGTTAGGCTTATTTATGTAAAATATTTATTTTGATGGAACATTTGCTCATGTTTTCAAAAACAGAAATATGTTTGTTAATTCATAGAAAGTATTTGTAGTGTTGGTTCTCAGAGAAGGCAGCTCCAGTTTGGTTATGCTGGTATAACTTGGGCAAAGGACTCTTCTAGACTCTGGTATCAAGTCTCCTGAATTTTAATTTCACAGATTGATTATGGAAGAACAGGACCTGGAAATGGGGTGCCACAAAGAGAATTTTTTATAAGCCAGTAAAAAATGAATAAGTCAATGACTCTCTCTCTCTCTCTCTCTCTCTCTCTCTCTCTCTCTCTATATATATATATATATATACACACACACACATATATATGTGTATATATATATATATATATAAAGAAGAACAAAAAGAAGTCAGGATAAAGTCTGTTTTTCTTTCATTAAGTGTGCCTCCCTAACTGTTTCCTCCTACTCAAGTTCAGATACAGTCACCTCATGTCAAGCATTTATCTCTAGCAACCAAGTCAGAGGAGCCTATAAGTTTTTATGTTTGTTTTGTGGACAGTGGATAGAGAGAAGGTTCCAGAATGTGGTGCAGCTTCTGAATTGTGCCCTGGAAGAATCTTTCTTCAATGACTGTTGGGGGTGTAGAGTCTTCTAGGTTTTAAATGGCTCTAAATACCCAAGATGGATCTAATTTGCAGAACTCTGAGTAGCATTTGAAATATCAACCTCATTTCAAATTTGCCAGTATTTGAAAACAAAATAAACACAAATTTTTCTTGTAAATATTTGAAAATCTCTTAGCCTTGAAGCTCTGCTGACTTTGCTACACAGAAAACTGAGGGTTCAAGCCTGCAATCAGCAGCTGAACAATTTATCACTTGACTCTCACTAGTTATGTGTGGTTAGTATGAGTCCACATCTCAACTAATGCACTTATGGTAATGAGGATCCATCTACACCATCAGGCACAAAAATGCAGACAGTCTTACAGCTTTACATGAATTTTTATCAATCTTACTCTGCAGTTATATTCAGCCAGTACACAGCTTGCAAATAGAACTTAAACCAACTCTTAAATATATATAATTCATAAAACTGTTTAAATAAAGTGCAGTTGGGTTGCCAAATATGCACCCAAAGATGTATACAAGCCCTATATATAATTAAAGAAAGTGATGCCCAATTATTTTTAATGTCTCTGACTGTGCATTAATGACAACAAAAGATTGTTTTGAATGTTCAGCTACTTCTTGATATGGATTCATGGATGATAACTATGATTCTTGATGTTCATGGATGGTAACCCGCTGTATTGCTATTAGAGGCTTTTCTCTTTTTCCTGGCATCTGATGGAATGAGTATCTTATTGACATTTATGAGGTAACTTTTACTCACCTAAAAGCTGCCTTTCCATGCAGGGGTGACCATGCCAAAATATACACCTGATTTATGTGGTGGATTTGTTGCAGCACAATTGTCACTACACATAGTCATAAATGTTGCAAGAAACCCATTAATACCTCTAAATCGGCATTCAAAGCTGTTTATTTAGATGTAGCCAAAGCCATGACGTTTCTGGATAGATCCCAGCCTGGACAATGAGTTCAGCCATAGCTCTGCCAAAGGCAAGCTACTTTTTTTTCTTCCAGGTGCTTGCCTACCACAGAAATTATTTAACACCTCAGCTGTCATTCAGTAACATTATTAAAATGTCCCAGTTTCTTCAGCCCTTGTCTGCAGACTGTGGATGGCACCAGCTTAGTCCATCAAAGCAGTGGGGTGAGATTTTCCACTGTGCTCATTTCACTGGACTGGTGTGTAATTGCGTTCAGAGGAAAATAAATCTTTCTAGAATAATCATGAAGCTCAACAACCTTTAATCCAGCAGAGCACACACACTGGCATCACCTCCTTACATAATAAATACATGTCTAATAAATAAATGTCTGAAGGAGGCTTCATGGCAATAGAATCCCATTAGCAGGGGTCAAGGTTTTACATCAAGGCCTGTTGGAGCCCTCTCCAAAGCAGTAGGCTGCTTTTCAGGTCTACTGTGGAGGTTTTGCTTTCTTATACAAGCGAATGTGGTTCACCTCAAGGGAAAAGAAAACAGATCATTCGATGGTTCACAGTAGGCCTGCACGCCACACTGAGAACCATGAAGGGCTCATGGAAATACTCCTGGTGGAAGGCACCACAGTCTAATCCAGCAGACCTTTCCCTTGAGCCAGCTCTGGGGACCAAGTTCATCAGAGAATAATAAAATGATGATGGAAAATGCAAAAACAAAATGCAAAAAGATTAATTAAACAAAGGGCATCCTTCCAAAAAAACTGTAACAACCCTGTGAAATGTGTTTTCAACACCACAGTACTCCTTCTCTGTTTTGTTTCACAGCACAACCATTACATGTAAGTGTTGCCTTTGAAACGCCAGGGAAAGACACTGATGAATGTTACACAGTAGACCAGAGGCTGCCAAAACTAACTGATTTCTGTTTAGAGACCCTAAGAGTGAAATCCCTGTGAAGTAGCAGAGCTTGAAGAGTAATTAGCTACAACCATAACAAAACAGTGAGCTACTCACCACTCAAATCTCTATGATTTCTCTGTTGTTGTAAGTGACAGTGTTATATTGATCTTGCAGGTTGCTGAAAATAGACTGTCCATGAAAGGAATTGTTTTGCAGGAAAACAATCAAATGAGATGCAAAAAGGTCATTTGTTGTGATAAAAAAAAAAAAAAATTCAATGTTACTGAACACTGATATACCTGTTGCCACATTTTAAAGACTTAAGGCAAAATTGATTTAAATACAATCTCACTTACTCTGGTGGGCCCACACCAGTGGTAATTGTCCCAGCAGCTGTCATTTCATCATTTCACCACCAATGCTTAAGTCACGTTGTTGGGATTTGGGGTTTTTTTGCCATTTCATCAGCTAGACAAAAATAATTTTCTCATAATTTTTTATGCCATGTTTATGAGAATTATTCCTAAAATATTCCTATTTTTGCCTGAAAAATTTTTTTAAAAAAAGACTACAATGACCAGAAGTCTAGTGTGGACATCAAATGAGGAGAAATTGATTTTTTGTGGTTTCTACACCTGCTGTGTGAAATGGCAGAGTGGTGACTTAACAACAGATGATTCACAGAGATGATGCACATTGGCTGGGATCAGTAATGTTACACTTCTAATAAAGCACCCTAGAAATACCTTACAAAACCTCATAAAACCCAGAAATACCTCTTTTGGTTCTGCAAGGACAAAAAATGATTGACTAGAACATGAAAAGAAATATTTTCATAATATAGTCACATACTATGTATAATTAATCACTAGAAAGGTAAGAGTTTCTTATTTCTAGGCTTCTGCCTTGTTTTATTGATTATTTTCTGGACAATGTTGTTTGTAAGCTATTAAGAACTGTTCTTCACTTTCCAATTAATTGATTGATCAAAATGAATCCTAAAAAAATTTATAATAAATCTGAAATATAAACTCAGTATAAATGTGAATTGAATTAATGAAGTCCACCTTGAATGAAGTATTGAGGATCAGATGTTTGATATGGTTGATCATGATTTTCCCTAACCTTCAGTCAAACAAAACCTCACAAGAAAACAACTTTAAGTTCTGCAGAAACTCAGTGTGAGATTTTTTAAAACTCAAATGGGTTCACTCCCTAGGACTTCTAACGGAGACATCTTAAAAATGATAAAAATAGCCAGATGTTGTTAAGTTGTCATAGGCTTTTGGTAAAGATGAAAATATAACAGCAGGGCAGCATTTTATTGAATTTAGTCTACTTTTTATTGGACATATTTCAGCCAATTGCCATTTTGACTATCCTGGCCACCCTTTTGAGAATTCAGTTTTTCTGTAATTTCAACACATCAAGAGAGCAAACTTGGAAAAATGCCTTTCCCACCCAAACTACCCACAAATTGCAGAATCAACACTGAACTATTTTGTAGTGATTATTCCAGCGACAGGATTTGAACTTAACATCCTCTGATCCAGGGGACTGAGATAATTTATTCACTCTTTATGAAAATAAAACCCAGCAATGTCCAAAGGAATTATCCTCTTCTGTAAGCTGAAACAATTATGTAAAATGGTTTCCTTGTCAGCCATGGGAACAGTAGTCCTTTTGACATCACCATTTTTTCTAATACTGTCGAACATCAGTCTAAATGGAAATATTAGGATTTAGCACTAGCACCTCAGACTTGCTGACTTGGAAGTGTCAATATTACTGCGCAATTTAGTTAAAACATCATCTTTCTTTCTGAACGGTTACTCTGTTTTATATCACAGTTATTTGTATACTGTAACTTCTGCAAAAAAACCACACCAAAATCCAAGACAAAAGTCTGGCTTCAGGTCAGTTTGAATTGGAAAGAGAATTTTGTGCCCTATTAGCTAAAGAAGTTTGCCACTTGACATAGTTAACACAAGTTTCTGTAATCAGACTGTGATAAATCCTGTCACTTGTTTTAAGACTGATTTTGACATGCCAAGGCTTTGCCATCACAGATACACATGGGGAGACAGTTGCTCCCTTAAAAAATGTCTAGAAATTTTAGCATGAAACTGGCAAGATCTGGAGCCCTGGCTCCAGAGTTTGTCAGCAGCAATGATAATACAAATTACTGAGCAGAGGTTTGTGACCTGGACAGCGTGGCAGCAAAATACCTCAGTCTGCTCCATGTTACAGCTCATAATTTACCAACACACAATAACTTTCTATATTACTTATCTCACTCGTCCTCGCCTTCAGAAAGTCTCTTGTGAAAGCAGCAAGTACATAAACTGGTCCCTTGCTCTCAACAATCCCCTTTTCAGCTACCTGTAATCAGTAGTTGGGTTATTCCATTAATCTTCACTCTGAGAGAGGAGTCATCCAACTTACCAGCTCACAACTCATTTCCTCCAGATCCCAGCAGACCACCGGTCTTTCCGGAAGCTTCTTCCTCTGATTTCTCTTGGTAAAATCTCATTGCAACTTTTCCATGACATAAGATACTAGACAACTTGTTGCTCTAGTGCTAAAAAATAGAAACAAATAAATAATTATTATTTAAATTTACAGGAGCAACACAGGCATCAGGAAAATAAATATGTTAGAAGCTGGAGAAAATGTTGACTGAAAAATGTATTGATATAAAGTCTCTAGAAATAAATGCAGATGGCAAATTAGAAAGAAATAAACATCTTCTTAATCTTTAGAGTGTAGGACTGCTGAAAGAGAGAGAGTGGAATGCAAACAGCTTGCACCTCCTCTCAAGAGTTTATAACTTCATCAACAGAGCTCTCAACTGGAATTACCTATGGGAGCAGTGCCCTTGGTAGTGTCTCCTTTGGGCCTTCGGGTCGTGTACTCCTTCACTCAGATCCACTACTTCTCCAGTCATCACGCAGCTCCCCCACAGACAGGACAGAGCTGATGGCAAGAAGGAAATCTCCCCGTTTTTTTCATACTGTTCTGCCACCTGCTTGTCACAGTTGTTAAGTGCCGCTTCTCATTTAATATCAGTTTTGGTAATGTTTTACAGTACATATGCCTACAGAGAGGGAACTGAGACATGATTGTTCCTGTTTTGTTTCAGGAAAACTGTCCCTTCCTGTGCCAATTTCTTTCCAGAAAATATGAAAGCAGAGAGCACTTGCAAAAGGGCAGGTGAAAAAGGCTTTATTATAGCTTAATTTACTGTTAGCTAGGTAATTACATTTCCAAAATATTTCTGAAACTTTTCCATATTGCAGTTCTCAATTATCAAGCCAGAGGACATTGGAAAGTGATAATTAGCTGTGAAACACCAATCATGCCCCTGCAGATAGCCCTCCTGCCAGCCATTTAACACTTACTCTGGTGCCAAAGCTATGAATGCTGTGTTTTTCAACAGCATTTAGGTGCTAATAAATTATACAGCAGTTTGAAAGCAATGACCTGCCTAGATGGAAGAGTTTCACCACTGAGGTCATGGGCAGTTATACCCCTGACCTGCAGGAACCAGACCTACTCCATCCAGGGAAGGGTGGAACAGGCTTGTTGGCAAAGCTGTTCTATTTCCACAGCAGCAGAGGCACAAGTCAAGGGTGACTGTCCTGCACTCCAAAATGCCTCTTTTTGAAATGGAAAGCAAATTTATTTGTGGGATTCAATCTTGAGATGTACCTCAAGTGTGACCAGAGTTTGATACTTGCCAGCTGGGGTTATCCCATGCAGACACAGCTGTCTAGACAGGTAAATTCCACTTGTCCTTTTCCCTCATTACTAAAGGCTTCTTAAGTACAATTTACCTAAATCCTTTCTGAAGCAATACCAAACCAAGAATGCTGCCCCACCAGCCAGTAAAAAGATGTCAAGAGTTATAATTCATCTGAACTAGGTATGTTGCATTCACCTTCTCAGTTTATAGCAAATAAATTCTCCACTAGAAATAACATTTATGTGGATTTACAGTTCAAATCAAGAGCAGCAAAAATAGTTCAGCATCTGAACATCTACCTGGCTGCTAGCACACATTTTAGAGGCACTAACTGAGTAGACATAAAGATGTCATGTCAAAACTGGCCGTCTGTGCTCCTTAAGCCAAGTCCTATCCCAGTACTGGAAATTACTTACCACATTCTGACTTCATCATAAAAGAGTCATATGCTTTGTCATATGCTTCACTCCGTGTTCCTAGAATTTGTTGTAGAAGACACACGGCCTCTCTAAGTGATTTAAAGTACATGATACCAACACATCTGGCAAGATCAGAAATGGGCTCAGCTGGGCTAATGTGTGGTTATGACTGGTAGAGATAGAAAAATCCACATGCACATTCATTCAGGTTTATTTTCCAAGCAAGTGTCTGCTGCATTCCAAAGCTGTGGGGTTTTTTTCACTCAGCAGTGGTATCCATCACGGATTGCCACAGTGCAGCCATACTGCATCGTGGGAGGGAAAAACCTAATACAAATACGATAAAGGCAAGATCCAAAGTGTTACAGAACATAGGTGTGCCCGAAATGCCTGTTTATTTTTGCCGTAGGTGCTTCAGGGCATTCATCCTGGCATTCATCTGCTGCCTCAGAAGGCTACAGGCTTTGGCAGGTCCTGTGTCTTGCTTGCCAATTCCTGTGACTACCCTGGTGTACTGGGACTGGCTGGGGTGGAGGTAGCTTTCCTGTGTGGTGCTGTGCTTTGAGCTGGAGCTGGAGCAGTGCAGATAACACAGCAGTGGTTGTATGGCTCAGCTTGCACTGCAGCAAGTGGTTCTTGCACACTTTCCTCCCAGTGAGGAGGTGGGGAGTGCTGGGAGGGGACCCAGCAGGGAGAGCTGACTCCAGCTGACCAAAGAGCAATGCCACCCTATGGCACTCTGCTCAGCAATAAAAGCTCAGGGGAAGGAGGAGAAATGGAAGGTGGATTTTCACAGTTATTACATTTGTCTTCACAATTGTTACATTCTTTCCTCAAAATGGCCGAAACAACTGCCCGCCAATAGGAAATACTGAGCATATTCCTCTTTTTGATTTGCTTGCACACATGGCTTTTGCTTTCCCTATTAAACCATCATTACCTCAACCTGTAACGCTTCTTTCCCTCTACTTACTCTCCATCCTGTTGGGCGAGAGGGAGTGAGTAGGTGGATGGGTGTTTGACCTTTGTCGTGGGGCAGCCCACCATACTGGACTGCTAAAGGTACCACTAGATATCTGTATTTAGGCATAAAACTTGGTCTCCTACTGCTCACCCTTAAAGAAGTTTTGTGTCAGAAGAACAGGTGTACAAAACCCAAAATAGAGTAGAAAGAAATGGAAATGAAGCATAGAACAAAAACTTAGCAAATACTTATTGTCCATTTTGTATGATAACTTGAAGAATATGATGGGATAGAGGCTTACACATCTTCCATTTCTGTACTGCCTTTTCCTTCCTGATATTGTGTTTGCTCTAAACTCTTGACCGTTTACCAGGGCTAAAAAGAGAGGCTGTAAACAGCTCTCTGCACTCACTGCCATGAAAAGTGCTGGCCTTGCTCACTACTGAGTTTATTTGGGTACTCCATCTTAATGGCAGGCCCAAGGAGAATTGCTCACTTGTCTGCTCCTGGAAGAAACTGAGCCAAATGCCATACAAATGTATATTTTCTCTCCATAGCAGCATTGTCTTTGGTAATCAGGGCGCTCTGCTGGCAACCAAACATCTCACATACTGCAGGTCTTCTGTGAAGAAATGAAAACAAACAGTTAAGGAAAAATCACTTCAAAAAAAAATTCAGCAAAACTGAAATGGTTTAAGGCTCGTCTTTCTCTGTAAATAAAGTGGTGAAGAGAATGAGATATTTCAGTGAAGTGCTGGGCCACAGAAGAAGCACAGATGAATGGAACTAATGTATGTGCAACTAGAAATCGTTGAGTAGGGAAATTGTTCTACAAATGCCTTTTTTCCTTCCATCTGATCCCCCTTGTACATGCATTCCTCAGGAAAAGTACTGTGTTGTTATGGCAAAGGGATTTTACAAGTATGAATATTGATCTACCCCTGAACAGAGAGAAGTGCTTGAGGTACAATGTAACTTGTGCCGCTGCGTTGGAGTGCTCAGTCAGTAAGTTTTGTGCAAAGGAACTGAATGACTGGGGATTTATACACTCTGAAAAAGCACCTTTGTCCCATCCTCTATAAGTAAAGGCTTTAGAATCCAGTACATTATGCATTATTCAGTACATTATATTTATTATACAGATATTTTATATCTGCTATGCCAATACAAAAAGACCTTGAAGTAAGTAGAGTGGGTATCTTTTAGCCTCTATAGATTGCCGTAATATCTCATTGATATTTTGTAGAGTAATCTATGAGACAGAGGCTATTAATAATGTTAAATTTTAAGGCAAGCCAAAGATTACACAGCTAAAACAGGTCTGGCCTCGAAGGAGAACAGATGAGGTGATATTTTTCAGCCAGAGAGGTGGTAGCATCTTGCATTTTCATACAGAAAACATGCAGCAGCTGTACTTGAGTTTATTTATTACATCTACAATGCTACCTACAGAAAAAGTATTTCAAGAACCTGGAAAGGGAAACTGGATGGCATCATCCACACTTTCTGACTTCCATTAAATAGACAACACTCTAATCACCTTGCTCAGAATCAGTTGCTATGGGAGATATTTTCAGACAACTTCTGATTGACTTTCTATTATCATTTTTAAAGGTGATAAAGCGACTGGAGTCACTGCAAGTGAAACTGTCAGGAACTGGCTTTTCTGTTTCTTCATAGCTGAACAAGATTTACAGAAGAGGAAGGTATTTCAGTGAAAATGGCAGAGGTGACTAGTAAAGTTGCTGATCTACTGAAATGCTAGTTTAAATCTACTAAAAATGCTGATTTAACCTGAACAACAATCTGAGACTTGTATTTTAAACTTTTTCTGTTTTCCACTATTAAAATGCTTAATGCACTATCGAGATTGGATTTTTGCTTGTGAGTTTGCTTGTAAAGAAATGTTCAATTATTTCAATAACTCAGAAAAAAAATCTTTCAATTAAATGTTGAATCAGATTTGGGGTTGATTGCTGGGTTTTAGTCCAGAGGCTGAAAAGAGCAATTTTATCCAGCAGGCTAGGGTTTCAGAAAGCATACCCAATTTACAATAATGGTTGATTAGAAACCAACACTTTGAAAAATTTGTTAAACTTCAATCTGTGGATATGTTTATAACCTTCACAAGAAAACACTGACTGTGGGTGCCCCATCTGTAGAAGTGTAATGCACCATCCCGTCCAACCCAACCCATTCTCTGTTTTTATGATAATGTCATCTAGTTTGGATTCAGCCCTGCTGTGGGCAGGCAATGGGACCAGATGACAAAATGATTCTGTGACTCTATAAGTAGCAAAATAAAATTTCAAAGCTGTTGCTGTTTATTGTAATCAGGAAGAGATTTATGAACTTTGTTTGCTCTTGGGAAACAATAAATGGATTTTTCTTGCTCTTTGGCTTGCAAATTCTTAATCAAACTTGCTATTCCAAAGTATTTCATTCTTTCTTGACAGTAGTGAGATTTGTGTGAGTGGCTTGTGATTTGGAACATCTTCATTTTTACAATCTTTTAAGGGGAACTCATCTGTACATAGGGCCAGTGGGGCACTGAGAAGCTGAGAGGTGACCGAATCCCTGATGATCACAGTTCACAAGTTAAAAGATACCAATGGAACTGCAGCAATTCTCCATGCCTGCTCTATTGCAAATATAATGTAATTTATCCTTAAATACTCTGCCCCTGACAGCTTTGCTCCATTACTTGGCCCTTTCCGTGTGCTAACAGTATGTTCACAGTCACTGGGAGCACCTCAGATGTATTGTAGCTCATCAAGGAAGAGTGACATGATGACCTATCTAAGCCTTCCTGTCCTTCCTCTTGAACTTTGACTATCCTCATTATTGGGTTCTTTATTATTAATCTACTTAAGAAAGTAAGAAAGAGTGACTGAGTAATCACTAAAAGGTGATAAACTCCCAGAGCTGTCCTTCAGAAGGCCTAATGAAGCATGAGCACCAGTCAGATCAGCAATTTGGCACACTGGTGGCTCCAGGGTGCAGTTCAGTTCCCCATGAAACCTCAGGAAAGACTCTGGGAACTAGATGATGCTCTATATGAACAAAGGCTGTTGTTCCACAGGCTGATTGACATTGAGTATTCCCAGTGGGGTTTTTTTTTATTATTATTATTAGATTAGAATCAGTTCTCAAATCACTAAATTGTGTGGAAATTTCCTATTCCAGAAGTAAGCAAACATTCAAGAGTATATATATTTTACTTAGCAGCTACTACAGAAAAATATACAAAGTGGGAATCTGTTAAATACAAAACCTAACTGGATATAAAAATGTATTCCCTTGACAGGCTTGTTTCTTTAATAGAGTTTCATTAAAGAGGGAACCATTGTTTTATGAAATATTCTGTGGTTTAATGAATGAAATACGCAGCCATTTAATGTGTCTCAAAAATTTCAGTTTTGTATTGTACTTTAATTTTTCGTCAGTATAAATTTCACTCAAATAACTCTCCGTAAAAGGCTTCACTTTGCTTCAGTGCTTGTAAAATATTTCTTTGATCAGTTTTTTTACCTCTGAGTTCGTTTTTATTTATCCTGTCCAGGTGACACTAAAAGTATAGTTCATTATTTAAGAGGTCAACAGATACTTGGGACTTGATTCCTATTAATCACAAGTTTAGATAATAATACTAAGGTCCAAAATGGGGTGTAGTCTGGCAAGCACACAGGTATATGAGTGTCCCAAAACCACTTTTCCACATGACAGGGCAATAAGCCAGTAAAAGCACATGCTTGCTGTATTTATGGCTTTAATGAGAAGAGGAGACAGCGTAGATCAGCCACAATACAGCTGGTGAGGAGTATGTCAATCCTGCCAGCCAGGAGCATTGTAGTAGCAGGATGTCAAGGCCCCTCTCACATCACATTGTGGAGCACCATGCTGATTTCACCCTCTACTCCTATCTTGGTTGTTAAACATATCATAAATGGTAAAAATGCTTCACTCAGTCCTATAAATACTCTACATACCCATTTAAACCACACATATGAATGATTTCAGCAGCTACCATTGGCATGTACTGCAATCCCACAATGATCTAGTTCTAGAGATAATCACTGAATTGATGCCTTAAGTTTTAGCTTTCATGTTTTTCAGATTCTGTGCTGCCCAGGAGTGTAGTTCTGAGCCTCACATTAAGTGCTAGCAATCTCTCCGTACAGAGTAGGGAGACAAAACAAATCCTTTTCCTGCTGAAGACCAAGGACAACTTTCAGGCCCAAAGCATAAGCAATGGTGGACTGAAGAGAGAAACAAGAAGGATGAGACCTCACAACTTGAAGCTGTAATTGGACAATTAAACCCCAATATGCAAATGGACCAAAATTTATAAAACTGCAAGACCTCGTGACCAGTCATCCATTTTGTGACAATTTTAAGTCCACCTTGGCTGTAGCCCTGGTATAGCCCTGTCCTGCCCAAGGTGGATCCTGGAGACCTTTCAATAAATACCTGCTTTATTCTCCAGCTCTGTCCAGTCTCTGTTTCAAGTCAGCCTTCCCAAGGCCTCAGATTCACTAATTAATTTAACGGAAACAGATTATTTTATGGTGATCTCTGCCACGTGTCAGGAGGCCTACAACCTAGACAGTATAAGAGTGGATTTTAACTTACGTACAGAATATGAAAATTTTCAGAACCACAACCTCAGCACCACAGTCAGTTCCCTTGTGCGACTCTATCCCTGATTTCCTGTGGGGAAAGAGTAAACAAGCAAATCTTAAGTTCAGCTTGTGTTGGGATACTCTGAGTGTCTGTTAGATTCCTTTTGCCCTGTAAAAGATTGGTTATGTACACTCCAAAATGTTGACAACACACAACTACATGATGATCACTGGTCTATAATCTATCATAGCAATAATATCAGTTGAAGATGGGAAAAGCAGCATTTCTGAGACATAGAAATACTGGGGGTTTTCTCATTATTAAACTTCAAATTTTGTGAAGATTATCTATTAAAGCAGAAATAAGCCTCCATCAGCAACAGCTGAATGACACCCCCAGTCTTTCATTCACATACTTGTTTTAAACCTCTTCCTCAGCCAAGTCCTTGTACCATTGTTAATCTGTCACCTGGAAATGACACTACATGTGCTATTTTTATCAGTGACAGTGCTCAAAACCAGTCAGACACAGACAGCTTCTACAGGAAAATTCATTAAGGTTGTCATGTGGAATAACAACTATTCGATGTTCAGGCTCTTTTTCCACTGATTAGTTTAACATGCTGAGAAGAAAGCAGCAGAATTAGAACCTAATTCAGAAAAAATCTAAGCATGTGGGTTTCTCTCACTGCAGTAGTAACACAACTAAAGTCCTGTTGAAGTTTGCTGAATTTGCTTTGTTTTGAAGCCATATTTGTGAAACTAAATCCAGTCTGCTGCACTAGGGGGATGCAGTATGTAGGTTTTATAAACAGAAGATGAGCTATAAAGTCTGATCCCTTTTTCTGCTGTGTGCTACAGTATGACTCCTCTCTTAACCACAGGGCAGAGGAACAGCAAACTGACCAAAGAGATGATGTTGGCAAAGCCCCAGTCATTATCTTCAAGCACAGTTTTTTTGAAAGTGGGCAATTTTCTGAGTTCACTTTTGAATTATGGGGAATGGGATTTCCTGGTTCAGCTTTCTTCTAGTACTCTTATGTGAACTGTGGTCTAGGACAACTGATTAGGGTGTTCTTTGGGGAAACACCAAAGACAATAGTCAAACATGTCCCCTAGTAGGATATCCATAATTTTCAGTGACCTTACCTCTTACAAGTAATGCAAATTGTTTGTGCTTGCCATCACAATTTTTTTACTCTTTTTCTGCACTACTTAAAATCACAGAATGATTAGAGTTGAAAGAGACCTTAAAGATCATCCAGTTCCAACTCCCCTGCCATGGGCAGGGACACCTTTTACTAGACCAGGTTACTCAAAGCCCCATCCAACGTGGCCTTGAACGCTTCCAGGGATGGGGCATCTACCACTTCTCTGGGCAACCTGTCCCTGAGCCTCATCACCCCCACAGGGAAGAATTTCTTTGTAACATCTAGTCTAAACCTGTCCTCTGTCATTTTTAAGCCATTACCTCTTGTCCTGTGGCTACAGGCACTTGTCTATGGTACCTCTCAGCTCTCTTGTAGCCGTTTTAGGTACTTAAGGTGCTATAAGTTCTCCCTGGAGCCTTCTTTCTCCAGACTGAACAACTCCAAATTTCTCAGCCCATTTGCACAGGAGAAACACTTCTTTGCCTTCACCACATGCTTGTCATGTCTGGAGGGGTTGCTACCTCCTCTAGCCCAGGTTTACACAAAGCTTGGAGGACATTCAGTTTGTAACTCCTGCTTGGGCACTTAACTGTTCAAATTCAGAGCAAAATAAGAACAGGAACACTTTGGAATGCAAGGTAAGCCCCTAATCTCATATAATAAGCTGAGATCCTTGTAGATCAGTGGAGAGAAAGAGACTTTAATACCTAACTGACAAATGCCTGAGTGAAGGCACAAATGCTCCTACAGAACTTCTTAAACATCTATGTAAAATCCAGACCTCATGGCAGAGGCCAAATTTATCTTAACTTCAGCAATGCCAAGACTTCACCCTCAGTTTTTAGTTACAGCAGGGTGGAAAGCCAACTTTGGAGAAGGTGATGGGACTGTGAAAAAGGAGAAATGTTGGAGATGCAATAAAAATTAAAATGAATAATTAATTTCAACTGAAGTAGAACTGGGAAAAGTTGTCGATACTGACTGTGCTGTTTCAGCTGGGGTCAGATTCTACTTAATTTAGAAAAAAATATTTTAGCAGAAGATAAGCAATTTAGCAGTGTCCCTTCTGGAACTGCTTCCATGCTTACCCAAAGACCAAGTCTGTCCTTTTTCTTTCATGCTTTTTAAATTTATTTGCTTATTTTTGCCTTCTACGTGCTAACATTTTTCCAAGTTGCTCAGCTTGGTTCTCCACGCTTTCCATAGTATGAAAGCTTTATTGTTCCCTCTGAATGCTCCATCACTTTCCCCTCCCAGCTCTGCACTTTGGCACAAGTGGACTCTTTTGAGCTTCTGTGTGAAGACCACCTGCAGTAGACCTTGGAATGACTAACATGGAGGTGGGCTGAGATCAGCTTTAACTTGAATTTCAAATGTACTCTACAACTCTTGCTGTTTCCTACCCCCCAAAACGACTTCATTTCCTACACCAACTGCTAAAGCAATAGTCCTGGAAGAGGAGGGAGGGAGCAATGATTTACAGTGGCTCTTCTTAATACATGAACATTAATTTTATTTATTGTACCAAGTACTAAATTTGCTAGAGATGAGGTCCATGATTGGCATTTTGAAGGAAATATGGTAGATTACTCAAATCTACAGATATATCTATAGAGATTTATAGACCATTGCCTTCAACAGTTAGAAGGTAGTATATGACTAGTGCTGAGATCATGTCCAGTGTTCATTTTGCTCATTCACTTTTGCAAGCGGAGATGAAATAGCTGCCAATTCACAAAATGAAAGGGATTTTTTGATAATAATGCATTGAAAAGTAGGTATGTAGAGGTAGGTTAAATGAAAAGCATAATTTAATAGCAAATAGATAAACTCAGAACCAACACAAAATATTTCTGATTTATAACTGCTTTGAAATTGCATTAGGAAAAAAATCTATCCTATTAAAAAATCTATCCTATCTGATCCTATGAAGATTCAGTACTAGTCAAAGGACACATTACTTGCCTACTCCTATGCCTGGTAGAGAGTGCCAAAGGTAAGAATTCACAGTAGTTAAGCACTTAAGTTGTTGATGGAATTTACAGGGTCAATAGTGACAATTTTCCAGCCATTCTTTTAATCAGGTAAGAGATACCTTGAAATCCATGAAATTTCTCAGGATAAGCAATAAGGTGACTGAGTGCCTAATCAACCCCAATAGAAAAATTCCTTGTAGTTCATTGTGCAACTAAGTTGATAAGAAAAATCTACAGTTTCCAAACATCCCAGACATATAATAGCCAGACAAACACACAAGTTCACATACTGGGGAAATGAAATTAGCAAATGGCGTAATTTGATTTAGCATATGATCACATCTGACAGGCATGAGCTCGTCTCTGATGTGTTTTCTTGTTGGTGCTGGAAAAAGAAAAATACGAAGCCAGTCAGGAATGTTTCTGAATGTGATGCTTTCCTTTTCCCCATGCTTTCTTTTCCTTTACTTTCAGTAAAAACACTGGAGATGTTTAAAATGCTTAAATCAGACAAGGCATATTTTTAATATCTTGTATTAGGGATAACCTTTTTAATAGTACTGGAAATCCCCATATAGCATATCTAGGTGTATCCAGATGGATTGGTTCCATATGAAGACATTTTCTTCTGCCATTTTTCATTCTATTGTGCGTATCTGTAATGCATGCTTTTTATAATAAAGGACTACTCTTAATAACCTTGTACTTTTTTTTTTTTTTTTTTTTAGAAAGAGCAGATGTGATGAAGTGAATGAGAGCTATTGGTTTAATAAAGCACAGTCGTCTTCTCTCAGATGTTACAATAAACCTGATTAGATAGAGCTTTAATGGATAAAGTTCCAGTGTTACTTCTGCTGTTGATAAATGGTCTGAAATTTCATTTTCTTTGCTCTGTGTACCTTGCTTACATGCCTGTATTTAACTGTTTAGAAACTTGAATTGTAACAACATGAAAGTAAAGAACCCCAGGATCACAAAATATCTCATTATATAAATGGTGATTCCTACCTGACAGGGAGAAGTGAAAGGTGACAAACCCTTCCCTCTCAAGTAAATTCCCTTCATGAGAGTCTTTAGTACATTTCTGGCCTAATGTCAGTCAAGCAACAACAGAAAATTCAGTGTCATTTTGGAAAAAAGACATTAAAATTGTTTTAGAGGTGGAGAGAGGGGATGAGCAAATATACATCAAAGAGACGGTCTTGTTTTCCTTTTATTCCCTCAGTATTTCCATGAAACCTAAGGCAATGACATCACAACAAAACAAGGTTGCCAAGATATACTATACAAAAACATGTTTTCACATGGTTACATTTTCTGCAAATTATAGTTCTTGGAATATAAATCAGAATAATTGTTTAAATCAGAGTGACTGTTGAAACAGATTTACAGAGATCAAATCAAAAATGTAATAATTCTTGTGGTTTCACTAATGCTCAGAGCACCAAATACTTCTGAAAATTTTGGTTGTCAGTTATATATAGTGTTTACATTAGCATGCTGCTTGAACAGAGAAAATATATATTTTAAGATGAAAATGTGAATCCAGGGTTACAAGAATGTTTCTGAAACAGCTAAGTCATCTTGCTTCAAGTAAAACCAGATGTTTGCTTAAAGTGAAAGGCAATCATTTCTTTTAATTATGTTCACTGGTTAGGCCACCAGGAATATCCATATGCGCACACAATGATCCAATTAAAATCAAAGACTTTATGATGGAGAAAGCAATCAACAACTGAAAGACCACCAAATGACACGTGAGGCACTGACCTGGATTCCACTACCTCCGTTCACTCATTTTCACTCAGCAAGTCAAACAGAAGAGACTGCCGCCGTCTACCAAGGTCCCCTGGGAGTGTCATGTCCTGGGTCCCAGAGGTATCCTCAGGAGCAGTGGCTTCCTAAACAGTTGCTCCAAATTGATGAACCTGGACCAGACACATTTCTCAACTTCGCACAGGGTCAATACCTGCAAAAACATTCCATATGCAGTTAGGAAACAGCTGCAACTCTCTTCCTTGGTCATTTCAGCCTTTAGGATGTGTGGCATGGTGGTGAGTCTAATGGGAGAGAATGGGAGAGAATATTTCACCAGAAGAGAGGATGGAAAAATGGATCTAACACATGGATATTCATGTCCTCCTGAAATCCTGCCTGTAAATGCCACATGACCATGCTTGGCAGAGACTCTAAGCAGAAAATATTAAGACAATATTCCTTAAATAATCCATACTCTTAACAGGTCTTCCTATCCTAGGCATTTCACATGGACTTATCGCCTAAATTTTTATCAGCGGCTGATGGCTTTGAAACTTTACAGCAGTTTTCATAGTTTTAAATTTCTGTTCAAAACTGTGTTGGTCATATATATAAGGATATATTCTTAGCCCTCCTGTGAAGAAATACATCTACTTATTTAAAGGGAAAAACCACATCTTCTGGGAACTGGCAGCTAACTCCTGCAGGACCTCCTCAGCTCCTCTGTGGTTCCCTCAGCAGAAAAGCACAGCTCTATATCCATCTATTTCAATGACAACTACGTATTGTACATCAAAAATTGTGCATTACATTTACTTACCATGAAATATACACATAATATTCACATAAACACACACGCACACAAACAGTGCTTATAATATGCTGCATATAATATGTTGCAGGTGGACATAACATCATATCCTCTGATTTTTTTCTTATAATATTCTTTGTGGAGCTGAACATTTTCTCCAGGAGGACTTGACAAGTTAATAACTTCTTCTGCCTGCAGTTTTCAATTGGTACTACCTCAGCTTAAAGGTACAGGATCCTTTTTCTTCTGTGGCGTACATCTTCAGACTAAATTTACCTTTTGCTGGAGGTTGCTCATTTTTTTGCTGGTATTTTTTGTCAAACAGTTTCTTCATCAGTTTTTGAAAAATAAAAGGAAAAAAAGAGGGGGGGAAAGCCTTTTAAAAGATATTCTCTGACCACATGCATTTGTCAGAAGAGCTGGCATTTTCACACCAGGCTGAATACATAATCAGGTGATAAAATGTCTTTACAAAAAACATGAATAAAACATATGACTGCAGTGAACCCTTTAGGATTTTTAACCATAATTTAAATGAGCCAAAGAAATACCCTTTTCTATTTTCCCAGGTTACTTCTGTCATGGTTGAGTAGGTCATTTCGCACGTGCAGTTTCTATGAAGGAGGTTTCTTCTTGTCTGTTTGTGCATGATCTTGGTTCAGTTCCTCTATTGTTTTGTTTTTGATTTCAAGTCCATTTTTCAGAAATTCTTCTCACCAAATAAAAGATCCTTTCACTTCCATCCTCACTGCTCTGCAAGACAACCTTTCCCTCCTCCAGTCTTTACACTCAGCCTTAGATTAAGGCCAGAATCTACAGTGTTCTTTGATAAACAAGGATATGTATATATAACACCCATGTCCATGACAACTTTATTTTGATCTTCTGAGTCCTGTACAGTCTTTAAAATGTTTCTGCTTCACATGGCTTCACTTAACTGTCAGTGTTCTCACAGGACCCTCTGTGCATTGCAGCCAATTTTTTTAAGTTCCTCTCATTGTTTTGACTAATAAGCATTTACATTAAAACTCTGGGCCAGCATATTTAGAGGGAAAAAAATCGTGCAGACCCTGCAAATTTAGTAGCAGACACTTGATTTTTGTTGATTAGCTTGTAGATTTGTTGCCAGGAATATCTTCCTCAAGGAATACTCCTTACTTGAAATACAAAATCTTCACCAGCTTTCAGCACAAGACAGGAACCCAAACGAGTCAGCATCAGAGTGCATGACCTCCAAGAACTTCTGGCACTGCTCAATGAAAGTAGATAGCATTAATGTCATTATAGAAGGGTAGCAGGCAGGCTAATTTGTATCCCAGAAGGATCCCAAAATAAGTCCCAACTATTATTTATTGCTAGAAATTATAAAATAGAGTTAAAGCATATTTTATTATTTATTATCCAAGTCATAAAGTATACAAGCACAGAAAATACAAACAACAGCAAAACAAGCTGAGAAGAGGCAAGCTTTCAGCTAGCTGAATCATCTCGAAATTCTAAATATTATCTCATGATGAATGGCTGCTGGAGTCTGGAAAGGACTACACCAAATCCAGTTCCCTGTTTCACGCAGACCACCCCTATTGAAGGCACTTCAATCCAACTGTATTATCACATATTCTTCTCAAAACAGAAAATTTAATTGCCTCATCACCATTTGGTGAGTCTTATGTTGAAAAAGGGCCTACTGCATAGCTTTCTCTGGACTGGCTTTTGTAGAATTGTTCTCTTCCATTGTGTTTCAAGAAACAATCAAGAATGTCTCCCTTCCTTGCTGTGCTGGCCTGAGTGAGTTTTTCAAGTCTAGATTTGATAAACTTTCCAACACTAAATTCTAATCATTTGCCAGTGGTATGTTAAGTGATGCAAACATTTTTGCATATAGTGTGAGTTCCTGCTCATCCTCATTGATTATTCTTCTTTTCTATACTGCTTTGGAAGTAGCACATCCTTCTGCACATCCTTCTTTCCATGCTGCCACACTGAGTATCTGACTGCTAATCTGAGGGAGGCTTAGGAAAAGGATATAATGTGAGAGTATAACATAAAAAAGGGTCCCAAATTATATAACTTACACATTTAGTGTATTCACATACCCACACAGAGTCCACATATTCACCATTACAGGTACAAGAATTTCTGGTTTTAAATCCTCTGGTGACTGGGACTCTGCAGCCTCTCCAGAAAACTTATTCCATTCCTCGACTGTATCTTTTTTTTACCTACTACATAATAAAATTGTTGCTCTCTGCAAGTTAAATTGGTTACATCTTCATCTATGGATCATGGCTGTGAGGTACAGATTATTCTACTGTCTTGTAATTTAAAGATTCCTGAAAAACAAACATTTGCTTTTGAAGACCCCTGACTAGATGGGCTGGATTCAGCAGATCTGAAAAGCCTTAATTAACAGAATGAGCACCTTATGACTGACTGAGCAATCTGAACCAATCATTCTATTTCAAATGAGGCTGAAAAACCGTTTTGAGAACTTGCAGAGAAATTATATATTGGATGGAAACATCATTGTAAAATCTCAGAAGTTTGCAAAATGAGTTAAGTTGTACAACTACTTTATGAACTTGGAAAATGTGAGGCTTAAATGATAAAAGTTCAATATTTGTCTTTTCCTCTCCTACTTCTCATTTCATTTAGCCAGAAAATGAACTCAGTGTTTAACAAAATTACGCTTTATATCAAATAATATATAATTACTAGATTTGTTTAATGGAGTTTAATAATAAAGCAGTATGAAATGCAATCACTAATATAGTTTATAGATAAAAGAAAAACATTTAAAAGGATCTTAAGTAAACTACAAAACCATGGGTTAATCTTACAAACAAGTGAAAGTCCATAATCCTTTTTAGGCCATGGTCTGCTGGTAATGCATTTGCAATTAAAGTACTCTCTGATTTATGGAAGTCAGAAAGGAAATTACTCAAAACCATCTACTCTGAAGGTTTGTAACTAGCTCCCTTCTCCCAAAGGACAGGACTTTAACTGTCGCCATGGCTCAGCTCAGAAGATCTTTGACTTGTTTTGCAAAATATTTGTTTGACTTCTTCAACTTCATATGTTAAATGTGCTCAGCTCAGTATGACAGCTGGCACAGAGGTTACACAAGACTTGTAATTACAATATCAATCCTTATAAGATATTTTCTAACAAATGGAAGAGTCTATTTTTATTCTATTTTCATATTCCTTGAGGAAAAAGTTCAGACTAATTAATTTCCCTTGCCATTGAGAGCTCAGTGCACCAATAAATATAATTATCATCTCTTTTCATTTTTTAAATTTCAGACTGTTTCAGTCTGTTATAGTTGTTAAAATATCCATTCAGAACACTAAGATTAATGGCAAGGAAAAATATGAAACATTTTTCACACATAATCAAAATTCTGAAGTTGTTTTGATTTTAAAATATTTACAAGTTTTTTAGCTTACTTTTAAAAAGCAAAAGTTCAAAGTTGACACATTCAGAACATTACAATGGAATATAGAGATTATAAGAAAAATTAATTCATGAAATCCTAAGCAATATATTTGTGAGTTTTCTTTAGCCATGTTGATCCATCAGAAAACTCCACGGGAGAACAATGCAATAATATAAGGTAAGAAAAAAAGCAACTTGCAATCATGGACATAGGTTAGTATCAACTTGTTGATTCTGTTTGGATCAAAAATTTCTTGTAGGAAAGCTGGGAATGAGCAACTCATCAGCTGCTGTTGAGGAACAAGATGTTGTTCAAGGTTTATGTCAAAGCAAGCCCCCGATTCTATGATATTCACCTGTATTTTGTTTATACTTTTTGTCTCTGTCTTGTAAAAGAAATCCCTTTTGGATATACAAGCAGCAGAGCTGATTAACAACACTGCCAGCATTAGTCTTGGCCTGAGAGATGGAACTGATTTTACAAGTGAAAAATGAACTAACTGGCCTTGGGGGAAAAAAAAAATACAAACAAAAAGATAAGGTTCCATGCTGCTTTCTGAATTAAAAGAAATGAGAAGTCATCCTCCGCTAAGTTTTTTGCTGCTTACTGGTAAGTGCAGATACGCATTTTAAAGACTGTGGTAACTGTGGCAGAGATACAGCTGAGATACGAAATAATTGAACTTTCAAGCTTCATCAAGACAGTAAACATGAAAGATCTGCAAATCACTGGCACTTCCAATTTATTGGGTTTTCACAAGGCCATTAGCAAAACTGACAACTAATAAATACCAAAGGCACTTGAAAATTACTAAAAGGTTTAGTTCCATGGCAAAAACCTACTGTGAATGAGACTCTAACCCATCTTCCTGTTTAAAAGTTGTACATGCCCAGTGGCTGTCTCTGCTCTGTTACATGCAGATGGTGTTCAGCCAGTACCTGCAGACAGAGATCCAGAGAGGGGCTGCAGAACTCAGCTGCAGTGGGGAGGGAGTTGGGAGAATGGTTGCCTCAGATTATGAAGTGAGGCGAGGGATGGTGAGACCACAGCTCTGCAACTGCAGGCAAAGGGACCCACAGGCAGAATTTTGTCAGCTCCAACCTCCCAGCCCATTGATGCCTCTTACAGGACACTTCCATGCTGCAGTCAAAAATTATCTCAGGAACATATCAACATATCCCAAGGGAACTTGGAGAACCTGCACATATTGTGATTGCAGCCTGCCAGGATTTTCTGGCATTTTCTCACCTAAAGAGATGATGATCCTGCTAGAGATAGAGAACATGACTATGGAGAAGGGCTTATTTGGCCCACAGTCATACCCTTTTGTCACATAAGATACTTTTAAAAAATTCTTTGTGAGGGTGGTAAGGCCCTGGAACAGGTTGCTCAGAGAGGTTGTGGATCCCCCATTCCTGGAATAGTTCAAGGCCAGGTTGGATGATTCTTAAGTGGAAGGTACTCCTGTCCATGGCTGGGGTTTGAAACTAGATGATCATTAAAATCCCTTCCAACCCAAACCATTCTGTGATCCCCTATTTCCCAGCTTGCCAATAATTTTGACCTTTTTTTACCAAATTCAACCACATTTGTTGGGGAACATATAATTTGTACATATCAAGTTTTTAAGAGATTTTGATAACAGACAAGTGGATTAAGAACACCAAAGGTTATGCCCTAGTTACAGAGGGGTCAGCTTAGCACCGTGTGGGTGTGACCAGGTTGTTACTCTATATCTCTCACTTTGCAGAGCCAGGCTGTCCTTACTGAAAGCTGACCATTTTCCCTCGCTCTGGGAAGGTGTTTGCATACACCCCTCCATACTTGGTCCCTTTGTCACTGCTCTGAATTGTCGCCAGAGCACACCTGTGGACCATTGGTGCTGAAAAGGACAGCAGAGAAAAGGTCATTGATGGTAGTGTTGAAATGACAACACAAGGGGGAGGGGACTGGCAACAGGGGTGACCCCAACGTAGTCAAGTCCAGGCAAACCGAGCTGAAAGGAGCATGGGTGGAGAGGAAGAAAGCGGCAGTGGAGCAGTAGAAGTTGCTGCGAAGGTCTCTGCACAGAACTAAGTTTGGCAGGGCGGTGTTGCCCCTACTTGGACAATCCAGTTTCCAATGGTTTTGTTTTATCATCATTTTTTTTTTCTTTTGGGCTGGGGGGTAGGAAATATTATCTGTGGGAGCTCCCCTACCATACTGCCTTTGTTCCCAAGTAGCAGGTGGCATGGCACAGGAATAGTCACCATTTTGCCTTTGTCTGGGGAAACCATGGGGACACGACCTTCAAGGGGTGTCTGCCATCTTGTTTTTGTTCCTGGTGGTGAATATCTTTTTTGTGGATAAAACACCCTCTCTTTTCTGTATACTTTTGCTATTAATATTTTCATGGTTATTGTGTCTTCTTGTTCCATTGCTTTGTGCTTTTACTAAATTATAATCTCAACTGGTAGTCTCTCCTTTTTTGTCCCACCTATACCAAAAGGGGTGGGGGGAGGGAACTGGCTTATTTGGAGTTTAATTTCCTGCTGGTGCTAAAACTCAGCTAAATAGATTTAGTTTCTGGTGAGTTCTTCAGAAACTGATTCACTCCTTGGTGCCCTTCTCTAATGCCATCCCATTGTTCTTCACAGATCTTTGGTCTGCGGACATCAAAATAAAGGCCCAGGGTAGTTTGCATGAAGTCTGAGCTGCTATTGATGAATGAATCCATTAGCCCACACTAGAAGTCTGTTTGCAGCTGTTTATTGACCACCATTTTTGATCCATTTTAGAGAAATCACCTTCTTTATCCCTTGTTTAAAATAATTTATTGGGATCTATTGTTTAGACAGATTACTTCTATTTAAGGTAGTGCTGATTCCATGCCCCTTCCTGCTTAATGAAGGAACATCAACAAAAATTAAAATATATAACACTGACCTTTTTCTCCTATTATCAGAGTAATATGTTGCTGTAATGTTATTGTTACATCACAGTCTTTTGAAATCTATTTTCATAAGAAAATGATGCTTGCCTTAAATTAAATTCTTCAAATTTGTTATGAATCTAGTTGAACTAGCATATATTCCATAGTTGGTTTTTTTTAAAATCAGCATCCTCCTGGCAATCCTGTAATAGCTAGGATGAGTATAATTATTCCTTTTATGTTTAGTCTTGGTACTATCTTTCTTCTGACAGTCTGGCATTTCCAAAGTCTTGAAATACTCACTGAAAGAGAATATTGTAGATAATAAAATCTTCCTTGGGCAGCTATTTTAAAACTTTCAAATAAAAAAAAAAAAAAAAAAAACAAACCTGGATCTAATGCTGATTGTTATTTAAGAACATTGATTATTACTAGAAAATGGTATTTTATGTAACATACTATTTACCTTTTCCATTCAGAATGAAAACATATATTAAACATACATTTTTGTATGTATTGTCATTTGCTGTTCTAAAACTAGATCACTAACCTCTTCATTTTATTTTAGCCCCAAAAACTGCTTTCTTTGTACTGTCCTTAACACTAACAGCCAGATTTCCTCTTACAGTGTAAGTTTTCTACAGCTTCCAACTTAAAAACCCCAACCAAATCCACATTATAATTTGGGATTTTTTTGCTGCACCTGTTACAGATACAGGTGTAGTTACTGCTGCTTTCATTGGCAGGTATTTTGGTTTTTTAAACAAGGCTTTCAGCCGTGGGATTATGCTGTTTAGGGTTTGAAGTAAACAGTTTTTAATTACCACTCACATTTTTCTGATTAAATTTTTCCTCCCCGATGATTTGGTTTGTAATTGTTTTCAGCTGTGTGAAACTGATCTTTGCCAGGCACAGGGGGAATGCACACACATGCACACACACACAGGCACACACACTGCAGGCATTAATGCGTGTGTGTGTGTATGTGTGTGTGTGCGTGTAAGAATTTCAGAGTGCGTGCGGGTGTGTGTCTGCCTGTGCATAAAAGCAGCTACAATCAAGTTGCAAACACTTGAGCTGAACCACAAGCACTGTGAAATTCTTATACTAACTTAGTGTCTAACACAGGATTGTCCTGCACTGTATGCAACGTGTTCTGACTTAGACAATCAACGTGAACAATATTTTCAAATTCTCAGGACATTCTGTTCTGTCAACATGCAGCCACCAGCCAGCATTTCCCAGGCTCCTGAAGTCCCCCAAAAGGAATCCCTCATCTTTCCCAAAGCACTGAAGTTTGGAGGTGCTTGTTTGGTTTGATCATAACAGCCAATACTGACAATCATTTAGAAAAAAATTAACATCACAGTATAAAAAGCAGCATAGTAGAATATAAATGCAAACTGTAGTTCTTTCTAATATTGAGTTATAATCACATTAACATTAAATAAAGCAGTAAGAAAATATCGAAGAGGTAGAGATTAAGAGGTTAAAGTAAACAGGTGATTTCATGAGCAGAGGTCAAAAAGCCAACCTGATCAAACCCAACCACTTGTGGTGTCAGAAAGAATAACTTCACATTAGAAATCTAAAATCAAAACATCTGTCTTATTCAGATAGGGGTAATTTAGCATTAGTGGTATCCAATTTTCCTCTATGCAGTGAAACAAAGATTTTTATCTTCTATGAACTTGGAAGAGAAGGGTTGGGCTCCTTGGTACAGTTTATTACAGCACTGTCTCTCCAGTCCTACGTAAGGGAACTTTAGCAGTTGTGCACAATCTGTTTTGTAACCCAGGGAGAGATTCCACTGCCCAAAATGAAGGACCCAGAGTCATTTTAGGCACTGAGCTTTGTCCTACATGACTTTCACCTGAGTCTGCAGAAAAGAGAGTTCCTTGAAGGCCTGAAACCTACCTCTCAGCTCCACTCAGATCTCTTGGGTAGTTTGGGGTACCTCAAACGCACCTAGTTGCCCATGTTTAGGCAAAAGAATTCCACCTACCAGCAGCTTGTAAATTTGGGATTTCTTTCTTAACAGGTTGGCCATCAACTAAAAATTTTCAAGGTAAATGAAAGTTTCACATTTAATGATTTTTTTTCATAATTTACTATTCATGTTTTCTCTCCTTTGCTATTGACATGATCATGTATTTTTCTACACTTCCTGCCATTGCCATGTATGAATTCATATCTTATCTCTACTGATCTTTCTTTTGTTACTGGTTTCTCTGTTCTATATTTTAAGTAAAACTCTGATCTTAGTTTTTCTGATGCAAAAATTTCCACTGTTCTCAGGGTTTTCCTGTCTTCCTTTCTTCTGTCAGCACAGTGCTTTGTACCTGGTTTCACTGACCAAGAACTTGAGTTCTCCAGAAACTCTCCTGAAATTCTGCAGTGACTGACATACAGCCTTTTATTTCCACCAGAAGTAACTAAATGTTTCATCAAAATGTAAGAGCCTTGCAAAAATTGGAAGAGGGTTGAACAAGATATTCAGCTCTCCATCCCGTGTAAGAACAGGCATTTTCAAATTGGCTGCACTGAGACCTGGCAACCAGGGAGTACCTTCAGGAAGGTCTCTGGTCTCTTCCTGTTTGTGCTCAGACCATGAACATATAAGCCCTTTTCTCAGAACTGTGGAGAATGTGCTCTCTGATCCTTATGCTTCCAATTTTGCTAAGATAATGTCTTATAACTGTCTCATTTGGTTGCCTGGTCTCCTTTCTTGAGTACTAAATATAATGAGTTGTTCTTGTTCTTGTCATTATTATTATTATTATCATTATCATTGTTATTATTATGGCTTCAAAATATATCAAAACCTCTTTAATGACTTATTAGGGTATTTTCAAAATCCTTTTCAACCCATGATTAATCTCTGCGATTTAACTAGTACTGGTCCTCCCAAAACAGAAATTTGTGCCTTTTGCAAAGCCAAGAAACTTTGAAATAAAATGTTTATTTGATGGACCATATCTTCACAGGTGTTATTTGAAGGACCATGCCTTCAAAGATGTTATTTAAAGGACTATCCCTGCACAGATGTTAGTTTGCTCAGAGACAAATGTAGCCATGTTAGTCATACATTTCCAGCATAATCTTCTTGGTGAGGGGCAAGGTAAAAATTAGTAATTTTATTTAAATTTGCTGTCTTGGGATTACTCAATAGCCATAAGAAAAAGATGAAGGAGTCTTCAGGGAGATTTCATACCACTTATTTCAGGATCACATTAAACACATTTTGATGTGTCTGTTTCCCTACAGGGAGCATGTAGCTGTACATGTCAGAAACTCAGCAATCAGAGCTGAACTTAAATTTTCAAAATCCCACATTAAAGTGGGAAATCCTTCTTTTTCTATATATCATTGTTAATGACCATTAAAACGATTATTTCTAGCCTCTGCTTTTGTTACGAGCTTGATTTACAACAGCCCTTTGGACATTATCTGAAAATTATGCTGACAGATTAATCACACAGTGTGTTAGCTGAATTTATGGCACATGATATCTCATCTCCACAATTACACATATGAAGAAAAGATACCTTAAACTTTTATTTGAACACAGTTTTAATTTGGGCTCTTCTGGTGCTCTAACGTTTAAAAAACCAAATAACAAACCAGGATGTAGGTACCATAATTACTGTGTAGCAGTTCATTTAGTGGTTAAAATTAATGTTCTCATTAAGTGTGTCAAAGATCAAGTTATTATATACAATCATGCAAATGCTATGGTGACAAGCACAGTATGTGACCACAAGCAGACCTGTGTTGGTGGATCAGTCCACACACTGATGTCTTGAACCAATCTAGAACTTCTGGGAGTAGCTGATACACAACTAAAGCAGTAATAGAAAGAGGAAACTCTGCTAACATCTCCATGGGGGCCTACTGCACCGTCCTTGAAAGCAAAAGTGTCTGAGAGCTCCCTGTCTCTGAAGCTGAGATCTATCAGAACACAAAATATGAATTTGTGACTGAGAAATGTTTGGTATCATTTAGCCCTGAAGTCGGAGGAGGCTCAAATGAGCTACTCTGCTATTATCATCCTCATCATTTTCAGTCATGGGTTTTGACCACACATCCCAAAATACATTTGAACATCCATACGGACCCTGTGAAAGGAGTTAGACATGGCCCTGACATCCATGAACATTACTCCCCCTGAAATCTCTGGGAGTTATGTGTACATCTGAGGGCAGAGTTCGGATCATAAAGTTTAAGTACAAGCATCTGGGCACAATTTTCTCCAGTGAGCAGGATTCCAAGTTTCTGTAACATCTGCTGTGGGAACTATAAGTACTTTATATTAACATTGTAAACTGTGTTAGCTATAATCACCTTTTTTAATGGGAAAAAAATGCACTCATCTCCACCTGGTGATTCCGGTGATGCAGACACCTGTCTGCTAGGAATTGGATTGAGACCATCAACACATTTCACACAAGCAGTTGAAGGGCAATGAGATGATAATGGCCTGAGGTTATAATTTGCAAGTAATCCATGGATGCTGGGCTTTTTCCAGCAGACATCATTGTCAGATAAGGGCTTGTTTCTCTGTAGGGACTCAGCTAGTTCTATCACTTCGTATTTTTGCAAACTGTTTGGCTAGGAGATAACAATGCATGCAAACACAGGAAAGAAAAAACATTCCTTTAACCATGCTGTGTGTACAGAAATCAGAACTATGCTGTAGAATCTATTCTTGTTCTTTTAATTGGCTTCCTACTTATGTATGTAACTATATAGCAAGTAATGGTTTAATATTTCCCAGTGTCATCAGTAGTCCTCTTAGCTGTTTCTGGTTTCTTGATGTTTGCTGTCAATCTCATTATATCTCATTATATCTCATCGTGTATGTGATCCTGATTAAGGAGAGGTACTTGACTACACTTTATGCTTAAAGCTGAATTCCCTCATCTATATAATTAAGGGAATAGTGAAAAGAAACAGTCACACAGCCCACAGTAAGATGTATGTTGCCTTCCATAGGCAGCTATTGATACTTGAATCAGTCAGATTAAAAGATCCTGGAATAAATCTTCTTACCACTTTTTTACTACAGTTGTAGAATGTCATTTTAAGAAAAGATAAGCTGGAGTTGAACTCTAGATGGAGTTCTAGAGAGTTACCTATGTAGCCAGATATATTTCAACTAAAAATAAATCCTACAAGAATCTCTTTGGGGGAGGAGGAATATTTTACCGCTCCTGCTCCTATGCTAAATTTAGTTTCAAAACTGTCCAAAGGGCAATATTTCCAGCTGCATTTTTTTAATGATTTCTTACTGCCTGGCCTTTGGAAATGAGTTGAAGCAAAAGTAAAATTTAGTGCCAAACTTTTCCCATAGTTTCCCATTATTTTCTGTCAAACACTGTTGATGAACAGTGTATCATTCCCTATGAAAAGGAAGACTATATTTTGGAAATTTGACAGTGTTCAGTCTATTTGAGTACAATAGTGAATCAGGCCCTAAATCCTCAGTTACAGCCTGTACTCTGGTCTGATGTCAGCATCAAAGAGGGGGTTTCTGTACTTACAAAGATGGCTGCGTGGATCTATACCTGTACTATACAAATAGACAGAATCTGTAAGGTGGAAGAATTAATTGTAAGATGGAGGAATGGATGGATATCCCAGAATCCTGTGAAAACACCACGTGAAAGTCTTTTTACCACCAGTATAGTAGAAACCCCAGAGTAACTTCCATCTCCCCTAAATGAACCCTGTTATGAAGGCCCTGATGTTAAAATCAACCTCCCACAGAAGAAGGGTGCAAGGGTGCACCACATCTGTGAAACCTCAGAAGAATCTCCTCAGGTGTTGTAACCCTCAGGTTGCAGTACCTAGGCATAATTTTGCTTTCTTGGATGACCATGAATTAATTCTTGGAGATTTTAATCCATGCACCATGTCTTTGCTATGTTGTAAAGCCTAGTAGTGAAAGTATTTCTAATACTTGCCTCTGAGTCAAGGGTTAAGAGGTAAGATACCAATATAGCTGGGAAAGGTTGGTTTGCTAAAGCCAGTTTAAAGTCAATGTGGGAGTATAATTTTCCTCTGTTTGTGATTTTATTCCCACTGATTCCAGCTCCAAGCACTGAGATGGACTGATGAATCCATGTTTTTACTGGATAGGCAAGTAAGGGACTCACAGACAAAAAAATTCCACTGAACTTTTATTTTTGTCATACTCAGATTGTTACTAAGGAGTAGACTTTCTTCCATGCAAAATAAAATGAACTTGAATAAATTGAAATTCTCCAGCTTAAACTGGATGTTATTAACACTGGCTAAGGAAAGTTTTTATTTTATGGCATTTATCTTCAAGCAGTATGCCTTCAAAAGGAAAATTTAATAACTTGCTTCTTACCACAAGAATGGACCGTAAGCAGAATTACCCATCAACAGCTTTAAACTCTTTAGTAGTTTGGATGTGAACAGCCTTCAAGAACTTTTCTGGATTCACCAGTGTTGTGGGAACCTTCCACTTGCACTTGGCTTGTGAAGTGTGAATTCTTATTTTGCAAAGAGGCCAGGGATCTTGCCAAGGCTAATATTCTGGGATCCATATGTGCTATGTGATCTGCAATTCTGGAACACAGCAGCAGGCAGTCAAACTGGGGAAGCCTCTCAGAGACATTTCAGCCAAGGAAAGGAATATGGATTTTTTTTCAGGAATAAAGCAGAGAAATGGCCAAGAAAAGATCATTTGAAATTTGGAAAAAATTAAGACAAGAAATTTTGTCCAGGCTATGTTCATCACAAGCAACTTTTTGTGTTGCTGTAAGTGACAAGCACTTTCCTTAACACTGACTGTGTAAAACGAAGTGTCACTGCATTCGGAATTGTGAGCTCTGAGACCACAATAGAACAGGTTTTACTAAAACTTTTCTGCATCCATTGGAATGATGTTTGTAAGATATGTGAGCTAGTGCAAGAATCCTAAGAGTGATAAAGCATCAAATATATATAGATGATATTTCTTTCATTCATTACATATCAAGAATGCAAATCATTGTTTTGTACTTTCTAATGGTACACCAGAATCTAACTAGCACGGAAAACCACAACCAACTCCTTATCTCTTTGCTTTCATGTTTGTTTAACAAAGCTGTAGGTCTTATGTCATACATAACACAAGAGCTTATAGGCAGGAGAAATTAATCCATCCTGCAGCACATTTATAATAACTCTGATGAATATCCTCAGAATGGGACTTAAGTGATTCCACCACATGTACACATGAGGTGGAATGTAGTGTCCCACATTTCAAGAGAGACATTGAGGTGCTGAAGCAACAAAGCTGGTGGAGGGTCTAGAGAGTGAATCATGTGAGGTGTGGCCAGGAAGTTAGGGTGTTTAGCCTGGAGGAAAGAAGACTCAGGGGCGACCATACTGCTGTCTACAACCACCCAAAAAGGGGGTGTATCAAGGTGGGCTTTGGTCTCTTCTCCCAGGCAGCTGGTGACAGGATGAGAAGAAATGGCCTCAGGCTGTGCCAGGGGAGGTTTAGGTTGGGCATCAAGGGTCATTATCCCTTGGAACGGGCTGCCCAGGGAGGGAGTGAAATCACCTTCCCTGGAAGTGTTCAATAAACAACTGAATGTGGCACTTAGTGCTGTGGTTTATTTGACATGATGTTCAGTCAAAGCTTGGACTTGACGATCCTGGAGATATTTGTTAGTCTTAATGATTCTATCATTCTATCATTCTATGCACAGCAGTTAATTTGATTGCACATAGTAATATGAAGTTTCTTTACAATGACAATTGATAACAATATCCACTCTAGAGACCACTGCTTTTTTGGCTTCCAAGAAAGGTGAATTGTTCTTCTAAAAATGCTAATAAACACTGACACTGTCTCTGGGATCATTACAAGAATTATTCTATTATTCCATTAAATTATTTTGAACACTCCTTGTTATAGTACATACACTTTAGTACCTTTCTGTCGGACTTTGTAACGTCATAAATCTTAAGGTAGGTAAAACTGGTATTAAACATTATATATTTAGAATACCTAAAAAGCCCTGGCAAAAATCATTTTGGACTTCAAGTCTCCTTCATTACATGTTTGATAGTTCATTGCTTGAAAAAAAAACCACTTAGCACTCAAGTTCCAGTTTGTTTGATCTGTTGTGATCATGTAGAATTAAAAGTAAATATCTCTGTGGTTTCTCCATGAAACTTGCAGCTATCCTAATGAGTGGGGTACTTTGTTTAATACACAATAGCCTTGGCTTAGCAAGGTTTGACATATATAATTCCACTAAAATGTAGAGCTTCATTTAAAAAAAAAAAAAGTCTCATTTAGTTAACTCCTTCTCCAGAAGTGGAGACTATCTCTAGGACGGAAACAGTGGGTGGTTTTCAGAAGTGTATGCAAACACAGTAACAAGAGGAAGGGCCGGCAAGCAGATGGCCTTCTTCTGACTTCTCATTTTAGAGCTACTGTAGCAGGTGTTGAAAACGCCTTCCATTCTCCTGATGTAATAATGAGGGGAAAACAGACCTTTAGGAAAAACACAGAAAAGAGTAATGACTGTATATTCTGTCATGTATCAGTGGGAAATGTTCGAAAATGCAATTCCTTTCATGGAACTGATTAATATTTCAAACAAACGTGTGCTACACAAAGGAGATGTGGCTATTCACAGTGGCTATAAATTATTGCAAATTACTCCAGAGAAAGATCTGGGAAATGAACATCACTTTTCACAAGGGCCAGGATGTTGGCATGAAAATAGTTTGTATTTACATTCTAAAATTTTCATAGCATCAACTCAAGCCATTTCAGAGTAAGTGTTCTTCCGATTTTGTGAGATTGCAGCCTCTTGTGTTTTCCTTTCCCTGCCACTCATCACAAAGTGCATTTACAAACACTCTCTAAGCTAGGCAAACATAAACACATGTTGCATCCACTTGTTGGAGAACATGTAGAATTATCTGTCACAAAATATCTATCAATATTAGAAATTTTAAAATAAATTTCAGTTTGTTCATTTCTTCCAGTTTTAAATTTACTTTGGAAAAGGGGAAGAACATAAAGAGCTTGAGGAAAGAGAGACTATACTCACAGCAATAATCCAGAGTTCTCCTTTATTACACATTTTCAAGTCTGAAAACCAAATGAGATGCTAAATTTCTCCTCTTTCTTCAGAAAAACACTACTTTTATGGTCATCACTCCCCTTTCTGAGATCTAACATATGCTTCTGAGGTCAGCTGGCTGGAGAGAAGACAGAGATCCTTCATTTTATTGACTCCATAAATAGTCAAATACCAGTGATTGTGCTCACGTTTCAGGAACATTTAGTTCACACCAGACAAGCTCAGTGTATTAACATTATAAATCACATCCTTTGGTATTTTTCATCACAGTATTTCTATGGTTAATCTTGTGATTGGGCATCCATCTTTACAACACTGAATGTCTGAATAGGAAGAGTGTCATTCATCAAACAGTCTGACACCAATTTTATTGGAATTTAAACTTGTTACAAGTTGATTAGCATTCTGCGCTTATTCTGATTGCTGGATTTCACTTACTTGGGCTTATAAAATATTCAGAAATAATCTCAGATTTTATAAGGCTCTGGTTTTCCATATCCAATTTGAAAAACTCATTTTCTGTTTTGTGGATGTGTTGATGTATTTTCTGCTTTTGATAACTGCAATTGAGTTATAGGTGACTGAGGCCAAAACAACAAGCTCTAATGTTTAAAAAAGTAATAGATTTATTATAGCTTAAATTAAGTGAATCTGAGGCATCAAAAAAATAGTCACATCTAAAATCTTTAAGAAATAGGCCCCATAGTTCTCTGATCTAATACTTTATTTTTCTCTGTGGGGAAGAATAGAGCTACAAACTAAAAATAAGATCTCATTTGAATTGTCTTTTCTTAATATGAATCAGTTTATATCGTATGAGTGAAATTCCACAAATGTAGATATACCTGATGTAAATAAAGGGGGTAAAAGTCCAAATAAGTAACAAAATATGTGCCTTTCTGCACTTAGAAACCTCAAGTACTAATAGTCTGTCAAGGAAAAGAAAAGTTTCCCTTAAGTTTATCTCCTGGATATAATCATAGATCCACAGCATGATTTAGGTTGGAAAGAACCTCTGGATATTTCTAATCCAAGCCTCTACTCAAAGCAAGGTCAACTTAGATCAAGTTGCTCAGGTTTTTGTCCATTCAAGCTTTGAGTTAACTCCAAGGATGTGAGTTCCAGAGATTTTCTGGAAAATTTGTTCCATTTTTTGGTCACCCTCATGGTGAAAAATTGTTTCCTATGATGTAGTTCGAATTTCTTGTGGTTTTCACATCAGAATTTAATCACTGAGCATCTCTGAGAAAAGTCTGGCCTGGCCTTCTCCATACCATCACATTAAGTTGCTGTAGGCAGCAGAAAGACCCCAATTCCTCTTCACTGGACTTGCTCTTGTATGTCCATGTTTTTTTTGACAGGGTGCAATACCCTGGATGTGGTGACACAAATCCCAGATAGAAGGAAATATTCACTATTTTTATAGATATTCTACCTTTTCTTTTTCATCAAGACTGTTCAGAGGATAAAAAATAAAAATACAAAAACTGCCTTTTGATAAAGCATTGACTAATAAAGTCTAGTGAGCAATGAATATGAGGAAACTATCTGTGGAAGTGGTGTCTAACTCAGAACTGTGTGAACAACTTGGCAATACAGGTGACTGCGTGCCCTGGGTCTGCTTGGTTTGCTGATGTAGACAAAAAATGCCATGGTACATCTCAAGAATCCTTTTCCCTACTTTCCACAGGTGTTTAAATCCAGAAACACTCAGTAACATTGTCTATATGATCTAAGTCATGAGGACCTCAGAATAAAATTCATATTAGGGTCCAACAAATAAGCAACTTTTTTACTTCTGCCAGGAAGAGTAAATAAATCAATAAATAAACCAGACAGAACGTTCCAAAGATCTACAAATCAGGATTTTATTGGCCAAAGCAGAAAAATGTGTTTGAGTGAGGCAGACTGTATTAGTAACAGTCCTTATCTTCCATCAGGGAACAGCTATCTGGGGTGTCCCTGAAGAAACGAGGCACATCTATGTGGCAGCCAAAAGGCAAAACATCTTCAGCTTTACAGGGGGGAAAAGAGCATCTTTCACCCCAGTCCAGACCTAACCAGCAATCTGTGAAGTTGCATCACCTACCTCCTGTGCAATGCATCACTTGCCAGATGTACTGGGTCAGATCAAAACTCCATCTAGTCCAAAATCTTTTCTCTGACAGTGGTCAGTTACAAAGATGTCAACAAATAGGTGTGGGCAAAAATCAAAAGCAGGAATCTGAACAGCCATGAACTTTGAAATCAAAATTCTCAGTCAGGTCAGAAATTATTCAGAGTTTCTATCCCTAAAACAAGTCCAGTTAAATCCCTGCCACCATCACAAACTCTCTCTGACAGCACCAAATTCAGTGTGTGCTGGTGAGTGTGAGCGGAAAGACACAGGAAGTGAAGAGACAAATTCCACAGCTTGAACTCCATGCTTTGTAATAAACATTGGTTTTAAATCATTGTGGAATCAGCCCAAAAGAACTGATTTTTTCTGCTGCTTTTTTCAGTAATCTATTAAAGACATATACACACTTGCATAGTCTCTCACTCTATCTTTTCATTTTCTGACCAGCTGGATAAATGTTGCTAATATGGTACATAGTCATAATTTTAAAAAAGCTCTGTATGTCAAGGATGTGTGTTTACAGGATTATTGGACTTCTTCATGACCAATTATAAACTCTTCTGCCAAAGGATGAACTTGATGCAAAGGCCAGATTTTAACTGGAAACATCCTTGGGTTTTTTTGCAGCAGAATGCCACACACTGTGTGTGGGAATACTCATGTCCAAGAGAGTCTTGCAGGGATTACTGAAATATGAATGCTGTTCATAAAGCACTGCACCTGAAAATATGCTGATCAATACAACTTACATTATTGTGGATTACGTTGATTAAAGATGCAGTTAGGCATTCATCCTCTGGATAACTGGGGTATGTAGAGGAAACAAGATGCCAGAGGTACACAGGATATTCTAAACTGGTCGTTCTGGTGCTGTTATTTGCATTATAACCATCACTGCAGAGTTTCACTTTCAAAGATCACACCCACAAATCAAATCCAAGCGTGCTCAATTTATTCCCCCCACCACTAACAAATGTCAGTCTTAACTCCAAGCTCAAATTGTCTCCTCAGAATAAATCAACAAAATTCTCCCATTTCAAACTCAGTTATGACCACAACGTCTTGCACCTGCAGCAATAAAGGGGCTTAGGAATGAAATTTTTCCAAGAGAAAGCAGCTCCCACTATAGCAAAGCAAGGGAAGATCTGTTCATATGAGTAAATGAGGGTAGGCAGGCATGGGAGGAGACAGGTCTCTGACTCCCCTTACCCCAAAAGGGCCCACACAGGTTGGCCACAGAATCAGTAAGAGCATGTAGGAATAAACAGAAAAAAAGAGGTAACACCTCTTCCTTCTGAGCAGGAGTGAGGTTTCAGTCCCCTAACTGCCACGTATATCCATAACTGTGTGTTGGTGTGCACATCTGTAAGGATGACATCTGTTCAGGGTCCAGAAGATGCCTTTGCACTGAAGTTTCAGTTCACTGCTCATCAAAAGACACCTTCCAACAGCTTACCCTTGTGCTGTTTCCATTCTCCAGCAGCTTTCAGGCCTTGGAGACTGACAACCAGACACCGGAAAGCGTTTCAACAAAATGTTTACTAATGCAAAAAACCTAGCAGGAAGCCTTGAATTTTTATGTAATAGCCATGAACTCAAATCAATGAAAATTTTGGTTCCTCTATAAACGTTTCAGCCAGCTCTGAGCAATCCATAGCTGACACTTCCTTTACTCCAGGAAGCACTAAGCAGCAGCAGCAGCAAAGATTTCAGTCCAAGCCATTACGTTAATAGAGCAACAGACTCTGTGCCATGTGTCTGACTACTAAAGGGCCGCCCTCTGTCCACCTGGCACAGCTCATTGCACTGATGCTGCTCACGCTGCAGAGACACAAAAATCAGCTATCACTGGGGTAAACTTCAGGGGTAAACTTCAGGGCTGAAAGGCAAAGGAGAGGGACCTCTGCTCCAAAGGTCTCACCAAAACACCAATGGGGCTGTTTGAGTCTCTACTGTAGTTCACTTTCCCCCCATGTTTTTGAATTTTCTGAAGAAGCTGAAGTTTTTCAGCCCTGTCCTCAACCACTCCATAAAAACAGTGGGAGATTGACTCGACTTAGCTTACATGAAGGGAGCAGGGCTTGCTTTCCAAACTGGCAGTGTCTCTCCTTCGCCTGCTGAAGCCAAGTGTGCTGCCAGCAGGCCCCAGGTGTGCGCCACATGAGCAGGTGAAGAAAATAAAAAATGTTTATATGCATTGTGATGACAGTTCTGAGTCCATGTAAAGCAAAATACATGACAAGGAGTGTGGTTATCCCAAGACACCAACATTCCTCATGTGCACAAACAGGCAGGCATCCAAAGGCACTATGCCTTCATCTTGGAAAAATTCACTGGACTGTTGCTCTTTAACATGGGTTTTTATTTTATGTTTTAAAAATTGATTTGTTTTCAGTGCTATGCTTTTTTTTTTTTAATAAATTTTCCTCAAAATAGGCAGCAAGGAACTGCTTTACAAGACAGAATCTCATACTGCATTTACATGACTGCCTAAATTTAAGTGAAATCAGAATCAACCACACACAGGTCTTTTCAAAAACACTAATTAAACTACCCTTTGAAACCAAAGTTTAAATTGGAATTGCCCCTGTGACAAAAGCCTCCATGCTTATAGAGCTCAAACAAGAAAGATCTAACATGCAACTTCTTTTGAAACAGTACGTGGCACTCGTGATCAAATCCTAGGAAGTGTCCCAAGCTGACAGTCTGTTGATAAAAAGCTTATGTACAACCAAAGCCAAGTGAACTTTATGATAAAAAAGGACCTTCTTGCTCTGTGTTCCAGTGAGGGGAGGCAAGCATTTTTCTTTTCTTTAAAGAACCATTCTGATTATATTTGTTGTGTTTCTTGAAATAAACCTCTTTTCTTGGACAAATGGAAATTCATGTCACACTAATGCCAACATCTATCCATTGAAGCACATTCTATGACATCAAAAAGAATCATCTTAGAAATACATAGTAGATATGGCAGAAATGCTACAATGAGCAGATCAGACCACCAGAGACTGTTTGGTGATCTATGATTTCATGAACAGTGAGACAAAAAGTGAAAAAAATGATTTACATGTGACATGGGGAGATGAAGGCTCAGATACTAAACTTTAAGAAATTTTATATACCAAACTATTTCATTTTGGTATATGCTGAAGCTTTCTGTTAAGATTAAGAAAAGGATAAGAAAATCAAAAATGTATTATCCAGTTAATTCAAATTCTAAAATGGATTTTTGGGATTGAATTTATTGTTAGTATAGAAGAATCTTTAGTTTTTAAACTCTTAAATTATACTGTGAGATTTAAAAAAAAAATTTATCCAAAGCAGTCACCCACCTGCTTGATCAATGCCTGTTTCCAGCAGACTTTATTAGCACAGAGGTGTATGAGTGAAAACAAAAAGAAGGTGAAAAAGCATTTGTATGCATACGCTTTTATCTAAGCAGGGACATAAATTTCAACCACAAGAATGGGATCATGCCTGGTTTAAGCTGAACAACAAAAAACAAAACGGGCCTCTTGAGATTTTATTACCATCTTCACTTTTAAAAAAGAATATCTTTTAAATTGTAATCTACAAAGTAAAGGAATATATATATACATATATATCTAGAGCTGCGTCTGATTCAGAAACATGAAACAGCCCTGAAGTTCAGGTTGGGAGGTAGAGAACGGGTGGCTTCCAACCAAATGAGTTACTAGCTACATTTTGTTTCCTGAACATGCACTGGCTGCTCTGCTCTGTGGATTGTTACCAGCTTCAGCATTTTTTAAATATTTCCCATTACCCTTTATTTGATATTTTATGCTTCCCCTCATAAACCCTTGAAGCAGATTAATTGTGCCTGTGATGTTTGTTTGTAAGCACAGCTGCTCTTCCTTCTAGTTTGTTTTATAATTGTGATGTCTCAAAGATATCCTCATAAAACTGACGGGTGGATCTGCAAACAACCAGAGTTTTATCAGAAAGGAAATCCAGATTAAAGTTATTGGAGAAAACATTTGAGTAATTCTCAATGTTACCAAATAAAATCACAAAAGAAAACTTTAAAAAAAGCCATCACTTCTTCTACATGTTTATTGTATGCATATAAACACTGCTAATCCTGTGGTTTATGTTGTTCGGTATGTACAGTTCTAGTTACAGTAGTAAGGATGTCTTAGAACAAATAATAAATCCAAACTCAATAGTCTAAGATGTAATACTAATTGTTTTCAGGGGCTTTCATGCTGTACCTCCAAGTGCTATATTTCAGGATTTTTTTTGTTTATTCGTTGGAAAGAATGGTTGAAGTTTCAGACCAAAGCAATTGCTAACTATAAAACCAGATCAAATAAAGGTTTCAGTTTGAAAGAGCACCTTTAAAGTTTGTGAGATACACTGTTCAGCTGTTAAATGTCTTGTAAGTTTTCCAAGAACTTTGTTGAGCTTTCTTCATAAAATCTGTAATATTTTCAGTGAAGATTAATGATAGACTTATTAAAAAATAAAAACTTGGAGAGTCTTTCTGTGATTATGAGGAAGGGTCATCACACTACATTACTTTGGAATGTTTTCATAAGCTTTGTCAGTAGAAGTACACTTTAAAAAAATCTATAGACCAAATTTTCAAGTCTGTTTTTCATTTTTTAAGGACATAATTTATTTTTGTCTTTCATTTGCGAGTACATGAACAATACCAAACAAATATCAAAATACCACTCTCAGTTCCATTGAAACATCGAATCCACAGTATCATTGAATCTCATTTCATTATCACTTATAACTGAGCAACAATGGTCAAATCAACAGGGCAAGGCATGTACGAGACGGAGAGGACTGCGCTTGTGGACTTGCACAGGTCTGCACATTGCAAATGAAGACAGAACACGTACAGAGAGAAAAGAGCCCCTGTTCTCCATTTGTCTTACCCAAGGCAGGACAAAGGGTTCAGAGTTCCATATGGCTGCCAGAGAGGATTTGTGTTGCAGAATGAAAAACCTGCACAAAACAAACAAGGAACCCTTTGGGGCTACTGCAGCTAGTAAAGATTGTCCCAGTAACCAACTGATGTGAACCAGGGAAGGCATGGGGCTGCCTGCCCCTCGCCAGGCCATCAGGGTGTAGGGCTTTCTGCTTTATTGTCCTGCAGAATTAGAGATGGTAGCCACTACTGTCATGTGGCAGAAACAAAACAAATAGAAATGTCCAAGATGAGTGTCTGGCTGGCCTGACTTCTCCTTGTCCCTGCCTCTCTGATGGAGAGCATTTCTCTGCCTTTTGCAGGGTCTGCCACTGTTGAATCTGTCAGTTTATCTGGACTCAAGTATCTGAAAGTGATTTAGGTAAAAGTATAAGCCAAGTTTTTCACAATGCCCAGTCTGAGCTACTTGAAAGGCAGCTGAAAGCCAAGAAAGCTCCTCTAAGCTGTAGTGGCCTGGGCTCTTGCCAGACTAGGGCAGCACCATCATGGATGGGATTGGTTTTGCCTTTGTCTATCCATGAGTAGAGACAGGGATCTGCAGAATGCAGTTTAGGTTTTACAGAGTAATTATATGGTGGAGGATACTGAATTACTCCTGGTGGTGCCTATTTCTCCAATAATTAGAGAGAATAAACTGTGGTTTTGATCCTAACTCTGACATCTTAATTGAATTACCTGAATTCAAGCCCCAGTGTTTAAACATTTTTTTGCAATCTTATGTAACTTAAGTAACCACCTGTATTGGTATGCACATTTTTAAACAACTTCCTAAAGTGCAGAGTCATCAGTTGTTGCTACAGAGCACAACATTTGGCAGAGAGAAAGAATATCATTTAAATAAAGACTTTTATCACTTTTACCTGAAGGAAAATTGGGACTGAAATGGTAGAAGTACACTGGATCATTTTGGGAAACTCCTGTAAACAAAAGTGTCAGGATACCACCTTCTGTTGCTAAGTATCTGAACTTGAAATCAAGGAATAAGTTTAAACAACCTAAAACCTTTTTCTAAAACAAAGGAAAAAATGCAACAGTGTTGGAATTTGTTCCCTTCCTCAGAAAACTCGGTAGTGATCAAGATGTCACTGCAGCCTTTCCCAGTTTGCCAGTATTGATGAGACAAAAAGTGTTCAATATCATAGAATCATAGAATATCCTGAGTTGGAAGAGACCCACAAGGGTCACTGAAATCCAGCTCCTAGCCATTCCCAGGACAATCCCAAGAATCATACCATGTGTGTACATATTTGGAAGAGGAAAACTGCAGATGTAAACTGTGGTTCTACAAATTTGTATCAGATAGAGCAGCAACACCTTGCGAATCTTGAGTGTAAATCCACATACAATTATTTTCATACCAGATGAAAAGTCTACAGCACTAGAAATAAGGATCAAATTTGCTGCCTTTTATGAGGCATCTCTCTAACAATTGACAAATCCTATTCTAAAAAATCTAAATGCACAAGAACCAAAAATGCGAAAATTTCCACTTCAAAGAGGAAAACAAAACCTCTTAGATAGGGTCACACAGCTGTCCTTACATTACTGAATTAAAGAGTGCCTGACCATATGCCTACCACCAGAGCAGGATTGTTTGAACTGTTACCCTCTCAGGTTGTCCCTGGTATAGTCTTGGCCTGGGCCAGCTAATATTCTCCAAAACTGTCCTCAAGCACACTCTGGGCATTAGCATGTGTCAGGGATTACTGTCTGTCAATAACTTTACTGTGATGTCCTGTGCTGGGAAGCAAGAAGGTTGAAGAGTGTGGATGTAAGCTAGGTCATGCAGCTGGTCCTGGTGAGAGAAAAAGGACATCAGCAGCCTTTGGTTTCCCAGTTAAAGGCAGGGCCACCAGGAATAGGCATAGGACTTGATCAAATGCAGCCCTTCATCCATCTGAAATATGCCACCACATTCTCCTTCACGCATTAAATCTACACTGCTGATCAAAACCTCAGTGTTCTGTTGCTTCCCAAACTCAAAACACCAAATAAAAACTGAGATAAACCTCACCCTTCAACAAGTCTTCTGATTACCCATCACTGGTCATGCCACAGAGTCCCCATCACCATGGCTGTTGTTATGCTAGTTCATAGTGACATCCAGATCTCCTAAGACCTACATGCCAACATCCTGTGATGTTCAATCTGCAGGAGGATTTACTGTCTCCATCACTACTGAGTTAACTTCTGGAAGATTCCTGGAATAGCTAATTCTACAGCTCTCTGCAAGAAGTGCTGGGGTTCTATACCTCTGCAGCCACCTTCATGGTCTTCCCTAATTCCTGCAAACGTGCCACTCACCAGTCGTCATCGTGCCAATTTGGTCATTATGGTAGTGGACTCTGAAGCTGGAAGGCACCAACCTATGATTAAACCTAGGCAAAGTGTAGCAATCATTTTGGGTTACTACCAACCTAAAACAGATTTGAACTGCTGACCAAAAAGTGAAAGGCTTTGTATCCTATTACCAATACCTTAAATCATCCAGCCTTCTCTGCAACTATACTTTTTGGATTATTATGTAGGAATAATAGAATACCCCATAAACAGGTTCTTTAGATATTCAAACATGTCAGGTTGTACTTTCTACATTTTCAGATAATTGTGGAGTAAATATTTGTTAAATGAAGTATTTTACATCTGTCTTGGACCAAAGTGATCTTTCTGTCAGTAATACCACAGAACACTTGTAAAAGTATGCCGGCCATTACAGAGTTATGCACTCTTGGCAAATACAGTCTTTGAACTCATGTTACTGTGCTGCCAATAAAAAACATGCTCTTTTTTATCAATTGGATGTCTTTCAATTATACAATCATTGTCTGACAGAAAAGCAGTTGAAATAGATTTTTAAAAAATCCTTTTTTTTTTAAATTTCACACCAGCTGGCAAAAGGTTAATATTTGTTTGTCTAACTCTCAACGAGACATTTGGTGTAGTTCAACAGTACAGAGAAAATACTGTATAAAGATCAAAAGGAAAAAAATCATGCACGCTTTCCTATGAAAGACAACATATGGTCCTTGCAGAAGGAAATGCTGCATTTCTTTCCCATACATCAGATCTAGTCCTTCATCTCATCATGGTGTTCATCTGCAGTTAAAGAAAATTGTGCTGGAGCTGGAGGCCTGGGCTGACCAACATTTTCATAATCCTTTTTAATCCTATAGAACACCAAAAGCAACTGGTTATCAAAAGAAATAAAATAGCTGCTTCAATCTAGACTGCCATTACACAGACATTCATAAATGCAGCCTAATTCAGACTACACTTAAAATTGCTAAATTATCTTTCCTACCACTGTAACCACTGAAATGCAGTGAAATTACTTTTCAAGGATATCATAGGACTGAAAACACCCACCACCACCTAGTCAGAGCTGACCATGACAGCATGGCGCACTTTGTGATCCAACATGCTGCCACACTTTATCCATTCCAGCACAACCTCCCACATGCCCGATTGTGCACAAACTTTACCTAATGCAAAGGTTTGCAACTAACAAAATGCAGTTTCAGTACTAAAGATACACCAAGGTGTCCCATCTCTGAAACACGTGACTCCATCTTTTTCCACAAGTAATGCTACTTCTTTCACACTTTTAAAGTTAGTTTACCCTTCCTATGAAGAAAGGTTGCACTTTTAATTGTCACCTATGAAATTATCCTCTCTGCCTTCTCTTCTTTCCATATGCAATTATACTAGTATTTGCCTAACTGATGTGTGATTGCACTGATGTGGGATGCACTTGATCACCCTTTATTGTAAGTTGTTTGTTTTTAATGAGGGAATTTGTCTTTCTCAGTCATTCCTCCTCATTGTCCGCTGCACATGACCCCTCACACAGATCAGGATTTACAGAGAGCTATTCTGTCCATCTAAACCCCAGATCCTCCTTTAAATACGCCTTCTGTTTCCATTGCATACAACAGAAACTAAAGGACAACTGAAAACTGTAGGGCAACTTTTTTTTTTACTGGATTTCTAAATTAAACACAACAGTAAAATGCCTGCAATTAATAAAGAGGAAAATGGATCCTATGTAACAGTCACCCAGGAAGAACCATTAATGACCCTTGCCCAAGATACCCATATTTCCTCTTACCCTGCCTGTTTCACTACCTTGTAAAGACAGGGAGTATAGATTATTACATTTATATTTGAAATACTAATCTTAAATTGTCCTGTTGACAAGAGAAATAATTTCTTTTAGAGAATGATTCACTTAACACAGATGTCTGCTTTGGTAACTGCACCCTAAACGTCTCTGTTTCTCTCCCCTGACTGTATGAGGAGTTTGGTAATTTGCTCAGACTTGTATACACTATAACTACCTACATTTGCTAGTGTATTAATGCTGTGCTAGGTATCTATTTCCCTTGACAGGAGGCTTGCAGAATTAAAAAATCAAAATCACATCATTTAATAGTCCTTAATTAAAAAAACACAGCTCCACCAATAAATCCACAGCCATAAATGGCCCAGCTCCAAACTTGTCTTCATTCTTATAACCTCTCAATAACTAAGAAACTTTTCCATCCTCATAATACCCTTGTCAGGAATCACCAGAGATTCTTCCTTTCTAGTTTCCTGTGTGGCATTTGCTGTGAGACAGCTCCTTGGTAACACACTCTCCCCTCTGCCCAATGCAGAGGTCCAAATGGGTGCCATGGCCACCTCAGAGATCAGACCAAGCAATTCACTAAGGATTGGGCATGTTCCTTCTACAGTAACTCAGCCAAAAGCTAAAACATACCCTGAAAACCAGGAAAACTATCAAATGTTTTCCATGGGCACTTTCCATACTTTGCTGGCTAGATGTGAGATGCCCTGATGATGGAAAGAGGAAAGATACAAGTGCAAAGTGTATTCCTGCCAGGTACTGAATGATGTTGGGCATTCAGTGAGGTTCTACATCTAATGATAACCCCAGAACTTCTGCATCCAACAAGACAGATTAACTTCCTGTGAAATGTGCTTAATTTGTGCCTGCATAACTTGTGAGCATGTGGTCATTGGGTTCCAGAGGAACAGAGTCTCCCCAAGAAATTTTCCCTGCAAGAAACACAAAATTGAAATGCTGCTTCAAGTCTTTCATTTCCAGCATTTTGAATTGTGAATTGACCGGAATAAATTTAATGTTAAAGAGATATACAACCTGTGGAATGGGCTTTTTTCCTCCCTTTATCATTGCAAAAGTTTACTATAAACTGGTTTGCAAAATCAAGCCTCAAATAAAGGTAAAATATACTAATTTTTGAATGAAATTGATAATGTGTACCAATTCAGGTGAATTTGTTACTGTGCTTACCAATATAAACAAAGGAGAGCAATAGTCAAGTAAATGGAAATTTTTTAAATTTATATACTTCTGGCTGTTTCCCAACTTCAATAATCTGACCCCTCTTTAAATTAAAATATCATATCAACCTTTAATACAAGCCTTACATGAGTTGCAAATTCACAATGCGTGTTAAGTCTAACAATATCATCATCTATCATTAGACTATTTGAGCAGTGGCAGCTGAGTTTTTTTAAAAGGTTCCTAGGAACAGAGACCAGAGTTTAAAAGTAATATTATGTTATATTACTCACTCCTGAACTGACCTTCATAAATATCAAATCCTTACAATTATAAGTCCTGACATTTTAATACTTTCCTGCAGACTAAGCAGGACCATGTTACTTTATAAGGTCACTTGTCCTTTGCAGCTCTTAGAAAAACTTATCACTTTAATAAAGACACTAATTCTGACACAAACAGTAATGAAATTGTGGGCAAACAATTTTTCTGATTGGCTCAGGTGAACATATTCTCACTTGCACCATGCAGCACTGCAGGATTTAATAATGCCTTCCTATCTCACTGCTGGGAAGTATCTATGTTTACTGTATTAACAAGCAGCATTTGCTTTGCATTGTTACCATAGGAAATGACTTCTTAAGGGGTCCTGGTGACCACTGAAGGGTTAACCCTTCTCGCTCTCCTGGGATGCAACCAACAGGCTTCCCCAAGGGCTGCTCTTCTCCAGGCAGTAAGGAAGGCAGCTGCTCCTGCTCACTTAACCATTCAGCCAAGAAACTGAGGAAAATATCAGATTGGTCCACGATGCGTTGTACCCAGAAGCCTAAAATATGTCACTTTAGGTGCTTTCCTGAGCCACTTACACCCTATGAACCCTCTAGAGTGGATGGCAAGTCAGAGGCATCTCTGGGTCACAATTCAGCTAGATAAGAGTGGAACATATTGAATAAAGGGCTGAAAATTCTAGCAAAGGCAAAACATGGTTAATTTAAACACATTCAGTGTCATCTTAGTTTGACCCCAGCCCTGTTGCAGTGCCTACAACAGCCCTGTTGCAGTGCTGTTCTGTTGTCACCTACAGGTGACAACAGAACAGCAGTGGAAGAAATAGGGGATATTTTCTTTCTTGTATGATCTAGGATCAAGTTCCTGCAGCTTTCTCATATGAGCTCATGATCCTGTGTTTGTATTTGCTTTGCATTTTTGGGAGAAAATGGCGCAATAGCCAGAACAATTACATGTGTTAAGTTATGGACAATAAAGGATATGGAAGAACCACAAATAGGAATAAACAATGTACTAGAATTAAAAATGTTATGCCTGATTGCCTCTGGTGCCCTTTCACAGCAGATAAAACCTTTGTGAAGCTTTCTACTGTTCACCTCCTTTTTATAGATCAACTTTCAAACAAAAATTAACTTTCACTCAGCAAAATGTGTACCAAAAAAACCAAAATACAGATAATAAATTTATGGAATGTGAAGAGAAAGAGAAATTACCTAAAGAGAAAAAATAAAAAAATTGCTTCTTTAAACAATTTGCTTTGCTTTCCAGATTTCTTCTATAACCAATAACAAAACAGAGCACAAAGATGTCAGAAATGTGTCTTCTGCATGAAAGTGATATCAGTCTTTTCACTATGACACTGCCAGTATATTAACAGAACTCCTAGATGTGCTTAAAATTAGGGATAAAAACGTTTAGATCAGCCCAGACATGAAGTCATCTCCGTGGGCAGACATGATAATTCTTTCATATGGTGATCTAAGGGGTGATCATTATCATTTGAATAACATGAAGTACCTCCTCCAACAGATACTTCTGGGTTCTTCTGGGCCCATATACATCCCATTGACCTTGTGCACCTGAATGACCTGCTAAATAATGTGAGTCACCCTGAGACCACTCTGAAACAAGTGGGGAGAAGGTGTCTCCATACTGCTTCTGTGCATGGAGTCAGGGCATGAACACATGCTCTGCAGTGTGACCATGGAGATTATTGCTGCCTGTCCACAGAGAAGGCTGACCCTGACTAAGTTGTACTCCCCCAGACAATGTGAGAATAACCACAGGCCAACAACTTTTGCCATGGGCAATTTCAGCACAACCATCTTGCTTTGGAGAATAAGAGAATGTAATAATATAGAGATAATAATAATAGAATGTAATATTTTCAAAGAGGACCAGCTTGCCTAGGGGCCAAAAAGGGAAACTTAACATTATTGAATTTACTAGTTAATATACATTGCCCTAAGAGGGCAGTTCAAATGGGAAGCTTGTTGAATTTTTGCTGGAACCCATCATCAGAGAAACCTGCACTGTTCCCAATACCGATTCAAGGGCTTTATATAAGTAATAAAAGAATCACACTGACAAACAATGAAAATATAATCTATAATTAGGTCTAATGCATCTAGAAGTTGTCACCTTTCAGAACTGGGACTGAAAACCAGGAAGGGTTTTGTACAAGGAATGCACTTCACAGCATCATCTAACTGCAATCCTGAAACTGCCAAGAGAAATCTCTCCTTTCAAAGCTTTTTTTTGATTTTCACACTTAAAGAGATACCTTTTGCGAACCTCACTCTGAGCTGCCTATCACTCATCTTTACATATTTCAGCAACTTTGGCACACACCTCAATATTTTGAATACTAGTCCTATGTATAATTTTTAAATATCACAACAATGGCTCCCATTCTATTTCTGGATCTGGTCCTGAGTACCCAACAGCAAGAAATCAAGTAAGGAAATTTTATTAGCAAGTGGCATGGATTGACCAGAAGCCTAATCAGAACAACTAACTCCTTTCTCATGACCTTCCTTTCCCAGGAATAGGAGCTAACTGAGTTGATCAGGTAGAAATTTAAGCCCACATTCCTACACTCATCTAAGACTCCAAGGGGAGGCTCTACTACTCAGGAAAGGAAAAGGTGCACATTGCCTTTTCTTCTAATGTGATAAATCACTGAAGATGGGTGCTCTGACTGGGAAAGCCATGGGAGCTCATGGTTGCAGTGTTATCCCTCAACATTTCATTCCTGATGATGTACAAGGTATAACGCTGCCCTCAGAGTGCTGTACTGTGCTATGTTCAAATAATGGGGAGAGAGGGAATGTTTCAAGTCCTGAAGATGATTGATACCTGTGTAAGTTTATCATTATGCCAATAAAGCAAGCAAGTTCTGTGTCTGAAACAGTTTTCATATTAATATGTATATGGCTACTGAGTCAGGAAACCATATTCAGAAAGGCTGGATAAGTATTAAATTCTGAGTGTTTCATAACGTACATTAAAACAAATTGTCATTCCAAGTAAAAATGGTCTGATCTTCAAGAACTCACCAGGTTCTGAATGGAGGTAACCTGTAGCACTTATATGAAGATGAACAGCACATTGAAACAGGTAAAATAATGCTGCAATGTTTAATGCAGTAGTTGCTACAACAGCTCTAAGGTTCTCATTATCCCTTAGGAGTAAGAGCCCCCACAAGTTTGAAAAGATCCACCAAAATCCCAACTCAGAATGAAAACAATCAAAATAGCTGATGGAACTGAAACAAGACAACTTAAGTAGGAAAAAATTACATACTGTAGCTTCTATTACAGATGCCTTATAACTCTTTAATTAATTCTACTGCTCCCAGTCTTCCACTATTATTTATATCTGAAGGTAGGAGCCCTGTGAAAAAAAGAAGAAATTCAGTATTTATTTAATTAAAATCAGCTCTAAATTAATATCAGCATTTTTGAGTCTCTTTGCCCTGGTCAGGCATGAAATCTGAATTGCACCCACAGACAGGTTGAAGAAGAAGTGGTAAATTCCTGGGGAAAAAAAAAACTGAACTGAGAAATCAAAGACTGGAGAAGAGGAAGCAGGATGGTTGTGATTAAACATATAATGGTTATTCAATGGCTATGACTCTCATTTGAAATGAGAAATGGTCTTCCTTTTAATTTTTAACCATCAGACAAGGAAAAGTAACAATGAGCACACAACTAAAACTTCAAATTCCTTCAGCTTTTACATGGAAAATCCTCTAAGTCTGCTATTCCTAGTAATCATTACGAGTCATCAGACTTGGAAGATGAACAAAATTTCTTCTTTTGGTGCAATTCAAAAGTAATTATGGGTATAGCCTAATGATAGCTTCATAACACTCCTACTTAAAATGAGATTGATTGATTGATCAAAAATATTATCCAGTGTCTTACACCTTTAGGGTGTCTCAAAACCATATCCATTAACCAGATTGTATGCCTGAAAGTCATAACCCTGAGTTATTCAAAATATCATCTTCCAGATAACAGAATATTTGTTCTCAAGCATAACAGTTTTACAGCGTCATCGTATTAAAAAAACCGAAATGGGCTCTGAGCATGCTTAACCCTGCATATCCTACCCTATTTTGTTTTATTTTTCCCCTTAAGTAGTGACACTGTGAGGTGATGTGAGATTTTGCATTTCCATTCACAGCAGAGAACTCCATGGAGTGCTCTGATTTCTGACCCTTATCCTTGCCACACATCCTTGCTTAGGAGCGTGATCACTTTGGACAGCCTGCTGTGCCCCAGACTGGGATTTACAGTAGCACAGACTAAATGTTATCCACTTAAACTTATACCTAGAGATCCCAAGCAAGTAAGACCTGAGACATTGCCTTCTCAGTTTCTAATATGAGAATAAACTAACATGAATTTAACAAGAAAAAAAACCCCATATATATATATATATATATATGTATATATATATATATATGTATGTACACATACATATATACACATTGTATTGTTGATCCCTCCTCTAAGGGCTACACTGGTGGCAGTGTTTTCTGTTTCTAATCGCCATGGCCTTTATGATACTGTACTTAATGAATTATGCTCCTCAGGAGGAGGTCAGTGAAAGAATTGAGCTAAAACCCCCTAACAGTGTTGCTGGCCAGGAGCCAGCTCTTTCGGGGCTGTGTTTCTGCATGAGGTCTACCACAGCTGGAGCCAAACGACTTGCAGGTGGCTCAGTGGGCAAGAGATCACACAGTGCTGCTCTGTCCGCCCCTCGACAGCAAGGAGGGAGTCACCTATGCCTGCCGTTGGTGGCTGAAAATGAGCAGGAAACGTCTGACAATCTTGATTAAGAACTCCCAAGCACTGAACTTTCCACAAGGAAAAGGCACACTAGCTCAGATCTCTGGGCTTTGACATTCCAACTTACAATTTAAATGCTGCTTGAAGTCCAGGAGAAAACACTAATGTTTGTCCTCATGATGTTAGGCAGTGGATGCCTTCATAAAGATTATGTGCATGGCCCAGTTAGCACATCATAGCCTGGGCAATGAAGTAGGTATTCTCCATTTTCCCCCCAAGTTTCATTCGGAGAGAATTTATAGGGTTTATTTTAAAAGTAGCTGAAACATACTAAGTAATTTTCTGGAGTGTTTTTAAGCTATTAATTTCTAAATTACATGAACAGATGCATATGCACGGTGGAAAATAGCATCAAATAGCTTGAGGGGAGCAGAGGAGCTCAACAACCTGGCCAAATAAAGTTAGGTTCCACTAACAGCCTGCTTGGACAACCCCTTTCACATCCCTGGGAACCCCCACCACTCGGCCGTTCAGCTTCGCTTTCTTGCAGATTAATCATTTGTGGTTTTGAAAATATATAAATCTTAAAGATCTGCAGAAACAGAGGAGCAGAAGGCTTTTCCACACCTCAGTTGACAAAAACTACTGTCCATTTGCTGCAGGACTCATTTGAGCATCCTTAGCAAGAGAGACACAACCCTGATGTGGAAGCCAAGGATGAAGGGCTGGAATGACCCTCCTAAATGCAGACTGGGAGCCAGTGGGGCTGTCAGAAAAAGATCAGGGAGCTTGGAGATGGTGCTCAAAACAAACACAAGCATCTTTCCTTCAGTAGCCACTGTGTCACCACAGCAGTGACAGCTCTGCCTCTCCTAGGCCCATTGTAAGGCTCCTCATAAGCAAAAGCCGACCTCAAACACAGCAGACACCAGGACTGACTGCATGGCTGCAGGGTAGGAGCTGAGATTTACATGTCCTCACCAACTCTGCTCCTGCTGCTTTCAGCAACTCAGCTGCCCAGTTTTCTCAGCTACCACTGGTGAGAATTATTTGCTGTTGTAGAAATAGTGTGACTTAGAAGCAACACCATGAGTGACCAGCACAGCTGGTGCTTTTCTCCAGAAAATACTAAATCAATCCTATTCTAGAAATTTCTGTGAAGGATAAGCATACTGAGGCTTTGGTGCTGGGAGTCCTTAGGATTGGTGGGACTACAAGGCAGACCACTAAATCTGGGATCAGCAAAATGTTTTTCTGAGCCTCCATGAATATATTCAGTGTTTTGCTCCAGTTACAGTGATGTAGGTTGGCATTGATGTTGTGATGCAAAAAAATAGAAACTTAATTATTTCTGTCATACTTTTCTATGTAAATAAAATGGCTGTTATTCCTTCTTCAAAAGTAAAAAGTGAATGGCTCAGACTGTGGCCTACTGTTCTTTAACAGCCTTCCTTACTAATTGCATTTATCAAACCAGAAATGAGAAACATGTGGCTAAGGTGACCATAAAATGATTTAAAGAAAATTTTGAAATACACAGAAGAAATGCAGAGATTACAAGTAAGTGTAAAGGCTGTTAATTCATCACCAAATATAACTACCAAGCTAGTTAACTAAGAAATAAGTCAGTGTGCAAAGAACTGGCTAAGAGTTATAAAAAAATAACATATTTGGCCAAATGTAATGAATACACTGTTTTGGCTCTTGATATACCCACTAAGTCTCACAACATTTACAACACAGTTTTTTCTCCATTTCCTTTGTGCAAAGACATGAAAATTTACAGGGATCCAAACCAAAGTCCCACACCTCCTGGAATCTGATGATATAGTAGACATGCCCCTATAATCAAAAAAGTCACACCGAGGCAGAAGAAGCTAATGTTGATAGGTGTATTCCTAATTATCTTTACACTCATCTCACACTGTAGTACTTGTAGTACTTATGGACAAGCCAGGCCATGGGATTAATGACTAGAAAGAGTCAGTGGCACAGCATGTTCAGCAAAGCACCCTCAGCTCTTCCCATCAGGTCTCTAATCTTGATTCCTACACCCTTGATCATTAAGTCTTAATTTACAACAAAAAAAAAATGTATAATGAGTAACACACAACCTCATGCTCCTGGTAGCACTCATTCCCTATAAATTCTTACTACACCTAGGAAACTGTGGTTTGATTTTCTGTATTGCTAATTGGTGAGCACAAGTCAGAGAAATTCCTAGCAGGTTTTCATCTCTTGAATTTATTTACCACCATGGAAGGGGAAAGGGGTTGTTCCTCTGGGAAGGAGGGAGAAATTGGAAGGATTACATTATTTTGACCTTACATTTGAGCTGACATCTAGCACGGCACTAAATCAGCGACTTGGCATAGGAGAGGGGATTAGCACGGGTGGGTTACAAGCAGTTTGCAGGAGTGCAGCTGTCCTGTGGCTACCAGTGGATGTCAGTAGAGGCTCCACTTGCAAAGGAGCCAAATGGAAAGAGACAAAGGAAAGAAAATCCCACAGGTTCTCTTAGTATAAAGTGCACAATGCACAAGTTCTCCAAAATGGCTTGTCTCTTCCAGCTAATGATTTAGGACTACCAGTGAGCAGCAGTACATTGAAGGATGTAGCAAAGCTCATTGGGCTGCTTGTAATTCTTTGTGCTTTCACCTTCCAAAAGCAACATTTTTTCAGTTAATTTTAAAACAATGAAGAAAGTCAGGAGCCCCACTGTTGGAATAGTAGAGAATGGGTGACCGATTAAAAAGAAACAAAATATATATCAATTTCTCCCTCTCCTCCAGCCGAGTAGCTACTGCTCCAGGAATACATAAATGCAACAATAAAAGCTAAACTTCCCTAATTATTACTTTGCAGGGGTTGGCCTGCAACCTTTTAGTAAACAATGGACAAGGGAAGCACAGGGTTTTAGTTAAACTCTAGAAAATGTTATCTAGAACAAGCAAACAAACAAGCTAACTACCAATCCAGCCCAAAATGGAAAGGATTTCCTTTGTTAAATTATAGACCATTACCTCTTCCAAGCAAAAGCTGACGTCACTTCCACAGTGAACATTCCTGGCCATGGAGTCACTGATAAGAATGACTGAACTCTGAAATCATGGGCAGATTTTGATGCCATGGCTTATGCTGAAAAACACAGATTTTATGGGCAATGGAATACTTCTATAGAAGAGAAGAGGTATCACTGTTTAAACAGCTTTCATCCAAGAAAAGTGGTGGGAAAATCCCACAAGCATTTTCCTCAAAAGAAATGTGGACTTTTCAGGTCTTTCCATCCTGAAGTAATGCAAAGTAAGTTTATTGATTGAATAGGAATCTGAAACTATAATGTTCTGTTAGATGATGAAAGCTTTCATACTCCCAGCTGATATCCTGTAACAAAGGATTGAAAACCTCTCAGAGTTATTCTAGCTTGGGTGGATGCTGTTTGGTTTAACATTTTCTGCTCTTCCATTCTGCCTAGTCTGTAAATACAAATTATTATAGCTCATGTGGTCACTAGAGTTGGTCAAGCGTTTCAAGAAAATATTTTTTCTTCGGAAAAATGCCAATCCTAGAAACTTACGTGTTTCATGGGTACATACAAGTTTTAAAAAACTTTTGTTGGGAAAATTTTCTCAGGTCCAGAATGGAATTTCTGGTCAAAACCACACGGAGAGAGGGAGACAGATCTATCTCATAATAACAAATACCAGAGTGATCATCTTTCCTCATAAATCAGTCCTTTGAGGCTTCTAACTGTTTTTCAGCCCTGTTTCATACACCAGTGAAGAAAGTTACATGATCACAGGATCTGTCTGCTTTTCTCAGTCCTCCATTAAAAACATGGGGAGCCATTGGTCATATTCCATATTTAGAGAGGTTACTCTGCACTATTTGGGAGTTTTGGAAAAACCAAGGGCTGAGTAGAAGAGAGAGATGTAGCTACTCTGCCCACTGTGGGAAAGTCTTCAGCATGAGAACAGACATGAATCTTGATTTCCAGCTTGTGAAAGAGTCCGGCAGATGTGAGGTAGGGAATTGCAGATGCTCCAAAGGCACTGAGGGGCCAGGCCATCACAGACACAGAGAGGGAAGACTCTGAGATAATTGCAGTGGATGGGTGATGAGAAGAGGCACATGACTCATCCACAGGAAACTTGAAATCTCTATTAGTTTTTCCCAGAACCACCTGCACTATTTTTCAGTAGGTTGTCAGTGCTTTCTTGACAATGCTCTTTGCTGACCTGAGCAACACAGAAAAGAAATCACAGAACTGTAAAAAAGATCTACTTGTCTCTTTTTCCAGTGCAAAACTATTTGCTGCATCTTTCAGCACTGCTTCTTTACAGGCATCCCCAGCTGCTTGAGGCACTTTGCATTTTTCCCCTCATGTCTTTTCGCTTGATTTTATATCATTGGCATTCAAGACTCTATCTCAGGTGCCCTGAAAATATTAATTTCTGTTTTTCTGATTACTTCCATCTGAAAAGGCTCTCAAGTCTGAACTGTGTTGCTTGTCAATTATTTCTCTTTTCCCTTTCTGTAGCTGCAGGAGCAGACTCACCATGGATTATGAAGGTACACTGTCATGGGTATGGCAGACAGGGGAATTAGGACATGAGAGATCAGACAAGTCTCACTGGAGGGTAAAAAATAAAAAGCTTTTGATTTATTGAAAATCAGAAGCTTCTGTGGAAAAATACCAGAGAAGTCTATTCTAAGTGATCAGGTATATTGCTGTGACTAAAGCCCTTTTGACACCAATTTAGCCACAGTAGAGTAAAATTTGATTCTTCCTCCTAGTATGTACAGATTATGAACAGATTTTGCTAAAGGAGTTAAACTTCACACACCACCAGGTAGATTTCTTTATGATCTAAACCAGCTTATTTAAAAGTGTGATTGACAAGTATTGGCATCTTCACAAAAACCTAAATAAATATAAAATAGCTCTCAAGCCTACACCCAACTGGTTCATCTGAAAATATTTTATGATTGGAACAGGTTTTTTTCTTGTAGTCCCTGAGCAATAGAGTGGGTGCAATATCCCTCTTAACAAAATTTATCAAAGGGATGTGCAAACCCAAAATAACACGAAGATAAAACCAGCATTGTTCATAATGAGTTATTTTATAGGGTGTTTCCCATCTTTAGCTTCAGTGTTCTGGTAATTTAACACATGGAATAATACCAGCTAGCAATTTTGGCTTTGGGTGATGTTATTTTATGTCTTATGAGAAGTTAATTGCATCTTAGACACAGTCAAAACAGAAAAAAAAATCCCTGAGATATGGGACAGGTTTCTTTATATTTTTGCTTTCAATTCATGCAGCACCAGTCCGTGCTAGACCAAGTAGAACCAAAAATGAGGAGGAAAAAAAGTGGACACAGCAGGTGTAACAGAGAGCTTAGACCACAAAAGGGTGCTATCATTTTATAACATGAGCAAGCCTTCCATAGCGACCTGCAAAGAATGTGGCCTTTCAAATAGCTTCACTAGAATTAGTAGCCTTTCAGGAAATATTACTATTGTTCTGAATTCCACTTGAAAATTTAATTTGCCCCCTGTTATTTTCAGGCAAATTCCAGCAGAGCTTTATTCTATGAAATCTGCGTAGGTGCATAAGAAACATCATCTTGATCAAGGAAATTCACCAGCCATTGTAGGCAGAGTGATCTATTTATCGTATGTGTGCTTATCCGCTCGAGCTTGTGCAGATATAATACACATGTAGGGGTGTGTGTTCTACACTGGAATCATATGCATTCTGTAACTATATTGCAATTCAGAAAATGTCTACTTAACTAGGAAGTATTGAACTGTTAACTAGCAAGTATTGAAACATTAATTAGGAAGTATTGAGGTGTGAAAATTCACAGTTTGGTCTTAAAAACATGCACTGTACTGCAGCATAGGAAAAAAAAACAAAAACAAACAAACAAATAAAACCACAAAAAACCAAAACAAAACAAAACAAAAAAAACCATGATGTGATGCAGCTTTCATACAAGCAATATGCCAGAATAGCAATTGCCTACTGTATGGAAGTCAGACTTCAGTTCTGAATGCTCTTAATTTGAGGAGTGAAAATCAGAGAGCTCTGAGCTGAATCCCTATGTGGGTACCAAAGACAAAGGCAGCCAGATGTGATACAAGGTGACTCAACTGTCCTACCGTCATTATGCCAGGGAGCAGGCATGTCTAGTTGGTTCAGTCAGTGTGACAGCCAGGGGTAGTTGGCCTCCAGAGACCTTCTCAAGTTTATTTTAGCAAATCTAGCAAGTTATCAGTGTTGATGAAGCTGCAGTAGCACCAGTGGAGTGCAGAAAGCTGGGGAAGCCAGAGCCTCTGTGAGTGCCCAGTGTCCCCACTCTAACAGTCAGGCATGTCCCTGTGAGCTGGATCTCAAAGCCAGATGCTGTAATGGATCTAAATGTCTGCTTTGCACAAGCCTTGTTAATTTGCAGTGGCTCCTGTTGCAAATGACATGGTCTTTTTACAGATATTACCCAAACTTAGAGGGGGAAAGTTCGAGCTAGATTTGTAACCCATTAACAACCACTTCTTAAAAGTATTTATTTAACTTATTAACCTACGCTCTTTAAACAATATGAAAAATATGAAGTGTGGGATACAATTTGGGAAAGATATTAATAAATTGATATATTTCTGCATTGAAGGATGTCAATGTTAGTTAAATATGTCAATGAAAATGACAGTAACTGTCCAGCTCATCTGCAGTGCAATTCTGAAACTTACTACTTTATAAGCACAAAACTGATTTTGGATTGGATTCTGCTGAGATCAGCTAAACAGTCAGATTTGTCACTGCAGCTAAAAATAAAGGTGAACTTTATTTTATTCTGCTTTGATATAGTATATACTGCACATTTCTTTAGAGAAATGTTCAGCAATACCTCTTCATTCAAAGTCATGTGTAATAAGATCATTGGATTTGTATTTTTGTGTCACTCTAACTTTACTTTTTGCTTTGAAACAATCTTCAAAAAGGAAATGTGGAAGTCTCTTCCACCCAGCTGACAATGTTTCAAGCTGACTGGCTGCTGGCTGTCACACTCTGTTATTTCACACTGCCATGCCTGAAAAGATAAAACAGAATATGGCAGAACACAAGACACATCAGAAATTCAGGAGCTGAAATACAAATTTTGGAAAAAGAATTTTAAAAATACAGGCTCTCTGTAAAATCCAACCAAGTAACAAATATGTGACCAAGTACCTGACAGCCAGTTTGGAAAGGAACTTGTACCACTTCCTTCTCTCTACAATTAGTGGGTGAGAGGGGTCTGTCAGCAGGGAAAGAAAAATGTGAAACTAGGGGCAAGAAAGACCATGAGAGCTGCCTACATGGCTTCCACTTTGGTTTGGGTTTTGGTTTTGTTTTCTTTTTACTCCTCTGGGTACATAAATTAATAGTTCATGGCATTTTCCATTTTTTTTTTCTGTGGAAATTGTGGGTTCAGAGAGACCAGACATTTTATGACTTCTAATCAATTCCAACAAATTGTTCATTAACAGAAAACAACTGGAAAACACCCTAGAAGTTGAAAGATTTTTGGTTTCCCATTTGAAGTAACTTTAAGCTTTGAAATGGGTTTCAAATGTATTTTTTTTAAATGTCAAAAAGTAAAATGCCTTAGGAATCAAATAATTCAAGTGAAACAAAGCATTTTTTTAACTCAAAATATTTTCAGTTTTTCTGTCTGAATAAAAATCAAAATAATTTAAATTGCCTTGACTGACAATATTTCCCTTCCATGTGTTCTGAACTGCCAAGCTAAAACAAAATTTATTACTTTCACTGCAAAGTACTAAAATATGCATAAATCTATCTTGCTTTATGTTGGATGTCAGTCAGGAAAAGCAGGTGGAAATTCAGACTCAATCTCTACATGGGAAAAAATTGAGGTAGAGGTTAATCAATAATCTTTTATAGATAGTGTACATTAATTTCAAGAATCATGACCTGGAAAACACTTTTTCTCAACAGAGCTTGTCAGAATTGTTTATAGTGATGCTAAAAAAAAAGACCAGTTGGGTGACTTCTATGATTTGACCAGAATTTAAATGAAATCACAGTTAGATAAAAAACATTATATATATAGATATGTGTGTTTTAATTACACTCTAATTTCAACTTTTGCTGTAAAGTTTTGCTGCATCACAAGCAATGGACACATTTCCAGACACCTGGGGAGCCGTGCTTAGCCCTGCTCTCTCTGCCCTGTCACGAGGTTGTTGCTCACTCCTCACTCCAATAATACTGCTCTAACTGCAATAAAGCTTGGAATAATCAGGGTAGATAAAAACAAAAGGTAATTTTTAATATCTTAAATTGTATTTTCTCTTTCTCCATTGGATATAGAAGATATTTACATGTTTAGCAATGGGTTAATCTCCTGCCTAAAGTGGCCTGCTATAACCTGGCAAAACTTTGAGGAACTTTTAATAGTGGAACTGCCTGTTTCCAGTCTCTGACACTTGGATGTCTGGTCAATTTTCATTCTGATGTGGATATGTATGGTGTGCACACATGCAGCCCAACTAATAACTTTGATGGTAAAGAGTCCATGTAACAGCTCAGCTTTTAAGATGTGCTAACCACTTACTTTGGGATCCGTAGTAGCCTTTGAACACATCTTCCTTGTGCAGGGCAGTGCAAGGCAGAAATCTCCAGCTAGACCCAGAATCAAGACAGGGTGGTGGACGAGGACATGAGTCCTGCTTCTCCAGGGCAGAGATAAACAGAGCTCTAATGGGACTGACCTCCCTCCCTGTGAAGCCAGGCTGTGCAATGCTTCTGTGCCTGGTGGCTGGGGCTGGTTCAGGGGTCTCTGAGTGTTGCTCCAGTGCCTTTGCACTTGCCAGGTGTAAGACAGTTTCTGCTCTCATGTCCGAGCTTCCTCTTCCTATAGGTTCTGCTCCTGAACCTAAAGGAGCCCCTTGTTGCTGCAGAGACAAGGAGATAATGCCAGCCCAAAAAGCTTCATGTAGGAGACAGGACCCCATTGTCAGAGGCAGCTGGGCTGTACCAGCACTGTTCCCTGTTTGAGCTACTAAAGTCTCCCTCTCCATAACCTACGTTAACTCAGCTGTAGCACCAGAGCATTGGGACAAGACTGCTTCAAGTCCATGGCAAAACATTGGCAGAGGCCTTCAAACACTTTGCTGGAATAGAACCGGGGTACAGCTCTCAGAAACATCTCTTGGCACTGACCAACTTACTAACATGGACATAGCCATGGAATTCAACTTGCTGCAGCCTTGTCACACTGATACAGCTGATCTGACATTTCTAATCCTTTAGACAAATGTGAAGTCAATTTGGACATCTGCAGTGGCCATTTGCTCAGGATTTCTGAGCACAGGGCAGCTTCACTGGAGCTGTTGAGCTTCTCCAACAAGCCTGCCAATTGACTGGAATTCCTAGACTAACAGCCAAAAAAGCAGCAGGACAGTAGATGATGTATAAAGGTTTGCAGCCAAATATGGTGGAGTTGGCACCTGTGACTTTGGCTCAGCACTGCAGTTCTCACTGTGAAGATCAGTGATTATTGCTTTAATAAGCAGCTCTTAAGTGAGGTACCTGATATCTGTTGTTGCAAGAGAAGGAATGCCAAAGGCACAAAAGCTGGGGACGTTTAAAAAAAAAACCATAATCCTTGAGGCTCACGATTCAACTTACCTTGGATTTCATTATTCTTGAAAAAAATTCTTTGAGTTATTTCACATAAAGAAAAACTACACACAAAGAGATTTCTCAGTGGGTTGCTTATTAGTTGAGATTTTGCAACTTGCCAAGGGTGTCCAGATTTCTGAGTCCCATTTTACAAGAATCAAAACTGCAGAAGGTGCCCAAAAATTGATACTAGTTCACAACAGCACCACACTTCCAAAGAAAGACATCACCATGATGTTAGTTCATAACTCACTGATGCCAGAAGGACTCTGTAAAGATTCTTGTTCAAAAACTTCAGTTTATGCTTGTGTGGGTGCATATTTATGTAAATGTATTATGCGTAGGTCAATTCTGTTGAGAATATTTGTGGTTTCTCTAAGTTACATTAACATTAAAATTAGAAGTGAAGGCAAGGTGACGTTCAGCAACAGGTTAATCTGTTTAACTTTAGAATGGACACATTAACTGTTTAGTCTGAGACTGGGCAATAATTAATCCAGATGTAGAGAAAGAACCTTTGTCTTTGAATCTGTGTGCTGTATTTTTGAATAAGTGTACATTAATGAACTATTTTATGTATTATTGAGAGTATCATAACTGGCCACATATTCTTCAATTATTACAGCTACAAATGAAACATCAAGCTTGGAGAAAAAGATAAAAGAACAGTTTTGTAAAAATCTCTGTCCTTAAAACCAGAGGTTAGATTTCTTAAGATTTCTCCAAATAATGTCTCTTTCTGAAGCACGGAGGATCACATTCTGTAGTCAAGTGAAATCTCTGAGCAATGTGACTCCTAGCACACTAACTTTTAATCCCTAGACCTATGCAAAAGTTTCAGAAGAGTGTTTCCACTACCACGTGGGGAGTAGCAGCTTGCAAAGGTGGGCCTGTCCCAGGCTTACCAGCAGATGGAGTTGGAACAAGCGTCTTGATATGCATCACCATCAACATGAATAAGGTTCTTTTCTGGAGTAGCAGCACACAGCTGGTGTACTAGTGACACCTCTATCTATAATATAACATGTGTGCAAGATATAACTGGAAAGAGGTTTTTATTCAAATCCAAGTGAAAAAACACACTTGAGAAGCCTGGAATCTGTGCTGCAATGTCTAACACAATTTGGTAAAGGTAAGAAAAAGGACAAACATGGCTTTTTCCACTCACAAGCAATTGACTGGGTTATGGAAGTGACTTGTAAGTCTTTAAACTATTTCCAGAAAAAGTAAGGTTATGAATGACAAAAAAAGCACTGTGCCAAAAAATACATTGCTACAGATCCTCTTCGAATACAGCTAATTATTATAGAAAATTTCTCTAAGACTTATCTACATTAATAAATGCTATTACAAAAATGTTAATTAGACAGTCTGAGACTGAAAACTTTTAGAAACTATTTAATGAAATCAAGAAGTTAAGAAGAGATAAGAAAACATTACCTTTCCCCTTCTTCCTGCTTAGTTGATGTAGGAATAGATGCTTCTCACCTAAAATAATAATGGAAAAAAGATGTTAATTGCTTCCACTTCCATGAGACATATGAAAAAAAGACTCACCCTCTGACTATTGTATTTTGGTATGAGGACATTCCACGAGTCTTTACATTGGAAGAAGCTGTTCTGATTGCAGACCGCAAACCTCTCGTTAAAATTCTTGGAGCAGAAACTGATTATCTAGCTGATACGTTGCAGAAGTGGACATTAATACAAAGTTCTTATCATTATGATATCATAGCTAAGCTATCTGAAAAACAAAGCAAAGCTGTACTTTTCCTGTTGACTATTAGAGATGCAAAGGTTACTGCAAAGAATCCTTCCATGTACTCCTCCTGCCTTCCTCCCCCTCTGAGAAAGTGGAACAATGTACTTTGAAATGAGTCCCTCAGCAGAAGTTCTTGCTTCCATGCAGCTTGTGTAGCCTTTAAAACCCAGGCAAAATAAGTGAGAAGAGCTGCTGTCTGCACTGGTAGTTTTTTACATTCACTCTGTAGGGGTGCAAATGTCTAGGAGGTGCTGGACAGTGAAGGAGCAAGAACATGGAGTTCAGAAAGATTCAGGAATTTGACTACAAAACAGGCAGCCATCCTGCTCACCAGCAGCCCCCAGATGAACTCTGTCAGTTGCTGCAGCACAGCCTCACTCCTGATGTTCTGGTAAACTGGGAGGAGCAGGGTCAGGGACAAACACAAGATAGTTAATTATCAGTGGCCTGCCTGGGTACCAATTTTGATGTTAGAATGACTGGAACTTCTGCTGTGAAGGCAAGAAGTCTTTAATTTGGGAACTAGAAGGCTTAACCACAAACAGAAAGGAAAATTGTGTGATCACATGAAAGTTTTCTTTAATGTCCTCTTCCCAGACACTTTACCTGACCACAGAGGGTGCACACAGGAACAGGTGGTCACTAGGTGGAACAATGACTTCTAATAATTTAAAAATTACTTGCCTCTTCATTTTCACTTTCTACATCTAATCTGTATTCCACTTAATGGATAAACCTGGAATGAAATATCAGTTTGTCCTTTGTGATCAAACATCACCACTGCTCATGCACTCCTACAAAACCTGCACTGAAGCCTTCTTAGCTGCTCTTTGACCCTGGCAATGCTCAGCAGGGCTCCTTTCAGTTTGCCAAGCACCCAGACTCTTGCCCTGAGGGACAAGAATACAGCTGACTCTGCTCAAAGGTGTTTCTAGATACAAACTAGATACCACTCAGGCAAAGTTACCTGCAGTGTTTAATCTAGGAGAAATCATATGGCTATATGTTTGGTGCTGTATAAATAGTGTTTGTATATATATAAATATGTATATATATATATATCTATCTACACATGAAATACATACATATAAAATATTGTGTATATATATACCAGTACCATAAGCAGTACCAGCACACTGGCATCTGCAGTGGCATTCAAAAAGCTGCTCTGTGAATTTATTAGGGTACTTCCTGGCATACCTACAGCCCAGGTCAACTAGCACTCTCATAAATTTCTGGGCACAATCAGGAAGTTAGCAAAAGCCAGGAAACATTCCCAAAAAGCTGTTTGTATCTGAACACCTTGTTCAACAGGAAGATAGAGCCAGGCTGCCAGCCCCTGCCTGCACTGTTGCATTTATAAGCTGAGGTCTAAACTCAGAGCTCACCTACAAGACAAGAACCTAAAACAAAAGGTACAGACCAAAATCTTTCTTGAAAGAGACAGAGAGGAATAACTTTTGTTCTGCTCAATTGTTTAATGGCAGAAGCTCTAAATCAAGGTAGGGGAAATGATCCTTGGAGGATTGGTATCTTCACTCACCAATAGTCAACTGTAGAGTATCCCTGCTCACCCATGGTCCCTTTTAGCATAAGAAAGTGTGAGATCCTATACGCAAAGGGGCTTAAATTCAATCATTCCCACTGTAGATTTGCAAAGCATCTGATTTTTTTACATCACTTCTCAGTGGAGGAGAAAGGATTTGAATCTGATACACCACGATGTCTTGATCTGCTGCAGGAAGGAGAGTACCCTACACATATCCCACTTCAAGAGCAAAAAAACCTTTTAACTTATCACTAAAAAAAGAGAGCACACTATTTCACCAAAGACAACCAAAATACAGACTGTGAAGGAAGGGATTTATGTTACTAATTTTAGGAACATGCAAGTGTTCAGCATTTGGCAAGCAAAGGCAACTCAGAGTGTTACAAATCAGGGTCCTCACCCTGAGCATCACTGCAGCATGTCCAGGCACCTTCTCCAGGCTCTGGAGCCCATTCAAGATCCCAGGTTCCTTCAGGTGCCTTAAGAGCAGCAGGATAGTGACAATCTTCTGCAGTTCTTAGGCAAAGGCTTATCTCAGATCCAGTCTTTTCTGCAAATACCTCCTAAGCTCACTTGGATACCCTGCAGCTCCACATATTTTCATAACACGTGTTTTAAAAGTGAAGGTCCTATTCCTTTTCTTATTTCTGTGCATGTAAATTCAGTGCAACTTCACTGAAACCAGTGACTGAAACTGGGAAAGCAAAAGGGCAAAATAAACTATAGGAAAAATCAGGCTCTACATCTCTTAGTTTCAGTTCTTGTATGTGACAATTGATTCTGGGGCCCTATTTTAGAAGCATCTAAGCTGAAACAGCTTTGCAAACCAGAGTACTTAATGCTGTCTAACAATCAGTCTTCTGCAGGTACCCAAAAGTGAAGTCTCAGTATTGCAAGTCACTCTTAAAAATCTTGGCCATTTTTTCAAAGGATGTGTCAGGGTCTCAAACAGATGCAAAAGCAATGACCGCTCAAATAGTCTGGTGTTTACAGGTTCATCAATCAAAAAGAAACACTTTGATCACCTGACATGATTCAAACAACATACTTGATATCTGATACCAGACCGAGATCATACAGATCTAATAAACTTTTGGCTCCTGCAAATTTCTTTTAAAAAATATAAAAGAGGATCAGTTATGGAGAAGTTGATTAATATGCACTCTGTTCAAACAGTCTTGAACATCTGTGTATTAAATTCATTTATTAAATTATACCAATCTGTATTTTAATGAGTAAAAGATACTTATTCTGCCATCCATCAAAATAAACTCAGGAAATACTTAACATTATAATCATTTTTCTTGTTTGAACATGAGTTATGAAATATGAATCCCACACTAAGAATGCTGTACTTGCCATTATGATCAAATATGTTTTTACAGGTGCACCAAATATTCTGTTTTCATTTCATTCTCAAACTGTTGAAAATATAAACCATGTTTTATATTTCTTTGGTAGGTAATATTGCCTTTTTCCCCCCACATGGCACCCATTATTAGTGAGTTATTACCATGCCTTTTTCAAACACACACTACACATCCTAAAGTTGCTTAGTAATGAAAATACAAATTTATGTAACATCTAGTATCAAATAACATTTAGGGCACACTTTGGCACTGAAAGGTTTGGGGCACTAATAACTTTCAAGTGCATGTTAATATTACCAGATAAGGTGTATACAATCGGTTGGGTCAAGTTCAGCCTTTTACCACTTTGCCTTTTTGGCCCAAGGAAGGTTAACTTTCAGGTACAGCAGGGTTTAATACATGCATGCACAGAACTTTTGGGTTTTATTTTTCCAAAAACTGTGATTTTGATTTCCATTTTCTTGGTCTCCTTTTATTAGGGAAAAAAAAAAAAAAAAAAAAAAAAAAGGAAGAGGAAAAAATCCTGGCAGATGGACGGCAAGCACAGCTGGGACAGCAGGTGAGCTATATTGTAGATTTCTTCCCAGTATCAATTTGACACTATATCAAACACTAAGTATAGTAATTTAAAAAATTCCTTCCTTCTATTTGTACAGAGTGGATATTCTCAAAGAAAACAATATTTGGGAAAGCACAGCAAGAAAAAGCAAGAGATGACTGCAAGGCACAAAGCTGCTCAGCTGGAATTGAATCCACAAGCCTCTGGGCACTTCCGTGGAGCTACAATCCAAAACAGAGGTTTGGCACCAGGGCTGTAATAAACAGGTAAAACTCACCAAATCAGTAATTGAGTCTAAAATGCCACTTTCAGTGAAGAAGTGGGAACCTCTTCATGGATTTCAGCAGGACTAGGTACAAACCAGGAAAGAACACATCAGCAACAGAGTCAGCACATTAGAAAAAAAGCAGTCACTCTCTGAGAAAGCCCATGTAGCCACACATCATTCTGTTGGGTTTTTTTTGTAAAACATATCAAGAGACTAGGAAATAATTTGGCATTTTTTTGGCAAAGGGGGAAACCCCTTCAAGGAAACCATCACCTTACACAGGTGCTACCACAGCAGAAGTTCCTACCATGCCAAAACTACAGCTGGGGCAATGCTAATCCTTTTCACAGCTACATGGAAACCAGCTGGTACAAGGAAGTTCTCTGGTAAGTGACAAGGAGTAGTAACTCTGTCATAACTGATTATGTCCAAACATGGCACTAGGAATGGGAAAATTTACCACTTCTAACTTTAATGCAGTATTCAAAAACCTAATTTTCTTAAATCTCATCATTGTCACTGCATTTATGATTTTTACTCCCTGTCTAATTAGTCCATCTCATATACAAAATTCTAATTTCTTGTTGAGGAACCCACTATTTTTGTCCTGTACCGACAGTTTATGTAGATCCAGAAAGTAAAGAAAAGCCACTGGTCTGAACTCTCTAAATATATAGTCCAAATAGCTAATACATTTTACTCCTAACTACTGTTTGCCTTGACCTTCTCTTCCTTGAAAAGGCATTCAGTCGTGATTGAAAGACTTACAATGATGCAAAAAAGCTATCATATCCTGACCTGTGTTATTACAAATATTACTTGTGGGTATTGAAGAATTTTCCACTTCATTTTTAAGCAGGATTAATCTAGAATTGCATTCTGAATACTGGATTCCACTAAGAACACTTGTGGACCGGGCTTCAAAGATAAGAAAAAAAAGTAAAGCAATCTGAAAGAAACATAACATCACGGTCTACCAGGAGCATCTGAAAATCTAGCAAGTTCCTATCTATTCAATAGCTATTTAAAAAAAATTTTTTTAAAAAAAAGAGAGTAGACAAATCCCTCCAGCTGGCAAAGCCTAAATCCTTTTCATCTATTCTGTACAATAAAAACTAAAATATGGGCCTATCTACATATGTGAAAAAACCACAAACTGAAACTGCAGATTTTTAACCAGAAAAGCCTTTTTCCTGACTTTTTTTTTTTTTTTTTTTTTTTTTTTTTTTTTTTTTTTTTGAAAAGCACTTTCCTGGATTGCATTTTATGGACAGGTTGGAAATATTTGAAACATCACATTTATTGTCTAGTTGGGATGATCAACACAGATTCATCATTAAATGCAAATAAATAATTAATTACATTTTCTCTACATTTTACCACTTCTTGTCAAAGCATCAAGAGGAAAGACTTTGAGTTGGTGGATGGATTTCTGCATCCCACCGGGCCCACATGATTTTAAGAGGAATTCCTATCAATACAGAAATCACCTTTGTCAGAGACAAACAGGGCTTTAACAGTCATGATTCTTACAAATTCTTCAACAATAAACATAAAAAAATTTAATCTGCATTAAGTGGCAACCCAAAACCAGTATAAATTGGGCATGCATTAGAGACAATACTTAGTTAATTGCTGAACAAAGCTTGTCAGGAATATTGTGGTTGCTTTAAGTTAATTGCTCAAGTCATTGAATTCTTTGAGGGAATGTCTTCCAACTGCAGATCTCTCATCAGTCAGCTTCAGTTTTGACCCTCTTTTTCTGGCCTGCAACACATCTGAAAATTTGGCAATTATTTTATTACAAAGCATGAACTCACATTTCTGTATAAACTTGGAAAAGATCAAATAGTTTGGTAATTTCTCCTCCTTGGCCTCCACCTTGATTTGTAAACCAACCAGCATAAACCAACATAACTTTTCAAGCTAAACCAATAACAGAGTCAGTGAAATACTCCTGGACTATTTCTTACCTGACCAAAATCTGGAAGTTAAATTCTCTACCCTTACTAAAGAGGTTGCTCAACCTTCTGCCATTGTATGGAAACTCAAATAGTTTCTACGTGTGTGTGGCTATCCTGCTCATATGAAAATTGGCAGAAAGTGTTTTCTTTCTTGTACTCATTAGAAGGCCATACGACTGAAAAGGGTTTTTCATGAGAAGAATTTGTTAATATAACTAATTTTTAAGAGAAATTAGAGAAGGAAATAGCAATATATTTATCGTTGTTCCAGAGAAGTAGGAACTTCAGTACCTACAGCAGAGGAATAACACCAGGGTCCAGCTCCTTGTCCCAAACATTCTGACACACCCAAGGATGCTGATAACAGCATTCAGAGTTAAAAATGTGTTTTCCTACTGGTAAGCCTCTTCCTTTGCACCTTATAGGCTATTATAGGTATCTATGAGGCATTTTTATATCTAGTGGTCAGGAAGAAAATGTAAGTTTGGAATAGAGAGAAAATACAAGCTGAGACCCATAAGTGAATATTCTACCACCAAACTATTGCTGGGGGTTGAATCTTCTGAATCTTCTGATTCTTTTTTTACCAAAGAGAATTTAACTTCCCTGGGTCCTAAAAAAACCTTCACCAGATTTCCATCTAAGGTCCCTGGAGAGCAATATATCACTCCAGCTTTCTAATCATTACGTTAAATAATAAGTTTTTCAAGATTCTCTGAATGCATATAATTAACCCAAGGGTGTAGAAAATAAAATGCTAACAGATAAAAGATTACTCAACATGGAAAAACCCCAAATCACTTAGAACAAATAACAGACCAGAGCAGAGACACTCAGATCAAATTGAAGACGATACCTAGCAAGAACTAGTGCTGGAAAAACTTCGGTGTAAGAACCAAATGCAAATTCAGCGCAAGTTTACAAAGTGATATGGCTTTTATAGAGGCAAATATATCTCTGAACCAAATATACAGGAAAAGGAATGGGGTTTTTTCTTTTATCTCCTGGACTTTGCCTTGGCCCTTTCTATCTCAGTGCTTGATATTGATAAATTGGAGGGAATACACAGGAATGTACATAAATTGCCCAAAGTTTTATAGCAACTGATTTAAATGGATCTGTTAACTTCAGAAGGTTAAGTGCTAAGCGAAGAACATTAAAACATACATATATTTTAAAGTCCAAAACACAGACCTGTTTAACCATTCTGGCTGGGTAAGTTCCAACTTCTTTTGTCAACACTGGGAGACATCAATGCCTTACCATAAAAAACCTTGGTTCACATGTTCAATTTCTGTATGTGTGTAGGTGTAGAGCTCCCAGAGAGCAGCAAAGGTACTGCACATCTGTCAATCAGCTGAGCTGCACATGTATTACTGCCACATATCTGAATCAAGGATTCCTGCTGGTTTTGGAACCAGCACACTTACATGTGCATGTTACCCAGCATAATTCACCCAGAAGTCTCTGGGATTCCTTAGTTGGCTGTCATAGATGATGTCTGAGATATCTTCTGCTATTAATAATTGGACAGATGACTCCTGGTTGCCTTTCTCTTCCCAAACCAACTTTAGGGGATATACATGCTTTGAAGTAACCCCAACTACTTCCTAAAATCACTATCTTTCTTCAAGAAAGACCTCCCAGCTTTAATGGCAAGGAACACTGCTATTGCTGCAGTAGATCAGTGGAAATATTTATTTTTACTTGTAATGTCTATCAAATTTACATCTCCCTCTCAGAAGTCATATCTTGTAAAATCTGTCTGCTAATGAGCCTATTGTTTATTTCCTGTATGCTGTCTTTTTTATATACCACACTGAGAAAAGCAATTGACCAAGACCAGACACAGCAAAGAAAATGCAACTGCTGAGAAGATGGCCATAATTAAAAGCTATTATTTACCAATTTACCATGAAAAATATTCTAAGTGAAATATAAACTGAAATTTTCTCTCAGAGAGAGCTGAAAATAGTCCCTTAAGACAAAGGAGTAAGAGATTGTTTATAAGAGCTGGTTCTCAGCAGAGGTTTTGGGAAGGAAATAAGCATTCTTCACCAGTTGCACAGTATATTGCCTTAGGCAGAGTACATTGATACTAAAACAGTTTGTCTTATTATTCATCTCTGTTCATTTCTGCAGTTGGTTTTGGTGCTGACATGAAAATAAATGAATAACAGAGTATCTAAACAAATGTTTTGTCTAATGGAGATCTTATAAATGACATGCCAGTTACATAAAATGTCAGATTCTCTTCTGTTGCTGTGTTTTGCATCAAAACAAAGTATGTGATTTATGAGAAAAACAATTAAATACAACCAAAAGTGCATGGAAAGACTCTCTCTAAATTCCACAGAGCTTCAAAATGGACTTTTTAAAAGAAGAAATAAAATTTACTGACAAAAAACTTTTAACCTCAGAAGGCCCAAGGGAATATTAAGAAACTTACACTACTCTGAAAAGAAATACCAAGTGGAAGCTCCACAAACTCCTTATAGAAGGGGATGACAAAGCAACAAAACCTAAAATAAGACATGTAGAATAGATTTAGACTAGATTACACTAATGTAATTCATTAATATTTGGTACAGAAGAATACAGTTACCACAAACATACAATTATAGATATGAAAAGTTTTGAAGTGGCCAGTGTTTCTATCTCCTAAATTACATGTTTCTAATGGTGTCAACAGATGGAAAGAGAGACAACCCCAAAGAATGAATAAAGCTACCTAAGTGAATTTTCTGCCCTAAGTGAATTTTCTGCCCTAAATTCTTCAGCAGAGTCTAGAGAAGTACTTGCAGTAGCATGGATTTGCAATGCCTAATCCAATGTATCTCTTGTTACAGCTACAAGTGTAAGCACACATGGCTTTTCATATGTTGGCCATATATTGGCCTAAACCTTTTGTGGAATGCTTTTCCCTTCAAATATTCATGAGATCTGAGATGGAATGGTACAATTCCCTGCCCTATTTCTTGTTGACTGCTCTTCCCAGGTTTTAATTTCTGACTGGTCACTAGCCACTCTTACCCACCACTGAGTACGAGTTTTACTAATACTCCCATAATCCTATTCTACTGTGACTGCTCATGGTGCAATTTATCCCCTGATTAATCACTGCTTCAGGGGACATTTCTAATTATTCCACTCCTTTGGGGACTCATGCTTGACCAGACACCTGAATACACTGCACACGGTGTGTGTTACAAAAAATATCACAAAACTTGGGGCCTATAGTTAGCTGGCCTGAATTTCTGTTGTGTGAACATAAAAGAAATAATCCTGTTGGACAGGATTATTATGTAATTGTACCTAGAGATGCATTTGGTTTGTGCCACTCAATGCAAAGCATACATTTCATTCTGATAAACTCCTCTCAGGTTCTTTGAAGGAAGAGGACAAGAAGTCCTCTGGACCAAGCCAGGAAAACATTCTAGACCAAGTCAATAAATGAGATCAAGAAGTCAGATGCTGACAACTCTTTTGGGGATGAATTAAAGACTGCTGATCAATACTTTAATTGAGGCACATCTCCTAAGCTCAAATGTGACTCAATTTCACACATCTAGAGCCAGGGCCCTGACTAGCCTCACCTGGGGCTGCCACCTTTGCTTCCTGCCCATGGTCCCTGCAGCCTCAGATCAGGCTGGAGCCATCACCTCCTCCATGAGCCATACCTTAGGTGTACCTGCCTCCATCCCTGGCCACCAACCCTGCTGATCTGGACTCAGATCTGTGGGCCCAGTTGCTGGCTTAGTCTTGGACAAGCCTGGGGATCACTGGACTGTCTCCAATTCTAGTCACTGTTACCAAAGCTGAGCCCAATCCTGGCACATTCTCTGTCTTTACCCTGGTCCCCCATGTCACCATGGACTAGCATGGTGATCTGGACTTCTGGCCAATCCCAGCTGCCAACCCTAGGCCTGCCTTAGTCCTTTGACTGGAGGCAGTGGGATGGGGCTGGCAAGGCCCCTGCCCTGCTGGCCATGGCTCCCAGCTACCCAGCCCTTAGGGAGCAGCTGGTCCTCACTTGCATCCTCATACCTGGCCTTGAAAGAGTGATCCCATCTTCCCAGCATAAATTCCTGAGTTCCTCTTGGAACATCCAGTCAAAGTGCTAAAAGCAAGATGCCCTTTGTACAATTGGTCCGTAGAGCTGTATCAGTCTCCCCTACACCCTGCTTGCCATACACAGAGTTGCCTTCTGCAGGAAAAATCTATCCCTGTGTTAAAATCAAGGGGGTTTGATGCCTCACACTCTATGTTTCAAGATAACTCTTCTCAAGCAGATTGCTCAAAATTTTCCAAGTCAGCCTTGGAGCCAAGTCAATGTACAAGCAGGAATGCAAAAGTCCCAAGATGAGAAGGGCAGAGGAGGGAGTGAGCAGTAATGCCCTTGGAAGGGGCACATGTGGGGTACCAGACCCAGTACTCCAGAACAAGCATTGCATAAATGGATAAAATCTATGGTCCACAGGCCATCTGTGCTCCTACTTCCACTTCTGTTCTAATAACTAGATGAAGATGAAGATGAAGATGAAGATGAAGATGAAGATGAAGATGAAGGTGAAGATGAAGAAGACTGCTTTTGCCTTGTTTATTTTTTTTCCAAGACATCTGCCCTCACAACCACAGAGCCAACCAGTTTTAAATTACTTCAACCCTAAGAGCTAATTTGCCTAAGAAGTATAAAACTCTGAAGAACATTCTAGTGACTTAGGAAGGGTTTGAGCACCTCTGTTCTAAGAAGGACTCATATGCTTGTTTTAAGACAGGTGCTGTTTAGAAACTGCAGAGATGAACTATAATTAATTAATAGGCAATGTGTTAATGTAATAAACTGAACAACTGGAAAAACAAGTACAGGAAACTTCTTCCGTATTCCAAATAACACATTAAACTTTATTTGCATTTAAAGATACAGGACAAAAATTGTGTCACACAAATATTTAGAGTCCACACGCATTTAGAGTCACCTGAAACTAACTGCTTCTCAAAGGAAAGAGAATCTGAGGGTTATGTAAGAAGTACATGTATTATAAACAAATGCATTACCAGCTGCTTTAAAATTTTGTCAAATCAAACAAGAATTGTACCAAAATAAATTTGGGTAAATTGCTGGCAGTTATACCTTCCAGTGAGATAATCTGAAGGAAAACAAAATTTTAAAAGCCAAATATAGAATAATTTTTCATCACAACATCAAAATATGTATTTGTTTATCTGGGAAAATTGAGTCATATTGTACTATAATCACTCAATACAGGTATCTATGAGGTTTCTAGAAACAGGGTGGTTTTCTTCTTTAGTAATTTCCAAGAACACTCATTTATTCTTGAATCATATTGACCAGAGGGCTTTAACTAAAAGTTTAGTGAGCAGCTACAAAATACTGAATACCAAATAACTCTGCAGTACATACCAATAACTAGACCTTAGAATAACTGTGGCATTTTTTGTGTACTGGGAAAAAATCATGATTGTGTATGAATTTAAACTGATCTAAGTAGTTTAAATTTCTAATGTTCAGCCATAACACTTTCTTTTGATTGAAATATTTATGAGATTATTGATAGTCCCATAAACTCTGAGCACAGTAAAGACCTGCTCACAAACTGAATAAAAAACTAGCTGGAAAAGGTCAGATTTCAAGTTTCATTTTACTTCAGAATTCTATAGGATTTGTATAAATACACAATTGAGCCCTATTATTTTAAGCAATTTGATTTACTAAATTATGTGATATAAACTAAAAAAATCCAAAAATTTGCTTCATTTGGTTCATAAGGTTCAAATGGAACCTTAAATTCCATTTTGAATTCACAGAGTTTCAAGTTTCTTTAGTTGCAAAGCAAGTAAAAATTCAATAAATTCATAAGAAGCATGTTATGGACAATTAAACCTAATTAAAACTTCTGAAGCAGTTTGGGTGTTTTTTTTTACTTTACTTGCCCTAGTATTTGCCCATTGCACACATGTACACTAATTATCTTTCATTTGATTCCGTAGTTCCTCTCTTTTTGAGGGCTATATATTAAGGAAACAATATTGTTAGGCTTATTTACACATCAAAATATCCTACATTCCCATGATTTGTGCATTTCTCTTCTCTACCTTGATAAGGATTTTTAAATTACAGTTCTGCACATGGCATGGTGATTGGCAAACAGTGCTGTATGAAAGACTGTGTGCTGCTTAGAACTGAGATTACCCTTTGTTTCAAAATGTTCCAGAGAATGATTGCCCACTGAGATAATGCAAGTTAAGTAAAGAAAACATCAAACAGAGTTTAACAACAAAGTTGTATAGTGCATTTAAGGGAAATTCGATGTATTTAACATAGTGCCCTGGGTTGCAGCGTGCAATACTAGACACTTTAAAAAACTTTCTTACCTATTTTTCTAACAGGACCATAAAAAATCAGTTACAATTCATCATTCCAAAGAGTCGACCCTAGGACTTTATAGAAGCACAAGTAATTAAAAGGAAAGGACATGTTATAGAAATAATAAAATTGCAGTATAAAGGTCAAGCTATGTGAAGTGTAAAGCTTTTATTAAAGAACTTCTAGTTCTGACCTAGAGACCCTCAAAATCATTATGATCATCCCAAACTCTGTTAAAATTAAATGGTTAGGTCAAGAAACATATTTTAATATCTTCAGCATAACCTTTAATGAGAATGTGCTCTTGAAAGATCATATTATAGCAGTATCGTGGGGATATTTGTATAGAATATCAGTGTTTATTAATAGCAACTGCACCCAGCCTATCTTTTACTTTATTTTATTCTTCCTTGTGCCTCTGGTTCTGTACTTTTAAGAACAAATTGGGGCAATATTTAGTTTAGTCCTAATCTAAAAATTAATGAAAAAAAAACCACTCTGAAGTAACATCGTATATACTGTTAGAGCAGATAGCAGTTCCAACTTAGTCACACAATATAATGAAATCTTGTAAAAATCACAATAACTGTGCCAATGAACACCTGTCTTAGACAGCAGATGATCAGTTAATGAGCCCAAAAGACATTATATAATAGTGAGACAAGTATGGATAGCAATTGCTCAGTGACCATTCATAACTGATCTGCAAAACGGCATGTGACAAAATTCAAAAGGGATACAAATGTGTATTTGAAAAGAACAAAAACGAAACATTTCTCTGAGTACAAAGGACAACACATTGACAGCACACTGTGAGGTATTCTACATGATTTTACTGCCTTCCAACATCAACTCTTGTGCAAAGTATGTTCAGACATACTTTTCTTAGCTATTATTGTAACTGCTTGTTTCACAGTAGAAGGCAAGGTGAAAATATTTGCAATATAGGTTACAAAAATAAGACATTTGTTACAGGAAAGTGTCATTCAAACGTGGAAGATGCTGAAGGAGATGAAAGCAAGTGGACAAGTGAAGAACTGTGAATTTGTACTCACTTTTTTGTTAAGCTCCTGGAAAAACAATATTGTTTAGAAAGCCAGATGGATGCCATTGAAGCACACACTGATCTGTAATGAATGGGGAAAACTCAAGGCTGGGAACTTTTGAGCATTGACTTAAAGGTTCAATAGGTAATGAAATCAATGAGAAATCCATGTCTCATTTTCAGAACAGGATTTGAAGATCATTACTTTAAATGCACTTTCAGCTGGGGTATGAAGCATTTATATAATGGAGATTTAGTCTTTCCATGTTTTCCTGCAGACCTTCTGGGCCAAGATAAGAACATCCTTCCCTATTTTCCCCATCTCTGAATCCACTTCATTCTTCCATTCCATTAATAGACACTTTTTTTAACCATAACCTCGATTTTTTTCTATTTTTTTATCTCTATTGCTTAGTGTATCCATTAGCAGATGAGCATATATTTTTATAGAGTATGGATGCATAAAAATAGCCTTAAAGTATTTTAAAGTTATATGCAGAATTGAGAGTGTGGCAGAAATAAGCTGCCCATGAAACCCAAATTGATCTATCTTGAGAATATGCATTTTGATACATGCTTTCATTACATGATAATTAACCTTTTTTTTTTTGTTTGTTTCCATTGCACACCAGCCATTTCAGTTCTCAGAGTGGATGGTGTTTACTTAATGAACAGCTGTTCAATATTTGCTTCATTGTTCAGTACATGGCCCCATTGTGCAGTGGATGGCCTCATGCCATCTTTGTTGCACACTATTCAAACCCTTCTCTAAGGGACATTAATTACCCTCCACAAGAGTTTTCTTTTATGATGCTAATCAGTATAATTTTGAAAGCTTTACAAATATTAATTATATCCACAGTATCCATGTGAGTTTTTTGCCCAACCTACAAACACAAGTCTGAAGCAGGGAGATTACACTTAATAATATCCATGAATTTTGAGTATCCCATCTGACACACCTGGGGTTTGATTTACAACTCCCATTGACCAAAGTTGCAGTTGGGAGTCTTCAGCACGTTTTCCAATATGTTTCCTCAGTCTGAATCTGGGTACCAAAAAATGAAATACATCCTGTTAACAGCAATCTATGCAAGGTTTGTTTTAAGTTACTTCCTCAGTAACATATCTAGAGCTGAGATGGGAATTCAGTGTCTAGAACTGCATTCAGTCTTCATAATGAGGCTCTCCCTTTCTCTTACTTAAGTCTTTTACTCCAGCTTTATATTCCTTCCCAGTTCTGCAACAAATGGGTGATGAAAACAAGCTTCTCTGTGGTACAAACTCCAGAAAGATAATCTACATGGTCTCATAGGGGCAGAGATCCTAGAGGTAAAAACATATGGACCTCTAACTAGAAGTTGCCATGATTCACAGGCAAACCTTTAAAGCAGAATTCCCTACACTTCGCAGCCCAGAAAACCAAACGAGTCTTGGGCTGCATTCCAAGCAGCATGGGCAGCAGGTGAAGGGAGATTCTGCCCCTCTAATCTCTGGTGAGACCCCACCTGTAGCATCCAGTTCTGGGCTCCTCAACACAGGCAGGACATGGAGCTGTTGGAGCAAGTGCAGAGAAGGCCACCAAGCTGATCAGACAAAAGGCTTGAAGGACTTGGGATTTTTCAGCCTGGAAAAGAGAAGGCTTAGGGGTGACCTAATCGTGGCCTGAGAATATGTTAAGGAAGCCTAAAGGAAAAAAAGGACAAGACAATTTACAAGGTCATGTAGTGACAGGACAAGGGGGAATGGGTTCAAATTAAATGAAAGTAGCTTTACATCAGATATTAGGAACAATTCTTTACTGTGAGGATGGTGAGGCCCTGCCTGGCACAGGTTGCCCAGAGAAGCTGTGATGTCTCATCCCTGTCTCAGCCCTTGATGAGATGTCTCATCAAGACCAGGCTGGATGAGGCTCTAAGCAACCAAGTCTAGTGGAACGTGTCCCTGCCCATGGCAGTGGCCTGGAACTAGATGGTCTTCAAGGCCCCATTCCAAGTCAAACCACTCCATGATTCTATGATTCTCGGAATTTCCTCTCTAGTTTTCTGTTTTCCTTTAGTTCTTCCTTACATCCCTGAGTTCTTGTTTCTTTAGATATATTGTTTCAGTCCAGCCCTTTTCTTTCTCAAATTTAGCTCTTGTTTCTATTGTATCTGAGCACAATTCCTGCTTTACATTTTTGTGACAGAACATGGTTTATAGCTGAAAACAGATAATTTTCATAAAGAATATTATAAAGCATATAATTGTTGCTCTCATTTTAGTGACCATATAAGTCATTATGTCCACCTTTTATCTACCACTGTAAGCTGAGACATGCTCAATTCCTTGGTAAGGGATGGTGCCTACTGAGTAGAGAAAGACAATCTATGCACAGTCAGATACCTGAGGATGTGTTGGAGCTTTTAATACATAAAACTTAAGGGTTTTTGCCTGCATCTTCACTGAAGTATAAAAATAGCCACCAAAGGCATACCTTTTTTTTTTACAAACCAGCCCCCTGAAAATTTTAATTTCTCCTACCCTAAGTATAGGGGCACTGGCACATTTCAAAGCCTGGATTTCAAGAACTTCAAGGACGTGGGCAAAAAATACTTTTTTTTCCTTGCAACATTCCTAGAAATGGCAGAAGTGTTTTGGCAGGAGCTTCCCAGAAAAGTACAGCCTGGGACAGCTACTTGACATGGAAAACTTCAGTCAGAGCAGTTACAGTTTGGCACTATTCTAAGTAGAGAAAATCAAAGTTTCATAATAGGAAGTATTAGGTAATTTTAATAATAGGCAGTTCTATCACCTATAAAACCTTTAAACATAAAAAAATATTATTTGTGTAAACAAATATCAAGAAAAGTCCCTTTAAAAATGTCCTAGTGAAATGAAAAGGAGTAAAAACAAACATACAAAAATGTGAAATATCACATCCTGACTCTGAAAAATAAAGACACATATACTTCTCCACCTTAACACAGCATGTGTCTTGAGCTTTCTTCACCTCAGTCCAAAAACAGAAGAACAAAAAACATACTTTTAATCTGCCAGAAGATTTTTAAAAAAGTAAATATTAAGTTAGAGTCCTTGAGCTTCCTTGCTTCCCTGTATTAAAGTATGGCTAGTCTAGGGCCTAACCTCCGATATTTTTCTGGCTCCTTAATTTAGCTTAATGAATCTCCTAATGGTGTATTTCATTTCCTATGTACTGCAATCTGGGGAAGCCTCTTTTTTCATGTCACTCTCATCTTTCCATTCTTTCAATAAAAAATATACATTGCCCTTGATTCCAGTCTCATGGGCCAGAACTTACTTCAAAATTTAAAATGTCTTTCTCTGACTTTTGAACAAATTTATTACAAAACACTGTCCTGGAATTAAATACACCAGTGATATTCAAGGAATATCAATTGGGAGTGCTTAAGACAGTTGAAAATCACATTTATTCAGTAGTTCCTACTTTTTAAAGTCAAAGAGTGTTTCATTACTGCCTAATCAGTCTTACATAACATTCTATAAATCGTCCACAATAATTGCCAGATTATTCACATTTTTTTTTATTATTTGCTAAAGAACATTATTCAGAATCATATTCACTCTGGATGTAAAATCTTCATGTAATGGCAAATAATACCTCATCTTTGGAACAGCAGATTTAGTTACAAACAACAGACAATTCACCACCAGCCCTACATCGAAAGAAAACCTACAATGTCTGTTCTGTTGTACTGAGGGCAGCAAAGGATTGACTTGAATAAAAGTGATCACAGGCTCTGTGCATAGTTCAGAATTCATATCAACCAGCAGAAAATCCCTGGGATAAAAAGAGTTATCTAAATTAAAGGGTTATATAGATATATATGATACAATATTACCAGTATATATTGCTTCTATTGTTTACCATAATCCTAGGCAGTAAACTCACAGGACCTTGCTGGTTTAAATAAAATGCAGGAATGAATTGACTGAAGGATACATTTTAATAGCCCTCTGTCAGAGAGAGTTAACACACTTGCACTTCTAACAACAGCATTTTTATTAAATCTTTATTATGTTGTATTAAAAGAAGTCCCCTTAGCCCTCAGGTAGTTGGTCGATGCTGAGTTTTCAAATGAAATATTTATGAAGCTCTTTGTTTAGAAGTTTAATTGTATCTTTAGATGACTTTCATATGTTTATATGCTTTACCCTCCAATTTAAATGCCATATGATGCTCTATCATACTGTCCGGAATAGTCATTATGCATTTCACCATCACAACTGTTACATAACAATAAGCAGAAAAAAAGGACAAAAGAATAACTAAGTTAAACCAGATCTTATACATACTTATTTTGTTGGTAACACAGATTGTATCTCCAGCAAAATGTGTTTCTCATCATGCAACATATCATAGTGCTGTAATACTTTCCATATTTAAAATTTTGGTCAATGTATAATACTATAGAAGATACTAAAATGTACACGGTGCTGACCTTTCTATTTCTCTGCCATGGGCAGGGGGAAGGAGAAGACTCTTATGAGAATGGGGCTAGAATGAGAAGTCCTAGGGAGTATTCCTTAAATGAAATTCAGTTTTGCTTTTATAAGAGCTCTGAAGATCTAACACTCCTGTGAAACAATATTTAAGGAAAAGCATGGCTTAGAAGCTTTATTATCTTTCCAATAAATTATTGACAATTTTAAAAACACTTTCTGGATTTATCAGCTAAAAGGACATTTTCTAAATGAAAGCACATTGGAGATCTGTGTCACTTAATGTGAAAGTAGTGCTGCATTAAATCTCACCCCACTGTTTTTGACAATGCTATTCAGAAATCTTCTTTAGAGCAGATTTTGGACATCTGGTCCAGGCAGTCTCTGCTATTAGTCTTCAAAAGGTCTAGGCCAATTAGATGACATGATTGGAGATTGCAAATAAAGGTATTCACCGCTTTATCCACGGAAGACATCCACCCACCATCCACCTGTACAGCCCTTTTCTGACCCACAGTTAGGGAGTGAGATCGTGTAACCAGCTCAGTTTATTGTGAAAAGTAACTCCCTCCTCCATGCCTTGGGCAGGCTGGAGAGTCAATGCAAGCTGAAAGCAAAGGAAAAAAAAAAGATATGAGAGAAATTCAAAGGAATAAGAGGAGATTGTAAATTCATTACTTGGGATGCTTGTTTGTAGTTGCCAAAAAGGATGGAGAAGGATATTATATCTGTGATTTATATTATTCATACATTACTATTAAAATCACAGGTTTTAATATGGTGTTAGCTTACAGCACTACTCAAACACACTCTGCAGATTTCATATTTGTTGTTCGAGTACTACATTAAAACCCTTTGAGGAGAGCATCAGTTCACAGCTCATGAAAACCAGTCCTTTTGCAAAGCTGGCATAAAAAAATCTCCTGTTGATCAAGAGGGCTGTCAGTGCATGACTGAGGAGCATGCCCTTTCTAAAATAGCAAGTACTGTCTTGCTAAATTTGTCCTCTTGATGACAAGTTTCATTGTAACAAATGGCCCCTAAGCGCTGTCTTTTCCTTATAAAGGAACCTCGTCTAGTTATTATACTAACAGCCAACAACTTCTGAGAAATAATCTCACTTATTATTTAAGGTAAAAACCAGTGTTTTCCTATAGAATACATTAGAATGAACTCTATGTGCTCTGGAAAGTACCTGTGGTGACCACTGATTTCAGAAGCTTTTTTTTAAAGCTGCTGCTATTCTATAGAAAAGACCACCTGCAAGAACTGACAATTTTGCATGTTTTCATGTAACTGCTCCAGCAATCGTGTACATAACTTTGAAGTCCTGTGTGTTAGCTGCACCAGCTGAAAATTGATGGAACTCTTCTAATCAAAATGCCTGTCTCGAAAAGACAAAGTTATTGCAAGATATGATCAAGCATAGTAACCTTTTAAGTCACATCAAAAAAACTAACTGCAAGGTTTTCCAATATTTTATAGCGTAAATATAATTTTATGCTGTAATTTTACACCCAATTGACAACAGTATTTCAACAATTTCAGTAACTAGTTTGTTAAATGTATCACACATAAAAGAAATGGGTTTTTTTCCTATTTTGTTCTCATACAAAGGCCAGATTTTATTCTAGTCCCATTGATATAATTCTATTTACTTCACATTCATTACTTATTAACGCAAATGGGAAGAGAAACAGATCCATTAAATCCATTTCCTCTTTTTTCCTTGATGCAACCTGATGCTTTTTGGTTTGCCATGGAATGGTTGCATGGTGAGAGAGACAGATTTGCTTGTGTTTTTAATAATGTGTTCACTTCAAAGAGAGTCAATATTTGCCCTGCCCAGTTTGACTAGCTTCACTATAAAAATCCTTCTTTTTTGCTTTAAAAAAATTGGAGGTGGTAAAGAACACATGCACTAGGACTTGCTGTGATTTGGGAAATGTGACTGAAAGGAATATCCTTTTTTGTCAGAGGGAATTATATTATTCAATTTCTTTAGTGAAGTGAGCAAGTTCTGCCCTAAAACTTAATAAAGCCCTTTACATCCACTGGAATGTCATCCAAGAACATGATGCTTAAAACCCTTCAACTCCCCATGTCAGACTTCATGAACGTTTCACCTCAATTTTTTCTTGAGCTGCACTGTCCAGTAGTTGTTCCTTCTGTGTATTCACCCCTCTCTGATAGGTGTCACTTGACAGCAAGTGGTATCCCCTGCCTGTTTCTGCCCTGAATAATCTTGGTACTTCCAGTACATCTCACAGGAACTTAATTCCACTTATTGTGCTGGACTTATTCTGCTTTCTGGAAAATGCTTACCAGAACAGTACACGCTATTCCAGATCAGGTCTTATCAGAGAGCTGAATCAGGACAAATAGCCTATCTTTATGGAATAACTGTTTTGGAAGTATTTCAATTGAAATTTAATGGAAATACCATTAAGCTTTGTTTGGCTTTGTAAAAGGTGATACAAAATACTCTGAATCAGCGCAGCTGAAAAAATACAATCTTCACTGATGCTCACTGAGAAAAAAATTTTCCCTTTTGAGAGGACTTGGTTAATTACTTTGCTTATTTGTGACCAAAATTGAAAAGAAAAGCAAAAAGCTCTGTCATTACTCATTATGTATGTAATTTATCACAGAACACAGTTTTGTCCCTCTGCTTATTAAGCTCTCCCAGACATTCTTTTGTGTTCTGGGCTTCTGAAAAAGCCTAAAATAAAACTGATGTTACCTAACTGAATCACTGCAGTCTTCTGCAAACCTCACTGATGCTTTCTCACTGGCAGATCGAAGATGATTTAGGATTTTAAATATTTAATGGCCTGCATGGGCAAAACCAACTTGTTCATCCATGAAAAAAAAAAAAAATTAACTGTTTTCACTTCTTGTATTTTCTTATGCTCAGGCAGGAGTCTGCTGAGCCCTGTTGACCCCTCCAGTGCAACATTCTGTTAGAGAAAATGGCATGAAAGGATGAGCAAGAGTGCCACACAAAACCATGAAGGACCATTTTGAGTTTGATTTCTCTCTCCTCTTCTGACTGATGTCTCCTTTGAGTAATTTTTGTGGGCATTAGCCAGGGCAGCTGCAGTACTCTGCTGCTCTAACAGTGGTCTGTCAAAAAAATCTGGTGGGTTGTGTTGATATTAGCTCAAGAGATAAAGGCCAGTTGTTTGGTGATCCTTGAAAAGCATTTGGAGGGAGTCAGCTCCAGCAGTTAGCCAAGAGTGATGGACAGGAACAGCCTGCAAGCATTTCTCAGAGGATAAATCAGTCAGAGAAGGAGCCTGCAGCTGTAGAGCAGGGAGGTGCTCTGTTATTGCTCTTGCTATTTTTCTTTTTTCTTTCCTTTAAATAAAGTAGATTATTATTCTTTTAAGTAAATCAGGCTCACCCATGTTAGTCCTTGACTGAGCTCTGAGTGTTAAGTTGGAGCACTACGTTGAAAGTAAAGCTATGATTTTCAAAAAGTCTAAGGATTTGGACAGACATAACTCAGTTAGAGCCGGGATATTTTATGTTGGCACCCTCTAAGTGATTTTCACAGTGGTGCGGATGAAGCACTCCAAGTTTGCAGAGAGACCTATTCAATAGCTGAACCACATTCCCATTTCCCTGCACTGCTGCTTTTCCCATGTACTGCAGAGAAGAAAGAGAAGGATCAGGCTGTGCTGTATCAGGTAGTGTTTTTCACTCTCTTCTTTCTCCCTCAGTTTCTTCTGTGCCATTGCAAGACTGAGAGGGAATGCATTTCCAACATCACATCCAGACTGGAACAATCACATCCCAGTTTTTGTCCATGGTAGATAGGAAACATGCAATGATAAATCATGGAGTCACAGGCTGAGATCATGCCTGCAGACATGTTCAAGCAGGTTTATGGGTATTCCTCACCTGGACATTCCCTACCACCCCAGGGAAGCTTTGCTCCACAGCTCAGTTCCACCAAGCAGCATCAGTCTGTAAATTCATGGACACAAAGATGAGCAGGAGTGTTGATCTGCTTGAGGGTAGGAGGGGTCTGCAGACGGATCTGAAAACGCAGGATCTATGGGCCAAGACCAATGGTATGAGGTTAAACAAGACCAAGTGCCAGTCCTGCACTTTGGCCAACAACCCCCTGCAGCACTACAGGCTGGGGACAGAGTGGCTGGAAAGCTGCCAGGAGGAAAAGGACCTGTGGGTGTTGCTTGAAAGCAGATGTACAGTGTGTGCTCAAGTGACCAAGAAGGCCAACGGCATCCTGGCTTTTATTCCTAAGAACAGTATGGCCAGCAGGACCTGGGAAGAGATTCTCTCCCTGTACTTGGCACTGGTGAGGGGTATTTGAAGTGCTGTGTCCAGTTCCAGGCCACTCACTTCAGGAAGGATTGAGGTACAGGATCAAGTCCAGAGAAGGGCAATGGAGCTGGTGAAGGGTCTTGAGCACAAGTCTGATAAGGAGCAGCTGAGGGACCTGGGGGTTTTCAGGCTGGAGAAAAGGAGGCTCAGAGGGAATCTTATTGCACTCTACAACTTTCTGAAAGAAAGTGATAGTCTGGTGGGCGTCAGACTCTTCTCCAGGTAACCAGCAACAGAATGAGCGGACATGGCCTCAAGCTGCACCAGGAGAGGTTTAGGTTGGACATTAGGAGGAATTTCTTCACTGTGGTTAGACATTGGAACAGGCTGCCAAAGGCAAGTGGTGGAGTTATCATCCCTGGAGGTGCTTAATGAAAAACTGGATATGACCCTTAGTGCCATCGTTTAGCTGTGCTGGGTCATAGGTTGGACTTGATGATCTCAGAGGTCTTTTCCAACCTAAGTGATTCTATGACTGTGTGACACATCATATCCATTGGACCTTATTTTCCTTAGGAAACGTTTTGCATGAAGAATGCTGGAACCAGAAAGTAGTGGTATCAGATATTGGAGAACTGCTATTAATAAAAATAAATAAAATGTAAACATAGGTAGCTTGACTTTACAGTGTCTCTGCCTATTGTAAGAACTCTTCCTCCATATAGGCACCATAGGCTCCCCCATGGGAGGTAACAGCCAGCAATAGCTATTCAACTTCTAGTTTTTTAGCAAAATGGCAATGAACTTTCCTAGCTAAACCTTTGGTGACATTTTGGCCAGCCTCAAAGTCCTCTCCTGCCCCCAAAGCCCTAGTCTTTTTATCTAGGGAAAAAAAAAAAATAGAAAGGAATAAGTTTTTCTGATAGGCTTGTGCAGTTAAAAATTATAAACAGTAAAGAAATCTACATGCTAAGGTTCCAACAGAAACAGAGACTTGGCTGACTTCCGTAATCTGAATTTTGCATTAATTGTTTTGAATTTGATTAGAACAAACTAGCCATCTCATTTTGCCCAGCATTTTCCCCTTTCCAGACTTTAAAAAAAACATATACAAGATGATCCAGGATTCTAACTATTATAATGAGAAGGGAAAGAGGAGGATGGGGAGATGAAGGCAGAAAGATAAGCAGGAACCAGACAGAAAAAAACAGAATTCATCTGCCTAGGACTTGCCTTTGGATTGAATAACTGTTTTACCCTGTGAGACCCACAGAGATGACACTTCTATATTAATCCTGAATTCACACATTTTATACATGTAATTTTTTTTTTATTGGACTGTAATTATTTTCTGGAACTAAGAAACATGAAATAAACATGGTAACAATTATTAGTGCTTTGTTCCTGCTTTTGTTGGATCTTGGAGAGAGACTTGACAACCCAGACCATGGCTACTTTGACAATGTTTGAAGAACCAGTTCAGCCATAGGTTGATGTCAGCTCCACTAATCAGAGCTCTCTCAAGCCAGTAACTGTATTCATATGTTGCACTGCACTGCTCAGATGTGCCTGGCAAGCTCCACCCGTCACACAGGCTACTCAACATCAGCTTTCTTTTCAAGACAATTTACCTCGAGACTGTTCATTCAGATGTGGTGTCACTAATTTGTCCTTTAAATATGTCTTCACCAATTCCTGATAGCACACATAGAAGTGTGACTATCCGGATGCCATCAGGATCCATCCAGAGGGACCTGACAAGCTTGAGAGGTGACCCAGTGCAAATCTCACACTCATCAAAACCAAGAGCAAGGCCCTGCACATGGATCAAGGCAACCCCAAGTACAAATACAGCAGGGATGAGAATGGATTGAAAGCAGCCCTGAGGAGAAGCTCTTTGGGGAGCTGGTGGATGACAGACACAAATGACTCAGCAATGTGAGATTGCAGGCCAGAAAGCCAAACGTGTCCTGCTGCACTAAAAGAAGAATTCTGGGAATTGATTCTGCCCCTCTACTCTTCTTTCCTGAGACCCTACCAGGAATACTGAATCTAATTCTGGGGTCTCAATGTAAGAAGGACATGGATCTGAGATTGCGTGTCCAGAGGAGGTGCTCAGAGGACTGGAGCATCTCTGCTATGAAGACAGGATAAGACAGTCAGGGCTGTTCCGTTTAGGGAGGAGAAGGCTCTGGGGAAATGTTACTGTGGCCTTCCAGCACCTAAAGGGGCTACAACAGATGGTGAGAGACTTTCTACAATGGCATGAAGCAACAGGACAAGGGACAAGGTGTTCAAATTGAAAAGAGGGTGGGTTTAGATTAGATATTAGAAAGAAATTTATCACTCATAGGGTGGTGGACACTGGAAGAGATTGCCCACAGACGTGGATTGTCCCATCCCTGGACATGTTCTAGGCCAGGCTGGATATGGCCTTGAGCAACCTAGTCTAGTGGAAGGTATCCCTGCCCAAGGCCAGAGGCTGAAACTAAATGACCTTTAAGGCCCATTTCAACTCAAAGCACTTTATGGTTCTATGCCTGCTTCACTCAGTGTGAAACCTTGGAGAAGAGTTAATTGCTACACCATCAGAGCCTTTTAAGCAAGCACAGGAGCAGAAGGAAGAGACCTGGAGTTCAGTTCCCCATTCAGCTACTGGAGCCTGAATTCTCAGCTCCCATTTCCCAGCATGCTGAACTGCAAGCTATGCACCACTCTTTGTGCAAACATGTGAGCATGTACACAGAGAGAGGAAGGGAAGAAGGTGCTGAAATCTGCTCTGTGACACAGCCAAGAATTCAAGATTCATGGGGCCAGACAGAGACTTAACCAAGTGCGATTGTGTAATCCGCTCGGCGACCCAGTCCTGGGAAGTAGAAGCAGTAGTTGCTGATTTGAATCCCTCATTTTCTCCCTTGACTTTGTATTTTAAGTGTAGCTGTGACTGTTATGCTCCATGTTGGATTTCCCATCACCTATGCACCAGTCAGCTCAGGAACCACATGTTATTTTCTTGTGTAAAAGCTATACAGCCTTTTGAGGACATGCTTTGAAAACATTCAGCTGCAGCAAAAGGTGCCTTAGAGCACATGCTGCAGCCAAACTGTAGACATATTAAGCTTTTACCAGAATATTCTGGACCTTATAATGATCCCAGTTATTATTCTTGGATTTAGGTGTTTCACATCAGTTGTGTTCTGGGCAACTTTATATTATTCTGGATCTCATCTTAGACATCCACAACATAACTGATCTTTAGCTCCTGCTGTTAATTCCTGCAGCACACCAGTGCTTTAGGTTCTCTATCGAGTTGAGCAGAGACATGTCTGAACTGAGTCCAGTAGTTTCATTACTGTGTCACTTAGGATGTATGCATTCCTTTCAGGAATTTGAACATTGATAGAAAAATGGGGTATGTTGAAATATTTTGCTGTTCTTTTGATCATCTAGAATATTTTTCCAAGTGCTATATGTCGTTTGAAGAGCACTTTTATGCTAAAAATTGCTGCTTTTTGCTGTTTTTTAATCCCAGCCTGGAACTAAGTACCATGCAGCTGCTCTTTCCCTGCCCCTCGCACATAGAGGTGAATCAGAAAGGGGTAAAACCTGTGGGTTGAGAACAGTTTAATAACAGAAATAAAATATAACAATAATAAAACCAACAATAAATAATAATTACAATTAAAAGAGAGATGATAAAGAGAGGGAGAGTGTTGTAACCATTTAGGGGAATGGTCTATCGCCTTTTGACCCTTCTGGAATTTCCTCGCTACATGTCCATACCTAATTGGCTGAATGCCAGGATCCTCCCAAAATAGGAGACTAGATAAGACCCCTGTATTTTCTTTGTTCTCTCTCTTGATGCCCCTGGACCCCTTCGAGGAATAAATGCCTTGAAATAATCTGGGGGTAAGAGCCTCTATGGATCTTTTGTCCTGTCCCTTTGGAGATATTCCTCCAAAGCCTCTCCAGAGCTAGCCCCGGGGTGGGGGGGGCTGCAGGGAGAGTATTTTCAAGAGAGAAATAAAACCCAAGGGAAACAAGTGATGCTTAGTACAATTTTGCTCCACAAACTGATCAATGCTCAGCCTATCCCTGAGTAGTGATTGGCAGTTCCCAGCCAATTCCCCCCAGTTTATGCACTAGGCATGACATTCCTTGGTATGGAATATCCCTTTGGCCAGTTTGGGACAGCTGTCCTGGCCTTGCTCCCTCTGACTTCTTGTGCACCTCCTCACTGGCAGAGCAAGAGACGCTGAAAAGTTCTTGACTTTGGGTAAGCACTACTTAGCAACAACTACAACATCAGTGTGTTGTTGACATTATTCTCATGCTAAATCCAAAAAACACAGCACTGAATGAGCTAAGAGGAAAAAAATTAACTCTATCCCAGCCAAAACCAGGACACATTTTCGATGCAGAACTGAAAGAGAGAATCTGCATTTTTCATTTCAAATAAATAGTGAAAGGGTGTGTTGTCAAAATATCGTCATTCAGTTCCATTAGGATATTAGTCATGGAGTTTTATCACTTGAAGATTCATCTCACAGGAAGAAAAAGAGAGAAGGATAAAGCAGGAGAAATAGAATATGCTGAGCAGAAACTCATAACATCTCTATTGATTGCCCAAGTTGCCACCTTGATCCCTTCAAATAGTATTGTGATAGTGGCAGACGAAACAAGGTTTCTCCAAGGTTTCTGACTCAGCCATGTCTCTTTCTCTTCTGCATGGACCTGAAGCCTGGAACCAAAGTCCACGGTCCCAGGAACTTCAAAGACCAGATGTAGTTTAGCTTTTACTATTTCATTTAATAAAATGTGTATGTTTTTATAACACCATGGCTATGATGTGCTATGATCCTAACTAAAGTTCTTGTCCTGGCCCAAGGCTCACATATCAGCAAAGCTACATTTTGTTCAGTAAGCCTTACTTGGGTATATCTCACTTGGATTTTTTGTTTGCAAGACAAAGCTCACAACACCAGTATTTCACTTATCTGTATTAAGTTACTTGCCTTGTTGCTACACAATGAGGAAAATTGGTACCAGTCAGTTTTAAATGGATTGCTTTAAAATTGTAACAGACCACAGAAAGATTTCTGAACCTTCGGTTTATAGCAACTAACAGGAATTTTGTTTCCACCCAATATTTTCCATGACGTGTACAAAACACCACTAGTGAGAAAGCTCAAGTGCTGAGATCACTGTTTGCCATGATGACCAAAATTACCTTACAGTTTCCCTGTGCTTCCTGTTTCCCCACAAGTATTTGTTGTCTCTTGGTTTATAACCAGCCTGTAAATTCCTCCAGGTTTCTTTTCCTTTGTTTTTTACAACACTTAGCACAACAGGATCCCAAGGATTTGAAACATTTCAGTAATACTGCAATTAATAATGAAATCATTGGTGTTTAGACCATTGTTATTTAGTTGCAAATTTGTAAGGATAGGGAAAGAAAAGAATTATTTTAAAATTCATCTTTTCCACCTCCTTTTAATACGGTTCACCCAGTGCCTATTACAGATGTTGGGTTGACTACACAGTCGGTCCAGCAGTATAATTCCTCCAGCAAAGTTCTTTGCCTGCTGTACAAAGTTGACATCAATGGGCATTGTTATCAGGAATGACATGGGCTATGGTCCTCTAGTTATGTTTGTACAATTTTTTTTACTATTTACTTAGTTGAGAATACCCACTCATAATAAATCAACTCCAAGCCACTCCCAAAGATCCTCTTCAATACCAAAAGTATGAGATTACACCCGCTGACTGAAAAGAAAGCATCCCTTAACTAGGAGCAGATTTCCTCATGGAATACCAGAGAACAAATTAAATTACTTCCTCTCTCCTACAATGGAAATGTCTCACTTCCAAGATTTCAAGTGGCCAGTGCCTGGGAGGAGAGAATCTAGAAAAGTTCTAAGTTACACTGAGAAGGAAGAAAAGGCAGGTACAACATTTATGTAATATAAACATGCCCCTCCCATTCTCCCACTGCTCATACTAGATAGAAATACTACTGGGAAATATATTTGGAGTGGCTGCTGTGAAGGAAAAGGAGAAGAAAGTGGGGATGATGCAATATTTTGTCAATTGGATGAAGAAACGGGAAGGGGTTTTGAAGTTACAACGAAGAAAGTAAAGACAATAATCAGAAGAGAATTTCAAAAATAAGCAAAATAACATGTATTGTGTGAATGTAGACAATGGTGAGCAGGTGCTATTCCAGGTGCTGACAGGTGGGAAGGAAAGTGAGTACTCAGGTTTTGGTTGATCCTGCTGTGAGGATGAAATGTTTCACTGAATGTGTAAAAAACCAAAGTGGGTCAAAGAGAGGGAGTGGGCCAAGGAAGAAGGCTCTGCAGTGCTACCTGGAGAGCCAGGAGGCAGAAGAAGGGGAAGGGGAAGGGGAAGGGGAAGGGGAAGGGGAAGGGGAAGGGGAAGGGGAAGGGGAAGGGGAAGGGGAAGGGGAAGGGGAAGGGGAAGGGGAAGGGGAAGGGGAAGGGGAAGGGGAAGGGGAAGGGGAAGGGGAAGGGGAAGGGGAAGGGGAAGGGGAAGGGGAAGGGGAAGGGGAAGGGGAAGGGGAGAGAGAAGAGAAGAGAAGAGAAGAGAAGAGAAGAGAAGAGAAGAGAAGAGAAGAGAAGAGAAGAGAAGAGAAGAGAAGAGAAGAGGGAAGAGAGAGAAAGCGCAGTGCAGAGAGAAGAGAGAGACAGAGAAGTAGTAAGAGAAGAGAAGAGAAGAGAAGAGAAGAGAAGAGAAGAGAAGCCCGAAGAGACCCAGAGAAGAGAAAGAGAAGAGAAGAGAGAGAAGAGAAGAGAGCAAGCAGCAACACCAATCAGTAACACCAACTGCCTAAGAAATTCACTATTAAAAATCATTCCTGCATGAAGAAAAATCTCAAAAAGCTTCTCATTTTAGGTTCATTTCCTTATATTTTAGGTCACACTTTTTTCTTATATTTTTTTCCATATGCCCAAAGTGAGATTCTTAAATTACTCTGTTTAGAAATAAACACATGGAAACAATAAACATCTAGAACATCAGCTTGCATATTTCCTTAATGTATGCATATTTCTCTCCAATTTTCCACATGAAATGAGACTAATTCACTTAAATTTCTTGGGATCCACCCTCTGTCAAAGTTTCCATGATTTCAGGGTTAGCTCAGTAGCTGGTTAATACTTTTGAGAGCATTGACTTAAAATTTTTAAGTCAGCCACTCCACTTGTACATAGCAGAATTTTTACACCATATTCAAGTGACCTTTGACAATTTACACAGATGGGAAATTATCTATTATTTCTTTTTCTCATCATACAAACCAGAGACAATATTATGTATATAGATCTAAAATAATACAATCAAGGTTTCTTCAAAAGTTTTTCTACTTTGAGATATTTTGTGCCACGTTTATTAGTATATTCTTTGACATTTAAATATGTTGCTTTGTATTCCACAGTTATTTGCAAATGTAAAATTAGTTCACAGCCTTCCCCAGGGTTAATACTTGCAGCAGAACCTTGTTCAATATGAGCGTTTTTCTGGCAATCCTGGAGCAAAGAACTTGTCTTCACACTGTTAAATTCTGTTGTCCCCAGCAGTGGCAAAAGAAGACCCACATGACAGCCCATGATCATGGTTACTTTTTGTAGCACATGTTCTTCAAAAATTCACATACCTCCAAGACAATACATGAGGGGTGCCAGAAAATACATACCTGTGAAGTCCTTCTCATATCTGTTAATGAACTGCTGTCCATTAATTTGGCTAATCCTGTCTTGAATGTGCTGACGCTGCCTCCACAACATCCCAGGCACCACAGTGCAGATTTCCATTACCTCTTTTATAAAGAGTAATTTTTTTCCTGGTCTGTTTTCCCTTTTTTCATTATTATGCCCGTGACATTTCAGATTCTGTACAGGTGACTCATGCCAAAATCTCACTGACTACTGTTATGAATTATCTGCCCCACTTCATCCAAGAGATCTTAAGGACAGTTTTGCTCCTAATTTTGTATTGACAACATGTTCCCTGGCTTGAAGGAGAGCGTGGCCCAGCTTGCATGAGGAGGTAAGAGGGAGAGGATGCAAGCACAGCACCACACATTCAGGCACCATGAACTAAGAGAGCAGGTCATGGGCAGCTGAGGAGTTCTGTTGAATATTAAACTATTCTCAAGGGCTAGTTTAATGTGTTGTTGGGTCAGGAAAAGACAAAACACCACTCCTGACTTTGACAGTCCTACCCCTGCGACTTATACTTTCAAAGACTTCTTGGTAGCTTATAAATAAAATACAAATTTATAAATATAAATTTATATAAAAATGAGTATATATAAATATAAACTTATAATATAAATTTTATGAATATTTTATGCTGTTCTAACCCAGTGGTCCCCAACTTTTACCAGTTCATATGCTGTAACAGTGGCTAGAAACCACCTCTATGTACAAACTCTTTTGGACTTTGTGTCTGATTGATTTAAAAAATCTTAGTATCATGCAAACGGGAAGAATACCAAGAGAATCCATCATCTTCCAATGCATGGCATTAAGATTTTGTCTGTTTAATAGCACTGGTTAAATTCTTTATACCAAGCATTATTAAGCAGTGGAACTTATTTACCAAGTTCCATGGTTTGTCAACTGAAAAATAGAATCTCTCAGTTAGAAAGACTTCCATTATGTATTTTACATGATGTCAAATCCATTGCAGTCCTCACTGCACAACACTCACTGGGAAATACATCACTGTGAAAATGAAACTGCCTACTTCTATTTTCCCCTGGTCTTCAAATTCTGTGCTATTGTATTCTTTCATGCTTTTTCTGTATTACAATGAAGAATGATGGAATATTAATTGCTTTGTTCTCTGTACACATGGATGCATTTTAATAAATCTGTAGATTTGGTGTATGCATCACTCCTTCATGCTCTATTTTTCGAATTGTGAACCATTCTTTTGCTTCTTAAGCTTTCTAGTTTGATAATATATGGACATAGGAAATGAAGAGTATGCCAGTAGTTGCAGTATTAAATTATTAAGTTATATAAGTAATATAAAAGGCAGAATACTGTCCCCACTTCTGCTCACTATTTGCCAGTCTCCATGTTGCTTAAGGGTGTGCAACACTGCACTTCAGTTGCCCCTGAGATAGCTTAGTGCTTGTTGTTACAGATTCATCATTATGTATACAACTACTTTAGCAGTCATTTTTATGTAGGAGATTCCCATTGATGTTTATTTTTAGGCATCCAGTTTATTTTCTTATGCTCTGTTTAAACCAGCATTTTCCTCATACAATACCTTTTTTTTCTGTGATCGACTGCCAATGGTACTCCCATAGAATTTTATCTCTCTACTCCAACATAGCCTTAAAGGTTGTTTCATGTAAAGGCTATAAAAATGTCAACATGGATTAGCTACATTCATATTTTTAATTATCCAATCATTTGTGAAGGACCTGCTTTCAACTGAATGGCTCTGCAATTGCTTCATTGCCTTCACTCACTGCTTTAATTAAACACGACACATTGTAGAGCTTCTTTGACAGCCCCACAGGAATCACACAAACAGGAGACAAGGAGTTGACAGAGTTCCACCCAGGTGTTTTGACATCACCCCATCATAAGTACCTCTCTGGAATATAGTTATGACTTTTAGACCTACTGCAGGATAATCAAATCTGTCAGATGATGCTGTTTTTCCTGCTGTTGCCTACACTCTAATAAATGGAAAAGAGATTTGCTCTTTCTAAGATTTAGTAAGTGAATTTTAACTTGTACAGATAATACTTTTCTATAACTGAGTTACAGCTGAACTTTTAAGAATGATCCCACTATATTTTTATGAGCTTTATGACTTTCATGTTATTAGATATCATTGTTAATGTCTCAAAATTTAACATTTCAAAAGTTGCCAAGTCCCAAAGTCTAAAAGGAACACTTGAAACTTTTAACAGGCAAGGTCTTGTTTGACAACTTACACATAAGTATAAGCTTAAGTTAGAAAATTTAAAGTAGAAAAAAGTACTTGTTTCCAAAAGTATTTACTAGAACAAATTACACAGTGATATGATATCTAGTTTTGCTCTTAGTGTCTTCAGATCAAGATTCTCCTACAACTACAGGTTAACCAACCGCAAGGTATCAGAAGCAGTAATTATTTGATATTTACCATATATACTCTGCATAATAAATTTATATTGATTAATATAGCCTTATTCTGGTCATGAACTCCACGAACTTTATAGGATGTACTTATTGCAGTCCATGATAATAACAATTCTTTATTTTGAAATCCACATATCATTCTGATGCAGTAAAATGTTTTAGAAAGTCAAGCCTAGGAAATCTTCATCTTCAAATTTTTTGGGAGAAAAATCCAACACAAAAAAATGTTGAACTTCTTGACACAGTCTAAAAATGTTCTGCCAAGATGTCAAGGTAAAAAAAAATATCAGCTGGGCAGTGATGCATGAAACATTCACAGGAGAAAACTTACTTTTACAACAGTAAAAGAATTAATCAGTTCCACATTTTGAACATTCTATAAAACTAAAACTTTCCCAATTTTTTTCTAAACTTTTGAAAAGACATTCAATACAGGTTTAGTTTGCTTTGGTTTTTTTCCCAATCAGATTTATTTATATGCCTGTTTCCCATGCAGCATTTGTCTCTATTCACATTGCTTGACTGCTCAAATATTTCTCGGGAAAGCAGGAATGGGGGCCTTTAGGCTTCCACAAGGCCTCTGCAAGGCAGTGGGTTGATCCGTGGGATGCAGAAGGTTGGCAAAAGTAGGTCTGTGTTACTGGATGGTCAGGTGAGAAACAGGGCTTCTTTTACTCTTGCAGCATCCACATTTCTCCAGTTTGCAGGGATAGTTCATGTTTGCACTCAACAGGTGTGGTAATTTAGAAATAGCAATCCCCTCCTGACCTATGAAGGAAGAAGCATGTTCCCAACTCACATCACATTTTATGTTCTGCAGACTGTGCAGTGTGGTTAAGAGACTCAATTGCAATTGCTCCTCCTAAGAGCTTTGGTTTCTTTTACGAGATGCAATATTTACTTTGTGGATGTCAAGAAGCTGGAGAGGGTGGTTTGTTAGCAGAGACTATAAGACACACAGTTGAATCTCAGCTAAGGAGGAGAGAAGGCTGGAGTCAATAAGGGCTACATTCTTATGTACATCTCAAGGGAATGGCAAACAATACTCACAAAGGTCTGATAAAACTCAATGATCTGAGGCACAGACAATAAATGATTTTTTGCCACCTTCCTCCAAACGTAAGTATGTCCTGTTCCACAATCATCACCATGAAATCAAGCCAAACCAGTGGCTGTGGAGGTACATGCAAAAAGACACAGTCAACTCCTGCTGCGTGAAAGGTGTTTGTGAAGTGCCACTACCTCCCCCTCTGAATTCTAGCTGGATGTTTCCTTAATTGTTAGCACATCACTTCTAGTTTTGTTTCTCTTTTCACTACTTTTATGGGGGAAATATGCAGGTATTTCCCCTGAAAATGGAAGCTGGAAATCAACTTGAGACACGGTGAGGTGAGTCTCTTTCAGCAGTTGATTGCTACCAGCCCCTTCACATACTCAAAGGAAATGCTGGAGTCAGAGTGGAATACTTCAGACCCACAGGTTCAATGCAAAACAGATTTTAATCTACAGTTTGTTTTTTTGCTGGTAACACACATTAAGATACTTGATATCTTAATGAGTTGCCATATTCAAAGCACTGAAGCAGGAAAAATAGATTTCAGATGGAAGCTAAGCCCCCTGTAAGCATCCCCAAGCAGAATAGCTTTTCAAATTGTGTGTTTTCCCTTTCAGAGAGGCACACATGCAAACATATTGTTCAGGGCCTCCTCTGAGGCAGTACATACCTCAGGAACAGCCATGCCTCTCTGCAACTTAATGACCATATTTACAGCAATAGTGAAAATGAGCCACGACTGATTCTCTGCCCAGCTGACACAGCAGAGGTTTCATCTGTACAACTGAACTGTCTTACTCCTCAAACCTGGTGGTACCTCTGAACTTTTTGCTGGGAACAAACTCTGGTATGTGCCACCCGCAGGTCTCTGTTCAGGCATCACCTGGGAGACAGTTTCTTGGCACAAGTGAAATGCACACCCGAGACTGTGTGCTAGCAAACAATATGGACAACATGTGACAGTGCCTGGACCTGCACCAGCAGTGATTACTTTATTGGAAGAGATGGAGTCAGTGTGCATAGCTCTAATTATTTAATGTCAAAGCATTAAGTAGCCATGAGAGTGCAGTGTGGGATACCCTCAGGACTGTTTTTGGGTGCCTTATACTCCAAGCCTCCAAACAGAAATACTGCAATGAGCACATACACCATGTCTAGGGATGGCGCTCGTTTATCAGGGTGAACGGCCAGGGAAGCTGTGCTTCCAGTAGTTTTTGTTGTGGTAAGTAAACCCAGTGGAGCTGTGTTGGTCAAACTAACAGACCATCCATCCAGTGTTCTGTAGAGAAAAGAGACTGAGATGTCTTTTGTGTCTGGCAGTAATTCTTCCATAGAAATACCAGTTGAATGGGTGTTTTCCAAACACAGTCTGCACCATTCTCACAAGCCTGGAGAGCTTTTCTTTATCTGTGCACAGCATTTGTTTTTTTAATTGGACATTATGGAAACTCTGACTGTAATGTAACAGATGATTAGCAATAAAACAACATATAAACGAGTGGCTTCTAAATTTAATAATAGGCTAAATGTCCACATTCAGACATAGTTAATCAAAACCAGTTTGTAAACTTCATTTTATTCAGGTCAGCCAGTCAACAGTACATGTAATGCATACTATAAAACTGATTTAGGGCTTTTGGACACCTAAGCATGTACATAAACCAAGCAAGCATTAACCAGGTCTGTCTACTCATAAATTACAGCACATTGTTTTTAAGTGACCAGGATAAAAAGCAACATTCCGTGAACCATCTACATCATGTTTTTTTCTCCTTTGACCAATTTCCCAGTTACTCTCTCAAATTATCACTCCAGTTTCTTATTTGTTCATCCCTGTATTGTTTCCGTATAACTGTCCAAACCCGCCTGCAAGGCAACTAATCAAAAAAGGCTGAATCACAAGAACATTGACCACTTGATAGCTTTCCCAGCTTATTAAAAATATGAGTTTGACATCCTGCAGCATGTTTTAAAAATTGGTTTGCAAATTACAGAATGGCTAAATACAATTAAATTCATTCCATTGTACACAATAACTATTTAACATATGCTGTGAATCTTGTACAGAGACCAAGACTCTGCACTGTTTTCCTACAGCTGTTAGTCAAGTCTTGTTGCCTCGTGCTACAGATTCACCAGTTCTTGTAACATGAACAGACTTGGGTTGGGTCATAGCTTGGTTGCAATTTTAACAAAACAAAACCTCAAGCCCCCATTCAGACTGTTTTTAGAAGCAGTGATGGCCTTCCATAAGTGAAATCAATCACCTCTCTGTACTCACTGCAAATCAATACTGGGTTTTCTCACGTCTCTTAGAGGTGAACCACTCCCAAGTACTGGACCCATGCCTTGACTCTTCATCTCAAATACCAGAACATAGGCAGAGCTGAAATTACTAACTGCTTATTCCAACATCAGGTTTTGCATAAATTTGTAGCACTTTTCTTCCCCTAAAAAAGTACATATTTTATCCACTACCATATACGTGATAATAAATGGGCTCACATGAGCTAACACGACATAGGATCTGTCCCATGGATATTCCATGCCACTCTGCATGCATCAGATCTGAGAAGCACGTGATACATGATTCCCAGGGGATATGAAACACATGTGGGTCTGATTCTCCACTTTGTTATTCCAACTCTACATCCTTGCAACTCTAACGAAGTTACACCAGTGCAAAACTGTTGTACTGAAGTGGAGGATTAAACCCATATGTCTCTTTATATGAGCCAAATTTACAGGATGAAGTTTTTCAAATGCATTCAGTAAACAATCAGACTTCTTCAGAATTCTGTACCTGTTTGGTCCTCAGATGGTACTTTTCCTGTTTAAGGAAAAGCTTTACCTTGAGGACAGCAACTGTTACTTGTTAAAATGCTGTCATTAAGAATCTGAGTTACACCAAAAAAAAAAAAAAAAAAAAAAAAAAAAAAAAAAAAGGCAAAAAGATCGAGATTTGCAAACACAAAACACTTAAAACAAGATGGCATTTCCTCAAACTCAATCAGCCATGATTACAGCCCCTTTTGCCTGCTTAGATGCATATTTCTTTGTAGAACCACAACCCATCACCATTTGAAAATTCTTATGATTTCACTGTGCAACCTTGAAGAGTTTCTCTTGGCCTCTTTCCAGACAGTACACCTGCAAATTAGTTTAGCAACATTTTACCGCAATAGAAAATTAACTAATTCTGTTGGATTTGGATTTGTATACAATTCTGCAAACTTATAAGCTATATGCTTATATATTAAGTCAGATACAGATAGAAAGACATTCATTAAACAAACATTGACTCATACTTATGAGGGATCTGTGCTGGTGCTCTGAGGGTACATTACTAGTTTAGTTTAATAGATAAACAAAAAAAATCACATTAGCTCTCTACATATATTTTCAGAATATTCCACTGTATTCAAAAATTTGAAATTTCCTTCTGGTTGATGAAAAATTATTAAACCAGTCTAAAGAATTTTGAAAGCAGATTTTAATGCTATGCAAAAAATACTGAGGAAATCTAATTATGATGAAGGTAATAACAAAAAAAATTAATAAAAATTGTATGATTTTAAAAATCCTTATGTATTTTAGTTTCAACCAATTATAGTTCAATTCTGATTATATGTTCTGAATTCTTTTCCTCCAGGGAGTTTCTTTGATCAAGGCAGTTATTTATTTGCTTTGTTAAGTGTCTAAAAATTATTTTATACGTCCCTACTTACACCTGTAATATGATTAGATATGGAAATCAATAAATAAGCTCCATGAACACTTTCATATTTATTTTTGATAGTATTACATATTAATATAGCTATTAACATAGTAATCAAGAAACAGTAGTGCCTTCAGTTATTGAATACCATAAGTAATATACAAATATTATTCATGGTGTTATGATGTTAGAATCAGAAGGGCATATCTAAATACTAAAAATTCTGTGATCTAAATACCTTTTTGTTTTTAAAAATTATGTATAGACAGCTATATAGGCTATGATCTCTCTCACCTAATTCTAATACTAATGAATATTAGGAGGTTGTTTCAGCCATCTAAGTTTAGATATCATATACTCGGGTGAGGCAGCTGAACATGTAAGGGACTATAAGGGACCCACAGAACTGGCAGCTCTGATGTGCCACCAGCAATTTTCTAGACCAGCAGCTGGAGGTCAGTCAGGAAAAAAGAATATTTCCCATTATAATCTGAATTTCTAGTTCAAGAAGTACAGTCAGTGGCACTGAAACAGCAATTCAATTCACCTGGCACACTTAGAGTAGGATTGGGTTACTTAAACAAAGGTATTTGCTGCCACTGGGAAGCATGAGAGTCCTATGGTTGTAATATCCATTCATCCCATGCAAACAGACATATGCACATATGAGAGAGAAGGTAATCCTTACTCTTCATCGAAAATAAAGACTGTCATAAAGCTGAATTACATGGTCACTTTTGGGATTTCCTCCATTTGCCCATATGTGCCTAGTGTCACATTAGGTTTGTTGTGTCTGAGATGACCACACAGTGATGGATGTTCTGCAACAGCAGCAGCAGCTGGGAGGAAAATGAACCAAGATCCTCTGGTGAGATCCAGGCATCAGAAGCCATCTTAGATGTCATTTTAGATATCTGAAACTTCTGACAGGTATTAAACAGAGCCTACAGAAAAGTCACACCTTTCAACAACTGAAAGTCAGGTGGGATCTTACATATGGTGTCCCATGAATCCCATTTTTACAGTCTATCACCACTGTTCCACCCCTACTCTGGAATCTGACCTATAGATCAAAATTTCTGCCAAAGTAGAAGCTGTTGGTTGGAGCTCAGCTGTATGGGAATTTGCTAAATTGACTAATGAAGCCTTTTCACTTCCTCCTTCACATCCTCTGTGCTCCCTCTGGTATCATTCCTGTTTCTATCAGAATACTGTCCCCATCTTTCTGGAGTATGACTGGTCACTTAACATGTAGTGCTGCTTTCCTGAAGATCAGTCTCATTAGATGACACTCTGCAATATTGTCTTCTTATAGACAAGATATAATAAGTAATGCTGCTAGAAATGTGTTAATTTTGTCTACTTTCACCTTTAAGTCCCATAAACACTGAGCCCAGGATTTGATTTTGTGTTTTTTTCCCTACATTTCCAAGGCTTCAATATTTTTATATAAGACAATTAAGAACCATTCCAAGCCTAAAAATGTTACAGAAATTGGTAAATACAGCAAACCTTTGGGCTTAGCCCAGAGAGGAAAAGAGAAGGAAATACTATGAGTATTTATTCTACATCTGAATATATATCTAACATTTGAATCAAAATAATTTCTACTTAAAGAAGAATTGCATTACAGATACTTTTAATAAAGCTGCATACAGTATCACAAAACACAAATGCCTTCATGATGCTTTGGAAAACCAACAGGAATTTAAATGAGATACAAACCAGGCATCTTCTAATCCCTCTTCAAGTTTTGTTCCTTCTTTTCTTCTTGTTCTCAACATGACTCAGAAGGGCAGATCCTACCTGATATAAAACAGTCCATCCAGTTTTATCAAAGTCAAAGTAGTTACAGTCACACGAAAGGAAAATCTGGCATGATGCATCTAAAGTCCAGATTTAACATTAACTGTGACTAATTGTGAATGTTGTAGATGTTTCTTCCTACGCAGAGTTATGTCTTTACCTGAACATCTTTCTGCTTTTTATTATTAGGCCTAAATAGGACATCAAAGGTAATTTTTTTTTTTTTTTTACTCTTCACGGAAAAATGTCTCTTATTTCCATACAACTTCTCATTCTTATTTTAATTTGCTTCTGAGGACTTCAAAACATCTTACTGTCCACAGCAGAAGAAACATCTGTTGAAGTCATACATAGTTTATTGGCTGGAATCAGTGATAAAAGACAGCACAGAGATTCACCAAAACATTTCACTGCCATCAACGTAAAACAAAATATTACAAAAAAAAACAAGCTTTTTTTTTTTGCTTTTTTCTTTTAAATCAGAGAAAAATGGGGAACATTTTGCAAGTCAAATAGACAAGAAAACTATGATTTTAATTCATTAAGCCTCACATGACTAGAGTTTGTATCCCAGCCAGCTGAGGCCTAACCACACTGCAAAAGCTGGTATTTAATTCGCTAAGAAAGAGAAACAATTTATGAACAATGGTACTTCTCTCCACAGGATTTCCTGTTTAGAGGATTTTCTTTCCACACAAGAATTGAGTTTTGCTCTTTCTACCTACTGATCAGTTTTACCACTTGCCTAGTGCAGCCTGATATTAATTACTACTCTTTTTTTTTTGGCATAAAACACCAACAAGGCCCCAGCATCACATTTCAGATCTAAGCCAGCCACCTAGGAGGTGACGTGGGAAGTACATGCAACGAAAATAAAACCGCCATATTTTTTCCCTTTTTTATTAGTCTTCCCCAATTCATCAACTCTCTGCCTTAGACACAGAGAATTTGAGAAAGAATTGGCAGATTTACAGAAACCTGACTGTCTTATTGACATGACAATACAAAGGCAAATAACTTGAATAAAACTTCTGGTGATGAGGAGGAAGAATTGCAAGGTAGTACATTGGAAACTTTGTTTCACAGAATACACTTCTTGTGTAGGTCCAAGGAAGATTGCATCATCAGAAGGAACTGATATATAGCAAGTGTGGTCCCCTGCAGATACTTTTGCAATTTGACACAATTGTCTATTCAACTTCCATCTAGTTGCAGGTCTTCAAGCAGGTTCTAGTGCTTCTGCTCAATTATTCTTTAGCCTATTTTGCTGTTCCATTTCCTTTTTAATGCTGCCCTATGTACTTTTCCCTTTATGTTTTGAGTTGGTTTCTTTCTCCCTTACAGCCTAGAAAATTAAAACTTGCCCATTTTATAAGTAACTGGTTTCATCTTTCCCTTTGGCAGATTCTCTCTACTTTTCACCATCTTTCTTACCCTTACACATAATTCTGTGTGAATCATCTTATCTCCCTCCTGATTCCTTCTTGTCTTCTTTTCCTAATAGTGCTCTCTATACCATTTTCTTTTACTTCATGTCCAGTTAAGTCTAGTTTCTCTTTTTTTCTTCTCCTTTCTTGTCTTTTTTTCCCCAGGTTCTCTACTGTACCTCAGTTTCTGTTGTACACACACATTGGCATTAGAGAGCACAAAAAAAGGCAACAAATGAAGCAAAGTCAGCCGAGGAAAGCACCAGAGGTCTGGTTGCCTCTTACACATTTCTTTTCTGCATTTCTTTTTTGCCTTTTCTGCATTTGTCTCAAGCTTGATGATCATTTTATTCCTCAATGTCCTTCACACTTGTCCAATAGCATCAGTTGTTTTTTGCTTGAGATAAGCATTATTTATTCAAAAACCATGTTTTTCTTCTGCATATACAATTGTGAAAAAGGCGTAACTGTTAACTATGGATGAACAGATACGTTTTGCCTTTTTGAGCCAGATTTCTTAATTCCAAGGTCCAGAGGTTTATGACTTGTTTTTTGTAGTTCCGGATCTGCGGTCAGGACGTCCCGGCACTCAGCTGGAAGCCTCTATGGCTTCTTTAAATTTTTTTTGTATTTTGTTATTTCACAAAACTCTGTAACATTTACGTCAAACATCAAGATTTAAAAAAAAATCCCATAGTACCCATAAACAGCTTCTTCATAACTTTTTTTTAAAGCACGTAAGCATTCGGTCTCCATTAAGGAAGCTGCAGACTATTAGAAGGAAATTAAACATATTGGGATAAATTAATGATTGAGAGCAGAATCTTTACAAAATATATTTAAAGAAAGTAAAAAGTAATATGTTATAGATAATTACAAAATCAAAAGCAGAATGTGCAGTGAGGAGTGATTGCTACTTGTTCCTACTCAGCAAAGGTTGTTACTGCACTTAGCTGCCTTTAGAGAGACTAGATACAGCACAGAGCTCCTTTGTTTCCATACCTGAGTTTCTAATCTCTTTCCATATTTGTGAAAAAGGAAAAAAATTATTAGGATATTACAGGTTTAAACATAAGATTATATTCCTCCTCAGAGGTGCACACTATGATGGATCTTGTGTTTTAAGATGATTACATTATGTATTATGTAATGAGCAAAATCTATCAAGATTCATGGAGTCAGAGAATGTAGCTGTATTATAACCTTACAGGGACTTTTTTGAAGTCACACTATTGTCTTTTCTTTTCTAAAAAAAAGTTTACCAAGTAAAGTTTGGCACCATAAGCAGTATGTCATGTTTTCCAGTGCAACTTATTGAATTTCTGTAGATGAACTGCATACAGCTGTACTTGCTAAACTGAGCAGTCACAAATTTCTATGACCTTAGTCTTGCATATTGGAATTCCCTAAGAATACAGACCTACTATATTTATGGCTGTTATGGCGATTATCAAGCACACAATGAACAACAGCAAGTAGATTGGGTCAGTAATCAAAAGGTAAAATAATGCAACCCACCCACTTGCTGCTGCAACAGAGAGAAAGTTTTGCTGAAGAAATCAAATCCTGAAGGGACTGTATGATTGCAGTGGTAATGGGAGGAGTTATTATGAAAAGGCAATATATAATTAACTGAAAAAAATACCGGCTCTGCAAAATTCCTTACTGTTACTCCTAGGGCTCTGTAATCCCTCCTGATCCTCCTCAGCCTGCTCCTGCCTCTGTATCACTGGTTCCCACACAAAACAATGGCAGCAGATAATGCTCTGTGGACTATACAACGCTTGGCAGTCTATCGGTGACATCCCCAATACCAGGACCCAGTAAGCAGCACACCTCTCTAGTACTCCTGTACCTCCCAGAAGGGAGTTACCTACTACTGCAACCCATCAACTTTTCTTATTTACACTGGGTTTTGTACAGGGAGCAAATTTATGTTTCATTGCATCACACAATGCTTTTCCAAAGAGTTAATAATGCTCTGTTTAATCCAGAGCTGGTAGCCAAAAAGAAGACTTGCTTATGTTATGCTCTTAAGTTAATCTCATGATATTTAAATTGTTGAAAATATTTAATTTTTTAAAATAATTTAAATATTTATATTATTCAAATATTTAAATTAATAAATCACTGACCCTGCCGGGATCAGAATTATCGGTCTGTTCATGAGGATTTGCTATCAGTGTTTCCTTGATTACTGATGGGTGCCTGAAAATATCACAGGTAGAGAAGTTATTTTTGCATGCAAAGAAGTTGACAATTCCAGTGCCTTATACAATATCATGCAACAATATTTTAATGTTTGGCTTTTCAGGTAACCACTGAATTCAGGGAAGTCAGAAAATTACAGATATTCCCATTATTTCTGGCTTCTCGATTGACATGGACTTCAAGTTCCTACAAGGAACACTAATTATGTGTTGGAGGCTTATTTATCAAATTCCTCAGTATTCATTAACCTCACAAATAACCACTGCAATATTCAGAGCTGAGCAAATAGAGAATAGATATGCAACTCAGTGAGTCTACCTCTCTGTTTTTATCAGTACAGATCTGCTTTAAAGACTACCCTGAACTGATCAGCCATGTTATCAGGATTATTTGCTTTCTGGAAATGTTAGAGATTAATGAGGACTGAAATCCCCTTAGAGCAGGCACTGTGCCTTCTTTCCTTTAATAGCCAATCTCTTCAGCAGTGCTTCCAGATTTCAAAGGCAAGATCAGCTAACTTTGCTTGTAAAATAGGTCAAAGTCTACCCAGAGAGTGCAAAAACGTGTAAAATTGGATACAAACTGACAAGGCCTTCAGATGCACTGTACATAGTGAAAGAACTCTGAAAACCTGAAATATGTGTCTGAGGTTGGAGCCGGTAAAATTGCTGCGGTTTTGCCAACAAAATATTCTCCTACAGACTTGGAAACACATAAGAAACTTAAACATTACAGAACAAAGATGGATAAAATGAAAAAAAAAACCAGATTTTATATACTTTATGGTGAATTATATTTTTAGGATCAATCCAAATGATACATTATTAGATTATTATTATACAATGAAAGGGTTCCTACTCAATTCAAGCAATTAATTAGCCAAGATGGTGGGTTGGCCCTGGCTAGCTGCCAAAAACCCACCCACTCACCCACTCACTCAACTCCTCTCCCCTGGGATGGTGAGAAAATAGAAGGAAGGTGAGAAGACTCACAAACTGAGTTGATAACAGTTTAACAAAGAAAACAAAGGTTGCACATGCAAGAAAATCAAAGTAAATAATGAATTAATTACTTCCTATAGGTCAGCAGATATCCAGCCTCTTCCTGGGCAGCAGGGGCCCTGCACTCACAAATAGTTACTTGGCAAGACAAATGCAGTAACTGCCCCTTCCTCTTCTTTCTGCCAGTTTTTATTTCTGGGCACAAAGACATAGGATATGGGAGACCCCTCCGGTCAGTGGGGATCTGCTGTCCCAGATGTGTCTCCCCCCTTGTCCCCGGGCAAGGGGGAAGAAAACCTTGATGCTGTGCAAGCACTATTCAGTAAAAGCCAAAACACCGATGTGTTACCTGCACTGTTTCAGCCACAAATCCAAAGCACAACACCACATAGGCTGCTGTGATGAAAATTAACTCCATCCCAAGCAGAGCCAAAGGGAAATTAGAATTTGTCTAAGTGGCTGGATAATAAATATATAATAAGGACTAATTAAAGCATAACTGGGTTGATGAATTGTGGATGGAAGAAGCATGTAGAAGTGACCAACTATCAGCAAATAGGGATTTGACCAAGGATCCCATTGTCCTTAAAACCACATAGAATTATAGAAAGGCTTGTGTTGGAAGGGACCTTAAAAATCACCTAGTTCCAACTGCTCCTGCCATGGGCAAGGACACCTTCCACTAGACCAGGTCTCTCAAAGTCCCATCCAATCTGGCCTCGAACAGTTTGCAAGAGTTTCAGTGATCCCACACAAAGGGGGAAAAGGGAAAATCAAAATGTTTCATGAAGGTGGAGGATCTCATCCTCATGCAGTATTACAGAACCAGCAAAACACCCATCCTGTGGGGAGAAAAGAAGATGATGTAATGCAAGAAGTAGAAGGCTAAAACATTTTCTTGAAAAAACTGCAATGTGAACAGTATGTGCAAATTCTTTCTTCTGATGAAAAGGTTTTATCAAGCCAGCAAGATAGACAAGTTATTTCAGAGTTCTTCCAGTTTTGAGCAGTTTCCATACATCTAGGCACAGTCCCTGCTTTTTTGCACTGTTTCATGAGAGAAAGTGGTGATTTTCTTTACATTAGCATTTCCCACAAACCCAACCCCAAGTGAGCTCACTCATCCGCTTGTACAAATGGAAGTGGGTTTTCAAACCTGGTGTTCTACACAAAAAAAAAGTTTTGGAACTCTGCTTTGGCCTGGAATCCATTCAACTGACACTGAGGATAAAATTTTTCCAGAAAAAAAAAAATTAAAAAAAGACAAAAAAAAAATCATTTTTTCTTTGACACCCTGTACCTCAGATCATTCCCTTCAAGAACTTGGCTCACCCTATTGTCAATACACATTGTTTAGTCACTGTTTTGGACTTCTTGCTATGAGCAAGAAGTTTTCTCACTATCTTTTGTAAACTCTTCCAAGAATTAATCTGGCAGGGTGCTGACCATTCTGGCCTGATCCAGAAAAACACTTAAGGCTGTCTTTAAGCACCCGAGTAGTTCTAACCAGACTGAGCTCATAATACTATTGTTTTACAAGATGGTGAAATATCTGTTTACTCATTAAAGTCTGAATATTAAGATTCAGGATTGCTTGTTCTATCCATTACAGATGTTTTCTCCTCATAAATGACAATCAAAATTTCATTTGTTTGATGTTTATATCTTTGCTCAGCTTTCTACTCTATTGAATAACTCTCAGTGAAAAATTCCAGGCTCTTCTCAAACCATTTATTGCTCTTTTCTTTCTCTTCATTATTATTAATGGGAAATTCCAAGCTTTGCAGATAAGATTTATATACACTTTCAAATAGGTCAGAAAAAGAGAATATCAGAAAACTTTAAAAAGCCTGTTTTACAATTTATGGCTTTATTGAAAAAAATCAAAACAAAAACTCCAAACCAAAAAACAATCCCAAAAGCTTCAACTAACTGCTTTAAAAAGTATAAAATTTCCAAAACCTTTGTGACTGATGCACCACAAAGGAATCTGTCTTGCAAACATTTATGTGCCCAATTAATTTTAAGCACATGAGTAGCTTGTGCACCTCACTGTACACTCTCATTAATGACCTAAATAATAGGAGACAGAGCATGACTACTAAACTTTCAGATGACACTATGAGAGGAGAAATAACAACGTCCTGTTGCAAAATGAGTTAGGCTTTATATTTGCTACATAATATTAAATTTACTTCCATTTTCAAAGGGAATTTTCTTTAGTGTAACTAACTTTTTTTTCTTGTTTGGTAATTACTCTCTTAATACAGATAGAAAAAAAAAAAAACACTAACACCCTTTTCTAAGCAATCTATTTAGATTCTCTGCAATTGATCACCTTCTCATTACCATGACCGTGTTCCAGACTGTGCTTTTTTTTCCTAAACACATGTAACTTGAAACATGGTGTTTCAAGCAAGTCAAGCATTTTCTTCTATGACTTTCTGATTCTCCCTGCCCTGGGGATACTAACCATCTTTGTGTCAGTGGATTTTAGTGGAAATATCCATATATTTCTTCTGCACTCATGAATATGTTTTGTTTTGAAGAGTCCATTTACTCAAGGGAAAATTCTTTCAATTTTTTTCCCTGGATCTTCAGGTTTATTTTTGGCTCTGAAAGGAACTGAGGGTATTGGATTCTGCATTAAAAAACGCTGTGATTTGGTCACGTAATAATGATAGATATCACCTCTCTTTATAGTGCACTAAAAATGCAGCTTACTTTCATGGCCTGACATTAGAGCATACAGATTAAAACACTGTGGTCCATTAATAGTGTGGTATTCTCAAGTGATATTTTTTGTTCTAGGATCCTTCATCTTTTTTTACTCAGTTTTGAGACAAGGTATGAGTTTTTGTAAAACTGCTTAAGATTTTTCTAAAGCTTTTGGCTGTGCCTTTTTGAAAAGATGACTAAATTTGGGCAGAACTACAATAATTTTTAACAAATTTATTATCTAAGTGTGCTGTACAGTCTACAGTACTGAAAGCTTCCGGCATTTGCTAGTTCAGAGTTCAAATGGGAAGGAATGAAAAAGATGGAGCCAGACTCCTCACATGGTCACCAGGTAACAGGATGAGATGCATTGAAACACAAAAGATTCCATTTCAGAAGATGAAAAAGCTTTTTTTTCTTTTTTTACTGAGAACATAATCAAAGACTGGAACAGTGGTCAAGAAAGCTTGCAGAGACTCCATCCTGAGAAATGCTCAAAATCCAATTGGATACAAAGCTCTGTGCAAGTGGCTCTAATTCACCCTACTCTGAGCAGGTGGACTGGACTAAGGAACCTCCAGAGATTTTTCACAACCTCAGTTGCACTGTGAGTGGATGACTATGAAATTTGACTCTTCACTGCTGTCATTGAAATACACATCCGGGATGTGGACAGCTGTCCTTCAAAAACTACAGCAGTAGAACATTTGGTCATCTCAAAAACTGAACTCACTCTAACAAGAAAGATTGATAATGAAACCCAAAAGCAGAGAGGAAAGAGCACTCTGCTGGGATAATAGATGCTGACACTGTGATTATTGTTTATCTTAATCTCTGGACAATGTAAAACCAGTTTTCATATCGGCAGCAGAGAAAACTGAGTAAAGTTCAAAATCAGGGTTCCTGATGCTTCCTCTCCTTCCAGTCACCATTACTTCCTCATTCGTAGATACACAATATTGTAACTTCAACAAGAGAGGTAAGGTATTAACCATCTTACTGCTTTTTTTTTTCTGTCTTCAGCTGACAGACTGTTTCATGGTTAGCAAACTTCCTTAGACTATGAGATAACTTTTCAGTCCCAACCTTATTTGTCAGGTACATGTCTTAACTATGAAACTGTGAAACTTCTATACGAAAGACATTGCTTCTGCTCTGTGGGTTGATGCATAGGGGCTTAAGATATTAAAATCTAATTGTGTGCCGACTAAGGAAGTCTTTATTCAACCATGACTACATGTTTAATGTCATAGCCAAGTGCTCTTGAGCTTTATTCTGATAAGCACAAAAGCTTATAAATCAGTTAAGGTCGGGGTTTTTTTTAAACTATTCTTTACTAAGTGTATATAATCCAGCAAAGAATTTAAGAGTTCAAACACCAGTCATAGGTAAATGAGATACAGGAGGCATGTGTACACATAATTATAGTTTGTGTCCTGTAAAGATAATCTTTCTTATGGAACAATGAAAACAAACATAGAATCAAAACCACAAAAATAGGAAAGAAAGGGTAGAGAGGAAAAGATAACAAGAAAGATTAATGTAATCTGCAGTATATTAGTCTGCTATCTGATACTCAGCCTAAGAGTGTGCTCTGTAACACTGAACTATGACTCGACTGATCTGATTGGAGTAAAGGAGTCAATCAGTTTTTGATGAAAAAGCGCAGGTCTTATATATTCAACTAATTTATATTAGGCAGGTCTTCCATACAAAGCTTTTAAGTCCTGGTAGAAAATGTTAACAGTGCATCATAAACCAATTCTAACAACATTAAAGGGTATTATTTTGGTCTTATTTGCATATTGTACTCAATAGTATTTACAAAAAGGAAAGTAAAATTTAAAAATATTCAATTTCTCAATTCCTATCTTGCAGGCATCACTAGTATTCTTCTAGCAGAGCATTTTCCAGAAAATATTTACCTCTCCTGGTTGTTAACTCTTCCTTATTCAAGAATATTTCTCAAAATGTGTCCAGGAAAAGTCACAAGACCCTGGGTATCAGTTGTCAAAGGAGCTGTGCTGTACTGGTCTGCCAGCTTGCCTGGAAACCACTCAATAATCTCTGGCAGGGCACTGTATAACAATGGCAAAACTCTCAACCTAAAAGTATTATGTCACTATTGAATATAGGACTAAACTCACTTGGCTGGTGTCACTAGAGCCTCTACAGGATTTTTTTTTTTTTTTTACATTGTAAAACTGTAATGCAGATAGAGAATTCTGTGCTGAGAGCCCTGTTATTCTCCTGGAGAAACAGTGGAATTTCACAGCTTCCAGTATAACAGTCTAATGTCACAGGCTAAATAGTATCCTCACGACATGCTCTCCTGAGGATCTCAATATATTTCCTTTCATGCAGGACTCTTCACCACTGCCACCTCCCCAGCCAGACAAGGAGCTCTCACAGACCTTCCATCAGATACATCTATCTGCATCAGATACATCTATCTCAAAAACCCAGGGGCATCTCAGGTGGCAGCAGAGACTCAAGTGTGGATAACTGGATCAAGGCCACATAGTTTGTTCACTTATCTAGGTAATTCATAGATGGCTGTACTGTAGACAACCCAATTTAGATGCCTGCATCTGAATCTGAACCTAAATCCCAAAGAGTTTAGACTTGGCATCTAGTATTGAGCATAAATTTCCATAACTGGAAAGAAAGTATTTTCCAAGTCAGCATATTGACCAGAATTCTTTTAAAGAAAGCTTAAAGGCAGTCAGGGGTAAAATCCCTATTTTTTAACTATATGCATAGAACTACACATTTAGAAGCTTTGCAAATTCCAGTGCTGCATATCTATGAACTTCAGTGTATTAAGTGACCATTAAATGACCTGATATGTGAGCACTTGCAAGCAGAGGACTTCAGAAAATCTCCTGCATTCTTCTGAATAAAATGAATTTTACAGTAAAGTAAATACATTGGCCACAGTACATGGTTTTGGTGAAATACTTCAGAATTTATAACCAATAATACTGACATGATGATTGCACTTTACCATTACAATATTGCAATTACATGCAAAACAGGGTTTGTGGATCTTTGTCATTATTTTAAATTGTCACACTTATCCTTAGATTGATTTAACATGTTTATAAAAATTATTAGCACTTTCTTATAGTACAATAAATTATCCCAGAGAAGACATGTTCATATTTTGAAGCATCAAATATATTTTGAAAAATTGGTTTCACATTTAAAGAAAAAATTTTAATATTTCTTATCACATTTTAGACATGTACAGTGCAATAAGAAGAAAACTGGGATTCTTCTTCACATTTCAATGGCTGGCTATAATTTAGTTTTCAAAGCAGAAAAGCTCTAATTAAGAAACAACTGTGCACTTACAAGTGACAGATAAAACTTGCAGGAAAAATGAAAAGGCAGCCCACTGGGTTTCTTGGATTTTTCTTAGCAGATTTCTTTGAGGATTTTTCATTCTGGAAGTTCATCACTTAATCTTTTTTCTTCATCATACATACTTCAAAGAAAATCAGCATAATTTTCAGCAGTCTATTTATTGTGCTACACATCACAATTGGTAATTTAGAAAAATTAACAGTTTCTCTAGAACACATTATCAAAGAACACGCATAATTCTTATGTACCAGAAAGATTTTTTTCTCCCACAAAATCCACTGATGCACATCCAAGAAACCCCTGGACAGAGCCTGCTGAAGATCTTTTGCACTTAATGTATAAGACTACTCAATTCAAATAATGTGTGCAACGCTGAACCTAAGAGGCATTAATGCCAGAAACAACAACTGCACCATATCAAGCCCAGGAAAAAGTAATGGGACTAGAAAGGGAGATTTTCCAAAAATCAGAGTTTTTATTTCATCTATAATATCGTTGATAAATGGAAACGCTACCATGCAAAATCTCAGCACTTTTTTGGCCGGAAAGGCATTCATGCTAATATAATGAGTCTGGATTACAGAGGTTTGCCAAGCTTAGATCATGTATAGATTAGTAATGATGCCTTTTAATGTCTTAATGACCTCTTAATTAAATACATTTATAATGCTACAATTTGGTGAGGACTCATTAAACATTTTTCATATCAGAACATGATGTTCAAAGCTAAGTTCTTAATAATAATTAACACATGTATTGTGCTTTTACTCTTCAAAGTGCTTTAAAAACATCAGTAATTAGTTAAAAACTCGTGTGCTGGATGTATGTTATGTGTTTAGGCTTGAAGAGGCCCACAACAATCAAACTGGCGCTAGCCAGTAAAGTCCAAGCAGAAAATAGTTACTTCTCCTGTGTTCTAAAGAATTTTAGATCAAGACAGGAAAGACCTGTCACAAGACAAATTAAATGCAGGTGGTGGCCACTTCGTACAAATAGTATTAGACAAATAATATAAACATAGAATATACTTTTTAAAAATGTACCCAGAATATTAAAGCTTAATTAATTTTTTCTAAAAAGGAGAGAAAGAAAAGGCAACCTCTGAAACAGAAAACTCCCCCAAACCATCTGAAACCTCATTTTGCTAATTTATGTTCTCAGCATCCAAAGTGAGCAATTTTAGCATAAGCAATGGGAGACTTGTGGTGCTGATTCAAAACTTGCTAGTACTCACTATCTGAGAGCTACAACAAACTCCATGTAAATCACACCTACTTGCTCCTGAGACTGATATGTGGCAAGGCAGGGGTCAACTGACAAAGGTGGGACTGCAGGTGGTGAATTTGCAGGGGCTCATCATCTTCCAGACCAGTACAGATAGGAAAAGAAATCAGAGGTAGTTGTAGCCAAGCAAGACTCATCTTGAGTGCCCAGAGAACATGGTTGCTTCAGAAGAGAGGCTTCCCTTCTTAGGTTCACAGGTATATGTCCCCCAAACCAGGGAAAACTTTATTCTGAGAAGTTCCCTTCAGTGCTAGAGGAAAAGAATTGTATCACACCATTGTACTGCATCAGAGGAAGCAATTAACTACAGCGTAACAGTGTGAACTCAGAGACTTCGCTTTTTATCTATGAATACAATAGAACTTTGATTTCAAAAAATAATTCAAATACATTTCTGAAAACACATGCAAGAAGCCAGCTATACATGAAAATCTCGTTCTAGTTAGGCAAGATTTTAAATTGTTTCAATACCTGTATGCAACTGATGTGTTTGTCTTTTAAGGAGAGATAACAGCAATTCCTGCATTCAAAGGGATATTGTGAAGATAAACATATAAAAGATTCATCAGCAATGGCATTATGTGCTTAAAATAAATCTGCAACTAGATTTAGTCAGTTGAAGTTGGGAAAGATTTGGATGTCTGCTTATGATCTCAGTTTCAAGGAAAAAAAAGTTTATATTTAGTTGAATCTGAATTTCAGCAGTCAAAAAAAAGTGTTCCTTTTTATTTGCCTTTTTAAGCAATGTAAGATTTAAAATAAAAAGATACTCCAAGATTATTTAATTTGAAGCACTATAAAAAAATCTAAAATACATCCAGTATGTTTTAGCAAAACATACATTTTTTTTAATTTTATTTGAGAAAGGAAGAAATTAGGAATAGAGGAGAATTTGGTGATTAAAAGAGTGGTATGACATATTCAAATAATAAAGAACTGATTGTAACAAAGGAAACACCTTTAGTAAAGGGCAGAAGCTGAAAGTCTGATTATTTACATATTGGACTCACTTGGATTTCTTCCAGCCATATGCTGGAATTTCACTTTACCTTATGTTAATTTTTTGGCAAATGGCAGTGTGATGCTTGTGAGGTCTTCAGAAATATGACCTAGAAAAAGCCGATAGCAAATTCTTGAACACACTTGTTCTACTTAAATCATAAAGACAGCACAAGAAAGGAAGAGGAGAAGGTTCAAAAATGCTATGGGATCTCAAGCTGCTGACTTCTGAGTCTGAAGAAAAAGTGACCAATTTCCATTCTTTTTCTTGGAAGGCGTAGCGAGGCCAAGTTTTATGGAGCAAGCCTTGCCCTACCGTAGCCACCACCCTCCTGCCTGCTGCAGAGTCAGTCTCCCCAGTAAAGCAATTCCAATAGACCTCTGAAATCTAAGGCAGGAAATTCCTTTCAGCACCACTTTCAGCAATGAAAAGGACTGTCAAAACACCTTCCTAGAGGGTTACAGGGCTCCTGCCCAGGAACTAGTGGAGAAAGTTCAGCACTTACATGAGTACAATCCCCCCAGCTCCAGTTCATGTGTAACAAGAGCAGCTTTAATGCACATTTATACTAAGGCCAGTTAACACTTTCAAACTCAGTGCAAGAATGTCACTTTTGTAACACAGAGTGTTAGGAGCTTCTAAAAATACATCAATACTTCTCTAAGTGTGCATGCTTCCCAGTTTGCAAATGGAATTATTTTCTTAATTAAATACTCTATCTTTTTATTTCATATCTGGATAATACATAATTTTATTAAAGAACTTTTCATAGTCTTCCCATCAACCCATGCATATGCAATCACATTCCACATGTACAGGCATCAGTATGCATACATATTTCTTCTGCTCTCTTTCAGGCACAGTAACTATGAATTTACTGGTAAACTTGGAAATGTTGCTAATTTCAGAGGCTTTTTAAATACAATTGGTACGGTGATGCTGCTCACTGGAATTCACTCCATGATGGCAAACTGCCAGGACAGGATTGGGTTGCACAAACACCTGAAAGTCCCAGCTAAATTGTCCTAGTGGAATGTTGCTGCGTACTGAGATGTTCAGACACCAGCTGCCAGAACAGAAAGTGCCTGATAGGTCCTGTCTCTCCTGCGCAGACCCCTACATGTGTCTTGGGTGCACAAGAACTAGTCAAATAGCACTAGATTGCTACACATAGGCAGCTGAATCCAGTTTCCAGTGGCTTTCCAAGTAGAGTGAACAGCAAAACTGGCCACAACAGTGAAACAGCTGAACTCTGTAGCTCCAGTAACAGCCGAATCCCACCTTTGTGCTATTAAAAAAATAATTGTATTGAAAATAACGACTACTTGAAATGTTACCCCTCCCCAAAAAGAAATCCCAAGAAAACCAAAAACCCAAAATAATAGCTTCCCATATACTATAATGGAAAATAGCCATAGAACCTTACAGAGCATTTCTCAAATAAAATTTTCTGGGCTTATTATTTTACCTAGTAAGTATCAGGAGTTTGTTGTCAGTCATAGAATCACTGAATCCTAGACCAGTGTAAGTTGAAAGTTCCTCTAAAGGTCATCTAGTCCAACCCCTCTGCAATGTGCAGGAACACTTTCAACTAGATCAGGTTGCTCAGTCCCCTGTCCAACCTGACCTAGAATGTTTCCAGGGATGGAACATCCAGCACCTCTTTCAGCAATCTGTTCAAGTGTTTCACCAAGCTCACCAATAATTTTGTACTTAAACGTAATCTACCCTCTTGTTTTTTGTCATGTGCCAGCAAGCCACAGTCTAATATTTGTGTCACTGATATATTTTTATATTTTAAACAGGTAAGTATTTCAGAGCAACAGACAAAGACCACAACCTCTGGCCACCTCCTCACCCTTTCCCACAACTATCTAGTAACTGAACCTGCCTTGGACCCAAATGATACAACCAGTAGAAACTGGAGGGATGTGTCTGTCTATAATCCAGAAGAAAAGTCTTTTAGAAGCCAGCAGAGAAAAAAAATTGAGTAATGTTACAGAAAGAAAGTGGGAGACTCTCTGCACAGTCTGTGCCCATGCAGCTTTCTAGAGAGAGGCACACAGGAAAAGGCTCTTCACTACTGTTAACTGACTGAAAATATGATAAGCCAGAATGAGGTTGCCTTCTCCTGTGCAGGGGAAAATTATGTCCTGTGAAGTCAGAAACACAAGCACAAGATGAAAAGGCAGCAGAATTTATCAGAGAATAAGGGATGAGCCATTATAGGTGCTTTCACGGAAAATGTAAGAAAATCTGATGTGCTGCAAATTGGGAAACTGCCAGAAATCATGGCAAAAAATCAACAACTGCTGGGTTCAAAGGGCTGTAATCAGTGGCCCCAAGCTCAGTTGAAGGCCACTCACTAACAGCACAGCCAGGGGTCGATAGTGGGACCAGTACGGTCTAACCTCTGCATTCATGACCTGGACAACGGGGCAGACCTTCAGTAAAACTGGGAGGAGTGGAGTGAATATACTACCACGCAGAGTAACTTCGGTAGGCTGCAGAGATGGCCATAGAGGAACATCATACAGCTCCACAAAGGAAAGTATGAAGCTCTGCACCAGGAAAAGGAATAATCTCACACACCCAAGCAAGTTAGGGACCAACTAGCTGGAAAAGAGCTCTGCAGAGAAGGACGTGGGGGTCCTGGTGGACAACAGCTTTACTGTAAGCCAGCAATGAGTCCCTGCAACAAGGAAGGCCAACAATATCCTGGGGCTGTGGCAGGAGGAGCATTCCTAGGACGCTGACAGCAGTGATCTTTGTCTTACACTCAGCAGTGGTAAGGCCTCATCTGGAGTGCTGTATCTGGTCATGGGATCCCAATGCAAGAGAGACATGGACTCACACGGGCAAGTCTAGCAAAGGGCCACAAAGATGACTGAGAGATAGAAGCAAGAGAAGGCTTAGAGAGCTAGGACTGTTTGACCTAGAGAAACCTCAGGAAGCTCCTATCAGTGTTTAGGGGAGTAAAAATACCTGACGTAGGGAAGTAAAGAAGTGGGAGACAGTGATACGACAAGAAGAACAGGGCACAAACAAAAATATAGGAAATAAAATTAAAAATTAAAATGCCGCAAACCATCCTTCTTATGGTGAGCCTGGTTGCCCAGAAAACTTGTGAAGTCTTTATTGCTGGGGAGATTAAAACTCAAATGGTCACAGAGCTCTGAGCAACCTGCTGCAGCTGATGGTGCTTTGAGCAGAGAAATTGATCTAGAAAATCTCCAGAGTCCCTTCCTGTTTTCCTTCCTGTGAGTCTGTGTATTGGTAAGTGTAGTTTAAAATGGCAGAGGAAAAAGCAGAAAAATAACATTTTGGTTTGTATTTCCTATGCTTAACTTCTAGAGTGAAATTACAACTATGTAGTTACACTTGTCCAGGTACTCCATTCATCATTTGTGCTAGACTCAGGAGCAGAGAGGTTGACCTCTCTTTCATTTGATGTCTAAACCTCATGTTTGTTTTGGAACTACATCTCTTTCCAAAATTAAACAACGGAATAGAAAATCAAAGCCACCTACTCTGCCCTATAAAGTACTATAACAATATAATGGTGGCAGGGAAAGGAGAACAAGGGTTCTAAAATGTTAAAATTTTCTTTCATGTAACACTGACATAAATTAAGTGAAAATTATAATACATCTTTGAATTAAAATTCAGTCACAGATTTTACTTCACCAAAAATACATTTTAAGAGTATAAAGAGTATTGCATTATTAAAGATACAGACAAAATGCACATGACATTTTAGGGGATTTAATGAAGCTAAACTTATGCAAAAGCTGTTGTTAAAAAGAACAATTTGATACATTTAAAATGGCTGAAGCAGAAATCATTTTCATTTACTATCTGCACTGGGACTAAAACCAAAACATTACCACAGCAGGTTCTGGTTGCGTATTGACCTCAAGGGCAAAGTAGTTGGTCTCATCACTAACAAGAGGGAAATAGTGTTGAAAAGTGTTTGGAAAGCTCACCACTTTCTAGTGGTTTGTATTTCATTGTGGCCCTTTAACTTTGCATATGGGCCCATGATTGCTTAAAGGGAGACTACATACCAGTAATCATAAATAACAGTTCAGAATAAAATTCAACATTCTGCAAAAGCTAAGCAAAAATGTGACCCATGTTGCTGAGGTAAAAGATAGGGCTAGAACTGACTTTTTACAAGAGACTAAGTTCTGTACCTGAGCTAATGTTGCTTTTTTTTCTGCCTGCACTCTCTGAAACACCAGAAAAATCTCTGATGAAGATTCTTACCCAAACACAGCTATGATTCACGACTAACAGTTCTCATGGTCAGTTTTAGATAGCAACAGGGGAAGGCAAGAGAAAAAAGAAACCACAAATTATTCAACTAGTTCTCAAATGTCCTTATAAATGGAATTTGTTTTCTTGAAATTCAATGTTTTATTTCATTTACAGTTTGCAGCTATTAAATATGAGGCAGTTGCTGTGCAAGCTGTTCCAGTACACACAGCTGCATTAACAGCTAGCTACAACCACATTTTACACTAGTGGGTACTTTCAAGAACCAAATGTTTCTTCAGGAAGTTTTACCACCAACTTTTCTTCGTGTGCTTATGCAGTTTCAGTGAATTCTGCATGTTTTGTATGTACTTTCCACATACATGCACTTTTTTTCTGTCTCTGCTGCCTTAAAACTAATTTCCACTCATCTCTGGGGCAACACTAACAAAGACACTTCCATCTGTTCTTCAACAGGATTTTCTATCCTGTAACTGTTGACATGTAAAGGGCATTTTCTATTTTGATTGGACATTAATTGTGCTTTCTTTGGATTAAGCATTTTAAACTGAACTATGAAATAGCCTTAAGTATATAGGTCATAGCAATTATTGTGTTATTTATATTACTACAAGTCTGCAGCAGATGGCCTCCAGGGCTCTGGCCAGAAGAACCTATCTCCTGCAGATTTATTTGGTGCTTAGAGATACTACCAACTAACTTCTCAAATCTGCTTGAATGCCATTGTGTCTCTCATTTGATGCCAGCATAAATATTCCAGGCTTATATGTTTCAGCACCAATATTCCTCAAGGCCTTCCGGGTACCTGGCTATATAAAATGTTCCTACTTGGGCCTTGTCAGATGCCATGCCTCTGCTGTTAAATGAAGTAGCAGCAGAGACCCTTATCCAGCAAAGGGGCGCAGCCTGGCCACATCCACACTTGTTAGTACTTGGCTCAGTTCTCCTTTTGGAGCTGGGTGGTACCACCGTGGCCATTAGACAAAACTGTTACATTGTGTAGGGGTTTTTTCATTCATAAGTGCCTGAGAAAAATACAAAGACTGCACTGGAAGACTCCAGGGTGACCTCTACATTTCACAAAATGTGGGCTGAATGCAGTGTGATGGTATGGGCTGGGTGACAGTGCAAAGGCTTCTAGGACAGCACTGGAAGACTGCATGAAGTGGAGAACATCATGTTTGGTGGAGGTTTTTTCATCCTGACTACTGAGCACGACTTCTGGTGCAGGTCCAGAATGCACCTGGCATGCACCCAGGACTGCTCATCAGAGTGTTCACAGCCCCAGAACAGGGCAATACTTGACCAACCTGAACAACCAGTGGTTCAAGCACTGAAGGACACTCACTGGTCCTGCTTCATGTAGCAGTAAACACATAACCAGGGAAGTAACGCCAAATACTCCTGAAAATATGACCTTATAAAGCACTACCCCAAGCTTTCATAACATAAATTTTATTTTTCCCCATGCCTGAACAAACCGAGCCTTTAAATGTATTTTTTGTAATCCACCCTGATCTAGAAAATTTTTTCTGCACATGAGCCACTTCAAGATCACTGTTTTCCAGGATGCTGTTTGTTTAAGCAAGCCTATACTCGTCCAGAAACTCTGGGACCATTGCTCTGTGTTAATCATTCACATGCTCAAAGTTTTGTGTTTGCTGTACTGTGGCATTTTATATTGAAAAAAAGAAGCACAAGAGCAATACTATATATATGATACATGAAATACACAGCCTCCAACCAACTTCTGATTCCAAAACCTTGCAGTTGTCTTTTTAGTCTAATAATACATAAATACCTACTAAAAGGTTATTGCTGCCATTTATGGTAGAAACATTACTCAAAGTCACAAGGCCTGCATATACTCACACAATAGGGCACAATGAGACAATCAAAAAACACAATATCAAGTTCATTTTTTTCCAAGGAGATGTGGAATAATGACATTTTCCTACTTCAATTTTCCCTCTGCCCACAGACCAGGGCAAAGTGTGTCTCCCACAAAGTGAAAGAGCTTTATGTAACTTCACTATAGTAACTTACCAACTCCAGGTCGTTTCAAATAAAATACATGCATTCGTTATTTTAATATCACACATGAGCGAACCTGCCGCTGACAAACCAACTTTATAAACAGTTTAATAAAATGTACTCTGATCAACAGTACATCAAGCACCTAGGTGGCTCTTTTATATATTGAGCGCACATTATACAAGTTGAGTTCTGGAGTAAGAAATTACCTGAAGGATTTGATGTGAATCTCAGAAAAAAAGCAGTGTTAGCTGCAAATAGGAGTATGAAAACTGTATCATATCAGGTCAAAAGTCCATTCTGTCTTTGACAGCCTCCGACAGTTGTACCAAGGAAAGGGCAAGCACATTGGGCTACTTTCCTGGTACAAGCTCTGGCAGAGTAACAGCTCCCACGGCTACCTGAGCCTTTATGCAGCATTCTCATGTTTAACAGTCCCTGATAGATTTTCTTTCCATAAATCAGCCTTATCTTTTTGCAAATTCCTGTGAAATTTTAGGAATCTATTACATTTCCAATGAAGTTTAGACTACTTAAAATACTTTTTGTTTTGAAACTGCTGCCTACTAGCTTAATTTGTTTTCCAAAGCTTTGCATTAGAAATTACAATGACGAACCACTGTCCATTCAACTTGGTTTCACAAACCATTGTCACTATTTCCCCAAGCTACTTTCCTCATTAGCTTGTCTTCCAACTTCCATTTTACTTTCTATTTTATTTTACTAAGTGGAGGAATTACAGATCTGTAAAAATTTTGTCACATTTTCTATATCTTTTGTTGGTTTAATGTACCCTTTCTGAAAGACAGGAACTGCAGTCCCCATCCAAGCAGAGAGTACATCACCATCACACAGAATAAGAATCATGCCATTCACTTCCCAATGGCTACTAAATATTACCTGATTTTGGAAGCACAAGGCTTTACATTCCATCTAAATACTCAGTTTATCTCACATGTCAACATGTCCATCACTTTATGCTCAGTAGGAATCAAGAGGTCCTTCTGCAACCTGACAATTTTTCTTAAATTTAAATAACTCAGTGTGAACAACAGATTTTACTAGTCCACTGTCTGCCCCTTTTTCCAGACTATTTATGCCTATGTTGAACAGTGCTGACCTTCAGACAAACTCCTTTTAAGTCCTACCTGTTACACAGTCCATTGTAAAAGATGATAATCAATTCCTAACTTTTTTCTACTCTATCCTTCTACCAAGTATCCACCCATCCGAAGGTTGTAATCTTCATCTCATTGAGCTTGGTCACCAGTGCACACCACCAATTCATACACTGAGGTGAAGTATTCCAATTTCTGTTTCAAGTTTGAGCAAAGGAGGGAGCTTAGTGCTAAGACACAAAAGGCTGGCTCCCCAGTCATCAAAACTTTACACTGTTTATATGTTTTAGCCAACAATGCTGTCAGCATTACACAATTTTTTTTCATTAAGTAGCGCTCAAATTCCCTATATGCTAGTTATATCTCTCGTTTCTCATGATGATTAGTCCACATGCTCAGTTCTTTCCTCCATCTGAGCTGGAGGTCTGTTTAGAGTAGGTGGTCAATGAGTTGATGGTCATGATCTCATACTGCTGGACTTACCTTTCCCTCAGTTACTGCTCAGTTCTGCTGACTTCACTCCTGGCGGCTGTCATCCAGACAGCTCATTCATCTTGAGATTTTCTTCGCTTTTCCTTAAAACAACAGATTAGCTAAGCATGCAACATTCACAATGCAACTGCTTAAACAGAACTGTCTAGTTATAGGTACTGATTAACAACTAAAACAAATTGCTGTTTGAGTGAAATCCTGAGGGGCTCAAATCTTGAGTGGCTCAATAAAACATGACTGCTGAATCTTCTAAAAACCTTTAATGAAAATTCTTGCCCAAACCAGGAGGGCCAACCATGCCTACTGCACCACAAGTATCACCAGCTGGTCAAGGGAGGTGATTGTCCCGTGCTGCTCTGCACTGGTATGGCCTCATCTTAAGTCCCGTGTGCAGTTTTGGATACCACAATATAAAAAAGATATAAAGGTATTGGGAAGTACCCAAAGGAGAGCTACAAATATGGTGAAGTTCTAGAGGGAAAGTCGTATGAGAGCAACTGAGGTCACTGGGCTTGTTCAGACTGGAGACGAGACTGAGGGGAGACCTAATTTCAGTCTTCAACACCATCATGAGGGGAAGCCAAGGGGCAGGCACCAATCTTTCTTTCTCTTGTGACCTGTGACAGAACTTGAGGGAATGGCAGGAAGCTGCGACATAGGAGGTTTAGGTTGGATGTTAGGATGTGTAACTCCTGAATAAACACTATCCAATCTTGCCAGTTTCCTACTATTCAATTTATTTCTTTTTGCCTGCTACTCTGGCTTCAACTGGAAACATCTCTTCCAACACTTCCACCCAAAAAGCAGCATTTTAAGCATGAAAACCTCCCTGAGCTTCTCTCTGATAAGGCTGGGGTTTAGTTTATGCATTTAATCTTCCCTGAGTTCCTTTCACACCTTACCCAACAGGCATGCAGACTCTGTCAGGTTCCTGGTGCTTAGGGAAAAAAATTATTGTTACTTTTCTTATCTTCACAGAATCACGGAATCAGATAGGTTGGAAAAGACCTCTGAGATCATTGAGTTCAACCTACGACCTAACAGCAGCATGTCAACTAGGCTATGGCACAGAGTGCTATGTCCAGCCTTTTCTTAAACACCTCCAGGGATGGTGGTTCCATCACCTCCCTGGGCAGCCCATTCCAAGGTCTAATCATGCCTTCTGTGAAGAATTTCTTCCTAATGTCCAACCAAAACTTCCCCTGGCACATCTTAGGACTATATCCTCCTTTTCTGTTGCTAGCTGCATGGCGTTCTTTTGCAAGTTGATCCTCAAAACTTTTTTTTTTTTTAAATTTTTATTTTTTAGAGGGGGGAGGAATGTGTGTGCTTTAGTGTGTTGCTACAGTCCAGGTGCTCTTGGTCCAGTTTCCTCATTCAGGTGCAGTTGAGGGAAACATCCTCAGGGGTTCTGTATGACATCCCAGTTCCTGATGAGCCAGGAACATGCTCAGGTGGCCAAGAAGGCCAATGGCGTCTTAGCCCATATCAAGAATAATGTTGCCAGCAGGACTAGACCCTGGGTGAGGCTGCACCTCCAGCAGCGTGCTCAGTTTTGGGCCCCTCAGTTTAGAAAGGTCATTGACATTCTGGAGCGTTTTCAGCGAGGAGCAACAAGGCTCCTGAAAGGTTCTGAAAACATTATGAGGTATGCTTTACGAGGAAAATGAGGGAACTGGGCTTGTTTAGTCTCCAGAAGGCTCACAGGGGACCACTTTGCTCTCCAAAACCACCTGACAGGAGATGGTAGTGAGGAGGGGAGTGGTCTCTTCTACCATGCTTACAGCGAGAGCACCAGAGGAAATGGCCTTAAACAGACTTTGGAGATTCAGATTAGATACTAGAAAAAAAATTTCACTGTTAGAATGGTCAGGCATTGGAAAAGGCTGCCCAAGGAAGTGGTGGAGTCATGATCATTGGAGGTGTTTAGGAGGTGTCTGGATCTGGCGCCGGGTCGATGTGGTTTAGTGGTTTTCGGGTTGCAGCGCTGGTGGCTGGACCGGATGATTCAACCTTGGTGATTCTACAGTTCTAGCCTTTAAATATGTGGAAGGATAAGCCTGCACTTCGCTACCCTGTTCTCTGCCATTTTTAAGGCAACCAGCTCATTTTGCTCTTTCAAAACTACCTACTCCTTTTTTCCTTTGCCAGAACTCCCAAAGAAACCGTGAGGTTAGAAAAAGAGAAATGACAGGCAGACGGAAACCCCAAGACGCCCGTCCCGGGATGATCTCCCCTCCCCCTCCCGCCATTCCCAAGCGGACGGCGGGCTCCTGACGCCCGATGGGCAGCGCTCGGTAGGAAGGGCCGGGGAGGAAGGGCTGGGTAGGAAGGGCGGTCCCCTCCCTCACGGGGGTCCGCCCTCAGCGCGCCCCGCGGCCCCGGCGGAAGGAGCGGCCCGGCCGCCCCCGCCCCTCCTCGCCGGCTGCTTCCGCCCGCTGTCGGCGGAGACGACGCCGGCCGCCGCCGTGCCGGGAGCCGGGGAGCCTGCCAGCGGGGAAGGTACGTGTCGCAGCGGCCCTGCCCTGCCCTCCCCTGCCTCCCCTGCCCCTGTGCCGGGTCCGAGAGCCGCCCCGAGCCCGCGGGCGGTCACCGCCCGCCGCCGTGCGGGGCTGACCCGGAGCCTCGCCCAGCAGGGAGGTACCGCCAGCCCGGCTGTGTTGGGTGCCAGGTCTGTAAGAAACCTGTTCCGCCGAATAACGCTGGTGATCTCTAGGCGGGCGGGTGAGGATGGACTGACACATCCCATGCAGAAAGAAGATCTTCGTACGTGCTCCCTTGACTTGTTTTGTCATGTAGGAGACTTCATGAAACAAGTCCTAAGTGGTGTCTCCTTTTCTAGAAAATAACTGAGGTGATGCTATTTGTAGTGTTTTTTCTGTGTGTTAGCGCTTGTTCCTGTGAAGCATCTCTCGCAGCTGAGTGATGCTTGTTATCTTGGCATGTTATAAAACAAGAAACGAAGGGAAAGTCTGTGACCTGAAGGGCCTATAAATAGGAAGAGACAAAAATAAGATTATAAATTCTTAAAAGTTACGAGTGAGATGAGATTTTTTTCAAGTGGAAAGAGGCGCATTTTAGTAGAGGAGCTACTGGTTTGGAAAAGCAGGGAGTCGTGCAGGCTCACACCCTCCTTCGGGAGCCTTGCTGTCTGTCAGGTTTGCTATCACTGCTGGTTCCAGGGCATCATCACTGTCAGCACCCAGCTTCACGCCTGTATTTACCACACAAGAGAAGACTCCTGTGCCAGACGGGGTGAGCAGCAGGTTGAGGAAGCAAGTAAGTGCTGGCATGGAAATGTGCAGTGAAAGAAGTTAGGGTTATGATGAAGGGCTGTTTGAGGCATAACAGTTGTTGATAGCTTTCTTAGTGGTAAGTTTTTGTTGTGTTGGAAAAACGAAGAAACAGCTTGTTTTCTTGCAACTTAGCTGTAATATTAAAGCATTGAATGGGTTGAATGATGCAGACTCTTTATTTTTTTAGGTGTTGTATACTTATGGCCCTCTGGGACTCTGTGATGCCCAGTTAAGGTCTGAGAGTCTATCCACATGGGCCTGTGTCAAAATTTGCATATGAATCTGTATTCTGTGTGCTTCAGAGACTAGAAGCCTTCAATTACTAATTGTGATTATTGCAGGTTCCTATTTTCTTGTGACATTTGCTTGTGATGTCAATAAGAGAAGTGGTCACATGTTTACAGACCCGGATAAGCAACGACACTGGGACTTTATACTTTCCATCATGGAATTGTTACAAGGTTTATATAAAAGTAATCAAAGTCAGTGATTTTTAGTGAATCTTGGACAATACCCTAAGCAGATACCTGTGAAAAAGGCAAGCATGTGTAATTCTACTTTACCTGGTCCCACTCTGTGAGTATCCACTCAGCTTGCAACAAAGTGCAGTCCAGGAACTCTCTGGAACAGATGTGCTGAGGTGTTAAAGATCCTCTGTGGATTTCTCCATCAACTCATCCTTGCCTTTGACCCATAGGTAGCTCTAGTTTTGCAAGCATCCAGCCTCAAGTTGTTCTGTGGGTCCAAAATCCACTAACTCACTAATGTATGTTGGTTTTTTACATACTTTCTGCTACTTCTACGTAGTATTATCTGCTTCATTTTATTCACAAAGACAATTAAAGCAAATTGTGTTTGGGTAATGGTAAAACAAAATTTCCAATATGACTGCCAAGCCAAAGAACTTACCAGTAAATTTGACAAGATTTACTCTAAAGCTTCTTAATTGTACTGTTTTCAGTGATGGTTTTTATTTGTTTACTTGTTTGGTTTTAATTGATAGCTTTGATTTCTTTTAAATAAAACTTTATTTTTCCATTCTTGTCGTTTGTTATAATGAGGGCACCTTGTCTGGAAGAAGGGGTGGTCCTGATTTTGGATGATGTCTAGGTTATTTTTACTGAGTATTAGAATCAGAATTTCAAGGTTTCAGCTTTAGAGCATGCTGTGTATGCATTTGTACAGAAAACATGTTTGCAGGATGTGAAGGGCAGGTAATTTTCGCTTACTTAAATCAGGCATGCTCTTAATAGCAATGTGGCTGTGTTTTTTCTGCTCCTGGCAAACTGCTGTGTAGACACTGAATTCCCAGTGAAATGGTTGAAAACGTTGGATTCCAGCTGACATACTGAATGATGGATTTAAGATGTCTGGTGAGGCTTGTAAACAGGTTATACTGGGGGAAGTGAATTATTCATAATTTAAAAGAATATTCATAATAGAAAAAAAAAGTGTGATATGAAATATCTGAGCCTAAGAACAATTAAGTGGGAAACAAAGTTTTCACACTGAATACAAGCCTGACTACACAGTCACTGGTGAAATGGATGTGAAGTGCTTGTTTATCTCACAGGGGTTGCACAAGCATGTCCTGGAGTGTGACAGTGCCTTGTTACCATACGTTAGGTAATCCTGATGTGCCAGAACAGTGTCTAACCAGCAGTGCTACAATTTCAAGTTTGGCAGGGTTTCTTTCATCATTATCCTTGTTTTTTCTCTTCAGTATCTTTGCTTCTTCCTGCTGCTACCATGCTAGTCTCTTGCTTATTTCCTTTTTTCATCTCATCTCCAGCTTCTGTTTAGATTTTGTTCCCATTATCCTTTGTTTAGACCAATTCTTTATTCAAATCTTTAGTTTAAAAAAAACCCAAAACACTTGTGATACAGGTGTTTTTGCAGAAGTCTGACTCCTCAGATTTTACCTCCTGAAAGAAATTGTAGCTCCAATTGGAAATGAGTATCAGATGATAACTGGGTTCTTATTTGAACCTGTGATGAGCACAGGCTTTGTCCCTGTCTGTATTTGTTCATAGTCATGAGTTATCAGGGTTTAGCAGAGGTATCTTGATGGGAGGAGCTGGGCCCTTTGTGCAAAATGCTGTAACAGAGTAACTTCAGGGGTTACTGGTGTGGTAAGGAACAAGCTGCAGTTCTCCCAGCATGGTGAATTGTCTTTGCATCCGCTTGTGGCTAGAACTGTAGGTCTGTATGTCAGAGCACTGGCATGTGCAAGCCCTTCCTGCAGCTCTGCTTCTGGAGGAACCTGGCTCCTGCACCACAGTGTCCCGCCTGGCTGTTCGATTCCCTGTCCTGTCCTCCTGATGAGCAGAGCCAGTGCTTCTTACTTGCACTCCAGGCCTCATGTCAGTAGCACAGACAATTGCTGTAGTGGCTCAGAAAGGGATCTAATGCTACCTGATTCATGTCTCCTGTTCATTGATTCTCCTGTTTGACTTCTTTATCCTTTGCAAAGAGCTCCATACAGGCTGCTTCAGATTGTTCTCATGTCTCTTCGTGCAGTGCCTTTCTAACCTGTTTAGGGGAGTGGATGAGTATCAGGATGTACAGCTGCTGCAGGAAACATGCGGAGGAGGTGGTAAGCTGCAAGCACGGGTTGAGGGGTTACTGAAGAATGCAGCTGTGATTAGTAAGTAGGTCTACTGTGAGTAGATGGGGTTCTGACTAATTCTTTTATGTCCTCATTAGAAAAGCAAGAAAACCAGCAGCAGCTGGAGAGCTAAGCCTAAGGTGGGATAAACACTTGATGTAAGAGCATATGCAAGTTGAAATAAGAAAATGAGAAGAAAAAGGTGTTTTGAATTTGGAGCATATTTTAGGTTAAAGGAGAATAACAAATTTGGAAATACAGAAGAAACAAAGAAATAAGGGATAGTTCTGTAGGGATATAGATGCTGAACAGCATAGGAAAGGATGGGGGAAGCCAAGTCAAGAGCAGTGTGATGCTAATTGTTCTTGTGGACTTTTTTTTAAAATTTGATATCTGCTTCTTGCTAGTATTCATTATGCTCTTTGAATTTCACATTACTTGACGAGACAAAAGAATGAACAGTGCTCTCCATGGAGTAGTGAATCTTATTCTGATAGGAGGTGGAAAAGGAGTTATGGAGCATAAGGTGAGATAGATTTGCTTTTTTCTGCTTTTGCCTATTATTATTTCTGCTGAGAGATGGATGTTTCTTCACATGCTTGACTTCTGGGAGCAGTGGTTTAAGTGAATATATAGGTTGCTGTTCCTTTAAATTGTTGCATTTTTGTGTTTCAGTGACTGTTGGGCAGATTACCTGCATTACTTCAACAGCTGTCCAACAGAAATGTGGGACCTGTAGTTCTTTTGATGTAGGAGAAGAAATGAGAGTATAGAACATATGGTTGAAGAGCCAAATAGTTTTTTGGCGATTTTTTTTTTCTTTTGAAAATTTATCGTTTTCCTTAGGGATAGCAGGAACCACATGGTAAGGAAGCATCACCTTTATTTAGTGAGCAAGTGGGGTTTTTTTCCAAACGCTTAGACCACAAGCAGGCTTATTTGCATGTATATGTTTCCTCTCTCTCAATGCTATTTTCAGTTTCTTCTTGTCCGTGTGTCCTTGATAACCTGTTCCTTCACTCTTGTTTTTTTTTTTTCAGTATATTTTAATATTTCTCTCTCTCCTTTAAAGCATTACCCTCTGAAAGGCCATGTCTTCTCCCCCATAATTCACATAACTGTTCATTTTTGGACATGCTTTGGTTTGTGTGGTGATTTGTGCTGAAGTTGAGAAACCAAGGATGTTTCTTCTCTCTGTATCCAAACACAAGCATGATGGATTCTTGTTCATAAAGTATAATATTCCCACCTCTAACTTCAGCCAAGTTTTAACCCAGTCTGTAATCGTAGTGTTACATTTCAGTTTTGCCCAGTATCTCCCAAAATACTGATGCTCAACATAATTCAAATAAACAAATTGCATACTTTACAAACTTTACTGTATTTTTGGCAATTTTCTCATGCTACCCATTCCAAAGTGATTTATTCCCCCTTTGACTTTCTAATGCAGTGGGCAGCTGGGAGAGTTTATTTTCAAGATTCTCTTGACATGAGTCTGCTGTGTCTTTCAAATTTGTTGGTCAGAAGAGACCTGGCCTAGGGTGTTTTTTTTCCCCTGGAAACCTTTCTTACCATGTAGACATTGTATTTGAGCAGCAACTTTTTATGTTCTTTTACATAGATACTCTATTTGACTGAGGTTTTGCTAATATTGCAGTTTAGTCTCGGAATGTAAAGTATATTTATTATACCCACGTGTTATTCATGCTTACCACCTTCTGTTTATTCCCCTGAGAGATTTCAGTTTTAAAAGCCCTGGGTTTTTCTCTGGATCCAGTACTTGAATGCAGTATTTGGAGGGAAAGCTGTCTTTGGAAGTTATTTGACCAGTAAATTTCAGTAGTGTGTACAAATGAGCAACTTTTTCTTCCTTTGAGAGTAAAAGGTTTCCCAAAATCCCACTTTCTGTTCTGGAAAATGCTACATATTACACCAAATTAAGCCATCCTATTTGCTTTCATGCAAATGAAGCCATCATTACTTCCTTGAGTAGATTTGTTTCTTTAAGCAACAGCTTTCTTGCTCATTTCATTTTAGGTCATGGACCGTCCTAGCTTTATCATTAGGCCTGTGTATTGACTGGGAAATTGGGAATTTGCTGGGAGAATAGCTACCACTTTCTTGTAATGTGTGGGATTCCCAACCTTAATTATGCTTATGAAGTTACTTAAAGAAAAAACAAACCAAGACAAAAAACTTGTACTGTTTGGGGTCATTTTCATGTTAGTAACTCTCACCAATTCACAAACAGTTCACTGTTGGAAAAGTGACAGTTACTATCTCAGTGCGATTAAATAGAATGGCAGGGTGTGGTATGTAGCACCTCTTCCACTATATCCTGAAATGTGTTTGATAAAACATACTCCACTTTTAGAACCTCATGTCTTTATTCTCTTGGATGCATTCCTAGTGGCTGGTATTGTGTGAAGCCTCAGGGACCCTTGGCCACACCAGGGTAACTTCTCAGGGTCTCCCTTATGTTTGCTTTCACTCCAGTGCTCTGTGTTTCTAACCAAGTGTTAAATTGTGACAGCAAGTGGAGGAGCTTTGATCTAGCTGGTAACAAAGGACATGGACTCTGCTCTTGGAGCACTGGGCAAGCATGATGGGTTTTGTGACCTTTGTTAAACTGGAGATCTGTGCCAAAGGAGAAGGAGACCAGGCATTGAACTTGGAGTGTTGCTGTCAGAACTGTAGTGAAACGTCAGATCCATTTGCTGGCTGTTAAATGCTGTAGACCAACAGTTGATGCTTTCAGAAGTGTGACTGCTTTCATAAAGGTTGCAGTGTGCCTGATCCCCATGGAAGTCTTTAATTTGCTTTTTCACGTTCTTGAGAGCAGTGAGGAAGTCAAGGCCAAGAGTACTGTAGTAGTTCCATTATGATAATTAAAAGAAGCTCTTTTTTTTTTTTTTTTTTTTTTAGTCATTAGTGCATGCTGAACTTCTCAAAGCTAAAGCCTGCAGTGACATATAAAGATCAGTTAAAAGTTATGGTGGGCCTTCCTAATCTATTTCCCCACGGTTTTGATCATCTGTTGAATAATTTTGTGCCAGACCAGTGTATCATTGTGACATCTGAAAATGTTTTCCGATTTCTTGATTCCCAAACTCCAAAACTCTTTCAAATTACTCATGTCAGAGGAAAGCACCTTTTTAGAATAAGATTGGTGAGGAGTTCACCTGTTCCTGATTTTAATCCTCAAATGAACCTTTCCAATCTAACAATTTTTTGATTTGTGGATCCTGTCCTGCTTTGACGAATAGCTGTCTCAATAATTGCTTTTATAATGGTTGGCCGTGACAAGGGACCACTTATCTGGTACAAAATGGATACTCAGAAATTAATTTCCCTGCATCCCTAACATCAGGATTGTGCATACTTTCTTGGTCATTGCTACAAGATTATTAATGGTAGTATGATGTTAAAAGATCTTGCAGGTGGGCCAGTTCTTAGAACTAGGTTTCTCTCTCCTTAGGTCTTTGCGCAGTCCTGTATGTGTTATCTCTGAACAAGGTTTAGGCTTGAGGAGTGATTCCAGTTTTCATTCTGCACTTCAGCTTTTTATCATTATAACCCTAAACATGAGTGAGCTGTACCCCATTTCCACATGTGTCACTGATATTTTTGTAGTCATCAGTGAAATTCTCCCAGCTGTTTTACTCTTTGAGGGAGGGGAATGGGGAGGATGACATAGGAACAAAACCATTGAAGGCATCATATTGCTAGCTCATCAAATGATCACTACAAACAAGGCCTCCTAATTACTTCACTGGCTTTAGAGGAAAGCAGTGTTATTTTGTATGACTACGTTGCTTCGTTTGATGTGTCCATAGTGTTAATTTTTTAACTTTGTTAATTTTTACAAATAATGCCTAACAGTTTTTATTTACTAATTTAGAGCTAGTGTGAAAGGGACTCATATATGACTTGGACAGAGAGTTGTACGGGAAAGTATATTGAAGAAATGTTTCATTTTTATGTGCTACTGGCTGCTGCTGCTTCTTTTCTTACACAGAATTGGTCAAGATTTGTGACTGATGTCACAACAGCTTGCAAAGTCTTTGGCCTGTGTTTATTGTTTTCCCTGAGAAAATCTGGCATCCATTGTTTGTTTTTTGTCCAGATAAATCTTTGATGAGATCTGGGCATCATGTGTCATGTCATACCTCATCTCTCACATCATGTAATCCCCCCTTCTGTTGTTCCTCTGCAGTTTTCTTAGCAGGTCGGTCAGCCTGTCCCTTTCTAGTTCCCAGCTATGAGCATGTAAGTTCCAGTCTGCAGATTGAAGAGTTTATGTCAGGTCTGGATGACTCTCCTGTGGAAATAAGGTTGTAGAAATTATCAGAGCCTTAGTGTAGAAAGCAGCTGAAGGAATCTTGCTATTTTCCCAGCTATTCTTTTTCATTCTAGTGTTGAATTCTGTCACATAAAATCACCTATTGGGGCAAGGTTTCTTTTTTCTTTAAGCTGGTACAGCTAATCAATAGAATACATCTGCTGGAGTTTCCTATATTTTTGGGGACTGGTCTAGTTGAGATTTCTTTTCTCTGACCTAAGTACTTGGTTATGGTCATGTACTGTGTTCATAAAACTTTGCATTCACTAAGGTACTAGAAAACTTGTTTGAGATCCTTGTTGTACCTCCAGCTTTATTTTTTTTGCTGCTGTTCTAGGGCCATAAGAATTATAAACTGTTGATTCGTGGAAAAGTCCGGAGAAAACTTAGTCCATCCTTCAGTTGAGATCAAAATTACTTTTGTCCAGCTGAGTCTTAAAACCTCCAAGAGAGGTTCCGCTGCCTTCCTAGTGATCATCCGTTGCCTTCTTAGCAACTGGTTTTTTATAATGCCTTGGAGTGTCAAGATACAACTTGTAGCTGTTGCCTCTTGTTTTACCATCTTCCACTGCAAAGAAAGGTTTCGCAATGCTGCTTTTGCAGATCTCCTTCAAATGGCTCTGGGCTGCTCTTTGATTACAGCATGCGAAACTGAAAAAGCACAGTTCATAAAGCTTTTCCTCTAGTCTAGTTATTTACTCGACCCTCTGTAGTTTCCTTGTGTTCTTGACGTGGTGGGGTTGAACAGAGCTGGCCTCAGTGTCGCAGGTATGTTTCTGATGAAAATCCTGAATTTTATAGGCTCCAGTATTGACCCAAGATTACTTGTCAGCTGGCAGATAGTAGTTAATTGTCTTTTAAGCCTGTTCAGTTACTTTTCAAACTATGCAAATCAGTTTATTCAGCCTGCATTTCGTTGGCCTAGAAAGAAGGATGCAGTGGGAGACAGTGCCAAAATTCTTAATAAGGCAGTGTGCATTACGTTTTCATATTTTCTTTCATTCTTGTAGCCAGGTATTTTATAATTGAAGGCAATTGCATTGCTTGACCATGGTTTGCTCTTGGCAGACTGGTCTCTTATTCTGAATTAACATCTTTCCCTTTATGTGATTAGAGGAACTTACACAATACTTACTCCTGTGAATCTCAGTGATCTTACTCTGTGGTCTCAGCTGAGCCAGAACTGCCTATAGTGCGTGGGGTGCTCTTTCATGTCTTTTCTGAAAGAAAATGGCTCTGATTTTAAATACCTTTTTATCCTTAACCATCAAGTCCTCCACTGATTTACAGTGGTTTTTGATAAACAGCGTCCTTGCAATTGGCACTTTTTGGTGTATCTAGTTCAGTCTCATGAATTTACATGCATCCAACTTTGTAGGTTATCCTTAAGATGTAGTCCAGGTCCTTTCTCAAAAAGGTGAAAGCAGATCAGGTTGCTGAAAGCATGGTCCAGTTGGAGATTGTCCTGCCTTTCAGGGCAAACTTTCACTATTTGATAGTCCTAATTGTACATATGGAGGAAACCTTTGTTATTGGAATTTCCTTCGTTGCAACTTTTGACTGTTTTTCCTTGTCCTTTGGACATACATCACATGCTTCAGCACCCATATCATCTAATCGGCTTTCTCCAGTATATTGATGTCTTGCTTCTCTGAGTAGCCCGAAACTGGACACAGTTCTCCAGATGCAATCTTCCCAATGCCAAGCAGCAGGAGATAAACACGTTCCAAGATTGTAGGCTATTTCTTCTGTAGCCTTGTATACACTTGAGCTTGATGGTTACAGGGGCTCATTACTGACTCATTTTCAGCTTATGAAATTTGTGAATTTGTGTCTTTTTTGACAGCTAGCTTTTGAGCGCCCAGCCTGTGTTTGCTGCATTGGGTTGCTGAACTCTTGGTGCAGGACTTTTCCATTTGCCCTTGACTTTCATGTAGTTCCCACCTTTCCAGCCTGGCAGGGTCCCTTTGGATGGCAGCCCTGGCCTCCAGTGTTTCAGCTGGTTTGTCTTCCTCCCTCTGACATTTTGCACAACCCTTCTGAGAGTAGCTCCTCTCCTCTGTGCGGTTTTCAGTGGAGACATTGAACATTGTTGCCCAATACTGATCCTTGAAGGACATTGCTGGTGTGTCAATGGTGGTTTCATGTTCTTGGGTACAACTTCGAGCAGGATTTTTTTTTAAACTTTCTGTGAACTGAGATGAGGTTGACTGGCCTAGAGGTCCCTGGGCACTCTAACATGGGCATAGTTGCCTTTTATTGCAGTTTCCAGACATGTTTCCCAATCACAGAGTTGTTAAGGTTGGAAAAAAGCTCTAGCAGCATTGTTGTCTGACTGTTAACCCAGCACTTCCATGTTCATCACTAAACCGTGTCCCCAAGGGCCACATCTACACATTTTTTAAACTCTTCCACCACTCTCCTGGGTAGCTTTTTCCAATATTATTGTGACTTACCAGAAAGGATAGAGGGTGGCCTCACAGTAACCTTGTTCGTGAACGCCTTGGGGTGTGTCTCTCATGACTTTGTGGAACCTTGTATGTCAAATCTGCTGCAGTGGTCCTTTCTCCTTTATTTTGGTTTCACCCTTACTTTATGCAACTTATCTTTGCCCTTGTGGTTACCATTGCATCTTTCACTGCACCATCATGCTTCAGAATACGTACACCAACCTGTTTGTTCTGTCTTGTGATCAAATAGTTTACATGCCAGATACCAATTTACTTACTCTGATTACATTGTGTGGTGCTAGTCTGAGTTTGTGATAACGCTTTCATTGTATTCTTTAAGTGTAGATCAAATTTTGTTATTTCCAAGTTATCTTTGAAATAAAATGTCAAGTCCAAGTAATAGTGTAGAATGGAGCAATTAAAATACGCTATCAGGAAAGATGCATAAATAATTAGCCCTATGTTTGCAAAGTTCTCTTAGCTTTACTATCAACATTTTACTTTGGGGTCAATTGACCCAAAGATGGAAAGAACTGGTCCTATGGCAGAGGTAATCTGCCCTTCGTGTGTAACTCTGTTTCCAGATATTCCTGTCTGAAAAAATGACTGTAGGTGGCTTCTGGATCAGTAGTGAGACACCTAGATATATGTGTTGGTTTGCAAGTGCAAGTGCATGTCTCCATATGTTTTTACTATAGGCTTTACTAACCAGGAAAGGATTTTTCTAATCCTGAGGTGGCAACCAAGAAGCTGATCACATGGTTATTCCCCTTAATAGTTCATGTATTGGCATCCAAGGCTTTGTATCCTGTAATAGGAGTTTTTCTGGTAGACACCTACACAAAGGGTGTGTTAATCTAGAGCCAAAGCCCTGTCAATTGAAACCTGTATTTCGGTATTCTAACAGAAATTTTGATACTAGGTTAATCACTCTTGACAGAAACTGAATTTCTTGTAATACTTTACATGCATATTGTCAGAGGATTTATATGGAGCGGTTGAAGAAAAGGAAGAAAATATGGCTTGGGATGTAATAAGGTCTGATTTCTTAGGTAGTTGCATCTCTTTGAGTTTTGTTAACTTTCTCCGTGATAACTCATGAAACTCCCACCAGGCAAGTTTGTCCTTCTGTCTCCTCAACATTCTTGGAGCTGCTGTGGCTCAAACTGTGCTCTCTCTGTGGGCTTAATTTGCCAGTAGGAACCTTTTCTCTTGAGACCTCTGCCTGTTGAATATTTGGAAATTGATAGACCATCTTAAGATATTTCTATGGGAAATGAAGTCAATTTGTGCCAAAGATAGATGCCTGTAATAGAAGTACTGTTCATAAAGCTTCATTTAGGAAGAAGGAAGGAGATCCAAAGGTATTTTTGGCTATTACTGATTTCATCTTGAAACAGGTCTGAATAGTATTCTGGGAGTATATCTACTATCTTTTCCCTGTTTTACTCTTTGGTCCATTTTTATTGCCAAAGGTCATAAAGTTGCAAATTAAAAACTCAGATATTACATGGGTATTACATAGAGCTCAGATATTACATGGAGCTTGTACAAAGAAGCCATTTGGGATTGTCTCAGGTAGTTTTTCAGATAACCATTTCTTCTCTAGTGTGCAGGTCTTCCTTTCAGGTACTGCAACACTCTGTGGTTTTGAAATTAGAAGTTAAGTTAAAGACTGGACCAAAGCTGCAACAGCAGTCTGTGTGAACCTGAAAATCCTCCCACGCCAGTCCAAAATGTATTGCTGAGTTTTCTGTTCTCATTGCTTAACTTCTGACTTCAACATTGCAAATACTTTTTTGAATGAAGGGTTGTCAGTGGTATTTCCATTTAGATTTGTTGTGTGAAATCAATTCAGAATGAAAATACGCAACAGATTTTGTTGGTTCATGATCAGAAACTTTGTCCGAAACCTACTTTCTTGCATAAGAACTTATTACTTTTGCTTCTTGGATTGTAAACACCTCATAAAAGGGGTGACAACTTATATTTACTGTGGTTGTTGATGTAACTAGATTTGTTTGTTCAAGATGCTCTTTGCTTCTTTCAGCTTTAAATAATAAAGAAATAAAAGCAGGGATACTGCATTAAAAGTGTACTTCTTTATAGTTTGGCAGAATTCACTTTACTTACATTTCAGTCACTAAAAGTTATATAATAAGATGGCAAACAATGTAGTAAAAGTGTCTGCATTGTCATTAAAAGAACTTCTTTTTGGCCGTGCTGGGGTGAAATTGGCACATGGGGATACAAGATTTCATCCAGAGAATAGTGCTGTAATTGGCAGTATTAAAGAACACTTCTCCCTTCCCTCCAGAAGTGTTTTCCATTTGTACTATATTCAGTTTTTTTCTAGGTGGTACTTGTTAGTTCAAAACAAAACATTTTCTGTCTTTTCTGCCTTTTCTGCTTTCGTTTTTCTTTACCTTAAACCTTTTAAAACCCCAGATTCAAACTGGGGAAAGTAAGGAAATGTTTCTTCAGTTGTACTTTTCTGATGTTTTCAAGTGTCATTATTTAAAATTTCAGTCAGATCTGTTCCTTTTTCATTGTGTAGCACTGAGAAATTTTCCAGTGACTATTAGTGAGGGTAGTGCCCCCAGTTAATAGTGCAGCAGACCATGTAGATATTTCAGGCTTTGGTTTACATGCTTGAAATTTCCCAAACTGACTAGGAATTGGAATTTTTGTCCTTGTACTCAAAAATGAATGGTCCCTTTTCACTAAGCAAAAATAGTTGACAGGCCTAATTTTTTTTTTTTAACTATGCTTTTGATGGTTAAAGGTCATGGTGTTAGGCTGCAATATGCAGTTTTATTACGAGGCACACAGAACTTGCGAAGACATTCATGCACTAGTTCTGTTTGTTTGGTATTTTTTCATTTGTTTGCCTTCAAGCAGGTTTCAGATGAATCTTTTCAGTGGACAGTATGAACAAGAAATTTAAAATTATTTGCCTTTAAGGTAGAATAGAGCTTATTGTCCAGTTCATAGCTGTGTATTTCTGTGACGGAAACTGAAAGATGCTTTCTCTCGTGTAGTGGTAACATGTATCAGCTTCCACAGTTCCTTCAGACATCAAATACTGAACTGGGCCTCAGATTACTGGCTATGACTGTGTTGGGGGTGGGGTGGTTTGGCTGGGGTTTTTTTGCAATTATTCTGGGGGAAGCATAGTAACTAAGAGACAACTCTGTAAGTATTGACCTTTTATAACAGTATCTTATTCTGCTTAACAGCAAACATGAGGTCGGGGTCAGAAGAGCCAGTCCCCTTACATGAAGAATTTATCTACTGTTGTGGAGCTGCTACCCATGTCTTAAAGTGTGGGCCCTGGAAAGACCTCTCTAAAGATGAAAGTAAAAATCTACCCAGGCTCTTGTTCATGATTATTCCTGGTAAGGGTCTTTTTTTGTTTAGGTCTAGAAGTTTGTCGATTGAAAGGCATATGTCCAGTTTCATTTTCAAAAATCTCTATGTAGGTGGTAGATTTTGGCTCGTGCCCATGGCCAAAAGGTCAGTAATACTGCAGTTGTGAAATTTCTTGTTACATTTAATTGCTACTGCTACCTTTATCTTTAACAGTGCCAGAAGGCAGTACTTAGAAATTAGGATATCTCACTCATTTTCTTCCTGGTGGTGGTTTACTGAGAGCATTGTAGATTTTTGTTTGTTTTCATAGCTCTTCTTCCATTTATCTCTTGCACCTTGGAGTGCTACTGAAATGTCAGCTATATGCCAACTGACAGATGAAAGTTACAATACTTGAGGAAAAATTCTAAGTTCAGTTGTTTCTTAAGTTGTTTTTTTAATAGTAAAAGTTTTTTAATTTAAGATTTTTGCACATGAATTTTTATGCTGACCCTCTTGTACTCAGTAAGTATTGTACAGTTCTTCATTATATTTAAATGTGGCTGTCTTAAAATGAGAGCTCGAAACTTGTGTTTGGCATATGTTAAAATTAATGGAGAAGTCCTAATTTCATTAAAGTCTACCAATAAGCTGTAAGAGTTCTGTCTTTAGGAAAAGTAGAGCTTGAGCCCACTCAAGCACAGGTACTGTGACTTTTTCACTGCCTTACAGTTTGCAGATTTCTAATGCTTTCTATAGTGTATTTGAATGCACTGTTATTATTTCCCCCAGAATGAGTGGTGCAAATAATGACTTTTCTGAGTATCCCCAACTTTGGTTCACTGTTAGTGTACCTAATTGCTGTTTATGGGGCTGTATGCAGGCTTGGTCTTTACTTGGTGGTGAAAGAGAACACAGGTGCAATTTTTCAGGGAGTTTTTTTCAGTGTTTTGGAAAGTCCGTGGAATATTTTATGTTAGTTTCCTTGGACACAATGGTTTTATGCCTTTGCCTCCAAGAGCTGAATAGTAACTTTTTAAGCCAGTGACAGTGGAGTTTAAATTCTTTCCTTAACTGAAAAGAAAATGGCTTCTTTTGAATGCATCTTGTTCCTGTGTTGTGAGAAATAACCTTTTAAACCAAATACACTATGCAGTATGTCTTTAATACCTCTTTGGAAGTACAAGCCTGATTTCATGCTTTTCAATTGCTGCTTTCTCTCAGTTAACGAATTTGTGGAAGGTTTAACTGAACAGCTGAGTTTAGAGTTTCTTTTTCTCACAGGTTCTGGAGCTTTCACCTGTCTTCAGGCTGATACCTTCTGTTTGGGGTGATAGAAGAGGTTGTAACAAGGATAAATCTGTAAAGCTAGTTTAAATCAGTAGAAAGATATGTAGGGGAAGAGCACAAAAGTCAAACATTAGCATCCCAGGCATCTACAAGGTGTGTAAGTTACTCTGTTCAAGATGTACTGAGTCACATACATTGCATGGTCTTCATATTCATCGTAGGAAACTTTTAATGCAAGAAAATGTAGTGGCAGGGCTACATGGAGCTGATTTCCTGCATAACAGTTCTGTGAAGACTCCTTAATAACATCTTAACTAAATAAATGTTCAGAAATAGACATCAGTGAAATAGTCACTGTGCTTATGTCATGGTCTTCAGGCTTTTGCAAGCAGCTGATTTATGGTTTTGCTCTTATTTCAGAATTATGTTGGTAACAAGCTAGAAGTTCTCCCACCATGAAAACAATTTAAAAGCTCAGCAACCACTATGATGCTGTCTTCGCTTTAGGTGCCCAAATTCAGTAATGATTTAAGTTACCCAAGCTTGTTGCTGTGGCTGGCAGGGAGCTTAGTGGGACCTGACATAACAAAGTGCAGTTTTGTGTTTGGTAAAACAAATGGTGGGATTTTTTGCAACTGTTACGTTGCCTCATTTTAGCCTTCAAGCCAGGGCTTATCTCCCAGTGCAAAAAACACAGCTTTAGGAGAGATCCAGACATTTGGATCATCTGGCAACATGTTCATGTACCTAAACAGTCAGGATTACATTCCCCTTGTGCTTTTGTAACTTCCCGAGTATGAAATGTGGAGCCCTTCTGGAGTCCAGCAATTTTCACACTTGAAAGGCATGTATTCCTGGTTGAGATTCTTTATGGAATGAGGGAAAGAGGGGCAAAAGGACAACTTGGTACACAAGTCAAGGAAAGCAATAGCCAGACAAGGGTAGCTCTAGCTTTAAAAAAGAGAGTATGCACAGTCAAGTGCTGGGTGATCTGAACTCAGGGTGGTTAGTCCTGCTGCATGTGTTACTCTGTTTTGTGTAATAAACTGCTCTGGTACATACTTTTCCAATCCTAATGAAATTCAGGCATATGATTTTGTTAACATATAGTCAAACCAAACAGAGTTTGGGTGGGTGGATATTGAGAAAGATGAAAAAATTCTCAGCTTCTGCTGCAAATTGTTGCATGAGATTTGTGAATAAATCCTGTATATTTATTTTCATTTTGTGTTTTAATCATGTTACTTCAAAACAGGGAGGATTCCTCTCTGGTCCAACTTAGCCTTTTCCCTCTTCACAACTTAAAAACTCCAAACCATTCTTCTACTCTGAGATCAATGGCAAAATTCCCATTGACTTGAAATGAGGCAGGATTCTTCCTCCTGAGAACTGATAGCTCACTGTGCTTGAAGCAGTTGAAAAACAGAACATGTGGCAGACTTTAATCTCATTTAACTGCAAGCTAATGTTTTGATATTAGGGGCAGTGTGTGTGAACTTAAAATTTTAATAAAGCTTTACTGTATTAATTGAAATGTTTAATACACAGTTTTTTGTTTTATGATTTTTTTTTGTGTCCACAAAACCTCTGAATAGGAGTAATAATGTGTTTATTAAAGTAATTACTATATAGAAGGTCCAGTTTTTCCTCAGTCCAGAATATATGCATATACTTATTTGACTTTCTTAATGTCAATTCTTTCTATTAAAATTGATTGATTACTCATGAGAATAACATTAAATGTGTACAGTTGAAGGATCAGGTCCACGATTTTCTGGAAATGTAGGTGTAATGGAAAGGACAGGAATTACTGTTTTTCCTCTTGTGTCCTAAAGGACTGTTTTCGCTTTTACAGTGTTTGTTTAGTGTAAAATTAGAAGTGAAGTACAAAATCTACTACAGCAATATTTAATGTTACTTGTGTTCATTCAAAACCAGAATCCACAAAGTGTAATGGAATTTTTTTTTCTGTTTTAATAGTATCTGTTTATTTGTGCTTGTATATTTATGAAACATTTAGTCTTGTAAATAAATACAAATTTTAAAACCACTGTGCTTCTTAGTTCATGACATTTTGCTTTTCATCAAAGCTTTTCTTGCATTTCATTGCAGGAATACTTTGGGATACCTTTGTTCCAGGTTTCCTAATTTGTGTTACCATTGCTGTAAAGAAGGCAATTTTGCAATTTACAATCTTGTACTTGGGAAGCATATATAATGTAAATAACCTTTTTTTTTGTGGTAATTCATGTTACACAAGTTTCATTCATTAATATACAGAAATAATGTCAGAATCTGGTTCTCTAGCCTGCATGCAGAGTACTCCCTATGCTTTGCCAAGGTTCTTAATCTGCCTGTTTGCAGTTGGATCGCTGCTGGGATTTTGGATCATCTTATTGTTCTACCAACTCATAACACTTTTTTCAAGTATAAAGATCTTTCTTTTGAGCTAATTCTCTGAGTCAAGAATTGCTTACGCACAACAGAAATTGCGGACTTGGATTCTCATCTCCTAGGAGTAGCTACATGTACTTACATCAACAAGATTGTTTCACTTGAAGACTACTGAACTATTTTCAGCAGTGAAAACAGTGCAAACAATTTGCCTGGGTTATGACAAGTCTTTAGTGTATTCTGTCTTGAGATGAGAGTTCCTGTTAGTTTTAAAATATTTAAAGTGCCGTTTTTGACTGTAACATAGGGACTCCAAAAAGCTTTCTGTACATTATTTGGCTTTTGTCTTCACTTGCTGTTTTACTTAACAGTCATCACCCTCAACACTTGGATAATGAAAGTTATAATAAAAATCAGTAAGCTATAATACTTCACAATAAAACTAATTGCAAAGCCCTGAAGCTTAGTTTCTTTGTATTTCATTTATTTGGCTCCCACCAAAACAGCTTTTTGAAAGTTATTAATCTTTCACTCTGCTCAGCAGTTTCTGGAATGAATTGCTCTTCAGAGGGTCTACTGTCACCACTGAGACTGAGGGGTAAAAGAATCTATTTCCTCATTCAGCAAACTGTGTAAAGCATGTTTAATTCTCTTCAGTTTGGTTGAATGGGCGTTGATTTATACAAAATTTGTGTGACTAAATCCCCTTGTTGGTACAAAATCTTTCTGTTACAACTTGGTCTGCAACAACTGAATTGGATCTAGTAAGGACTCTCAGTATCAGCAGATGAGCTTGCAGTGTGTAGCTTCTGGCAGCCTGAGCCAGGATATAATCTGGAATCCTGTAGGGAATCTTGGCACCTCATGTGGATGGATCAGAAGTGGTTATGTGAAGCAAAATCTGATTTTGGAGTCAAGACCATTGAGTTAATTGGAGAAGGTACTTTATCTTCTCAGACACTACTTTCCAAGTCAGCAGCCAGGATCTCCTCCCCCAGGACGTAGCAGTGTTCACGATTTGCCTTTGAAATGCAGCTGGAGGAAAGGGAATGTTGCTGGCAATGGACAGACAAATTGAGGGGAAAAGAGATTTCTTACCTCCTGGACAAGGGGCGTTCTGAGTTCTGGGTCATGTATGTTTGTGCCAAAAGTCACTGAATGCGCTCCAAGACCAATTCTGTGAAGGAAGCTGAGAACCTGTTCTGTCTGAATGCATTAAACAGTTTTTTCCTCTTTCTAGTTTTATTGTTGGGTTTTATTTGGTTCTTTTTTGGTTTTGTGGTTTTTTGGGTTTTTTTGAAAGAATAGTACCAGGGCATCATTTGGGGAAAAAAGTCTGTCCTTGTGTTCTCTGCAGTTTTGTCACTATCAGCAGGATTATGAGAGCTCTTACGAAGTTTGGTTTGGTTTGTTTGTTTGCTTTTTGCTTGGTGGTTTGTTGATTTTTATTTTTTGAAGGGGCAGGGGCAGGTGGGGGTGGTCAGGTTGAGTCCATGACGTGGCACCTGCTTCATAAAGGCACTCTATGTCCCAATTTCATCCAGCCTGATATTAAACAACTAATTCAGATGCTGAAGGAAGGGCCATGAATTTCTGGGTAGTTCGTAGAACCAGTAGGTAGGGATGGCACCACCATGAGCATTTCTGCCTACTGAGGGGTTAGGTTGCCCTGAGATGTGAAATCTCCAGCTGTGGAGGTAATTAAAACTTGACTGTGTGTGCCGCCTGCTCTGAGTCTGCATGAGCAGGGAGGGGCTGGGCTCAGAGATCTCAGATGATCCCTTCCAAATTCAGTGATCTTGCAAATGTGACCCCTGAACTGGCCATCCAGGCTCCTAGTCTACCTGTGGATTCTGATCTTGGTTGATACTGGGATACTTTCAAAAGGTAGTGAAGTCAATGGATAACCTTAGATAAATACTTGATAAAAATTAATTGTCCTTTCAAAAGCTGTAGTGTTTCTTCACAGCTGTACTGAACCGTGGGAACCTTAACAACAAAACTGGGTTTGTTAAGTGTTGTGAACCAAATAGAATTAAAAATTAGTAAGGAATGAAGCATGCTACTTAAATATAGTATAAACAGAGTATGCCAGAAGAGGGAGCTGTTCTAAAGATTAGAAAAAAAATAGCGTGTTTTGGCAAAGTTATTGCTACAATAGCCAGATATACCATCCTACAGGCTTCAGGCTCTCCTCTGAATGCAGAGAGGTAAGGTAAGCATTGACTGATTCTCTACTGTATTCTTATCAGAAAAAAAGATAAGACCATGTGACAGTGATTAACCAGTTTTGGTAGTTATTGAGAGTCATACAACTGCCTTTTATTTGCATTAGGAGGAGTGAGATAAAGCAAATCAAATTAGAGCAGAGAATAAAAGATTGGGAGTGCTTGAGCTCCCGTTCCCACCTTTCCATTGAGTTACTTCTTGGTAGATGGCCAGTCATCCTCATTAATTGTATCCCAAGGCACCAAACAAATCTTCATTCATATTTGCAGTATTTATAATTATACAGTAGCCTAAGCATCTAAGCTAGCAATCACTTAAAATGAGTTAACACCAGGTAAATAAATTAACATAGAAGCACGGCTTCATGGAGTGAGACAATAAATACTTCCTCTCCTGGAATGTTTAAATCACTGACCAGCTCCATGGGCAGCTCTACTCTTCCTCACTGAAAAATTCTTGTGCCAGGGCAGGTATCCCCTTCCAGTATATGGCACTAAATACCCTAAGGATATTAGGGAAAATTACTCTTCACAGGTCTTTTTTTAAAAGAATCATTAATTTAACTTTGGATTTTGGGGGTTGAATTAAGTAATGCTTCTACATGCAATGAGAATTTTTAGGAGAAATTCTGAAAGTGTAACTATGCTAGTGCTTATGTTAAAAAAAGCTACAACAGTTCCCTGTTCATACACTGACTTACACTTTAATTCTTAATCTTGTGTCACGTAATTTGGGTGACCTAAAGCAGGGGTTGTTTCCTATGTGGATGTTTTCCATCATTTAAACATTGTGCTTTGTGTGTTTGTCTTCACCTACCTCTACTAGTATAAGATACAAGGTTTCATGGGTCCTATTGCCTTTGCTTATTTTAATCATACCATCCTAAGGAGAGCAGTGCTTCTGTTGTCCATCCTCAGCTGAAGCAATGGAGCAGAGAAAAAGAAAATTTTAGATGTTCGAAAGTGAAGACACATCTGATCTAGAGATTCAGTTTAAAAATCTTGGTTGATTGGAGTCTTGGCTCTCTTTGACAAGGCATGTGGAGGTTTATGGAGCTCAGAATGGCATCTCGTCCAGCTGGCACACTTGAATCACATGTGGCTAATCAGCAGGAACCAAAAAAAAAAATCTGAATTTTGCATCTGATTGTGTCCTGATTATATGTTGTTCATATCCAAATAGCTGAGCAGAATTCTTTCTGTGTGTGCACAGATACTTTATTTATTTAGGAATTACTTTTCTTTTACATTTTATTTTAGCAGCAGCATTCATCCATTCTGTGATATTTGCAGTGCTTGAAATTACACTTAGTTCTGCAGATACTGTACTTGACTGGGATTATTTACTATAAAACATTGTTCCTTACTGTGTAGAAAGAATGGCTGTGAATCTGCAGCCCTTTCCTGCAGAGAGGAAGAGAAATGCTGTGCTCTGTTCTCCTGGCCTCACCTGCAGCATCAGGATTGAAGTGACCGCTTGATCTTTGAATGTATTATTTGCCTGCTGGGCTGCTCATCATACTGACTCAGAGAAAACTACCTGGTGTTCCTAAAATTTTCAAGAGTGTCTTTCCCTTTATTCCACCTCTCTCTGTTACGATCTTATGTAATCGGCATAACATAATCAGAGTTTTTCTGGGAAGTCTCTACCATTACCTGCTTTTATTTGCAGGTAACACCTAGGTAGTTGAACCTCTCTTTGGATGTGGGCTGCCAGTGAGGAGACTGGGCCGTTCATAGGGCTTTTGCCTTCACACAGCCGTTAGAACTATGATGTTAGGTGTAAAGCAGATGTTCCTGAGTGTAAAGTAGTGTGGAAGTTAGAAACTGTAGAGTGTTCATTTAGACTCACCAGACAATGGAAATTTAAGATTTATGCCTGGAGCACTTGAAAAACTTCCTAAGGCCATTATTTCGCAATTCAAAATGTTTGTCAACAATACTGGCATAAGGTATTTCTTTTCTCACCATTCTGTGCCAGTCTACTCCTCAGTTCTGCCAGAACAATGCTCTGAGTGATTGTGCTGTGAATTAAATAAATACATTTATTTCTGGGGTCTTTTTACAGCTGGAACAATTCCCTGTTTGGGTTCACAGCAGGGCTCCCACAGAGTTGTGCCAGTGTAATTCAGGGGCTGGTGAGCCATGGTAGGAGGGTGAGAATGATAGTCATGGGGGAAGGTGGGAGTTCCTTCAGCTGGATTTGCCATAGAACTTTGTTGATAAATTACCATGTCAGTCCACAGCACTCAGCATGTACATGAGCTCACATGCTCTGTCTGGAGACGACTTTGGCAGGAGCTGGTGCCCCACCAGCCTCTCCAGGTGGTAGTGATTCACTGAGAATGCTTCTCCCTTGAGGCTTCTGCTTTTGTTTCCACTGCAGCTCCAGCTGAAGCTGCCAGCTCTTTGCGTTTGACCCTGAGTTCTCAGATTCTGACTTGGAGAATTTGTATTTTACATTGCGATGAATTTTTTCTGACTAAAAAAAAAAGGCTTTCCTACTCTCCAGTAACTGGTATGTGGGATGCAAAAGTCATCACTGAGAACAGACTGCTACACTGTATCTTCCTGATATTTCCAAAGCCACTCCTCCCAACTTTTCCAGCCATTTCTTTATCTCTAGTACAGATATTTATGACTTAATTAGAAGATCAGCCTTGTTTCCTCAGGTGGTCATGCATGTAAGGTACTGTAAGCTAGAGTTCTTTGTACATGAAAATTAAAGTATTATTAGCCAATGATTATTTAGTCTGTGTGTGAATAAATATCAAATGACCCTGCCCTTTACTTACTGAGGTAAATAGTTTGACTTCCTGAGGACATTATTTGTAGCAGATAATACTAATTTGTCTGTACCTATTTGATTTTTGTTTTCAATCCGCATAAAACTTGGAATATGTCGGTGAATTTTCCCCAGGTTTTTTCTGAGCATAGTGGATGCCAAAGGATACCAAAATAAAGGTTTGGCTAGAACACATGCATGCTGGTAGAGTACCCCCTGAAGGAAAGGTGTGTGTTCTATCCCACATTATATATTAAAAAATTCAATTCTTAGGACACTGTTCTCCATTATTTTTCTCCTTATGGACTACTTGTTTGTGACTAATATTTTAAAATATGCTGACAGTTCAGCTTTGTTTACTGGGTCAACCCACGAGCTTCCATTGTCTTTAGAACAGAAAAAAAATGTAGTCATTCATTAAAAATAAAAACTTCCTCATGCAGAGAGGAGCCTGTATGTCAGATCTAGGCTTGAAATATGCCATTTTTGTTGAACTTCCCAGTGCTCCAGAAGTACCTCTGATGGGGGCTTGGCACAGTTGAGCTCGTTAAGTTCGAGAAGGCAGAGTAATGACAGAATGGTTGAACGTCCAACTGCGCTTGACAGTATTTCCCTCCACTAAATCTGGGTGGCAGATGTGACTGACTGAAGTGACTTACTGAAATTTCTCAATCCACAGTCATCTTTTGGTATCCTCTCCCTGCTAATGAGGCATTTTCAGCATGGATCCTTCCTGCCTGGCTGTGTGAGCAGCATCAGGGGAGGAAGTGATCCCTCTGCTGCAGCATGCAGTGGCTTGAGTTGGCCAGAGTTATGGAAAAGTTGTGTTCTAGGGTATTTTGCTTGATTTGAAAATTTTAAAAAGGATCTGTTTCTCTTCATGAGATTTCTGAGGCGGGAGGGAAGAAGAAACTGCTTAGTGAAGGACCTACCTATGATGGGAATCCAGTGTTTCCATCTGCATCATGGTCAAACAAAGCATTTAAAATGTTTAAAGCTACAGCAGCAGTGTATAATGTACTTCCTTTCTGGGGGCTGATACCAGAAACACCTGAGCTACTAGGAATTTGCCTTGTTATTTAACATTTTGTATCTGAAAAGAATGAAAAATAAAAATCCTCTTTCAGATTCTAGTTAACACATGGCCTTATTTCTGTCTGACAGTAACTCCTATGGATCACTGAATCTATAATAGAAATAAATATGACCCTTTATGTTCAATATCTCAATTATGGAAAACAGTATGACCAGAAACTCAGTTAGTCATAACTCTTGCTCTTGTTTTCCTATTACGGACATGATGGAAGAATTTGATTATTGTTCTGATTTCCAGTTTTGAAAACAAACCTTGATTATACTTGTTAGATTAAAAAACCTCTCATAGGAATAAGTAAATACGTAGTGATACATAAATACTGCCTTCTGCCTTTAAGTGTTAGATATTTTATATCCATTGTCTCAGCCTTCTCCTAAGAAGCAGAAACTCTTCACAATAGATCTTGAATGGGTGAATAAATGTGCTTGTGAAGTGACTTGTGTTTTGTGTTTTCCTGAAAAAAGTGTTTCAATTGAAGTCTTCATGGAGCATCTACTTAGGACCAATATTAATACCCCAGCTACAAGGCCCTTCTCCTCAGTCACGATTACCGTGGTTTCAATGTAAAGAGTCTTTCCCTAAGGATGTGAACTGGTAAATCTTTGTTTTCCATGTTCAGAATAGTCTGTTCTTCAGTCTTGCATTTCTGAAGACTCAAGGCAGATGCAAATACAAAATTCATTTACAAAATCAGCTTAGACTGTTGGTTTCAAATATGATATTCTTGAAGTTTCAATACACAAAAGTTGCAGAAACACATTTTGAGCCTTTTTATCTGGAATTAACTGTCTTGGTGTTCTCTGTTGCTATTTATTTCCTGTCTGTTTCTACCTTGATAAAGCAAAACAAGCAATAGCCAAACCTAATAACCTGAAAACACCCAAACCTGGTTTTTTTTTTTTTTTTTTTTTTGTTTTTTTTTTTTTGTTTTTTTTTTTTTTTTTGTTTTTTTTTTTTTTTTAATTCTTACCAGTGGTACAGCATAGGAAAATATGAGACAGATTTGAAAATATTCTTTCTAGTGCCTTTTGAGTGTATTGTTTGCTTTCTCCTTGTATATTATTCAGAAGTGATCAGATTTTTCAGAGCTGTGTATCTGCATAAAACAATTTGTGGTTATCTTGGGTTTGAATTGCTTATTTTCCTGTCTTTGTCTTTTTCCTGCTGCTGTTTTCTCATCAGGGTTGTGTTATTCAGATGTTTCGTAGGCTTTCTTGTGAACCCATTTGACATCAAGTCTTGTGTTCCTCTTCATGCACTTCTTTGTTCCCCCTTTTAATTTCTGGAGGTTTGTTTTCTTCTGGTCCAATGCTGCTTCAGACCATGAAGCTGGCTGAAAAATTCCCACTGGGATTTCTAGACCCAGCACAGAACTTGCAGTGTCCTCTCTGCCAGCATTGGTTATAGGATGGATTGGATCAGACCAACCACCTCTGGGGTATTAAAAGTAGTTATATCTGTTCTCATCTGCTTAAGAGACTGTGTAGGTGTGTACTGGGAGATCTAACTAAATGTTTTAATTTTTCATTTACTATGGGGAAAATTACAAAACAATTATTTGATTGTAAGCAGTAGGAAATCCTGGGTTCTACCACTGAAAAGTGTGAAAAATTGGCTAGTCCAATGGGAACTCAATTATTTCAGTTTTTTGTCTCAGTTTTAACTCCATTCCAGGCAACATTAGTTTACAGACATGTTAAAAAATTAAAATCGAGGCTTCTTTTGTATTTATGTAGCTCTTTTGGTTGAGATGGCAGAAGTAATTACTGAAATACATATGTGGACTTTATAACCCTTGCAATATTGCTTAATTACAAAGTCCAGTAGGTTTGCAGTGGATGAAATCAGCATTTTGGACTTCATATCTTATCTGCTTGGATAGATGCTGTTAATTATTCTCATGGGAAAACCAGCATATACTGTCACAATTTTTACCCAGTAATTTTAATTCACAAGCTTCAGGCACTCTTGTCACTTGGGCAAAAACAGCTGTGTTAGGTTAATTCAGCTTTATCAGACTGTCTGTGGGATTTCTTTAGAGGTGAATACACCTACGTTTATCTTAAAGGTGAAACAGCATTAGAGAACAACAGACAAGCTTATTGGCTTTGCAAAATATATACTAAGAATGTGTGTTATAAAATCCTATATGTAAATTTTATAGCTCTGTCAAACCATTAACTCTGTGTGTGTGTACGTTTATATAAGGAAAAAAATGGGAAACGTTCTTGAAAAAACTCTCTAATAAGCTGTGTTACAGACACCTGGCTGAATCCTTCTGAGAATCCCTATTTTCACAACCCAGGCAAATATCTTAAGGTGTTTTCCAGCCAAATTCATGATTCCAGAGTTAGAGAGGATCAAACAGAGTTTTCACATGTGTTTCTCTGTAACGTCCTTGTAATGTTTTCCTCCTTGGCTGATGCTGTTCCCCTAGAGTTGGGACTATAAAGGCATATAGGGCGAAGAATGCCAGTCCCTGAGATGTGCAAACAGGTGAAAGCTTCGTTGATGTGAGTTTATGATGGCCACTCAAATGTTATTTGACATGTTTTATATGAAATCCCTTGACCTTGCATGTCAGAGAGACCTGTGTGTTGCCTTTCAAGGCCTGATCACCAGCCACAGTGTCAGATTCTGCAGTTTTCTCCCAAGTGTGAGAACATCATTGTGTTTTTTGCATGCGCCATTTAAATTCTTCTGACATCTGCTTGGGCTGCTTTCCATTCATTAACATAGGGGAGTTGCATCTTCTTCCATGGTGGCTGGTAGGATGCCAGAGGCAGATTAGGTTTCCTTGAGCAAGGAACTTGCCACTGAGGCTCCTCGAGCTGGAGCTGGGATCTTTGGCAGCTCTGTGAAGAGGCAGTGAGAATCATTGCCACAAAAATGATTTTTATGTGTCCTGCTGTGCACTCCTGGATTTCAAATTTGATTTATGGCTGCTCTTTTTTTTTTTTCTTTTACTTTTTAGAAGCTGCATTTGTTTTTTCTTGCAGGAGACTATAATGTAAATACTGCGGCATACATTTAATTCTGAAACTGTCGATTATTTCTAAAATTACACTTATGGTAATTGCTGGCATATTTTCCAGTTCCTCAAAGTTCTCTGTAAACCCACTGCTGGCTGTGTATTTTCCTTCTTCCCTTCCCTTGTATTTGTGCCTTTATTCTTTATAGTCCTGCTGAGGTCCCAGAGCAAGCAAAAAGCAACTGCTGGAGAAGCGCATAAAGCACCACGGCTCAGTGCCAGCTACTGCTCCCACGGATGGTCAGACAGCTGGAGACACAACTGGAGACACTGGGGTGTGTCTCACAGGACAGTGCATGGAACCCAAACCCTTGTTTCAAAGCAAGATGTAAGAAACCTTGTTTGGGATGACTTAGTTACATGTCAGTTTTTTATTCACTCCACACCACTCCTGGCTTTTGCTATCTACTGCTTAAATAAATCTTTCTCAATTCAGCTATCCCTTCCAGAACTGCTGAAAATTACCGAGTTTTATGTTTTAGGCTCAATTTCTTTTGAGCAAGCTGTATATGTTTCTGACTTATATTTTTCTGGACAGAAGACTTCTTTCATGTTTTGTTGAATATCTTCGTTTCTAACCTGGAACATTTTTTGCATGGGGTTATCTAGTGCTAGTGTTCTCTTAATTATGGTTTCCATTTGACATGAATGTGTTCTGTTGCTAAAGAATTCGAAATGCTTGACAATTTGTAAGCCATAAAAGCTGTCATTGTTTGTGAGGAATGGCTCTGGTCTGTGACTTTTTAAGTGAGCATGATGTGTTTGTTGTTTTCCATTCATAATTAAACTGATTGAGTTTCACTGATGGCGCACTGTATGTAAATTTAAATTTATCAAGTCTAAATAATTTCTCTTCTGGAAGTGCAGCACTTCAAATATTAGTATTTCATTTTAAGGCAGGCCAAGTTTGACTTTATGATGCACTGTATAGGAAATCATTGAAATCAGGATGAAGGTTATTCTTTAGCAGTGATATCCTGGGGTAAATACTCTGTATAAATTGTTCTCTCTTCACTGCTTAAGTGTCTTACTGAGGAAGCAGATGGCATTTAAAATCTTGATTTGATGGAAAAAGCATTAACAGGAAAATGTTTGAAAGTGAAAGGTAGTCAAATGCATCTTTATAAGTAATGTTCATATTTCTACTTACATGGATGTCTAAAGAGTAGTAGTTCTAGTTGTTGAAAGCCTTATATCTGCAGTATATAGAAGCAGAGGATATTTACCTCCTAAAATAGCTCCAAGTTCCACCTCTGCACTCCAGGTTGTTCTGTACCATTCTGTGTTAGCTGTGGGTGGAATGAATTGGAAAAGGAAGCAGTGGATTCGCATCTTCAAATTAAAAATGGAAAGACTTTGAGCTTAATGTAGAGTAGCTGGGTGAAATGTCATGTATTACAGAGAAAAACAGGGAATGTGGCAGGAGTCCTTTGCTTATTGCACCTTATGGGTACATCAGATAAAGTGTTCTCATTCACTGTATAAATTCTGCATTTGACACACTCTTCCCATGAAATGCTTAGAAATCTTTTGGAAATTAGACAAATCTGCAGTGTATTATAGTCTTGTGTCTTTTTCTGTTATGGTCACCATTTACAGCTATTGTTTAAAAGACTTCTGGAACAACACAAATGCTGTTGAAAATTAAGCACAGTTGAGAGTAACTGCTTAAGATGTACTTCATGGTTCAGATGACTGCAATTTGAGATTTGTTGGCATACATGAATGATTCAGCTGCCCTGAGGTGTCTAAGGATTTATGTGATATTCAAATAACTGGAGTAACCTTCAAATCATGGAGGTTAATACTGCATTTACTTATGGTTTCCATTTTTTGACACTTAGTTGCTGAGTGATAGATCATAGGCAGTTCTGGTTTACTGTACTGGGAAATCCTTAAAAAGCACAACTGAGCACTGTTGCCTGGGTGCCCTTGTGATTAAGCTAGTAGTTCTTTATCTATAAAATAAACTACAATAATTTAATTGAACACATTTCAGTTGCAAAGATCAGCCTAAAACATTGATCACAGACTGCTGTACTTCGTAAGTCCCAGTTATTTCTATTAGGTCTTACTATTACTCTGTTGTATGAAAAAATTCTTAGTCCAGATTTTTTTGTTTCCTCCCCAAAAGTATTTTGACAGATAGCAGCTCAACTAAAAACATACAAAATTACCTTAAAGACATGTGAGATAGACATTCTTCACTCATAAATATTGTAGATGCCAGCTTTCAACAGCAGGGACTATTAATCTGCATTTACTTAGGTCAGTTCAAATCTGGAATAACTCCACTGGAATTGCAAGTTCAATAAAGAATATATTTATAGCTGCTTTACATGTGGTGATTTCTCTGTAGAAATTATTGCTGTTAAAATTCTTGTTGGTTTTCATTCCCCTGTGTGCCAGTAGTTCTCATTCATACCCCTTCAAGGCATTTGGAAATGCCAGTAGCAGTTCTAACAGCTCAGACCTCTCAGAATATCTCTTACCACGAGCAGATGCTTATGAGGACTGGAGGAGTGAGGTTTCTTTTGTGTTTATGGATTTTCTCTTTTTCCTGCCTAAAATACACACCACATATATCACAGGATAAAAGCCCCCTTTTCCCTGAAAGAAGTATTAGAGTTTCTTAGGCTTTGTATAATATTTAATGCGAAGCCTCACTGTTCTTAAGCAGTTCTTACCTGACTGTTCTTCAGCTGGTGACCAAATCCTGAGCAAATTTTGTGTTAGGTTCACCTGGCTGATGATGGGAGAGAGCACCAAAATGTCTAAGCTGTTGTAATTTCTCCCCCACTTGTTCTACATTATTAAAGGAGTGAAAAGTATAAAGAAGAAAAATGCTGTGATTGAGATTAATTTTGTGATTCCTTGATCTCAAAACCCCTAATGTTATTACATTCCAGGATTAAACATTATGCAAGGCATTGTGATCATTTGTACTACAAAAGACACAATTGATTTTGGATTGCTGCTACTTTTTTCTTCAGCCTTGCTGAAAGACAGATTTCCTCTGTGTAACATCAATCCAAGGAACTTGACAGATTATGTCAAGATTAGATTTTATTGTCTCTGGGGCCCTTTATGTTATTTATTTTTGATGTATGGAACCCTGATGCAATTGTATGGATGTGTGACCCTTGTGAATTTTCAATTGTTTTCCTGGAAATCAACTTGCACAAATTTGGTCATGTGTTCTGGAGTTTTTACAAAACAAAAGTTCCTTTTTTAAAAGTTTCGTTTAATGGCAAGCTTACAAGGAGATGCTTAGAAATATGTAATAACTGATAGTGATGTTTTGGGTTTGGGGATCCCCCCCCCCCCCCCATCTGTGTAGTACAGTAAAAATAATGATTTTTGAGATCACTAGTTTTATTGAGATTTAAAACCCCTCAGAGACACTTATTACATGTAAGTGAGGGGTGAAGTGTGTGTGTGAGATACATTACCTGGAGGGAAAGGCTCCCTTCCTGTGCTCATGCACCATGCCAGGGTGAGCTGTGCTATCACCTCCTGCACACGAGGCTCTGCTCCAGGTGGCTGTGGGTGCCTCAGTGGCACTTAGCTCAGGGATCCTCCTGGTAGAGTAATGAACTTACTGTGTGCTGCTTTAAGAGCAAAAGGGTGAAAGAAAGAAGAAAATATGAAAATACCCACCACAGAAGGAGGAGGAGTGGAATAACTCTTGTTTTTATTTCCATGCACTGTTTTCACAGGTACAAATTTGATTGTAGCTCTAATTCTTCTTCTCTGTCAGTATCAATAGTTACACAGCTCAGCCTCTGTTATTACAATCAGACTGATATAGAGGAGTTGACAAAATTTGAATGAAGGCTTTTTTTGTTTTGCAGTACGCTGGTTTTATTTTGGAATGTCTTTTCTTAAAAAATGACAGCCTTTTTACACAATACTGCTGCCTTTTGCTGTTGATGATATCCAAACTAAGAATTGCCTGATGTGGGAGTTGAAAGACACAAAACTGAGCAGTCCTAACCATGAGGACGAGCTTTGCTGGTGTCTAAATGATGGTAAAAAAATCAGTATAACTACTTTGGAAAGTCAATAAATAAATATGAATTAAATGTTCTTATGTCTGTGTGGAATTTTTATGGATCGTGTGGAAATTAGGAAAGTTCTGCTTCATCTTCATATGGATTTGCTCTCCAATTTATATCACTAGTGGTATCCAAACTAGAAAGAAGAAAGGGGGAGCAGAGTATAGTATTTTGTTTGGCAATCCAGTGATCTCTTTCAAAGATGTACTTTTATCTTTGGGACAGCATTTCAGTTTCCACTTGAGCAATGGTATTATATGACTGTTGATATTTTCCATGTTTGACAGTGGATTTTAGAACAGGGTGGTCTGAATTCCCAGGGCAAGCCATGTCCGTTCAGACACCAGCCTTTTCTGAGAAGTCCTCAAAAGCTGCTGGGACACAAGGAGGGAGGACTGATTCTCCTATGGTTCTAGACCACAAGGTCTGAAAAGGAAAGAGTTTCTTCACTGGTGTAGAAAGGGACAAAGAGAAAATGAAGTTGCAAGCAGGAGAAGATTTATTTGGTCCAATGTGTTTAAAATAAAATCATCCTTTTTTTTAAGGTCAGGACAGACTTTTTGTACAGTAAGAATGTCACATACCTATTTTGAAGTGATAACACTGAGATATTTGGAGAGCAGACATCTGGATCAGGTGATACGTGCTGTAGACTTTTGTGATGTTTTAAATTCACATTTCTGTAACTCAATGAGATAGATAAACAAGCTAGTTGACCTCTGACAGAAGAAGATGTTTTCACTTGTGTTGGACTTCAATTTTAGGTTTTGCAGTTTCGAAGTAATTCTGTAAAATGTTTCCCGTGAGTACCATTGATCAGTGGAATTAAAAAAGTTGAATAGCATAGCCTGTGACATTGGGGAAATAAAAACTGGAAATGTACTAGAGAAAATAAATTAACAAATCGCTGTGTAATGCTGTTTAGTGTGTTTTGAAGCAGATTGCTTGCTGTTGGAAGGTTAGTATTGACTGTGCTTGTATGTTTTGTTTTTTGGCAGGTAACCCTGGACTGGCAGGTTATTACAGGACCTTTATACAGGCCCTTTATTGTGGACTGAACCAGCAGTATCCTGTCTGGGTTGTGAGCCATGCTGGACACTGTAAACCTCCAAGTGGGATGGAAATGATAGAAGGTACAATACTGTAACTTGTGCATACAATTGTTTGTACCCCTCTGGTTTCAATGGCAAAACTGGTGCCTATTGAAAACAGATTGACATGAGTTTTAAATGTCTCCACTGTATTCCCACAGAACAATTTTAACAGCTGTATGAGATGAGAAGTTAGTGAAGTATTTTAGGTAAATTAGATTTACCAGACAAATATGTGCTATCAAGAGAATAAGAGAGTTTACTGTTGGCAGTCATTAGAGACATGTTACAGTGAGGAAGGTCTAGAATGTGTTTATGTTGAGAAGAGTAAATTAGAAAAGTACATTTTTAAATTAAATGTCCAATTCAGAGATTGAGTACATTAGGAGAGATTTAATTATCTCTGAATTTAAAAATAGCTGTACTAAATCAGTGAATTTCCTGGAAGCAAGTACATATTTCTGAGACTGTGGGGTATGGGATGTTTGCAGGGGAGAGGTTGCTTGCGTATCTCTTAAGAGTCTTTTGACATGCATGTCTCCAGCAAGAGATGGTACTCCCAGCATTGTTAGGTGGAGGGGAACCAGCAGTGAATCCTGTCCTGAAAGCTGATTAATATTGGAAGTCCTCTGGACTTGGTGAAGCTGCAGTGATGTAGCAGTAAATCAGCGGTTTTGGTAGTTTCTTCCTATATCACACTGTGCAAACACCCCACTTTGGAGACCACAGATTTAGAGTGTGCAAGCATTTAAATTGTGCACTTGACTTAGGAAGGATGCTGCCTGTAAAGGGGTCTAAAATGTAGCAAACTACATAGGAATAATAGGCCTGATTACATTTAGTTCAAGTAGATTTTGACAGTCTCATAAAGCCTAAAGCAAGTTTTCCAGCAGCAACCATCAATCACAGACTACTTCCTAACTGACTGGAGGGATATCATTTGGCGATTTGGAAACTGAACAAAGCTACACCCTTCATTTCTACTTCTGTATGATATTCTTCTATTCAGAAAACTCCTGCAATCTCTGCTCCACAGAGACACACACCATTAATTGAACACTTCCCTGCTGTAACTCTGCTCCCAGCAATCAATCCACTGTGCAAAACTATTTGAAACTTAATTTTACTTAGTGAATATAATACAAAAGTTATACCTCAATTTCAATGTACTTATCCTCCTCCTCAGCTTTTAAAAAGACATTTGTTTTGAACACTGCTGTGAATGTAAAACAGGCCAACATCCATACTTAGGTTTAGGAAAAATTACAAAAAGGAGAGCAGTTTTCTAGTTCTCCCTTATTTTGTTTAAAATTAGCGTAAAACATATGTATAGACAGCAGGTGTGCATACATAGCCTTGTTTTAAAGTGGTTTAATTCTGTGGCCTTCTGCTTGTTGAGAAATGAGAAGTAGAACATCTCAGACAGAAATAAGTGTAGAATCATGGAATCATTACATTTGAAAAAGACTACCAAGATCAAGTCCAAGGCAACCAAATACCACCATACCCACTAAACCATATCATGTGCCAAATCTGCTTGTTTTTTGAGCCCTTCCAAGAATGGTGACTCCACCACTTCCCTGAGAAGCCTGTTCCTATGCTTAACCACTCTCAATGAAGACAATTTTCCTAGAGTCCAACCTGAACCTTTCTTGGCACAATTTGAGGTCATTTTCCCTTGTTGTGTCTCTTGTTACCTGGAAGAGACCAACCCCTGCCTGGTTACAGCCTCTTTTCAGGTAGCTGTGGAAAGCAATGAGGTCCTTCCTGACCTGCTTTTTTCCAAGCTGAACACCCCCAGCTCCGTAAGCTGCTCCTCATCAGACTTGTGCTCCTGACCCTTCCCCAGCTCATTGCTTTTCTCTGGACACACTCCAACGCCTCCATGTCCTTCAAGAATATTGAAGGCTTGCTTTTGTTTGTCCTTAGGGCTGCCAATAAACTGCTTTTGGTAGCAAAGTAATACTGAGAGTAATGAAAAATTAAATCATAATTAAATTACTAATTTATTTGTCCTAATAGTCTATGTTTGCCAAGTGCTACAGAAATATGGAATTCAGTTGTTCATATCTTAATCAACTAAAGAGACACAATTGATGTATTAAAATGTCATATACCTAATAAGTAGCTAGTTAGCATTCATGACTTAATGATACAATATTTGGCCAAATGAAAAATTATATTCAAGATAAATCTCTAGAATTGTATAAACAGTATGGATGAGTATTGAGCTATACAAATCAGCCAGTCATGTTTTTCCATCAGAATGGCAGGAAATTTTTAGTGACATTCTTAATAGCCAATTTACAAAATAAATTTCTAGTTTGATCTTTTATGTTCAATGGACTGAAGAAGATAATAGTGTGTCCTTAAAATCTGCTAAACTAGCCTTAGCGTGGTTCTTGGTGAAAAATGATAGATAATGATTGATTTCTAGTCCATCAAAAGAGTCTTTGCATTGCTTTCCCTTCACACAGTGGGAGTAGGGCCTTCAGACCATTTTGAAACTGAATTACATCCTAAGAAACAGTATGGGAAAAGCAGAGAAGTGGTGAAGAAATAATAAATTATCTGTGAAAGCATTGATTATGTGAACCCGAAATGTTAATGTACCATCAGTGTGAAGTTTTGAACTGAAATGAAGCTGTGCATGAAAAAATAAATTCTAGCATTACAGGAAAATTTGGAAGTGGTGTGGAGCTTAAATTTATTTGATATATTGCTTCTTGGCTGTTGTTACAATTCATCTGAATGGAGTTTGCTTTTGCAGCCCTCTGGCTTCTAATGAAACTGCAGAATTGGCTATGAGTGAGAGTCTGCCTCTAGCTCAAGTGATATAAATCCAGCAAAAATAACTGAAATTGTTAGGGTAAAATCAGATTTATACTTCAGCAAGTTAATAATCTTGTTAATTGCTGAGTAGTTGTCCACCAAATGACAGATAGAAGTGTGGGCATGATTAGCAGATATGAGCCATAAGTTTTTCCCATCATGATATGCTGTGCTGGCAGGAAAGAGCCTAAAATAGTAGCCTGAACAAGACAAAGAGTGTGGTGTTCTATAATAGGAGGGTTACAAGTTATTTAGGACAGTGATTCCCAAACTGTGATCTGGCTGATCAGATGCAGTTGGCACTCCTGCTGCTTTCCACTTGCTAAAGGGGATGAATAGTAACTAAGAATACTTTTCCAGTAACACTTCTGTGTAAGCATTTGCTGCAGTGCCCTTAGAGATGTTGTGCCACCATGAATGTGTGGTGCTGGCAGGGAGGGGATTGTGGTCTGCACTGCTGCAAACAGGGGAGGAGGAGGTCATGGAAGTTGGGTGTTTCAAGAACTGGGTTCCTAAAAATAGGGGTTTGTCCTTGTTGTGTGTCACAGAATTAAAGAAAGGCCTGGGTTGGAAGGAAGCTTAAATATCATTTAGTTCCACCCCCCCCTGCCATGGACACAGACACTTTCCACTAGACCATGTTGCTCACAGCTCCATCCAGCTTGGCCTTAAACATTTCTAGGGACAGAAATTACACAGGCACAGGGACTATGTATGCATTTGGTAGTTTTTGCTGGCTTGTGACTCATTTATTTTAAGTAGAATAGATGTTTTTAGCAATTGCTGATGATGGAAAATATCTTAAGTTGCTGAATCAAGTGGATCAGAGATACTGGCAGTCTCTTTGGTCAGTACAAAAACACCTCAGAATTAATCTCTGTCGTACTCAGAAGTTTTTTTGACCAGCAAATCCTTATCTGTGCTTCAGCCCTGTATTATTTGTCATAATGGCAGATATGTGGCCACACTGAGGTACCCAGTGATAGCTGTGTTTAAAAAGCATTTATGTCTTGCATGTTTATATTTACATAGGGAGAAAAGCAGTAGGAAGGCAGCTGGACTGGCCTCTCACATGCATACTTTAAGCTCATGCATATGCACATTTAATTCACGTTGCACACATTTAATTCCCATTAATTTATATTTCAACATTTTCTGCTTCCTAAGCATATAAATTAAAATATCTGAGAGTCATTGAAAGATGAATTATCTTTAATATAAGTTCCTTTGAGGTTTAGTCAGTTATAGTTCTATACTACAGACCCAGAGAACTCTGTAATCATGTTTATGGCCCAGAACACATTAAGATTCTGCTTAACTTTAATGCAGATTTATATGACACAATGTCTCCCAATCTAGTGGTATCACACTGTAGATACAGTAAAATATCCCAAGTTTTGAGCATGCCATCCTGGTAGAATTATGCTGGTTTCACAACTATTTCATACCAAGTGTAGTTTTTTTAATATGTAGAGAGGGGAAAGTTCCTGTTTGCAGAGCTGGCCTTGGCACTGATTAATCACATGGAGCTCCTTGCATGGTGTTCGTCGGCAGTGAGGATCCCAGGTCAGGGTGTGCACAGAGGGACTGGTGGTTTTCACAGGATGGGACAGGAACTGTCAGCCCACTGCAGTGCAGTCCTGCTGCCCCTTGTGATCCAGCAACTGCTGTTGCCCAGAAATCCTATTCCTTCCTTGTCTTGGAAAAGGCAACCTAAGGAAGCAAGTGTGTGTGCATGTGTAAAAGTTATTATGAGCCATTTAAATGTTGAGGTTTTTATCTCAGCCTGGCAAGATCTGAATTTTACTGTATGGCTTTAGTGCTAAGTGTCTATTTTAAGGAAACAAATGGTCATTTCATGTTTTGAACCCACTGGAATGCTTGAAATGTAGATGTGTGAAAAGTAAGCAGCCCTAGGGATGCTGCACTACTCCATTTACTTCTTTCCTTTAAACCACATTCAGTTAATTATTCATGGAGGTCCCGTAATCATGCCCATAATTATGCAAATACATCCTTAGAGTGAAATCTTGGCATTTGGCATTGACTTTATCAGTCCTGCTTAATTTTAAGCATGTGTTTAAAAGTCTTGTTCCATTCAAAAGCAAAACTAAGAAAAATAAAATGTTGCCATATATGAAGTATTTCTACGTTGCTCTGTTGTTTTCTTTTCTGGCTATTCAAAATGTTAACAATTTGAAGTGTTTATATTATCACACCTTAGCAGCCATGTATTTATTTGTAAAGATCACTTAAACACTATTAAGCTCGTTTTAGTACCACTTAATGTATCTCTATATCCCCCTGAGTTTGATGGGGTAGTGACTAATTTTTGCGGACATTACAAGGAATAGGACTTTGTCTTTACATTTCTTATGGCTATATGAAAAATAGGCTCTCTGCATTCTCTATTTCTTTCAAGATTTTCCACTAATTCTGTTGACATAATATCTATTGGAATATTATTTAAAAACATCCATGTGGAGAGCTTTTTAATCCATTCTAGTACTTTATTCAACTAACTCCTTGGTTAAAAGAAACAGAATTTTTCATCCATACCTACAAATAAGAGTAATATAATTCTGTTTTTAAAGATTTTTGAAAACTGATACAATCTTCTGGATCTTTATCCAGAAAACAAGATGTTAAAAAAAAAAAAAAAAAAAAGGCAAGAATCATCCATTGGCGAGCACAGTGTCTTTACTGCATTCCAGGAAACTTTGGATGTAGGTTTTGAAATTGTTTATGAATTATTTTCTACATTTCATCCCATGACATAGGTATGTTCTCCAACTGATGCCACCATTTCTGTTTAGATGCATGTGGTTTTAGTGGGGAGGAAAAAGTGATCAAGAATTTGAACCTGATGAAAAGGTAGCAGTTAAATATTCTGGTGTCTGTTTGAAGGCAGGTCACAGTTCTCTGGGATGAGCAGTGCTATGATGTTTCAGAATAGCTTGTTTAAATGTTTGCCTTGCTGTTAAAGGGAAAGTAAAAACCTAACGTAATTTAATAAACACAGTATTGACATGATCAAGTTATTTTCCCCAGGGAGAATACTTAGGAATATTTTAATGCAGCTCAGTTTGAAAGATATTCTTGCATCTGCTAACAGAATGACAATGAAGTAACCCCACAGCACGGAATAATCGTCATGCCTGAAGGTGTAAGAGGTCTAGATTTGTTTTTATAATTGAGTCAAAAATTTTATTTACTACGCAGGTTGGCTGCAGGAAGAAAAACTGATCAATAGTTTCATTTAGCAATTCTAATTTATAATAGGGACCTTTGATTTAATTTTGATACCCACAAAACTTGAAACAAATGGTGCAGATCCATATGGGATCAGTCCAATGTTTAATGACATTTTTATTTTTAATTGATAGTGAACTATAACTGTGAGTGAGAAAGAATGACGAACCATCCGTAACGCATGGCACCATTCCAGATTCTGAAAGTAATCAGGTTTAGAACATGGACCCTTTCTGGTTTTATTTCAGTTTTAGGAAGTCCTTTCCTTTGAGGAGCAGTTTAGGCATTTCAAGGAAATACAGGAAACTGTAAGGCAGAGTGTGCAGAAGAGGTAACTGCAAATGGCCTAATTCTTAAAGAATCAGTAATGTATTACTGTTACCTCTAGTGGATCTTAAATCTGAAAGTTCTGAGTAGAGGCAGAGTGCTTGGGGCAATGATAAAGAACAAAATGATGTGGTACTGTAGATTCAGTATGAATGAGGGAGTCTCATTGCCGCTTGCTGGATGAAGTTTTTCTTTTTTCTAGTTTTGATACCCTATGGCACTACTGTCTTTCTTTAAGATAGACATATTCATACCTTTCTAAAGGCTGAATTTGAGGTTTTATTGATTGATACATATATTAAAATAATCTAATTTACTACAGTAATTGAATTACTGGTGTGGTCAGATGACTACTTTATTGCCAAAGAATTCCCCATTGAGTTAAACATTGTAGCAGGTAATTAAAATTCTTGGGAATTTCCATTGTAGTGTCACTTTTTTCAGAACAGAACTATGGCTTCAAGCATATTACTGCTGAGTTTACTGTCAAAGACTCCACTGAATTCCATGCTATGGTTTACATGATTTGGAGGATTTTTCAGTTAATCACAAAGAGAGCAATATCAGTGTTTCTGAATACACTTCAGTATGAAACTACTTGATCATATTTGGAGCTGTTTATGTCTGGAGTGCAGGTAAAACTCAGTTGAGGTCTTTTTATATAAATTATACTGTAAAGCCTCAGGCAGTTTCAAAATGTTTATATTGAGCTGTTGCTTCAATGCCTGCTGATGTAAATGACTGAGGAAACCAAACTTTTTACAACTGTGACTCTAGAACTGCTTGTGATGAACTGATTTACTTTCCATGTAGGATCTCTCACAAGTGCAGAATGAAGACCAAAAAATCCCTTATTCTTCCCCTGCCATGGGCAGAAACACCTTCCATGAGATAAGGCTGCTTAAAGCTCAGTTCAGCCTCTCCTTGAAGGTTGTGGCATCCACAACTTCTTGGGGCATCCTGTCTCAATGTCTCACCACCCTCACAGTAAAGAATTTCTTCCTTATACCTAAACTAAACCTGCCCTCTTGCAGTTTAAAGCCATTTCCCTTTGTTTTATCACTCCATGCCCTTGTAAAAGTCTCTCTCCAGCTTGCTTGTGGTCCTTTTAAGTACTCAGTTTTGTACTGGTGGCACTTCAATCTCTATTTCACCTGTCAAGTAAAATTCCAAGTAGAATAAAGCTACAGTAGTACCTTGGGCAGGTTGCCATAGTTGTGTGCTGGGCAGTTCAGGTGGGTGGCTAAGAAAGAAACCTTCAGCATTTTCTTCAGGAAGCTTAAAAAGGAAACTGCTATCTTGGTAACAGGGAGTGAATTTTTAAACAGTGTAACAAAACACTGGAGAAGAAAAGATATAAATCAGAATTTAAAGTAGTCATTTCACAAAAATGTGTTTCCTCCCCAAAGATACAAAAATTGCACTGCACAGCATATGCAAATGGTTATTTTAAGCATCAGCAACTGATAAAGAAACCTGCTACATTTATGCAAAGTACAAGGTGAAATTCTATTTGCTCTCCTCAGTTTTGCCTCTGATTTTCATAAATTCAGACTTTTGCACGTGCTGTTCTGTCCATTTCTCTTTTGCCAGTGGGAATCAGTGCTGGGAGTCACTGAGCCATGGTTGGTTCCCTTTGCTGTCAGGTCACACTCCTTGTATGAAGAGGAGCCCAAGCAGAGATTACAAGGCTTTTCAAGGCAGGTAGCACTGGGGGTGTTGACTGAGTCCTATGAGGTAGCTCTGCATTGCAGAATATTTTGCAGACATGCTGTGCTACAGGCCTCAGCACTGCTAGCAGGTGGTTGTATTCTCTGCTGGCATAAACTGACGTAGCTCTTAGCAGTCAGTCCTGTGCCACCAGCTTACAGCTGCAGGGAATAGAGGATAATAATTTGAAGGCTTCTTATAATCCATCGGTTTTGAGGGATACAGATGAAAGATGGAAAAATGTTATGCTTGCCTAAGTGGATCGTTTACTCCTTAAAAAGGAGGCTGTTGTTACATAATTTAGATCTGGCTATTAAATTTAATGTTTTTGTGGACAAATGAACAGAGAAACCTACATTTCTCTTTATACTTCTATTGAAACAGTGTCATCCAAGATGAATATACACAAGGGCAAAGGAAAAGGACTAAGTTTACCGAATGCCATCCTAATGCCCGTTATAGGAGATGGTGAAACAGGAAGTGTGTTACAGTTACTTTGGTATTACTCTGAAGTGTTGTACTTTATTGAACATGTCAGTTAAGTCAGATATCACTTGGTTGATATCACAGTGCTGAATAAAATTTTGGGATGGATTTTCAAGAAAAATTGGGACTGTCCTAGCAAAATAAAAGTTACGGCTTGAATTCAGTATAAGCATCAAACACTTCAGAAAATGTCACCCATCAGTCTGTCCAATCACTGTGAAGTACAGATTCTGTATTGTGACTTGGGCTGTTGTAAAACTGCACCTCTCAACTTCCTGCTTTTTCCCTTTTCCTTCTCTTAACATCATGTTGTGCACCTTCTCATTTTCTCTTACTTTGAAAATAATTCTATTTCCTGTCGGAAATAACATGGGTTGTCTTCCTTGGCCAGCTGTCTTACCCTGCTCCAAACTCCGGCTGGCTCTCCCTTGTTTGCTCTCAGCCCTTCTTTCTCTATTTGTATCTGTTTAAACTTCCCAAAGTTTTGAAGTGCTGTTTTCAATAGGTGTGACTGTTAGACTTGCCTACTGTGGTGCAGCACCTCATTTGTCATAACCAATGGAATCGATGCCTGTGAAGTGATATTCATCTGTTTTTGTTCCCTTCAATACTGGTACAATTTCTGCTGTCCTTTCCTTACCATCTATGCTGCATCTACCCGTTCTTGGTGAAGTGCAGAACATCACTATTCTGGTTTTCTTCTGTTGTTAATCCATATAAAAGCAAGTTTTGTTGAAGTGTGCAGTTTTGTTTGTGTGGACAAGTGGTGGGGCATTGACACAGCCTTGCACTTGGCTTCAGTGTGTCTAGAAACAAGAAGCACAGCATGGACAATCACCTTCCCATGGACTCAGACCTCTTTGTTTTTTGCTCATTGAGGTAATTTTATGGAAATTCAGATCTGCCCCTGTACAGTGATGCATCTCTTGTCTGTACCCTGCAAAGTGTGGGATTTTTTTAAAGTTTGTTTTACTGTTTGTTTTCTCTCTTTACAATATGGTGCTGAGAATTTTCACAGATTCCACTGCTTGCAGTTATTCAGCTTACTGACTGCAAAGTGCAGTCATTTAAATACAGAAAAATTTACCATAAACATTATGCAAAACACCCATATAACATTTCCTTTTTGCCCATTAAAGTGCTTGGAATGGAGACATTGATTGGCGTAGAACTGCATAATAAAACACTTTTTAATGGTGTTTGCCTTGCCAAAATAGGAGACAAGCAACAAAATTCTGCTTCCAAGTTTGTACTGTTATTTCATAATGACTTGATAATAGTTACTCTGAACGGGGGGAAGCAAGACTGGGAATGTAAAATAAAATAAGTTTATAAGAGATAATTTTAAAAGTTCATGGTGCTCCTGTATGCCTTTAGTAAAAATCTGGGGTTTAGTATTTGTCATGTTTATTAGTTCATTCTGTCAGACTACACCCGTACTAATTTAATTATAATACAGCTTCCTTTGAAAAACATATTAGGTGTTAAACAAGTGTCCCAGCAATAGGTGTGTAGAAAGCGAAGGAAATCAGTAGTTCAATTTGTAAAATAAGGCCTTGTTATTTTTCTAGTAAAGAAAATAATACATATGACCACTTCAGTATCTTGAGTAAATGGTAATTTATTTGTGGAGGATACCTTTACAGAAAGTAATTGCTCCAATAAACACTAATGAGTGGTGTGTTTATCTTAGAAGTTGCATGAACAGTTCTTGAGGGTGCTAGGGCCAGACTAAGGTCTAAGGGTTAATCTAAAACACAGTGCTTTAAGACCTGGTTCTTGGTGTCAGGAGGAGTTCTTCAATATTTATTTTAAGATTCTTTCAGGGTTTCCATTCTATTTCTTTGGCATTTGATTGCTTACTGATACAAATTATCCATGTTTCACTAATCAAATGAAAGATTGAGTGAAACATTCAGGCTTTGAGCAATATATCTTTAAAGGATGCCAAACTAGACCCACAAACCTTAAGTCTCAAGTTTTAAGATTACAGTTGTATCCAAACACTTTCAAATGGCATGGTTAAATTTTGAGGAATTCTTGTCTTTTGCTATGAGAAAAAAAAGCAATCAAATTACTTATTTAATTTCCAGAATTAGACTTCATATTATGCCCACCATTTTAACAGCTAATCTAAGTAATTCAGTTGTAATTTCTGCTTGTCACTACATAAAGGAAAAGATAGAAACTTTCCAGGTGTTGCTTCATCTAAGCACAAGTTATTCAGTCAAAACTACTGCTCCTTCCACCAGTGTCTGTATACGTGTTTGTGGTGGAAAAAGGAGGTGGTATGTAAAGTCTAAAACACTTGGCTCAATATGTTGGTTTTACTTGGGGTATTTGGTGGAGGTGCAGAGGAATTTATATGTCCCTGAGCTATCCCACTAGTTCAGTCTCCAGACACTTACTTGTCCTTTTCCTGCAAAAGGTCCAGTTCTGAAAATTCTTGACCACGCGAGTTTATGGAAGGGATTGATTGAAGTTTGTCCTTAGATATCCAGCTACCACATCTTACAGTCAGTGGTCCATGGAAGAGGAAGATACAATGTGGGTAGACCTGGTTTTTACCTCCTTTTCCTTCATTATATGTAATTGCAGGTCACCTTTCCTCATGGTTCCTTATTTGTTCATGCGTAATTTGGAGGCCTTGTAATACTCAGTCACCTGTTGTGACCAGGGCAGTTCAGAGTATGGACATGTAAAATTGTGAAATTTTGGAAACACAAAGGCATGCGGAAATTTGATGCTCCTGTTAGAAAGTCAGGCCTCTGGTATCTTTTTGAATCTTCCAGTAAAAAGAAGTCTATGATTCAGCAGACTTTTTAATGAAAGGCTAAATTTTATGAATTGGCTGCCTAAAGTCTGCTCATACAACTGCTGTGCTTTTTTTCTGCATACGAATTTCCCTTGCATACACAGCAGAAAAACAAACAAACACAATTCTCTGTTATTTCTCTGAAAACCGAAGTCCTCTTTCCTAGCAAGATTAACTTGTCAACTAATCTTAGAGCAAACAGAGTTTTTTGATCTATCATTGTTTTCTGCCTGTAGTTTTAGCAGAGGTTAGAAAGGGATTCATTAAAGTGATGGCACATTTGCTTTTCCAAAAGCACATCAGAAAATTATTGCTTTGCCAAAAAAAAAAAAAAAAAAAAGAAATACAGTATTTCTTTTAATACACCAGTTAAATAAAGTCTTAAAATCATGTCTTGGCCCAGATGGGGTGTTTGTAGCATAAGGTAGAAGTCGTATAATTTCTACTATCTGAAAACTGCTTAAATGAGCTCTCCTTCAGCCATGGCATGTATTCCACACCTGAGGTGAAGTCACTCTGGTCTCTTCTTTGATGTAGAGCCATTGGAGTGCTGACTGCCAGTGTGTTTGTGCAAGTCTGTTTGCTTATACAAAGAACCCATTTAAGCTTCTCCACCCAAGAAATTTGTGTTGATTTTGGATAATCCCTGGGTGATTTTATTCTCTAAAATAAATCTTTCAGACTTGTGATGCAGCCCAGCTCTCACACATTTTGGACTATTAGAAGTGTAGCATTTGTGTTGGGGAAACATGAAGTTACACGAGGCGTGGGCAATTTTATTTTTGTCCAGATGTCAAATAGAATGCCTATTTCAGTACAGGGTTATGTGACACTGGAGTTTCACCTGAGGACTGTGGGGTTGGTCCATGATGAGAGTTTTGCATAGGGATTACCAGACCCCACACTGCATGTTCATTCCCCAATGTGGCTTCTCTAGGAATAGTGCCAAGGTGATTGGGTTTGGCAATAAACCACTATTTCAGAAGAAAAGGAAAAGTTGTACTAAACAGCTGAAACAATTCTCTGGGGTCAGCCCTGGCTGTCAGGACTCACTTGCAGCCTCAGGGAGGTTCTGTGTGTGTGTGCAACACAGGCAAATAGCCGAGCGAATTTGAGCATCCTTGCTCTGAATGTGTGAGCAGGGCTGCGATGAGGCTGATTTGGCCCACAGCAGAACAACTGTCCATGATCATCATCAATCACAACTGACCCATCCAATTAAAAATCGCTTCTGCAGGCTCAACTCTCCCTGGCTCCCTTAAGGAAACACTGGTGCACAGGCTTCAGTTGAGTGTTCTCAGGTCTGGCCAAATGCAAGGGGGAAAAGCCATTGTTTTCACTCTATTCTCAATCCCCAGTCATGTCCTTCCTCAGAGTTCTTGCTCTGGCAACACAGCTGGTTCTGAACAGGCACATTCCTACTGAAGTCAATAGCTTTGGGTATGTTGGCCAGAATGTCAGCATTGCTATTTATTAGGTAAATAAACATTAAATTAGGTATGTAATGTCTTAACTAATTAACTGTATTTGTCTAACATAGTTATCTAAACTTGGAAAATATTGAGATGGGCCTAGACTGTCTCTGCTGTGCTATTTATTAATTTCATAGCAGCAGTCTTCAGCAGGTCTTTTAGCAGATGCTAAATTCATGTACGGAAAAGCCATTAACCTCATGAGACTGAATAATACAAATAAAATTTTTTCTTGTTTCCTGCTTGGTTTCTGGGGTCTTGTGAACCATGAAAAGTTCTCTAGAAGATTTATGCACCTACTTTGCCTCCTTTTCCCTTGCTCTAACTGGAAAATAAGCTGAAAACACTTATTTTCAAGAGTTGAAATGAAATGTAAAACATTAAAAGGTGTGTTGATAAACTACCAAGATGACAGTGCCTGAGTAAAACAGTACGGAAGTTATAGCAAATGTTTACATGGCACAGTTGACTGACTCAACCCAACACATAGATATTATATGTTGTAATACATAAATAATCAATATAACTTACTCTTTCACTTGTTGCTGTATCCAATGGGCCATCATATTTCTATTATACTGGCAATTTTTGTGTTACATGTATCTATAATTAGACTTGGGAAACTATTCCTGCATGAGGCTGAGCTGCTGTGTAATTTAATGTAGGAAAGGCAGCTTTTGCTAAAAATAGAAACTAAGGCAATGTTTTTGCCTTAGGCCTTTATTTAGGGTTTTGGAAAATAGAACAAACTCTTTGTTTTCCATTACATGTAGAAAGCCTAATAAACAAAGTATCACTTCTCGTCTAATTTTGCATTGCTTGGGTGTGTTTTGGTAAACCGTTTTTCATTTTGAGTAAATTGCTCTAAATTATACTGGAATAGGATCATCGGTAGTTTTAGCAGAAATACTAGTTTAACTGATAAACAACTTTGTTGGGACTTCAGTGGTAATTATTTAAACTCAGAAAAGATCCATCTTGAGCAATCATTTTGCTTCTAAAGGTTGTGTTTCATACAGATGATCAGAAAGGTGATGTAGTACCAGCCTACTTGGGCTACCAATTAGTTCTGTCACTATCTACCTCCCAATAACTTCACTACAGAAGTGTTAATAATCTTTAGTATTTGAGGTTACTGTCCAGTTGCCATGAAATTTACAGTGTATGAATTAAAGCACTGACAGCCATAATTTGATAAATGCTGTTTACAGTCATATGCAGTCAACTCCTAATTACCTCTTTCCTCAAGCAGGTGCAGAACAATCTGAAATCTACAATCTACAGTTCTGACTTTCTCATACAGTAGTTTTTTGATGCATTTCAGTCTTTTTAATGTATTTATCTTTACAGTGTCTTTGCCTGGTGGACACTGTCTTCCACGTTATTTTTCACACAGGGAACAGTTGCAGAGCTCATCAAAAGAACACCAAGTGAGAAGTTAAACGCCTTACTGGGCCAGTTAGGGCTGTGTGTGTACTCTGTTAGCTGCTCCTGAGTTGTTGGTTTAATCTGTAGTATGAAACTGAACCCTGAGATAATACCACAGATTTAAGAGATTAAATTATATTAGTACTACTCCATCTCATCTAGATAAGGTAGGGGCATGCATTCCTTCATTCTTTCTTTTATTCTTCTTTTTAGTAGTTCTTTTAACTGTCATGTCAATGGAGTAGTCTAGCATAAACTGGAGTTATATCCTTAACTTAGTTTTGTGTTTAGTTTAGTTTAGTTTAGTTTAATTTAGTGGTTAAAGCACTTTTGTAGCAGATGAAAGAGCTGTGAACCCCCTTAGACTGCAGAACTTGAGATACATGTCACCCTTGTAATAAGGAAGTTAAAGATGCCTGAATTGCTTTATATTCTTACAGACACCAGTTTAGTTTTGTCTTGTTGACTGGCCAGGGAGCAAGGAGCCAAGTCCTCATCATGAGGGATTGCCCAAGCTCCTTTAGAAGGTCCCTGGCAAAACAGGAATGAAATTGTACAGTAATCTAGAACCATGAAGCTCTTAACTTGATTTTCCTCTTTGCAGCTGAATTGACAATGATAAGAACCTCCATTAACAGGGGTATTTTATGCAGGTGCTAGTGTTCTGTGTTGATACATAGGCATTTCCTACTTTTCCTCATTCCATGGGACATTTTTGTGCATCTTTAAGACAGGAGATTTTGAATATCCAAAGGTTGCTATGGCATGTATGGTAACTTGTCTTCTGTGAGGAGGGATTCATTCCTGGGCAGTATTGCCGTTGTAGGCCCTGATCTCTCCATGTAAAGTTGGATTGATTTAAGCTGATCCAATGCCCTGAGTTTGGTCTTGTTCTGAATGAAGGAGATCAAAGTAGTGAATGATGTGCTATGACATCTCCATGTTTTTACATATCCTGTGCTGGTTCCCAAGCTACACAAAAGACTTTATATTCTGTGCATGCAATTTATCAGTCAGTATTTTCCAGTGGTGGTAACTGAAAATTAAATTTTTAAGTCGGGGGGGGGGGGGGGGGGGGTGTTTGTGTGTGTTTTATTTGGGTTTTTATTTCAGTGTTGTACAAAGAAGGGGGGGGGGAAAGACATGCCTGAAATTTCTTTCACTGAACCAAAGGACTTCTTTTCTTTTATGTTTCAGACACAGATATTAAGGAGCTAGAGGATGTTTTTGGACTTAATGGACAAGTAGAGCATAAGCTGAACTTCCTCAGAAAGAATGTATCAAAAGATATAAAGCTGGTACTGATTGCTCATTCTATTGGTTGCTACATCACCCTGGAGATGATGAAACGAGCGTCAGAACTTCAGGTACATGAACCTTCTTCAACAGGAGTTGCTTTATTAGCAAAGCAGTGCTTGTGCTCAGCCTATGGGTAATGCCATGCATTTCCTGTGGAAACTCTATTCTGTTATACACAAACAAAGAAAAAAAGGCTTGATCCTAGTAACATATAATAAAGCAGACTGATGTAATTCTGAGTCTGAATTTGAATCTTTAATGCCCTTGGAATATAAATAATTAATAATGGTGAGAAATATTTTTATGACTTCCTTGTCCTCATCTTTAAATAATTTATAAGCAAATCACTAGATATTTGGCAATTGCATTATGTATTACACCAAAAATTAAGACTGGTTGTGATTTTTATAGTGGTTTTTTTATCTTGAGGCGAACAGATTGCTGGTTAGACATGGGAAAATGTATGGGAATGAACAGTAATATAAATTGTGAGTACTACTGTGAAAGACATTAGTTTTAAAAATTTAATACAACTATCACTGCTTCTGCAACTCAGTCTTGGTTTGTGTAACTCAATGAGAGTGAGAGCTGTTACTGCATGTTCTGTATGTCTGAACATTTTTCTTTGTCACAGTGAAGCAGTAAGAAGGCTGAGGCAGAACCATATCCTTGCTCTCTGTAAATGGCAAACTGCTCAGTAATAACTCAGTCTGTTAGTGGCTGATAAATGGAGAATACAGAATTTTCATTTTTCAACATTCACCCTTACTAAATCATTGTTTCTTCTTTTACTTTATAAAATCTTCAATGGAAGGAAGTGCCATGTTAGCAGTGACAGGAAGTCTGGGGTTAATATATGCATGTGGTTAATAAATGTAATGTATGGGATTAATATATGCATATCCACTGCTTCATAACCATTTTCATTTCACATCTAACTTTTTCTTCCTTTAGAGGAAAAAGGAACTAAAAATGTGAAACTTGAGGATAACGTGATCTATATTTACAGGCATATTTCACTTTGTGATTATAAACAATAACATTTTTTGAGAGAAATCTTACATATTTTCAAAAAGGAGCATTCTAGAAAATATGTGTTTTAATTTGTCCAAAAGTGCCAACTTTTTGGGGGACAAAATCTGTTGTCTTTATTGCTCAGATGATTTTATCTACTTTCATTTTAACTATAAATAGTTGAGTAACATTTTTACACCTGGCTCACCGGATACTGGCAGGTTTTTGTCAGTATTTTGAAATTAAGGGATCTTTGGGGCACTCTGAGATCTCATGGTGTACTGTGTGCGTAAAGTTAATATATGACAAGCTACATTTAAGATGCATTCAACAATAGAAAATGTTTGGGTAAGCCAGGGTATTGTGCAATCTTTGTCCCTTTGCCAAAAATAAGTTAACTCTTAGGTTTTATAACATATGAAGTGTGATAATAAGAAACTTGTGTTTCCATCTCTCTCTTTATTTTTACTGGAATATTTGATTCCCACAAGATTTTGAGCGCATATGTGTATTTTAGTAGCTAGATAATTTGATTTTATATTTGTGTAGTTCTTGGTGGTATTTTTTCATTATACAAATTTTGGGTTTGGTCTTAAAATTCTTTGCTTTAAGAGCCTTTTATTGTTTACAGTTTATTATTCTGAGCTAGAGGTTAATTTGTTGTATTTTTTATTTGAATAATCCAGTAAACATTTATATTTGGAATGTATGTTTAGCAGATTTGATTTTTAGAATCACAGAGTCATGGAATTGTTAAGTTTGGGAGTGATCTCTAAGGTCATTGAGTCCAGTTGTTAATGCAGCACTGCTGTGTTCAGCACTAAACCGTGTCCCCACAGTGCCGCATCCACATGTTTCTTGAACGCTTCCAGGGATGGTGATTCAGCCACTCGTGCAGTCTGTTCCAATGCCTGACCCCGCTTCACTGAAGAAATTTTTGTTTCACAATTTAAAGCTCTTCTGTAGTCCAATCACATACAGATTAGATTGTCCTTCCCTTAGCATGCATGAAAAGGAGAAAGTACATCCCCTTCTCTCTCCTTATTGGTTCCTCTTTGGTTGTCAGCTTTCACAGAATCATCAAGGTTGGAAGAGACCTTCAAGATCATCAAGTCCAGTCATCAACCCAATACCACCATATTCACCCCTAACCCATATCCCCCGATGCCTTATCCAGTGTGTCTTTTCAATACTTCCACAGACAGTGCCTCCACCACCTCCCAGGGCAACTCATTTCAATGCCTGACCACTCATTCAGTGAAAAAAAGGATTGCTAATAATCTAATCTGAATCTCCCTTGGTGCAATTTAAGGCCATTTCCTCTTTTGTTTTCACTTGAGACAGGGCAAGAGAGACTGACCCCCACGTCACTGCAGTGTCCTTTCAGTTGTGGAGGTCTTTCCTGAGCTTCCTGCTCTCCAGACTAAGAAACCCCAGCTCCCTCAGCCACTTCTCGTAAGATTTGTTATCTGAACCTTCTACCAGCTTTATTGCCCTTCTTTGGACCCAAATGCTGCTGCTATCTAGGGTCCCTGTGCTCTTCAAGTAAATGAGATACTTCATTTTTTCCTTAAATTTGTGTCAGATAATGCTTTCCTCTTTAATTAAGAGAAATGAAACAGGGATTGCCAGTTTATTCCATCATGAATTCAGTTTTGGAGCCCATCCTTGTTTTCCTGTCGACTCTCAGGGAGGCTTCTGTTGAGGGTTCCTTCAGGACACCCATTAACACAAACTTACTCTTATCTTGATGCCTTTAACCAAGTCTGATTAGTAGAGAAGGGCACACAGGTTGCATCCATACTAAGTAGAGCTTAGGCACATATTTTAGCACTGGGACAGTGATGTTTTAAACTTATCTTTAAGTGACTTTTTGGCCCAAAGGAACCAGCAACTCCCAGCAACACCCTTGCATGGTTCTGGGCTTGGCTGAGGTCCAGGGCCATTCCCAGTAGTTAGTTTGGATGCTGCCATCCTGTTCATCCATGTGAGCACACCATCCCATGCCCTTCTGTTTGGTGACACAGCTGCAGAATAATTCCTGGCTGGTCTTTTTTCTGGCTTAGGAGTAACCACATTTTGTTGTGGTGGGCTTCAAGTCTTAACAACATTCACCTCTTAGTAAGAAGATTTTGCCAGACTGTTAAAAAATTTTGGCACTGGGAGGGAAAAAAATCAGCCTCACTTTGTGAAAATGGAAAACTGCAATAATGTACAGCTTCCTTGTTACTTGCTCTTAACCTCATAATCTTCTTCGCTCTTTATTCAGACAACAGGGCTGAAAAATGAGGCTCAGTGACAAAATTATTTTCTCAGTTGTTGGAACATGCATCTGACTCATAAATATGCTACATCCTCCAGGCATTCTCTTCTAAAATGCAAATCCTTACTTGGAGGATTTCCTTGTACTTTACTGGCGACACTATTGAGTGTTTCCTAAAACACTCCATTTGATCATTAATTTAATCAAAGATTGACAAGTTTCCTTGCTAGTGAAATATAATCTCTTACAGCATTAGTCTTTCGTTTGCAGTGATGCTTTTGAAATGCTAGCACCTTTGGGGTAGTAAATTAACTCTTGTTAGTGAGTACAATGTAAGTATTGTTCTTCCTGTAAAACTCATTGAAGAGGAAGAGTTTAAAACCTCTGAGTAATATCAGTTTAAGCAAATTAAATTTCTGTCATACGTAAATCAAACTCATGCATTGCTACTATGTCTCAGTGGTGTGGAGGAATATTGGGTATTGCTGGAATTTGTTGATTTCATAAATGATACCTAAAAACACAGAACTTGGAATAGTTGTGCATAAACCACATTCCTCACTTGGAAACCCAGATGCATCATTTCTGTGCATATACTGATAGTTTCAGTTGCTGAACACTTGATTGTATGGGAAGCGCTTTCATGATGTTAGGAAAGAGAAAATGGCTGTTTTTAAGTACAGGTATTTCTACAAGAGAATAAAGTTATTTACTCTGGAGCTACTGGAAATCCACAGGATCTGTGAGATTGTGAGATTAAAAGAGAGATTTTTTTTACAGTACAGGAACTACTAAGGATGTCTGGCCTTTGAGATAAAAGAGAATCTTTTCAGCAGGATTAAAGGAAGAGGGAAAGAATATATGAAAGCAGTGACACTCATTCAGCTTCTATTTTGTGGAGATTAGAACCTATATATGTAATCCAATACTCATGGTGTCACCATTTCAGAAAGCATCTTCTGAAAGGATGGCAATGTAGCAGGTTCTGACTAGAAGTTCTGGTGCTTTTTGGAAAGAGAGAAAAGATGAAAATATAACCACTCATGAGATAAAAAGGAATATAAATTTTTATTCCATATTTGGAAGTTTTATTTGATATAATAGCATCTAGTTCCAATGTTGATTACATAAATTAGATGTCATGGTACTTTAAACAAAGTCAGTTTATATAGCTGTTTTCTAGGTAAATTAACTTCCAATGGTCCCACTGTCCATTATAAAATATGCTTAGCAAAGCATATTTTTAACCACCTTGAATGCTCCCTTTCAGAATAAGCTTGTCTCAGATATTCTGAAAAATCTAGTGAGCCTGCACAAAGTAGAGAAATATAGAAATATATATTGAGAGAGATAGAGGGAGTAATAAATATATTAATTTCTTGTTAGTTGCAGGCTTAAATGAAAAAATGCAAAAACTCAGCATAAAAATTAAAATCGGTAAAAGACTTACAGTAACACAAACTGAGTGACAATATCTGTAAAATTATTATGTAGGGAAAAAAACAGATGGCTATGCTTAGCAGACTTCACAAGGGAATTGGTGAACGTTTCAGATAAATGTGTATCTTGTGAAGACAGCTATGAATTTCTAGGCCATGATATAAAACTGAGTCTGGTGTAGTTTTCTTCTTCAGTCCATCCATCCTTATAAATGAAATATATATTAAAAAAACAAGCAAGCAGCATTGGGCTCATATACACCCACCTTCATCCCCCTTTACATGCTGAGGAAACAAGAAAAGACATACTCTGACACAATTTTGCACAGATTTAAACATGAATCAAAGTTAGCTGCCTTCAGTGAAATGAGCGTGTTAATTTAACTCTATGGATGTTTTAAGTTGGTCTCTGAGTTGGGTTGTTTTTATGTTTGAGAGAGAGAGAGATTTGGCAGTTCTATCAGTTCTTGGTATATCAAGTCTTGGGAAGCCCAGGTGGTCTGAGACAGCAATTGGAATAAATTTTTCTTTAGTTGACAGCTTACACATTACAGAGTCTACAAAATCCACCTCACAACTCTGGGTGGTGCTTCAGGCAGTATCAGTAATTCTGGTGGAAAAGGCAGTAAAGCAGCAATAGGAACATGGGGCATATACAAACGTTCTGCAGCTCTCTCACCTGGAAAAACAGAGAAGTAGTACAGGTGATTTATTAAATATAACCAAATAAAATAAAGCAGATACTGTATCTTTGAGGCATCGAAGAAGTTGCTGCAGAGATTTGTAGAAAGACTTCTCTTTTTTTCCTAAAAAAGAAAATATGAAAAAACTTTCACATGAAAACTTAAGGCAAATATAAAATATCCTCTCTATTCAGGTGGGAGGCTGCAAAGTAGGTATGGGTTCATGGCAAACAAAGGTTTTTAGGGGAAACACTAACTTTTGGCCGAGACATTCATAAAAGGCTTGGATTTAAAATTTCAACAAACCTTGAAAGCACCATCGGCAAAAGGCCGATAACTGCGGAATGAGGTTGAAAGTGTCAGCTCACCCAAGAAACTGCTGGCAGCCGTTATTTTCCCTGGCTTGATGACAGACCTTAACCCTGAGGGATCCAGTTATATTCTCGTCTATCTTTCCCCTTCAAAAAAAAAGCTTTAAAAAATGTAAACTGTAAGAAAATGCAGCAATCAACAGGCAGACAGGCTCTTTTGTATAACCCTCAGTGCACGCTGCCTTTGTCAGTAGGAACAGGCACTGTCCTTTGCCGTGTGCTGTGTGGGTCTGCCAGAAATCACTTCACAGGCAAACAACCCCACCTTGTAATATAGTAAACGAATGTGAAGTGTCTCAATGCAAAAAAAAAAATTAATGTAGGAAACTTAAAATGAAATGAGATAAACCCTGTTGAAGGTGATGCAACTTAAGATGTGACATGCCTGAGGGAAGTTTAAATTTTGAACAGTTTGCCATGTGTGTCCATAGGGTACCTATGTGGTTTTTGAAGTGGGTGAAGCAGGTAGGTATCACCTGCTCAATCCTAGATCTTGATGGGGAATAATGGACAAAAAATAGTTAAGTACTCTCCTGAATCAAGAAAGTTTGCAGTGCAAAAGTGTTGAAGATGAGATTGGTAAATAGTAGAGTGACAATTTTTGCAATTAAAAGACAGGCTTGGCAAGATCAGTAACGCTATATCTGTCAGCTTATAATTACCAAGCAGATGAATAATAGCTTCTGTTTTTAACATTGATCACATTCTTAGGAGGGAGCATTCAGAGTTAATAACAGCATTGCCCTAAGATTTCCTTGTTTGGATCACAAGCCTGTGATCAGAAGGCTTGAGAAAAAGTTTAATTCCCAAAATTTTCTGTGAAAAATTCTGTTTTGTTCATAATGTTCACTGAAACTTCAACTTTTCTCACCTTGTTTAATATACTGGTTTACTGCTCAGTTAAATATAGAAACAGTGTGAAAAGCAAGATTTTGATCTGTGATGATTCAAAGAAATAAAACTTAAGAACCATCATTTGGATTTCAAGAGACTTGATTTTTTTTTCATTACATTGTGTTTATTTCACTGCTAATGAAACATCTGATTTCAAGTGAATGTAGTCAAAATTCAAATGCACCTATAAAAATTATTTTTTCTAGGAAGTTAAAAGACATTAAAGTAGCCAAATGTGCAAACATAAAAGAAAGAAAAATAAACTGAAAAGTGGAATCTGTGATCATTCATCAGGAATCCAAAGTAAAACATGAGAATGAGGCGGAAATGAAGGACTGAAAATAGAAAGATGTTTAAAATGGTAAATGGCAGAATAACAGGATTTACTAAGTACTGTGATTTTTTACAGATTTGTTAATAAAATCTTGTTATTTTGAATCCCCAGAAATTTAGATTCATGTTGTAATGAGTAACTGAAATGATTGTGTAAAAATGAGGGAATCAAAAGCAAGAAGTGAATTTGAAAAACAATTAGGATTTATGGCATACGTTTTAAGAAGAGCTCAACTCAACACCCTTCTGCAAGCCAGATTTCCCAAGGAACATTTTATGGTGGGAGGTGAGATCTTTTGAAATTCTACAGATGTATGTGCATAGCTCTTGAAAATCAGAGAGTCATCTCTTTGGGGAATTGGACCAAACAATTGGAATTCAGTATATGTTGCACGTAGCTTGAAATTTTTTTATGTTTTTATACTGCAGTTAACGTGCTTTTACAGGAGACAACAGTGCCAAAAATCTAGCAGTTCTCCTGCTGTTTTAATAGTAGGTGAAGGAGAACACAGCCAGTTAGGACATTAAAGAGTTGTTTGTGAAAGGAGCAGGTGAAGGGACATTGTGGAGTTTTTGAACATAGACTTTGCAAATGTAGTTACACTTCAAGCTTGGCTTTAGCTCTACTAACCAATATCTGTTCCTAGAAGCTCTGTATTAAAATGAAAGTCTAGAACCTGCAGCAAAGAAGTTGAGCTACTTTGTCAGCTCTTGCCTCATGTTATATGTGGTACAGTTGCAGTGAGGAAGGACTTGGCTTGGAACTTTATACAAGAGATTACTGAGGGTGGACAGGGTTGTAATTACAAATATTTCCTACTCTACCATATTGTTCATTTGTTCATTCCACATGATTCATGGTGAAGTCTAGGGGTGCTTCTGCTGCATTGGTTTCTACCCAAGAATGGTTTGTCCTGTTTGAAGAGTTCACTGCAGGAGTGAAAGGAACAGGAAAAAGACACAAACTTTATACAAAAGACAGAGCTTAGATAGCACATCCACTGCTTGGAGGGCATTTCTAATACCCTGTTGAATTAAGTTCAGGCAAATACTGGATAATATTTTTCTGTATTTTTTTAGTATTTCTTTGGTTGCTGATTATTTTAAGGGAGTTTTTGCCAATGCCTCCATTGATCTTTTCAGATACCTGAGGATGTGTTCAGTGATTATAAGCCTGTATTTAGGGGACTAAATCAAGCTGTAGATTTCTTCTCAGGGATCCCCATCTCTACTCTTAAGACTAAGGGTATCTTCAAAATTAAATGTTATAGAAGCCCACTTCCTTTTATGTTTGTTTCAATGTGTAAGTGTTTGAAATACTTGATTTCTGATGTTTGGATGCAAGTCTACTTAACTGTGGCATTTTGGGGGAAAAAACTGATTGGAGTTTGCTCTTTCATGTGGAATTGGGTGTTAAGTATACATTTAAGGGAAAGTCCAGTAAGGACAATGTATTTAATAAACTTGCTACCTTTGAAGTCCTGTAAGGAAGTTCAATTGATGTTAATGAAAATATGCTTTTAATAACTGTTACAACATTTCTAGTCACTGGAAAATTTTAAGAACATTCCGCTCCATTTCAAATTCCAAAACAAAGCATAGTTTTGTATAAGGAACAGAATTCACTGAGTTGTAATTGTTCTTGGAAACACTGAATTTCTGCTCCTCTATTTTAAAACAGTAGTATGACTACTGCTAGTGTATTTTACTGAGATGGAAGGTACAAACCCCAGTTCTCAATAAATATAATTTAAATTGCAACCTTTAATGGCAGCTGGCACAGTTCAAACTTTTTACCTGGCGTTGGTAATTAAAAGATATTCTGCAAATTCTTGTTCTCCGTTACACTAAAACCCTTACTTACCTGATGGCCAGTTTTATTTGTGTGATAAACTAGATCTGATAATTTTCTCTCTTAGCAGATTCCTGTACATATTCAATTTGTCAAAATAATTAAGGCCAGCAGTAGTCTGTAGTATTGCAAAGGAAGGAATTTTCTATTTTTCCCTTACTATTTAAAATGCTTACAGTTCTGGAAAGATGAAAGAAATGGATGGAAAAACAAGCTGACTGAGAGAATTCCTAACTCCCTTCTCTCTGTTTCTACCTTCTCTGATACCCTGACAAAAATTTGGGACATAAGTTCTCTCTCAATCCTCAAATATTAATGGTTTCTTTTCATTCTTCGACAAAAATATGTAGTTGTGCTCAGTGTATACTTCCTGACTCATTCGTCCTGTTTTTCACTGATATCACAAGGCAGAACCTTATTGTTTATCATTAAGCCACTAAGCCACTTTAATTAGTTAAAATGATAGGAGCCTGAACTCCTTGCAATATTCAGTGCTAGCTTAGCTTGTCTAACTCCTAACCCTTTGAGCTGAGGAGGGCTAGGGGTCTGCTTTGACTGGATGCCTTTTTGAGGGCTGACTTAAGTGAGTGATAAAATAAACCCCCTCCAAACGTCTTGAGTGGAGCACTTAAAAGTAGAAGTCCAGGGATCTCAAGGCACTGATGGAAAATCATGGCCTTTCCTTTTCATCAGCAGAATGAGATTATAATTATAAAGCTGGTTTCTCAGTTACTTTTTTCAGCCCCATTTCCTTAAACTGAATGAACTGTCATTGAGATTTATTGGTAGGTATGGCTGTACATTGGTGGCTGTGAAAACACTTGGTTCAAGACAACACAAAGTCTGATTCTTAATGCTTTCTTTTGGTTGAGCCACCTCTCCACTTTAAGGGCATATTGGTGTTTAATTTCCCAGAGTGGTAAGTGGTAAATGTCCCAGAGCATGTGTACAAAGCTCATATTTGCCAGTTCCTGTGCCATGAGGGTACCTGCAGATGCAATGTGGTGATCTCATGGGAGTGCTACACTGCAAAAGAACCCACCCTGTACTTCCAAAATGAAAATGGAAAGAATTTCTGCTGGAAAGTGGCAGCTGCATTCTGACATTCATGTAATGGGAGCAACTGAAAGCTTTATGGTGTGTAACTGTGACACTGCATTCCAACATAAGCTTCTCCCTGCCCTTCTTCCAACCAATAAACTATTCTTCCTCCCTTTTCACTCTCACCCCTCCTAATCTTCTTCTGTTTATATGCTTTAATCATAATAGCAACAAATCCATCCCTGCTGGTATTATCACACCGTTGCAAATTTTGGCCGTCTTCTTTGGCACTTCCCTTGTAGATGGAAGGACATTGCCCACTTTGATGGGGCTTAATTCTCTATGTAAAATACTGCCCTGTCAATGAATATTTTCTCTATTAAACTATTTTCAGTCCAACAATAAGATACAAATTTTTGGGAGAACAGTTTTCTCGTTATTACCTTAACCCATAAAAAGGCTTTTCCTTTTTTTTTTTTTTTCTTATTTTTTTTTAACTCAAACATTTTGGGCAAGTTTTCAGTTACCCAAATATTTGTAGTACAGAGTAATTTGCATTTCAGTCCTGTGAGACTTGTAAATGTAATGAACAGTCTGTGTGTTTAATATTTTTTAATAATTTGCAAATAGTTCAGTATGTAGAGCTGACCTGTTGAAAAATAGTTTGCAGTGTCTGTAAAGAACACTTCTGAGACTTTTGTATATTTAGCAGAATTCTGGGCTTCAGCTGGAAAAATTCTAAGAGTACTTCTTACTGGAAAATATTTCAAGTAATGTGAAACAACAGATAATTTTTTCCTGTGCCATGACCCAGTTGTAAGGTGAGGTATGGAAAGTCCCTCTCCTATTGCTATTAAACAGGTTTCAGCATTGGAAGTCAAGTACACAGAACATACTGACACCTGCTGAAAGGTGTGATTGAAAGTGTATTGATTTCAAAGGAAATTGTCAAAGGTCTCAATTTACTTGTCAATCGAAGATACTAGTCTCTAACTACCATGATCAGTGTTTTATGGCATCCATGGTCTTCATCTGTCTATCCAAGAATAGATAAGAGAGTCTTGGTTTCTAGAGATGGGAATATTATGTCTTAGTGATATCTATGTGGAGTTTAGGCTGTCACATTTAATATCTGGGAAATAATCCTTTGATCAGAATTTTTTTCATGAGGCAGAATTAAGACATATTAAATTTATGAAGATTTTGCCACTAGTTTCGACAGGAGCAAGGTCACACACCCGCCTGTACTGTAGGTGCAATCATAGAGGACCAGGAATACCCAAAGGGACATTGCACACAGTCTCATTAAGGCTTTTCCTTTTTGGTTACTGTGCTTGTGATCACTGTTGTCAAAGATGATTTCTTATTCTCAGCAGCTGAAGCTGGATACTGCTGAGATTTCCATGCCTCTCACTTGCTTATCTTCAGTTACCTTTGTCCCGTTTTAGTTCTTTTTTAATTAAACTTTGCAGAGCAACTTCTATTATTCTCCTAATAATACAGCACAAAGTTAATACAGTAGAAGCCTGATGGTGATTCATGTTTTAACAGGACTCCTCATATGGAGGGTCCAATGAGTTTGCATGCAGGACTCCAATGTATAAAGCTCAGAATCAAATTTATGCTAAGTCAGTGGAAAGTGGCCTTAAAGTAGACATAAATTTAGTCACACCTCACCTTGGTGCAAATGACACTCAGGTCCACATACCTAAGGATGTAATCATTGTATCCAGCACTGTATTTGTCATTACACTGGAGATCACAGTTTGAAATACAAATACATTAACAAAAATGCTAGTCCATGAATTTTATTTCCATCCAAGTGGAACTGCCAGGAAGCACAGGAGGCTTGGGGTCTTATAGGTGTACTTCAAATAAAATTGGATAATGTATGTTAAATAAAGAAGGTGCCAGGACATGGAAAAACCATGTGATCACTGTAGAGTACTTTAAACAGATGCAAATTTTGCCTGCTATATATAAATCATCAGGTAAAAGCTGAAAGAAAAAAGTAAAAAAATTAGCTAAATTTTTAATCCATTTGAAAAAATGTGTGGATTATATATTTGAAAATAGTTGGTCAAATTCTGATGTTGAAGGAGGTATCATTTATATGATAATATTGGATATATTGAATGTAAGAAACAAAAAGTTTAATAACTTATAAAAAATAAGTTTGTTGTGATCCATTGTATTACATTAGACCACTTCAGAAGGAAGATACAAAAAAACTTATGGTCAGGAAATATGAACCAGCTTACACAGAAAGGAAGTTTCCCTTAGATTTACTTAACAGTTGCTTGGCTTACATTTTTGCCATTTACAAGTAGTGACTTTGTCTGATATCACTGAGGTCAGCATTGCCCATACAAATTGATTCCCTTAAAAAAAAGTCCAAGTATGACCTTATATTTTGCAACAGTTGGTACTGTTACAGAACATTGTGAAGTTGTGAGAATTACGCCCAGCTTTACAAGGTGGGTCTCACTGTCCCCTGTATCTTTCATTACCTGTATCTTTCATCTTGAAGGAAGTTAATGCTATTAAACTGGAAACAACACATTTCTGAGGTTTTCAGGAGGATTTATATGTATGTTGTTTCTTAAAGAAACCTTGCAGGAAGTATATATCTATGTACACTGTTTCCTGAAGAGGTGATACAGCTGCATAGGTCCAGGTGGAAATAGCTAAAACCATGGAATATGTGGTTATTTGAATTTGTATTGTTCTGAAGTCAGGCTGTTGTAGTCTGTGAAGTTCTCTATTTTATAAATCAGAATGATGGAGAGACCTGTGTAAGTTGACCAGCTCCCTTAAGGTCAGTAATAGTGATGAAGTTTTTTAGAGGTGAGAGGGTTCTGCCTGGGCTATACCTATGATGACAGAGAAACAAGAGTGGTCTCCTCCTCAGACTGAATTGAATATCTCAATCTGTTAGAGTATGCTATAAGTAATTTTAACTATAAAGACATGAAGTTAAGTATGAAAAAGAAGAGTGCATCAGACACCAAGAGGCAGAGACATCCTTGACATCAAAGGTAAATGGAAAACAGCACTTGGACAGGAAACAGCCCTTGTCACACAGCCAGCCTGAGCTTAGGATGTGAATAGTTAATGGAAAGGGCTGTAAAGAAAGCTAAGAGAGTACATCTGTTATGGTAGCTGCAGTTTTTGCACCATGTAAATATTGTAAATATCATATAGATATAGATACAGATATAGATATAGATATAGATATAGATATAGATATACATATACATATACATATACATATACATATACATATATGTTTATGAAATTTAATTTTTATTATAATACCTAAGCTCCTGGTTTTGGACTTTTCCATAGTCCAGCAAATATTTTTTGTTCTGATGTGAAGTATAGCTTCTGTGCCCCCATTTGCTTTCCTTGGAAGCAGTAAAAAATTACCACAGGTAGAGAGTATATGAAGTGTTCCCCATAACACTTGTAGACCTTGTTTACACGCTCACAGTAAAATTCATCAAATATTTGAAATCACAAAGGAATTCTCCATAGACGCTGATCTCTGTGTTTTGTTTCAGTAGCATTTTCTGTTGGCTGAAAAAAAGTCCTTTCCTGGGCTTTTAGAAATACTTTAATTTAATGAGTTCCATATCAGAAAAGGGGGCCCATGAGAGTGATAGTGTTGTGAGTCAGCCATCTTCTCATCCTGTGCTGTGTCATCAGTTTTGGGGGTTTGGATCTTTTTCCAAAGCATCATAAAATATGTCATTGGGTGCTGGAGGATTTCTTACAGCTTGATGGGAAGGAAATGCAGAATGGTTGTGAACTAGGTTTAACGATCAGTCTTGTGCTGGAGTGTTGAAAAGTTCATCTTATTAACAGAATACTTTGAATTATAAGTATTTTCTCCATGGTGTTCTCAAATATATTTTTTTGTAATTTTTTTTTTTAATTTTTTTTTTTTTTTGGAGGAAGGGTGAAAGCTTTGGGAGTAATGTGTGATTGGCTTCTGAAAGGGTATATTTCTTTCCTGAGCATAACCACTCTGCAGATATTCTGCCAGCTTGCTGTATAACTGAAACATAAATAATTTTTTAATTTTTGAATATGTTAAACATTTACACAAAAGAAGGAATAGAGGGGAAAAAATCCTCAACGCATTTGCTTTTCATCATTCATTTAGTCAATATCTGTGATAGGCAGTCCCAGGACAATGTACTTGCACGAGAAAAGTTGAATATATAAGTAACATCATCAAGCTTTATGGTAAGTAGTTTTTACGGCTCCCTGACACAATGTTCTGGTTTGGGAAGTCAAAGCTGTCTGTACATCCATGTAAGGGGGCATTTCTCTTTCTCACACCATTCCTGCTGGTAACAGTTCTGCAGCTGGGACACTGTACCTTGGTGCAGCATAAAAAATGGTTTCAATACAGACTCTTGATACCTGCTTTAGCATTTTAGATTTTTCATTTCTTTCCATCACATTTACTTATGTTACTTGTTCTACCCAGAATATTATTTACGATCCTTTGCATTTACAGCCCTTAAAAAATTGTAGTTATTCTCCACCGCATTACCTTTTTGCTCCCATTTTGCTACATAATTCATGGTTTTTTCTCTATGTATAAACTTCCTCCAGAAATTTTATCATCCAAGCCCCTTGTTAATTTTAGGCTGTATATGTGGCTTACTCTTGGTTGAAATCTTTCCATTTAGGATGTAGAGCACAGGATGCAATCTGCATTGTCTCCCAGAGGCAGAGCTTCCTCTGGCATTTGTGATGTGTTTCCTCACTGTGTGTAACATGAAGTTGCAGAGCTTCTCTCTTGTTTGCTTTCTGCACCATATCATATTGCAAACTTGCATCTCCCACGTGTCTTTACCACTGTATTACTTGCCAGGATTTTTGCTACTCATTCATACTTAAATTATTTTTACTTGGCATATTTAAAAATAGTAGTAACTTCTGAGTTTTTTCTGTGAGCTGAATAATTAAAATACCAAATTTAACTTAAACTCATTATAATACCACCGCTTTCCAGTTCAGGAGTGGGGTAAAGGTGGGTGTTGTTTTGGGGGTTTTGTTGATTGGCAAGTATCTTCTGAACTTCTGCTTAGGCAAATTGCCTTAAACATCATAAAGCAGACACCCAAGTTGGATCTCAAAAAGGTGGTTTGGCATGTACTGAAGCACCATGTCCATGGAAACTGCAGTCTAGCTACAGAAGAGGTAGTGACAGTCAGTATGAAATACCTCTAGCTTCTTGTCTTACCCTGCCTATCTGAAATTTGAAGATCAAATCTTCAAGCATTGACCTAATATCATAATTACATATTTTCAGTTTTTAAAAAATAAGTAATACATTCCGGTCTTTTTACATTGCCATGTTAAGGGGTACTAGTGTATTTACCATGTTTTCGGTGCTGGAGATCATACACTGCTGTGGATGGGCCTCTTTAGAGAACACTTGTTCAGATACTGTTTAATGGTAGCATTTGTTTCCCTCAAAATATTGTTTAGAAGTGTGCCCTGCTGCTTCTCCCTGGAGGAGGGGGTCTCATTTTGTTCTATATGATGAAGCTCCAAGTTAGAAGTCGTAGGTCCTCTGTAATCAGTGGGAAGCAGATAATTCTACGTGAAAGGGGTTTTAGATCACTTGATATTTTCTGAGGATCTGTCCATGACTGACTTCATTTGGGAGACTTGGGAGATTTAACTCCTAACTCAGGCACCTCAGTTTAGGACCAGTAGTGAACTTGGATAACACTGAGCCAAGATGGACTCTGAAAAGAGCAAAGGTTTTTCTCAGTTCTTTTCCCACCATTTCATGGTGCAATTTCAGCAGATGCCTTCAACATCTATGTATGTAAACACATACAGAGTTAGTGTCAGGCTGTTCTTTCCTTGCTGAGCATCTGATGAATGATCCCTTGATGACAGAGTGGTGATCTGTATATACTTGCCAAGGTGGACCCACAGTGTGTTTAGAATCTCATGTAGACAAAACTGATTACTAAATATCACTGAACATGTCAAGGTATTTCTGATTGATTGAGGTAAATATGCTAAGAATTGTATTTCAATTCTTTTTTTGTATAAAACATACCAGGGCCCACCCTGTGGCTCCTGACAGCAAGTGGCAAAATACAGTTTAGATTCCAGGCGTGAAGGCTTCCAAGACTCAAATCTGATTGCGTCACAGACATCCTGTGTTTAGAAGAATTCCTGGTCCTCACTGTTTTCTAACCTGTGCCCAGATGTCCAGCTGGCTTTGGCCAAAATCCTGCCAGAGAACATACTAAAAGTTGTTGGTCTTGGAGCCTAGGCCCTAGCCCAGTTTCACTTACCAGTACTGAGTTTATGATGCAGACTGGAAAACATGGAGTTTATCACATGTTAGGAGATAATGTTTTTTGTAGTGGTTTCACCTCTTTCTATTTACAGAAGACATACAAGGGGGAAAAAAACATGTCAGATAGTCAATAATGAGTGTCTCTGCTACAGTAAAACTCAGGTTATTGCTGTACTGACAGAGAAAACTGTCATACTGCTGTTCTGGCACAGCTCAGCTCTGTGCATGTATGCATACTGTATTTATGAATTTGCTCTTTTAGTGTAAGATGTCATTAATATTCATGTAACCAGAGTGCTGGATGGGGATCTCTAGGTATTGCTATATTTATTCAGTGAAGAATTAGAAGCATGTACCTGGTTATGTGCATGGTTGTGTGTGTCTGTGTGCATGTGTTGGACTTGGCACATGCCCAAGGGCACATGCTCGTTATGCCTAGTGCCTTAGAGGTAAAGGCACTGAAGTTGTCAAGCAAAATTCAGTCCAAAGTTTATGTGATAAATGGATCTATGGACTGCTTGCATGCTTTTATGCTCAGTCCTTAAAAGTGCACTTGATTTAATGTACTCAAGTTTTGTATGTTTGGCACTGTTGTTAGGGTGCCTGTGTGTCTATATAAAAGGAAAATAGCATCCTGACTTTGTAAATCATGTTCATCCTTAGGATCATTGCTCTCTGCTGTTGTCCTGTTGCATTTATGCTGCTGTGCTCTCATCTACATGAAAACACTAATTGGGTCATTGTATGTTTAAAGATGGCATCAGGTAGTTCTGCTGAATAGTAATTTAAAAATAGAATGTGTCTGATGCCAAAGGGAGAATTTGGGCACTAAGAAATAGGAACTGTAGAAAATTTAAACGAACTTGGAAATCAAGTGCACGTGCCTCTGCCCTGTTCTATAGCCCCTGTTAGTTGGGAGGGATCCATAGAAGATGTTAACAGAAGATTCTCTTGTGCTAAGCAGCCACAAGTGAACTAAGCCACCATGACTTTAATTGTAACAAAAAATACAAACGTTTTTACAAAATCTTGATTTTTCACAAATTTTTACCATTTTGTTTTACAGAAACAGTTTGGTTACCCAGAAAAGTAAGCTTTGGTTAGACCAGAGAATTGTAATTTACCATACAGTTATTTAAAATATTCTTGCTTTTGCAATGTATATTTTCACGTGGAGTCATCTAACTTCACAAATTTCAGTTTATTTGTCTATAAAAAGCATGCTAAGACTTCTCTGTGGGGCTTAATTCTTATAAAGCACTTCAAAATTAACAGTCATAAGATTTTCTGTTAACTGTGTTTTACTTTTGTTGCCTCTTTAATATGCCAAACATTTGTTTAGAATTACAGGTGATACATAGGATGAAGTAGAAGAAAATACATACAGTATGTTTTGACTTCACACCAGGAGAAAAACAGTGTTTTGTCACTTGTGTCCATTCTTTAGCTTTTTTGTTGTCATGAAATCCTGTGGATTTGTTGATACCGAGCTGTGACAGAGTTCACTGGTACAAAAACCAGATGACATCTTAAACAGATGAAGAAGAAATTATTCAAGATTTTAAAGTAGAAAAATATAGTTTCCTACTCTATTTTACGTATCATATTATATGTAATTCAGGAGTGAGCAAAGTGAGTAGGCAAGCCCAGCAAGTCCTGCTGTGGGGAGAGGACAGCCCAAGCCAACACTGTCTGGTTTGTCCTGTGCGTTTTCTTGGAAATCTGCTCGGCACAGCTGTGGCAATAAAGCACAGAATACTTCCCTGATCCTTGTTGTTTTGCCTGCAGGTTTCTGCATACTGAGTAGAAGAAATTGTGTGATTAATGTGGCATTTCGTGTCAAGGGTAGACTGTAGATTACTGTTAAGTGCATCATTATATTATCTTTGAGAAATTTACTAGGTTTCACCTGACAGATAATAGCTTTTCCTCTGCCAACACTAGAGGGGCATAACAAACTAATACATGGGGTGACCTAATATATATCAAAAGAAGTGCTGCTTTTAGCAGAGAAGCAACTCTTGCTTTTTGTAGGGTTTTGAAGGAATTTTAAATTAAACTTCCTCACTTGTTTTCTTTCCAGAGCTGGGTGTGTGGGTGCAGTGCTGTGCTTGGGTGCTCCATTACTGAGCACCGTTTGGTGTGATGACTTCAATGTAACACATCATGGGTTGTTTCATTGCCTCTGACCCCTGATTTAAAGTCTGAGTTCCCCGTGGGCTCTAATATGCATAACTGGTGTGGGATCTGAGCCTTGTGATCTTTTTGGTGGTGGTTATTGTATTAATCATTTCTGCCGTCCCGGTGATCAAGAACAGGTTATGCAGCAGGAGCAAGTGCTTTTCAAAAGCTTCCCTGCTCAAAAGCCAGTGAGAGCCTCTAGCAACCACTGCTTCTGCCATTAAAGCAGTGTGAACCAGTGGTTTATTTCTGAGGAAATTTCACTTTCTGGTATTTTCTTCAGTGGACCAGAGTCTTTTTATTATGAGAAAGCCTGGATGTAATTCCTGTATTCACCTACTTGGAGTCTCCTCTGAAAAAAATCTTTGAAATAACTCCTGCTCCTTTCTGTTGGTCAATGTCTTCCTTTTCACGTCCTGACTGCTTTTCTCTCCCATTTTATTTCTCTTAGCAAAATGTCTCTCTGTATTAAGAGCAGGTGGCATGGTGTGACAGCCCTCTCCAGACCCTCGGCTGTGTGAGCTCAGAAGACACACACCTGAGGGCCTGAGTCTGCAACCAGCATTTCTTGTGTGATCAAAACTGGCTGATTTCAAAAGCATTGACCTCCTGTTGTTGGCATTAAAGGACTTAACTGCTCTGAAAATTGAGTCACTTCTTTAAGTTCTGGTTGTAAGTGGCATCCAGGTTTTAAGCATGATTTTGCATCCTCAGCACTGTCATTTACTAGTCCCTTGAAAAAGTAGTATTACCCACTCAAACCTCAAATTGTAGCTGAAGAATATATTTCAATTCATTCAGTAGAAGGCACTAGTGGAAAATATTACTGTGCGGGTGTTTTTAACTTTATCCAATTTGCATACTTGTAGTGTTTTTATAAGGAAACCATTTAAAGGTTTTACAAAAATCCTTTGCTGGGTGGTTGAGACTGTTAAATTGTGCAGTGTTAAACAGCAACTTCTTGTAAATTTAATGGTTTGGCTTTTTGTACTCTGTTCTCATTTTAATCAAAACAAAACAACTTTCAACTTTTACTGCAAATCCAAACCCAAGTTGACATAACCATTATGCAGTGAGGCTGTGACTCAGTTGTCATTTTGTCCTCTTGCTTTGGATTGATTTAGATAAAAGCTCAATCAAAAGCCTGGATGTACAGGAATGAATGTGTCTCTATATAGGTAGCTTGCTGGAAGCCTTTGCTTTATTCTTTTATATTTATATGGACCAGTGATCATGGGAAGTGAATCATATTCGTTGGGGATTCTTCCTAAACAAAGTACCTTTGTCAATACCATGCTTTTACGAAATGGGTATTTAATATTCTTTGCTTTGAGAGCTCACTTTTCCTGTAAAATAAGTAGTTTCTCTTCCCTCTGTGTTCTAAAATTTACTGTGCAGGTCATAACATTCCTGAAGTTAATGGACTGATTGCTCTAGATACCAAAATATATAAACAGTGTCAAAAGGGAAACTCCTGAGGTCCCTGTGCCTTCCTCCTGTGATGTGTGTTGAAACATTCAAGGGCAGAACATTCTGGGCTGGTTTTTCTCTGGACACATGCTCAGGCCATGCACCATTTCATTTTCTCTATGATAAATACACAGTGCTAGACAAGGGAGTAGGAGCTGCCTTGGCACCCATGTGAGTTATGCGAAGAGTTTGCAGGTAATGTTAGCCTTTGGTTGTTAACAAAATGTGGAACTTCAGAGACACTTGTCAGAGTCTGTCCTGACAACACTGCATCAGATTGTAGGCCCCTGAACCATTCAGGGCTTGAGCCCAGTGAAATGTAGAGTTAAAAATTAATTATTAAATAGAAGCAGCTGCTTTGGGGACTAAACAAAAGAGCATCTGTGCCTTGAATCATGAACTTTAGTGTATGTGCCATCCTGAGTTTTGAAACTTCCCAGTTCAATAGCATGATATGTGAACAACTGGTAAATAAATTGAACTACTGTTGTACAAATACTGTTGATTGTCACAATCATCAATAGTGACAATTCCAGTATAATTTAAGAGTACTACTTTTAGTGGGTTGACCAAAGCAGAGTCAAGGATAGTCAGCTCCTGGACATGAGGTGTTTGCCTTCAGTGGAGTCACCAGCCAACTTTCTGTAGTCCCTGGATCCACTCAAGTCACTGTTTCCAGTGTCTCTGCTTTCTCGGCTCTCTGCTTTTCCATGTGCTTAACAGATAAATATTACTGGACTTTGAATTGGGGGTAGTTTAAACTAGGTGAATCTGAATTTTACTCTCTAATACTTTTAATATTTGTGCATTATATCTAAACTTACATATATGAATGGATATACTTTTTATTATATAAATAAACACAAGTATTGTAATACTTTTTGTATTTTGACTGATGGTTATTAATGGTTATCATAAATTATGAGAAGGGTGTCCATAAATAAGAAGATCATGAACCTTTGCACATTATTTAATGGTATTTATGTTTCATTCATAGTTGTGACAATACCTAGTGCTTATGACAGGCTGTGTCCTACATTTTCAGAATAATTGGTTTAATAATAATTCTGAAAATTTTAACTTGAATATAATTATGTGCCATCTACCTGATTTCGTCTAGTATAAACTGTGTATATATAAGATCCAGGCATTTGAAAAGTAAAGAAAAAAAGTTAACTGATGTTGAGCATTTGAATCCTATTAATTTTACCTTAATTTTACCTGAATATTTCTACTTCACTTATTTCAAGACCCAAAGATTACATTTTTATCATTATAGGTGTCATATCGACACTTCTGTTGCAAAGAAGTTGAACTAAATCTTTTAAGCAATTCTGCAGCCAAATGCACATTTCAAGATCCTGGTTTGGGAATCCAGCAGTAAATTAAGAAATACTGGATAAATGTTTGAAAAATACGAATTTTACATTTTTCTGTTACTGTCTGCAAAAGGTTTAAAAAAGAAATTACATAAAATTATCCTCCATCTTTTAAATTTCTGGGCCATTACAAAATGCAGGAATGTACAGGACAGGGTAACAGCTTTCTTGGTTTGTCCTTTTTCTGCCAAGGTTTAGCAGCTTTCCCCGTGGTTAGAACAGCCATCCAAGCAACTAATCCTGTATCTATAAACTGCAATGTCAAAGGATTAAAGTGTGCCTGTGAATGCAGGTCAAATCTGCTTTAGATCACAACAGTTTGGGTTCAGCTCCTAGCTGAAATATCACAAAACTACCATGTAATTTAGTAAAAGTTTTGCATTCCTATACTTCAGCTGCTGGTTGCCTTTAATAAAAAGAGGCCCAGGATTGATTTCCCTGAGAAGGTATTTTTCTTTGTCTCAAACCAAAGTAGTATCAGCTGGAAAGGAGAAGGATTTCTTAAAATAGTTCTGTATTTTATATAAATAACTCTTTCAAAGTCTGTGTTTAAAATTCTGTAAGAAGCACAGTTTCTGAGGATGGATGCATGACACAGACATTCCCTGCTCTCTCTCTGTCTGGCTGAAGACAGTGACTTAAGGGACAGGGGGAAATGGTCGCAAGTTCCTGCCTGGCACATCCATTGTGTCTTCTCTGGGACTTCTCCACCTCTCCAGGTGCCCCAGAATGACAGGTGTGAGGCTCTGCAAGAACAGTAACCAGAACAATGGTTCACCTGGCTTGGAGGTGCTACTGAGGTTGTCAGTCTACAGCCTGCTTCCATAAAAACTGCTTCCATGAAAAAAAAAAATGAGTCATTTCCATAGGAGATTCTTCCTGAAGGAAACAGAAGGACCCACTTCTTACAGAAGCCTGCTGCCTCCCTGAGCTAGGTTAAAGATGTGAAGAGAAAGCTTCCCATCTTCCCACCCTGGTACAGCTCTTGGATTGTTATCCATTATTGATTCTTCATGTAGACAACAATGAAATTGCCACAAGCAATTTGGGATAACTGGTTAAGGAATCAAAAGCACAGATGGTATTCTCTGTCCTTCCAGCTGCAAGGAATGATGAGTGAAGAAAGAGGAAGAGCCAGCAGATCAATACCTGACTCCAACCAGTTGTTCTCTGAGTATCCAGACATGGACAGTGAGCAGAATGGAGCCCCCATAATCTGAGGGGAAATGATTGGTGACCTGCTACACAGCACAGACACACAGTTAGCAGCAGCCAGCAGGATGAGGGCAGTGATTGTCACCTTGTGCTGGGCAATGTTGAGGCCATGCCTCGAGTACTGTGTTCACTTTTGTGCCCCTCGTGACAAGATAGACATTGAGATGTTGGAGTGTGTCCAGAGAAGGACAAGAGAGCTGGGAAGGGCTCTGGAGTACAAGTCTGATGAGGAGTGGAGTGGAGAAAACGAGTTTCAGGGGGACCGTATTGCTGTACAACTACCTGGAGGAAGGTTGTAGCCAGGTGGGGGTCAGTCTCTTCTTCCAAGGAACAAGCAATAAGACAAGAGGAAACAGCTTGAAGTTGTGCCAGGGGAGGTGTAGATTGGATTTTAGGAAAAATGCTTCAGAGAAAGCGTTGCCAAGCAGTGAATAGGCTGCCCAAGGGAAGTGGTTGATTGACCATCCCTGGAGGTATTTAAATGATGTGTAGATGTAGCCCTTGGGAACAGGGTTTATTTGTGAATGTTGCAGTGCTAAGTTAACAGTTGGACTCAGTGATCTTAAAGACCTTCTCCAACCTAAAGGGTTCTGTGATTTTATTATGTTTCCTGAATGTTTGCTGTTTGTTCTGTTACAATGCTCAGATTTTGTAAGGATCTCTTGGTGGCATTCCCTGCCTTCCATTGGAGGGCTGCTGGGACCAGGAGTGCTGCACACAGGTGTAGTGGCGTATATTAGCTGTGTCTCATCTGGCAGTAAAGAAAATTATCTTAAAATATACTTTACAAAAATAATAATCTAATTTGCACAACATGTAGAATGATGTGCGCTAAGCAGATGTGTAATTACATTTATTGATATTGAGTCACCAAGAAAACCCAGCTGTTTATACCTTATTATCTGCCAATGCAATAACCAGATCCTCTCTTACTTTTTTTTGATTGATACTTCTGTTAGGTAGGGCTGTGTCTCTTTAAGGGTTATTCCTATATGAGTTATTGCAATATATTTTTACTTCCAGAAAAAAGTTGCAGTTATTCTTTTAGAACATTTGCTTCATGTTAGCATTGAAATATAACTAAGAGTAGGTGTATTAACTCCCTTTTGATTAGTATGGGTGGGTGCAATTTTAATTAATTTCTTTGTAATTTAAGGCTATAGTTTATTATTATAACATAAACTAATTACAACATTTATAATGTCTATTTTTAATAAGATAAAAAAGCAATATTTTTTGCCAGTATACACACTGTAGTGAAGAGGCTGTGTTGCTCTTGTTCTGACCAAGTTTATCTCTATTCAGCTGCAGATTGGAAACCCTGTCTGTTGTCAGTTTTTAAAGCTGCCATCAGAGCAGCTGACATTTTTTAATTTGGTTGGTTGTTTACTTAGAGAAACTAGCTTACCAGGTGAAATGAAAAGCAGTGCACTTTTCCTGACATAAAAAGCCCGCCGGGACTGAGCGGAGGGTTCCTGGCTGCTGCCCTCTGCTGGGGTTAGTCCTGCTGGTGCTTCCCGGTTCGTCATGATCTCCAAAGGCCACTCGCTTCTAGTGCTCTTCCGTGTCTTACATTAAAACATAATTCCATGTACTTGTTCGCTTCGTGTTTTTAAAACTTGAATCTGGGCGCACCACGCAGCCTGATGGGCGATGTGCCTGGAAACTGGATTTCACTGTGATGGAGGCTCATTTAAGGGTTGGGGCTGGGGGCTGGGCTGTGGTGCTGTGGCCGTGCTGACAGTGGTTTCTCGTGCCCCGGCAGGTCCTGCGCTCCGTGCTGCTGTTCCCGACCATCGAGCGCATGGCTCAGTCCCCGCAGGGGAAGCTGATGACCCCCCTGCTGTGCCGGCTGCGCTACGCTCTGTACATGCCCGTGTACCTGCTCTCCTTCCTGCCTGAGGGGGTCAAGGCCTCCCTGGTGAGGTTTGCACTGCGGGGGATGAAGACCTGTGATGAGTCTTCAATAACAACCTCCATAAATCTCTTCAGTGTCGACTGCATTGGTGAGCACCTTTCCTGTGTTAAACCATCTTTTGTATTTTCCTCATTTAGTAAACGTTGATTTAGTTCTTAATACTGAGGCATGAGTTTTGAAGAATAACGGGTCTGTTTTTTTCTAAAATTACGTCCACAAGAAAATCTCATGTGAGTAAATAAAAAAAAAAATCTTTAAGGCAAAATAACAAAATACTTTCCCAAAGAATATCTATTTCTTAAGCAAACTGACCTACTCTACTGATGTGATTTCTTATGTAATTAAAACACTCTTTTTACAATCTACTTTATGTGACTTATGTCTGCTTGCTTGTTGCATTTCATTCATATTGGATGGTGAATGTAAATCAGTAATCAGTTTCACAAAGGGTTCTTTGCATCTGGTTTTTTAAGCTGTTTTAGCCAGCTGGATAGACTTTGTCATCTGAATTGGAACATTGGTAAATTCAGAAAAGGACCTTCAACCTGCAAAGACACATAGAAGTTACTTTATGCACTGAATTTCAGCACTTTTTTGGGCATAAAGAGAAAGATTAATGTTCCTCCAGTGCATATTGTACGCATATTTTGCACATTCTAGCAAGAGAAACAATTTTAAGAAGCAGAATAATTTCAGATATATTATGTTAAGTTTAGAATGAAAACCAGGACGTGAACTGTGTTATACTCCAGGTATTTTGGTAAGTTAACAGTTTTAAACAATTTGGAATGGAATTGACGTGCTAACGCAGTAATAGTAGCAAGAAGGAAGTTTTGATTGCATTAATAGTAGTAAAAACACATTCCTACATTTCCAGTTGGGCTCTGTCTTCTATCAGTTAAATTTTACTTACTAATCATCCAACCAGATGTGCCAGAGTAACTGGGATTGCAGTGAGGGGCTGTACCTTTCATGGATCTGTGGGTTTGCTGCTCTGTGTGGGAGGCTCACTGTAGGACTGCACACACACCGAAAGCAGGGTGGGCACTGGGGGTTTGTGCTGCCAGCCTAGACAGCCCCACTTCTGTTGTACAAACTGGACATGACGACAGTCACTCCCTTGCAGTGCCCTATGCCTGACAAAATCAGGCTCCTGATTGATGATACATATTTCTGATTGAACTCCTATAGTTTATTTCTTGAGTTCCTGTTAATTGATGTCAGTTTCCTGGTGACCAAGGAGAAAGCAAGCATGCAGTCATACCTACATGAGGTGTTCAAATGTCTTCCTTTTTGATAGTTTTGTCTCAGAAAAAGGTATGTGGAGGTCTGTGAGGTCACATCTCCACAAGCCAGGAATCCTTCTCTGGTCCCCACAGATAAACTTTTACCTCTAAAAAACAGGTTATACACAGCCAAGGTTGTATTGGAAATGGTCCTTGGCCTGTGTTAACCTCCAAAAAAGCATGGCCAGCCATTGTTTGTATGTGTTGTTTGGCCCAGGCCACAGCAGTGGCAGGAATAATTTAGTAGAACGGATTTTGTGTTCTGCTGTTGGAGGCTGACCCTCCAAGCTCTTTAGTCCCCAGGTGAATGAGCCTGGTTGATGTGTGTCTGTCAGCCTGTTGTAATTTCCTGTGTTTACCAGTGTCTCTGACCTGTGTCCTAGCTGTAAGGTAAATTGAGGCAAGAAACCAGGCTGAAGGCACTTCACTCATAGGATGTGGTCTCTGTCTATGTTCAGTTTATTGCCTGAATTAATTCTACCCGAATGAAAAGCCCTGGAAGCCAACGTCTTGTAAAACTTGCATAAATAGGCCTTACTGATGCAACTAGTTCCTTTGGGCTTGTGATAGCATCTCTCTCAAACAGAATTCTCCTTTGGTTTGCATCTTTGGAAACTGATGATATTTTACAGCCCAGTGACTAAGGACCACCTGCGTGGATTAATAATCTTTGAGCATCCGGATGTTGCCTGTTAACATTCTCTTTTATTGTTTGAGGACAATAGAAAATGTTACCATTCAGCAAAAATTTGCTAAATCTAGCGCAGCAACTGAGTCTGTCTTGCGAGAATGCTCATCTGTGAGTTGCTGAAGCCTCTGAATTTGTGGTAGAAGTTTTTCTGAACATTTCCCTTAATAAATTGCTAGATGTGGTTCAGAAACATTCAGCAAATGAAGTTGTTTCTTCTCTCCAGGAAGGTTGCATGTCAACTCATTAAAAATATACATATTGCCTTTGGCATGTACCTCTGTTGCATTACTGTAATTGTAATAAAAGCTGTGATTAAGAGCAGAAAAGATGGTAAAAGTTTCCTTAAATCTAATACGTCCGTTAAAATAAACGAACCTGCCAGGGATTTGTTACCACATCCAAAGCTTAGTCACAACAATGTTTTCTCTCCTCTGAAAGGAAATGAGATTTGAAAACTTAATTAGAGCAGAACTCTAAGACCAAGTGCTTCTCCAATTGACACTAGGAGTGAAAAGCTCCATTGAGTGGCTGCAGGATCAGACCCTTGGCTGAAGGAATCAGTGAAGGAAGAATTACATTACCTATCTGTCCCACCATTCCAAATTATGTTTGTTCCTGCTTCTTATCCAAACACATCTTTCTGTTGTCCTAACTTCATAGTTGACGATATATAGAAACCCCAGTTACACAGCAAGGGGAATTGTGATGACACTGTCCAGAAAGGGAACTTAATAGAATGTCTTGTCCCAAAGAGGAAACAGTACAGAGGGAGAAGAGATAGCAGGAACTGTAAAGAAGATGGATTGTAAGGAAGAATGGGAACATACAGTGTATAAATAATAAAGGACATATAAGAAATAAGCCAAAGGGGCTAAAGGGACTTTGCTTACATGAGTTCACTTCTAGCAAAGGGATCTTAGGGCAGAAAAAGCATTACAATGAACAAACAAGCATTTGGGTATTCGTATTTATGAACTTAGGAGATGAATAGACAGAAGTATTGAACATCAGTGACCCTGACTTATCTGAAACATTGTCACTCTGTTTATTCAGGCTAGCAAAACAAGGCTACCCCTATCTAGTACAGCAGCGGTGGTTCGACAAATCATGTACAGCCCTGCAGTGCTGGAATACTTTGGCAGTCCAGTGCCCTGAAATTTGCAAACATTTCTTTGGTGACAGATGCCAGTAGCAGACTTACGGTGACAGTAAACCATTCTATCTACATGGAACAGGATTTATTGTCCAGCCGTTTGACTGGCAAACTTCCTCCATTTGTTTCTGTAAAATTTCCACAAAAGCACAGACATTACATAATGGGTAAACACTGCACAGCTTTTTCGAGAGGCGGGCTCACAGGTCAGAGGTTAATGTCTGGATGACAGGGAAGATACAGATAAGCACAATAGCAAGAAAAACCTCCAACTGGCCCAAATGAGGTGGGTCCTTTGTGATCTTGAACCTGTGACTTCCCTGGAGGAATCTCCCTGTTTGTTTAACCTGGTCGGGGAGCAGGGGAGCACTGCAGCCTGGGGCAGGGGGAGGTCTGCTTTGTACTCTTGGGGCAGGGTGGAAAGGAGGGGTCTCAGAAGCCTGAAACAAGGCTTTCAGATTGATTTAGGCTGTCACATGAGTGAAAGCTGGAAACAAGAGATGCCTAGTTAATTTAAGCATCCAACAGAAGTTGTAAAATGAAGAACTAAGATAGAACTGCGCAGTTGTTATTCAAATTTTGTCTTGTTCCAAGTGTGGAGACATTCAGATTTCATGTGGAGTGTTTACATTTCCCTTGTTTTACAGAGGAAAAAGGGGCTATGGCAGCTTCAGGGACTCCACGGGACTGTATAGGAAGAGAGTCCCAGCTGAGGTATTGAGGCTGGTCTCCCAGCAGTAGCTGGTTCTCCCTGTCAGATGTACAGGATGACAAAACTAAATCCCTGAGGTGCCAGAGAGTAAAAGGTTTTATTGTGGGATAAATTTTGCACAACTATCAAATACCATCTGGGAGATAAATTTGCATCAAAAGCCAGTGAAATGTAAGCTTCCAGTTGCTATGAAAATGGAACAGAAGCTTTTACATTGACTCAAGTTATTTTAAAAGTTTATCTCCAGGAAGCCACCTGGGAGGCTGTATTCTGGGTTTGAATTATCCCAGCCTCAGGAGTTACCATGGCTTGAGATCTGTTTCTACTCCAATTCTTTTTATTTATCAGAGAATTTAAATGTGACATTATGGGTGGTCTTCATATGATCACTATGGATATCATTCTGTCAGAATAGTTGGCATTAATGCAGGAAAGGCAAGTCACACCCTGCAATGACTGATGCAATTTACTGATCACAGAGGGACTCTACTAGAAACCAAAAACAGAGGAGATAAATGCCACTCAGAATCTACTGACTGTTCCTTTTGCTTCAGATATTACAAAACAATGTGTTCCAAATTTTCTATGCAGCTTTTGCCCTTGCTGCTAGGACAGTTAGATACCTCATACTTTGGCTGCATTAGAATTTACAGCTGCTGATTTCTAGTGAGAGTCCTGTTGTTTGTTTCCTGCCTTCTTTGAAAACTCATTTTACATTTCCACCTCAATTTCCTGACAAGTAATATGGGAAATTTTTTGGAGTTCTTTTTCTGGGACTGAAGTGCTGTGGAAATACCCATCTAACCAAAATACTTAGGTAAGGACAGTGCATCATGTTGTGTTCGTGGAACTCAGTACACCTCCACCTGCTTGTATTTTCTAGAGATAAAAAACAGTACTTAAGGTATTAGGTAAGCACTTTATAAAAATCTTCACATAAAATGGTGAAATAAGAGGTTTTTCCCCTGAAAAACTATTTTTAAAAGCTGTATAATTGCACAGCTAAAATTTAGTTTTCTTACTTGCTTTGTTTTTTAAATTAAAATGCAACAGAAGTTATGATGAACAGATGTAAATTCAGCACAGAAGGCATAGTTCTTTTGATTTTTATTTTATGTTATGGAACAAAATCAAAAGAGCTCTGCCTTCCATGCTGAATGGAACAAAACCTGTCCATTGTGGCATGCACAGCCAAGCGGGATATGCACACTATATACTCATCCAGGTTTTATTATTTCAAATGCTGTACTAGCATGTTTAAAAATAGAACCCAGTGTTCAAGACAAGGGATGAGCTATTGGCCAGCATCTCATAGCTGGTCAGCAACAGAACTGTACATAGACCTGCATCCCAGGGCAGCAGTTGATCTACTGAACCTGCCTAGCCACTAGTTTAGCCTAAAATATATATATCTGTATGTTAGTCATGAGCAGCTCCTGCAAACCACACTGGCCAGACAGGCTGGTACATGCAGTGCATTTTAAAATAGAGAAACTGATACTAAAAGGATTTCAGGTAGCACCTATGCAATCTCACACCTACATCTTTCATACTGGGCAAGGGAATAAAAGCTTTCCCTACACTCTGGGCACTGGGTAACTGTGCAGGTCTTTGAACCCAGACCAGAACATTTTCAAGTTGGTTTTCCAGGCTGATGGAAATCCAAGCCCTGGTAGTAAAAAGTGATTACTTAGTTTATTCTGATGAATGTACATTTTACATAACTTCTGGCTACAATGCAGAAACTATTTCAAGGATATTTTATATTTAAATATGCATAGAATTTCAGACATGATGGATAGCCAGACAAAATTTCATGGTGAACAGAAATTACTGACATGGTACATAAATTCCATCTACATAAACTAAACCACGTTACATCTGTGCAGCCTACTGCAGTATATCACAGGTGGGCAGAAACAGTGGAGCTCAGCAGGTCTCCTCTCTTCCTATATGCATTCTTTGATGCTCAGCAGGACAGAAAGAGATCAAAAATTATACAGCAGATAGTTTCTCCCTCTCACTAACATCTGATTATTAAGGCTTCAAGAGAAGTCTGTCCTGAAATCAGGTAACTCCACAGCTGTCTCCTCTGAGGTACTTTTTGCCTCTCTGAATTTGCTCTGCCAGAAGGCTGCTTTAGGTAGCCCAGCAGCCTGGCCCGGCGTGTGAAATCCTCTGGTCCTGCAGCGTTTCTCAGCAGCCTCCTGTGTGCTGTCACAGTTGAGTCCTGTCCACTTCTGACATTTTAAGTGATGATCGTAATATGTATTTCTGCAAAGTGTTTAAGAGCGTGTTTCCTTACCTGTGGAAACACAGTAATATTTTATCACCTGCTTTGCAGGAAAAGGGGCCTAAGAATAACAGTCTTTAATATTTTCATGTTTCCTTTGCTACTGTTTATTTTCCTGTGTGATGCCTGACTAAAATGTTTGTTTAATGTAGTCGGACAACTCACCTTAACCAAGGCAGCACTTAAGCTGGTGGAAAAACCTCACATCTGCTCTATTCTTTCTGTGAGTGAATAAACTTTTCCTTACTTCAGAGTAGGATGCTCATATTAAATTACTGAAGGAAGGCAGTGACTTTTATGTATTTATAGTCCTATTTATTTGTTGAAGTCAATCTGCTTCATAAATTACCCCATTTCCAAAAGAAAGAAAGATGTTTAATGAGGACTTTTATTACTTGAAAAAGCTTTTACTTTCCTGTGAAAGCCTTATGAAAATAATGGTAATAATGTGGAAATTTCTCATTTTGGTCTATTTCTGTTAATTATTCCTCTTTTTCTTCTTGGGGGGAAAACCCAACATAAAAAACTCCCATCATAAATATTACTCATAAGGCATGAATGTTTTGATAGTGGAACTGCTGATCATTTCCATGAAATGTGAGGCACAGTTGGGATTTGGTTGGGGAAGGGGAGATTGTTTATTCACCCCTGGTGAGGTTTCGTCCCTGGGGACACGATTTACGCCCACAAATTTGCAGTGAGTCTAATGATGTGTTGCAAATGGCATGAAAAAGGAAGAGGTAACATCAACAAAGCAGAAAGGATGTTGAAAATAAGTATATGCCAGTCAAATGCTACCAGCTACAGTTGCTTTGTGTTAAACTATGCCAGACAGCCATCTGCAAATTGGCACTTTATTTTTCCTGGGCCAATACAAACCCCCCTGAATTCAGGGGAAAGACTCCCTTCTGTAGTAGGCTCATGCCTTTTGAATCAGAGGTGTCTGCTTAAACTCCCCCAGGGAATATCTGAACTAGAACTCCTGGCCCTGTCATAACTTTTGTTTACTGGTTAGAAATTTAGCTTGATTCATCAAACTCCTTCATCATGCAGTACCAGCAAGGCACTTACACACATGATAAATCCATACCCATGGGTAAATGCTAGATGTTTGTGTCTTGGAGTATGTTGGGGTTTTTTTTTGAAAATGACATCTACAAAGCTGGTAATTAATGCAGTACCTGTTGTTCCATGTGACTGAAGGGGACATTGGTTTGTACGTAATTCCTATGATCAGCTAAAACAATATCCACTTTGCTGCTGCTCCTTGTCATGAAGATGTCCACCGGTGCTCAATAATTCTTTAATATGTCAGTATTAACAAGGAGAAAGTTCCTACAGAATCTTCATGGATCTGGGAAGGAAATGCTGGCTTTTGTTAAGCAAACCCAGTGGCACAAGAGATTGCTTGCTGCTTAGTGCAAAGGTCAAGTCTATTTAAAATGAGCTTTAAAAGTAGTGGAATATGTTTATGAAGTATAAAGTGGTATAAAGTCCTTCTTATGAATCAGAGCCACTCCAGTTGAAAGAAGTTTCACCTTTTTCAAAGAATGGGTGGTCCAGATGTTGAATTTCATGAGGCTTCCTCAAGAAAGAATCAGCACCAGGTCCTGGTCCAGAAGCTACATGACCTCCATGTAGCTACTCACAGGCTAGACCCCTGTTTAGCCTAGCAGGGTAATCCCACAGAGCTCAGGCAGGAACCACAGGGTGGAGATGCTGAATTGCTGCAGACAGTGTCCATCCTGGCCATTCCCTATGGACTGAGCACCATCTACAGCAGACCCTTCTGTGCCCCTCTAGCAGGGTAAGAGCAGACACTTTCCATGACCAGAGTCTGGATGCTGGCAGAAATCCCAGCATCACAGCCATCTGCCATGGTATGTGAGAGCTTAAGCTAGATATGAATTTTTCTACCTAAGGGACAGTTGTGTCATTTGAAGATGGTGGGAGTTGTTCCAAAGTAACTTCGGGCAGGATTAAGCCCGTGAACATTTCAGTTTTCCATCACACACGCCACTTCATCTGCACATGCTTCATCACACAGAGTAAATGAGTGTTTTTCACACTCCCCAACAAAGCATCTATTGTTTGTAAAGCACCTGGGTATAATTGTTGAATAACTTTATTTTTGCCTTTAGCCTCTACTCTGCTTTCTCAAGCACAGCTGACTGATTTTCATGTATAGTTCTGATCTTCCTGCAACTGTAGTACCAAGCAGATTGGAGAAGCCCATCTGTAACAACTGCAGCTGTTTCTGCCTGTTCATGTCCATCATGGTTAGACATTAACTGCTATGTTTGCATTCTAAATTCAAGTGTAAACTTAAGCAGACCCCAAAGTCAATGTTTATATCTTGTAAACCTCTAAACATCAACATTTTATCTAATGTGTCTGTGCTTGTGTGGAAGCACATGTTCCTGTGTTAGTCATCCTTGATACAAAGCAGTTCCTTCTGTTTGATGTTTTAAACAATAAGTTATACGATATTTCCAAGATTGCTGTTGGCAATAATTACCGGTAGAAAATATGTTTTCCCCATAGGAAATTACAGTGCTGTTTGGTATTATTAGTTCTTACCACTGTTTTCTGACTCCTTCAGAGGAATGACAGGAGATTGCTTCCTCAAGAGCAATGGATAAACTGGACATGAAACTAATGTTACACTTCACTGAAGAACCTTACAGTAAGACAGGCAACCTACCAGGAAAAAAAATGTGATCAGAGAGTAGTGCATTTCTTGAGGTAAACTTATTTTCAAAAATTCAGTCAACTTTTTTCTGGTCATTTTGATACAAATGCAGCATTTATTCTTTACATTGCAATTTAAGCAACTTTGCTTTAGAGTTTAGATGACTTTTCAAAGAGTTGGACTGCAGCATGTCAAAGTACAGATGAGCTCTGCAGCACATGAAAATCATGGACTCACAGAATGGTTTGTTTTGGAAAGGGTCTTAAAGATGATCCAGTTCCAACCCCCCTGCCATGGGCAAGGACACCTTCCACTAGAAAAAGCTGCTCAAAGCCCCATCCAACCCATCCTTGAACACTTCCAGGGATGGGGCACCCACAGCTTCTGTGGGCAACTTGTTCCAGTGTCTCACCACCCTCACAGTAAAGAATTTGTTCCTAATATCTAATCTAAACTTGCTGTCTGTAGATTTAAAGCTATTCCATCTTCTCCTACCACTCCATGCCCTTGTATAAGTCCATCTCAGCCCCTTTAGGTATTGGAAGGTGACATAAGGTCTCCCAGAGCCTTTCCTTCTCCAGTTTGAACAGTCCCAACTCTCTCAGCTTATCTTCATAGGAGAGTCTTTAGCAATAATCATCCCTCTGAAGTCAAATTATTTTATTCTTGTACCCTCTTTTCGTAGTCCCTCAGAAGGAAAAGCAAAACTCTGTGTGCATATCTGCAACTTGATGTTCAGCAGTAATGCACTTAGAAATGAACTGTAAAATCTGTGGAGCAGAAATGGTATTCTTCCTGATTGCCTAACTAGCCTCTGAGACACTGAAGCCAACTTGACTGGGACCTTTTGCACTCCCATGCAGTATAACTCTTTCTTCGATGCAAAAAAAAAAAAAGATTCAAACAGGCACTCGGGACTCTTTCCTTTGGCTACAATTACTGGCAAATTATCAATTTAATTTTATATTGTCCAATTTACCTTTTCAGAGGCCAGGAGTGGGAATCTAAAGTTGTCATTTTGCATATTTAAAAATATTTCTGAAGCATTTTGTGATGACACATTATTGTGAAATTATCCTGCTGTGAGGCAGATTTGCTAAGGGAGGCATCGCTGAAATGTTCTGGAAGAAAGAGACTAAGAATTTGTGGAGGTTTTGTGGAAGTCTCTTGTGTGACAGAAGAAATCTGTCTGCATCACTTCAGGCTTTTCCATATCAGTACCTGACAAAAGATGTCCCCAGTCTCTGCTGTGGTCCTCAGCCAACACAAACAAGAGTCTGAAGTAACAGCAGTAATAGAAATTAAATGGCAAATGGTGAAATAGCCAATTCATTTTGTGAAAAAATTTGACAGTAAACGATAGTTTTGTAAGACAGAGCATCAGAAGTGTCCTGGGAAGCTGCAGTGTCAATATGGGAAAGAAAGATGTATGGAAACAAACTGTAGAGAGTGAGAGACTAATGACAGGGTAATGAGGTTTCGTGTTTTTCACAGGGCATAAGACTTTGCTATTAAAACTACTCTGCTTCCTCGAAAGAATATTTTCAAGTATGCATAGAGGTTGGAGGACTTTCAATCAGACCAGTGTCATGGGAGCTTTGGCTTCCTTAGCCATGAAAAGGTGATTAACATTGAAACATTTAGTAAAATAGGCTTGATGATGAATTCAAGGGAGAAGATAAAAAAACCCCTCTGTATCACTATGAGCAAATTTGTGCTCATGAATGATCTGAAATTATGGTGGAGAAAGAAAATCATAAGGGACAAAAGGACTACTGGAAGATGGTAGATGTGGCAGGTGATGTGCAGGTCATGTAAATTTCTAAAGTATGAAAATAAAATAGCATTGCAAACCTTTAAAAAACATCAAAATTATTAGTTAATTGCCTTAACAGACACAGGTGAGAGAACTGACAGAGCTGAAATATCGGTATGAAGGGACCTAACACTCTTGGGAAAGAAAAGGAAGGAGAAAGGAGATGGATAGATGGGCTTGTCTTTGCATCCACATTTTAAAGACAGGAGACCTGTTGAATATTATGTCCACCAGAGCAGTACAGATGGATTTGAAGTACTTCCAAGAAAATTTGGTGTTAGGCAAAGTGCAGTATGTAATGTACTTGATGGTTGTAGAGGAGGGAATCCACAACATAGACTGTTCAGCTTCTTCCCACAGTGCATTTCTTTGTGTATATATATATATATATATATATATATGTAATATATAGAGAGAGAGCAGAGAAAGCAATTGGCAGAGAATATATGGTGGTTTGATACAAAGCATTTGAAGACAAGAGGCAGATTGGCTGCATATTTTCACAAAAAGGTAACACCTGTGCTAGAACAGAAAATATTTCACACGTTTACAAAATAAAGCTCTATTCATTCACTAATCCCCTTAAAATCCTGCCATGGTCAGTGGAGAAATAGTTAACACTTGTCTAATCTATCTAGGTCAGTACTTAAGGATGAGATGAACCGTGTACTTTCCATGAAGAAAGAAAAATTAAGCTTTAGATACCCACATTTAATCAGGTGAATCCTATGACAGGTATAGATTTGTTTAGACTGAACAGGAGACAACTAAAGAACATAGAAAGAGCTTGCAAGTAAAGGGCAGTCAGTAATTTAAGTTACATGTCCATGGTAGATGGGATAATATATAATGGAGTACATGGCAACAAAAGTGATTCAGATTAGATTTTAGTTAACAATATAAGCAGAATTCTAGATGGGATTTCCTATGAAGATAATAAAACTCATCAGGTGTGCTTCCTAATGACAGGATGCGTAAGTATCTCCTGAAAATAACATCGTATTATTGATTCACCTTAAGAAAAAGAGACCAGTGGAGATCCCTTCCAGCCCTGTAATGTCATACACACTGATTAAATATACAAGAGTAGCATTGAGAATTTCAGAACCCTTAATGACGGACAGTTTACCATAGAAGAACCAAGCAAAACAGGTGAACAGATGCAACACAGAATGATTGAGAAAACCCAAATACAGGTAAAACATGCCTAATGTCAGACATTAGTTAAAAGCAAGTCTGAAAGTTCATAAAATGTGATCTGATTGAATGTCCAAATGAATCTGCATTCTGCAGAGTGAATGCAGGATACAGAAATGTTATGAAAGGACCTGTAAAGATAGATAGGTTACCTCTAGAAATCAGCTGAGTATAGGACTCATGATTGCACTGAAGTATGATCATCCATACTGCTATATTATTAATGAATTCTGGTATGGTTTTAGTCTTCTCCAATTAGCATTCTCCTGGTAATACAGTTCAGTTGAGTTAGCACTGCCGTGCATCGTCCCCATAAACAGTTTGGGTGGGGGAAGAATCTAATTTTGTGGAAACAAGCCATTCTATTTTACTTGGCCTCAGGGCCTCAAATAGTTCCTGGCTCCATTTCATGCAGTGGTGCAGATATAGCCTATATTTGTACCTGCAAAAGCAACAACAGTTCCTCTGAAATTGTCCACTCTAGAAACTCTTACAATGTGTTCTTCCAAGGGTAATGCTGCTGAAACTGTACTATCTGGACCTTGAAGTAAAAATTTGGCTTTGTGTTTCTTCCTGCATCCATTCCAGAGCATAGCTCCTCCTAACTTATAAAATAGAACAATATTTTGATGTGTAGGACTTAATAAATTCACACCTGCAGCCACAGTCTTGTTGACAGAGTCAATATAATTTAAAGCCAGCAGCACTAGGGAAATGAAGTGAGCTCGGATAACCCTTTGTAGTCTTACATTTGTCTGATGAACAAGCTATTAAAGAATGTGTGTGTGCATCCATTAAATTTTCTAGATTGGAGCTATCTTCATAACCACTCATTTTTGTTGGAAAAGAAACTATTTGGATGATTTCCTGAAAATCATTAGCCAATGAAGTTGAAAAGGGGTTTTTTCCTTTGTTATTGTCCCTTGTTTCATTAGTATGGCATCTCTTTCTGTCTATTCTTTCTATCACAGTAAATTTATTTCCTTAGCCCAGCAAAGAACAGTATCATTTTTATGTAATTAATATACAGACTACAGAGCAAACCACACAGAATGAGTTCTAGTCAAGCACTACAAAACAGAGCTATTTTTAAATTAATCAAGGCCATGTATATCTCTGAAAGTTTATCAGGATTAAGTCAGAAATACATAACCTTTTCTATTTTATGCATATGTGCACCATGTGTAAGTAATTTTTTTCAAGAGTTCTTTCCATAAAGACATAGTTCCAAATCATCTTGAACAACGTAGTGTGACCCCTCAGTTTTTAGTGTGAGTTTTTGATTAATTTAGCCCTAATCTAATATTTTTCTTGCAAATAAGCAGGCAAATCTTTGGATATTCAATAATCACAAAAGAATTTTAAAGATTTGAGGAAAAACACATATTTCAGTCCAAGTACAGGAAATCTCTGTATTGCTTCAAGAATCAAGTATAAAGTTTATCTGTCCTGAGTTAGAAATGTGTTTCTTCCCTGAAATTTGCACAGCTTCCCAAGTCCCAGCACAGATCTCTTGATACTCAGTCAACGGACAAGAATTTGGTTTAGAATATAGTTACAAAATCTTTAGAAAACAATAATAATAATGCTAGGCATTCATTTCTTTAAAATCAGGAAGTTTTCTATTTCACACATTGTTTGCCTGGCTACATTGTGGCTGTATCAATGTGTTTGAAGTTTAGCTCAATAGATACAGGTATTCATCTAACATCTGGCTGCTTGAATTGGTGATTAAATAACCCGAAGCACTGAAAAGATTGATTGATTTCAGTCATTATTGCTCATGAAAACTAATAATTTAGCTGAAGGATATTAAGTCCTTGCTGTGACACTTCGAGTTAAAGAACTACCAGTGATATAAAGCACTCTATTCTTTTCTGGATCCTTGATTTGAGTCCAATCAGGGTTCCTCTATCACAAAACCCCCACAAATAAATCAAACACATTTTGGCACAGTTTGTCGTCTCTGCTTAGCAAATGTATGAGACTGAACTGACACTGATCCTTAATCACCTTTAATCCATGGAGAGGGAATGATCCTTCCAGGGCAGGAAAAAGGTCACTGGCAGGATCATGGAGAGAAGCTAAGTTGGCAGTAAATTTCATAAGCCTGACCTGGGAATAAATAAGGAGCTTGCATTTTCAAGGTATTCTGTGTATATAAAAGATCTGCATATAAAAAGTTACAGCATTTTAAGAAGTATTTGTGTGTTAATGACACAATAAACATGGTATTTGTCTGTTTAAACTTTGATTCACTTTTAAGCTCTAAGGCCTAATTGTTTTTGATAGTTAATTAACACTAGGTTTTTTTTTGTTTTAAATCTTGGTGACCTGGTTATGAATTACAAGGCATATCAGCAATTTGAGATGGAATAGAACATAATAAAAACACTTTGGGGTTCTACAGCTCTCACCAGATACCTTAGCCAATTTCTGTAGGTTTGCAACCATTTTTTTCACTTGTTTTGTGATAAATAAACTCTCATGAAGGAATATTTACTAAGGCCATAATACTGGAAAAATTCCTGTTATAAGCTTCACTTTCCGTGCTTTGGATTATCCCAGTGACTCAGGCTGATTCACCATGCATCAGTCCAGTATATGCAAAAATAGATTTGCATATCCAGATTTGAGGGAATGGGATTATACCATGAAAATCAAGAACAAAACCAACTCAAATTTGTTTTAGACTGTTAAACCAGATCAACATACTGAATAAGAAAAAATATGTTTACAGGAAAAGCTAAAGAGCTTCTATATATTCTTCTAGAAATCCTCAGCTGGTTCAAAGCCAAATTGTTAGGAGCCTGTCTCCTAGATAGGATTTGAGAGTGCGGGGGCACTGGACTTTGCCTTCCAGCAAAGAAAAAATTAGGGTTTTTTCCTTTCTTCCGAAGTCTTTTCAGGGAAGAACTGCAGTTTATGTACCCTCAGTGGGTAGAGAGATGGCTTCGTAAGTCACATCCCTGCCAGACAGGATTTAGGATTTCACTCCAGCCTTGATACTGCAAACCACCTTTGCCCAGTAAAAAGCTTCCAGCCAGTGTGTGTGTCTGTGACTGGAGCTGTGGAGCACTCACACTCATTTCCATGAGAACCCTGTCCTCATTTCAGGGTCTGAATATCCAAGTTTCTAAAAGAACCGATGTAAGTGGTATTCATCATTTCTACATCCCATCATAGCTGTGCCATGGTGGGGTTCTTCAGACACTGAATGTTCTCACTAGTGAAGTCCCTGCTTCAGCAGGGTAGAACTGGCTTGCTTTTGGGAGGAAGCTCTACAAGGGCACAGCTTATCATTATACCTTCATTTCATGGCAGGATCAGCTTATTTCAGTTGAACTAAATACCAGTTGGGGACTGATGGAAGAAACACCAGTTTCAAACCACAGGACAGTTCTTATCCTTCAAATATTTAACAGTGTCACTTCAGATATTCCTGCTAAAAGGAGAAACAGCACATCAAATGCAGAAGTGTGTGGGTTGCATTATTAGGTCCTCCAAGCCTCTTGTGTTGGCTTCACTGAGCCACTTCTGAGAAAGATTTAAGTTCAGCAAGCACAGTTTTCTCTTGACTTTGGGTACTTTCAAACTAACCCTTGGCTCTGTTTTTGAGGTTTTCTTCATCAGATAGCTGTGAAGATTTTGTTACTTGATCACTGTAAAATGCAATGTTCAAGGTAGTGGTGGGCAGTTCTAAGGGAACATGATAAATTTGGCTCTGTAAATTTCATTTTTGATAAAGAAATATATTTTTCAAGGACTAATAAATAGACATTTTTACACAATGTTTTTCACTTGCAAGTATTTTTAAGACAGTCTACAAAACACACTTCATTGTCCTAGCAGCCTGAAGCATGTTTTTAAAATGAGAAAACTGAGACATAGAGATTCTGTAATTTGCACAGAGTCTCAGGAGATTTCAGTGATAGTTCAGCAAAATTCCAGGGCTCTTGACCTTTTGTCCTACAGTCTTATCTTTCACATGTAATAATTTTTCAGAATACTAATTAAAGTCTTCTTTTACCTTTACTGAACCTTGGATATTTCTCTCTTTGGTGAGTAGTGAGATGGTGGTGGATGCTAAAGAGATTGAAGCTACACACTCACCCTAATCCAGCATGGACACTGAGGTCACAGCTCCAGCACAGCTTCCACACAGCTCATTATGTGCATTTCCTACATTTGCATTTTGAGCCACAGTCCTGCAGGTTACTGGATGTGCTTTATTTTGTGCAGTAACTGATTCTGCAGGCTTGGGTGAAGCAGCTTCACACCAGAAGTTCAGCATGTGGGCTCTAGATCGCATCTTATATTCTACTTGAAATCATGACAATAAAACCCAATAAATATTTTTTCCAAGACTTGGTAATGATTCTGGGAGTCTCTAGAAATTTCCTGCTAAGGCAAGCATTGGCACAGGTTGGAAATCTTTCCAGAGACTGTAACACCAGGTAGCAAACACTGAGAAGGTGATCTCACAGGACAACCTTCCTCTTCAAACCTAGTGAAAGATTTCAGTGGCCATTTATTTTTTAAATGTCAGTTTCTGGTTGTGCCCAGTTCACAACCTGATTTTCAGAGCTGCTGCAAAGCTCAAAGTAACAGTCCTTGAGAGCCTTTTGAGATGGCTTTCTAATTGCACACAAAAGAAGTAAGTTCTGAGTTATTTCCTTAGAAAAAGCCGCTTGGTATTTGTGAAATAAGGAAACAAATCAAGTTTTTTTCTGAAAGGGAAAGAACTAAATATTCAAAAAATGCCAAGGTTAGCAGAGTATAGCATTAGGAAATAGCAGAGAGATTTCTCCCTGAACTTGTGACTTAGCTTTTGAGAAAAATAGCTTTTCTGAAGAAGCCCAGATTGAAATTCCATAGCAGCAAGAGAGAAGGTTACTGTTCTTGCTTTATAATGGTATATCTTTAAATATAGCTTTCCAGAGACATTGAACATATTACAGTAATGTGGATTAAAGGGAAGCAGTAGATTAAGGGTATTTTGACTTTAATGAAAATGTTTACTGTGTCTCCCATTATGTTCTTCTAACAAAGTCTGGGAAATACGGCATACTTGAAGCACCTACTAGACAGATGTATGACTGCCTGGAAAATGGGATTCAGGAAGATTTTTTAAACTGGAAAGATGTAAAGACGTATCTAATAGGATTTTGTAACAGTCTTTATCTTCATTCCTTTAGTATTCAGGACCTGTCAGGGATGTCACCAGCAGAATACAGTGTGTGTTTGCTGAGGTTACAGAAAGCACCATGCTAGAATATGATGCCAATGTGCTGGAGAGGGACAGGATCAAAGTGACCTTCACAAGCTAAGTGAAGTGCTGGGGACAAGGAGAGGAGAATGCTGTCATTCCTTAAAGAGCCAAGTTATTCTGTACATAAATTTCTTATAAGGATGGTAAATTACTGGTTAAGGAATAGTTCCACAAGAAAATATCATGGGAATATTGTGACTCACAAGTTCATGTGGGTTAACATGTTGTAAAATGAGGCATGATTCTCATACATATGAAGAGGTGCAGGGGCTGAAAGTGGTGCAGCTCTGCTGTTGAAGAGAGACACACTGGCATGAGCTGGAATTCTGCATCAGTAAAATTCAAGAGAGAGATGAGCCCCAGGACATATCCACAGAACACCAAGAAAGAATAGTAGCAGATGTAGAGAATGGCACCTAAAAGGTGAGGCTGATGTAAGTACAAGGTGTCTGATCTTTGTAGAGATTTGCCCTAAAATTAATTGTATTAACTGTGTTTACAATTAGAGGAGCTCAGGGCAACACACTTAAAGTGAATGCGTCAAATATGTGTGTGGATCAGTTTCCTGTGGCAGCAAGATTGATAATTAAATTGCATATGGCATTAAAAAGTATTTCCTTTTATTGTTTTGAATTTAAATATATAATGCTCTAAGAGAGGGAAAACCAGTGTGTCATGAACTATCACAAATGGCAACAGATCCTGAATTGTACTTCTTTGATTGTTTTCCTCACCTGTTTTCTCAGTTTTGCAGTGTCCCTAAGGGGTCGTGGCTGTCAGCACAGAGAATATATGGTTATTCAGGTGTGGTGACATGGTGTGATTTCTGTAGTTGTAATGCAGAATTCTGTATCATCCTCCTCTTACTATTTGCAAAACTTGGTATATGGTCTGATTGGACTTCTGAGTTAATGCAGATAGTGAACACCAGTCATCTTGGGGATCTCTGGATTCCGATTACGTTCTTTGCATTAATTTATAAGCCTGTAATGGAAAAAAAGACTTTTTTTCCTGCATGTATCTTAATTTCCTTAATTTGAACTTCATTAGTGCATTGATTTTTTTCACTCTTCTAATTGGATCTCTAACATTCTCGCTGCCTGTTCCTCAAACTGACTAACATCATGTCAATAAAGTACTTATCCATTTACAAGGTCATTAAGAAATAAGGTACCCATTTGTTTTAATATCCTGCTGGACTAGAATCTTAAGCCAGGATTCATTCCACCTCAATTTAGGAATTTAATTCAGATTAAGATCTACAGGTTTTATCACTGAAAATAGAGTCATACTGAGAAGTGATTTAATCCACAGCAGAAATTATCAATTTTCCATGTGTGTTCAGTGATTATTTAGAGATTTTAAAACAAAATTTTGAATTTTATTATTTCAATATTATTTATTTATTTTTCATTTTTATAATTTTTTAAATTGTGATGAATCTAGACCTTCTTTATTGTTATGAAGACCAGATTATCTAAGCCTGTTCTTTTTTATTTGCTCCAAAACTCCTTATCATATTACAGCCTTTCATTTTACAGATATTTAATTCCAGCCAAAGTTTGTTGTGTCATAAAGGTAAAGAGAGAGTTTTTAAAAGACCTGGAATTTTTGTGATCTGGTTATGCATACTGAATAATTTAAAATCAGTAAAGTCCTATTTTCCTTTGTAAAATCAGTAGCAATTAGATACTATTTTTGACTCCCAAAGCCATAGGTGATTCTTGTGTAGCAATATTATTAACTCAGCAATTCTCTATTTATAGTTCTTTCAAACCCTTAAATATACCTTCTACCCCTGATGTATTCTGTGTTCTCTCGTCTCTGTTGCTACTTCTCCATATCTCACTATTAAAAGAGAAATTGTTATTGCCAGAAAAAGAATATAGACAGCAGAAACCTCCTAAATGTATTGAACAAGAAAGTTGGATGCCATAAAGGAAAGTCATTTATCTTCCAGTCAGCATCATTATCTTCTTTAGCTGCTCCCTTAGCCTGTACAAATTCTGTTGTAGGCCTCTTGTTTCTGATATACCTAAAGAATATGTTATTGTTTATTTTTAAATCCTTTAATGTTTGTTCTTGGAAACGTACTTCTGCTCTTTGCAATTTCCTCTTACTTAACGCCTGCTGAAGTTTAAGTTCCTGTTTATTGGTTTCCCTAGGATCACGTTTCCAAAATTTGAAGGATTCCTGTTTGGTTGAAATAGACTCTTGAACCTTGCTGTTCATCCGGTTTAGCTTAATCCTGCCTTCCTGGTTCCCTTTCTTGCACAGTACCCAAGCCTGTAGAGACATTTCCTTTTGAAGTAGTGCCCTTATAGCCTTTGCTGTCTTACTGTTTTACTTTTAGTATCTCTGTGACTAATCTCAGTTTACTATGTGTGTGGATTCCACTTCAATTCTTATTATTTACTGAAAAAAAACACACAAACCACCCAGAACTATGAGCAGACTGCACTGAGAACACGAGGTAGGACAGAGGAACCAAGAAGATGGGAGAAGGGGAACAGGACAGTACTCAGTATTCCCACTGTGTGCCTGAACTGGGGGTGGAGAGCTGCCTGCAGAGTCCCAGGAGTGCTGAATCTGTCAGGTTCTGCCCTGAGGGCCACTGCTATTGTCATCCCTGGCCTCCATCCACTGCAGGTACTGCAAGGTAACTCTGGCTACCCATGTGCTATCTGCTGTGGCCTGCTAACAAGAACTGCATTCTGGGGTGGAAAGTAGAAGTCTTGACATACTGAGATCCTCATATAGGGTGTTTGGTACAACTTCTGTTGCCACAGATACCCTGCCAAATCCAGGCTCTTGCACTTAGTGCTTTGTGAAATCTTCTAAATCCAGTAAGGCACCTTGGTCACCTGAAGCACCTGCACTTAGAGTAGCAAGGGCTGCTCTCCACATCCTGCCTTCTGACACAGAGCAGGGCTTTTGGCTAACACCTTCAGTTATAGGTCATAGTTCTGAACACTAAAGTCATAGAGTTACCACATTAGAAACAGAACTCAATCAGAAATGAGTTACGTACCTATGGAATTCCTCATTATGGACTCCGAATGGTTTGGATTGGAAAGGACCTTCAAGATCATCCAGTTCTAACTCCCCTTCCATGGGTAGGGACACCTTTCACTAGACTTGGTTGTTCAAAGCCCCATCCAACCTGACCTTGACCACTTCCAGGGAGGAGGCAACCACAGCTTCTCTGAGCAACCTGTGCCAGGGCCTCACCACCTTTACAGTAAAGAATTTCTCCCCAAGATTCGATCTAAACCTGCCCTCTTTGAGCTTAGGATCATTCCCCCTTGTTTTGTCACTCCATGCCCTTGTGAGAAGTCTTTCTTCATCTCTGCTGAAGCCCCTTTGGATACTGGAAAGTGCGATAAAGCTTCCCAAATTCTTCTCTCATCCAGGCTGAACAGCCCCAAGTCTCTCAGCCCGTCTTCACAGGAGAGGTGCTCCAGCCCTGTGGTCAATTCAGTGATTCTCCTCTGGACTTGTTCCAGTTGTCTTTCCTATCTCTTAGTTAAGGTTTTCATGGATGATTTTTGAAGATGCATTCGAAGATGTATGTCCTTCTAAAAACAAGGTGTGTTACTCATCAGTTTGGAGCTGAATTGAGGAGACAACAACCAGTGTCAGGATATGAACTCAACAATGCTGTAGGTGCACAGACTTCTGCCAACTGCACCACAGGATTGGATGACTGGGTTGCTAGACATGAAACTGCACAGAGACCCCTTTTCCCAGCAGAGTAGAATGGGACCACCAAATTTGTTGGATTGTCTATGACAACCCTTTCATCTTGTCAAGGAAAGGAAGAACTTGAATGAGCTGCATTCAATGTTTAATTGAAGAAGGCAGAGCTCTGCAAGCCTATAATCTGCTTTGGCTGGCTCAGAAGTAGATATTACTTTCTAGGTTGTGTTGTTTTGTTTTTTTGTTTTTGTTTGTTTGTTTGTTTATTTTTGTGGGGGTTTTTTGTTTGTTTGTTTGGGTTTTTTTGAGAACACTGGCTTTGTCTATTAACATTTGTTCTCCAGTGCCATCACTTATCTCTCTAGTGGCATTCTGTTTCTTTAGAGCACTGCTGAAATTCAGTCAAGTTGATGTTTTGGTCACCACCAAAGATCTATGTTATTGCCATTTTTTCCCCTGTCTCACAGTGTGAGAATGTTTTACTCCTGTCTCAAAGCACCATCAGATCCAGCACTGTCATTAACTACTTCTGCACAAAACTTCATTGGTTCAGATTTTAAAAACTGTCAGAATCTTTCCGTTTTCTCCTGTTTTTCAGGAGAGGATTTAGTATCTTAAAATTCTTTCCGTTATTCTGAGACCTAGAAATTGAAATGCTTTTTGATAATTTAGCCACATTGATTTTACACACTGGTGAGAAAGTAAAATATTGTCATTTATTCCCACATATACGAATGTCTCTGTGATCAGAGGTCAGGAGAGGCTTGGCCATTTTATTAGCCCAGTAAGCTAACTGGTCCAAAAAAGAGATAAAGGAAATGCTAAGTCTTTGGCTAGCTTCATGTTTCTTCACTACAGCATGATGATGACAGAAATGGATAGCCCTTATTAAGACATCCTTTGAAGATCCTCTCATATTCTGGAAACATAATGCATGGAGCAACTCCTGATTCTGCAGTTGAATACATGAGGTTTGTTCTAGCAGCAGAATTCACAATTTACAGTGCTTGTTCAAAGCCAGGTTTTGGACTGTACATAGAGCTTCTGTAGGTTCTGTTGTATGAGAAGTCAGGCTCAGTGGACACAGTGTGATCCTTCTGTGTCAGAATGTTTAAACTGGTGAATGTTTAGGCATCCAGACAAACCAACCCACTTTCCAGAAGTGCTTTGTTCCCATTGCTGTCTAACATACATGGGACATGCCAGAACTCAAGACTTCGTAAAATTAATTAGGTGTCAGAATGTTAGACTCGGTCATTTATGTCTCTGAGACAGTATCTTGCAGATCAACTCAAAATAAATTGCATTAAGCTATTTTTAATACTTTACATTCCAGAAAGCTAAGGCTTAGACATTTGGTGTCCATCCAGTCCTGACTGGACAGGTACCATCAATTTTATGGAGGACAGCCATATATTTGTAGTTGCCATTGTTTTTGTTATTTGTTGTGTTGAATGTTTGAATGACTTGCATATTGAGATGTCAATAATGTAATCGTCTACTGATTAATAATGCCTTGTAAAGTGTGTTTTGTATTTAAAGCCCAGTCTTGAGAACCCTTCATAGGGGATTTTCATACGGACCTTTACCTTTCTAAAAGCATGTAGTGAAAGCCAGTCATTAGAGTTCTCTCTCTGGTGACGAGAGAGAGAGTCATCACCATGGGCTGATCTAGAAGTCTGTAGATAGATGGACAGAGTTACAATCTAAGGATCCTTTCCATTAATTATGGAATTAATTAGTAGGAGGTGACTTAATTCAGTCTGTATGCCTTTTTAATCATTTGATTAGGTGAGATGAACTCTGCTCTTTCTGTCAGTGGCATTCTTTTCCATGGGATTGTCAAGATGATGACTGCTCTAGTTGCTCTGCTTTTCTCCAGAGTTATGTCTGTATTGTTCTTTCTAACAGTTTTGCTATGTTTTTACATTATTGCCTTTTTTCTTTTTCTGCAGCCAACATCTTGTACATGGCAAGCCAAGAAATGATTAAGGTGGTGGAGAGAGACAGTACAACCATAAAGCAAAATTTAAAGAAGGTAACTGTTTAATCCTCAGTTTTCAAAGGAAGCCCACATGCATGAGGAGATGTTACACCTAGCTATATTTGTGCAAAACCAGAATTTCAGCAGGCTTGATTCTGCTTTTTTGTGAGTGTCATTCTATTAAATTTGGAGAAGCTATTAAAGGGGTTACTGATCCTTAAAATGGGTTGATCCACACCTTTGCAGATGTAGCATTTGTCACTGTCAGATGTACCAGCCTATCTGGTTTGTTTTCCTTGCTGGAGGAGAAGCAGTCTGTGTTCTGACTGGGCATGAGATGTGGTTCTCAGTGGGGTCTGTAGTTACCTGGGTTCTGATCACACAGGCAGGTGGCCAGCCAGGGTATGAGGGACTGATGGACCAAATCCTCTGACTTTGCTGCTGGACAGGTCAAGAAGAATAGGTATCCTCTGGGCTGTGGGGTTTCAGTTATTGTCATGGGATTCTGCAGGCTCAATCTTCCATGGCTTCATGCAAAATTATGGCTCCACTGTTTCAGCCATTGGACTGTAGTGTAAGAGAAGTTCCTGAGAGGCTGGAGCTGCTGCTCTACAGATGAATTAATTCATTTCAGGGACCTTTCTCACACTGGGCTTTCTTGTCTGTATGGATTTATTGTTGTAAGATGTTTTGTAAAGTCTTTATCTGGACCAGTTGCATTTTCCCAGTCACAGTTCAGGGGTTGGCACAGGCCATGAACTATTCTAATTGGAGTTCTGATGTGGTCACCCTGTGGTCACCATGTTTTGGAGGCTGAGATAATTTAATAGTGTGACCATGGTCAGACAATTCCAGATGGCTTATGAGCCAGAAAACTGTCACATTTAATAAACTTCTATTGAGATAGCCTCTGTGTGAGTAGGTAATCAGTATAACATATTCTACTGTGTCCCCTTCCTTCTCTCCATTTTTTTTTTTTTTTGTATCATCCCTGTCTTTTTTGCTGGAAGAACGATTCTAGCACTGCACTGGAAGAGATTTTCCTCAGAGAATGGAGTTTTCTAGGACAGAGGTCCTAGATCTCTCTAAATTTACTCTGTGCCTTTTAAGTAGAAAGGGTATAAAGTTCATTTCATAAAACAGTCTTTCTTTTTGTGACGGAAAATAGACTTATTTTTTATTTAGCCCATTTGCTTTCTCTGCACTTTGAAAGGTATTACGTTCATATTTTGAAGGAGCTGAAGTAACACACATTATTAACAGGGAACCCTGCACTGTACCTGGCATGCCTGAGCTTTCTCATTTTTGTTGAAGAGCACTCAAAGTTCTGCATTTTGTGGGGAATCTCAGTGAAGAGACTGAAGGGCTCATCTAGCAGACTGCAAATACTCCCATTGTCTTAAACAAAACATTGCATGGGTTGATCAAATTCCCAGTGAATTCAAGGAAAATGGTTGATTTTATTGACTGATTCACCCCTCCGAGTGTCCGGGAGCTGGAGGGTCTGCCTGTTCCCTGAACCATGAGCCAAGGCTGACCCCACACAGGCAGTACCCTCTCCAAGCAGGATGCAGTCCCATAGCACCTGAGCAGAGCACAGGAGCAGGGTCTATTGACTGTCCCAGACAAGGCAAAGCAATGAAACATGTCCAGCATCCCTCCTGAAAATCCAGTCAGGAGCAGAAGGGGACGGGGCAGAGACAGGAGTGGAGACAAGGCTACAACGTGGGTCCAAAGGCTATCCAGGAGGGATTGCCAAAGACATGGTGGAAGGGAAGCTGCTAGGTGGGATCCATCCAGGTGTCAGGCTGTGTTCAGTGTAGATCTGACTTTGGTCTGGGACACGGGGCCAGGACTGGAGTCACTCCACAGTGTAGCTTGGGAGGCTGAGACTACAGAAGGACAGAGCTCAGATTCTGGAGCCCTGTGCAGGGAGTGTGGGTTGGGGGCCAGGCAAGGCTGGTGAGGGCTGTCAGTGCCCTGAAGGGTGGGACTGCAAGTCCCTGTGTTGGCCAGGGTACAAAGTGAAGAGTGCAGTAGCAGAACTCCAGGTGCTTGTGGAAATATTAATCACACATGCTTGAAGTTAAGCAAAATGCTTCGTTCGGTGGGACAGTGGTAGTGACAATCAGCTACAGCTCCAGTGACTTCAGGTGGCCTATCAGATGCTTCACATTACAAAAACTCTGATTTCTTGTACTGAATGAAGGCCCATAGCCAACAGTAAGAGTTTGCAGGTGTCCTAGCCTGCTCCATCTGTGCTTTTGTTTACTTTGTCAATCTAAGCATGGCCTTGGCAGGCAGGAGCTGTTTTAAACCTGTGTTAACTTTCTTTTATTGATTCTTCTATGTCCTCATACATGTGTGGCAAACATACTCAAGAAAACAAAAAGCTGAAGCAAGCTTATAAGGGTTAGCAAACTGAAGAAAAAGCAGGTCTAAAAGTGAAGCTAAATACTTCTCTTTTTTCATCTAGTAATTTCTGGGAATGTAAGAATTAAGGGAAAAATCTTCAGTTGGCATCTTGTTAAATTTGAATAGTATTGACAATAAAAATGGACTTAACTTTTAAAGGTTGGAAGTTTATAAAAACAGGAACTATAGTGCAAGTTGCTATAGAACTGGCAAGCTCTTACCTGAAAAAATTTATACTGTTTAGTAGTCACTGTGATCATATGGTAAAAGCCAATCTTAACACCTGACTTTGCCAGCTGCTGTGGAATAGAAAAGTTATTTCTGGATCTTATTTGCATTCTGTGATCTGAAAGAAGAGACACAAAATTATTCCAATCTTTTCATGTCCAGGTTTTAACTATAATTAATACTAGCTAGGGACCAGGAGAAATTTTATCACCAGACTGCAGATTCTTAGTCTAACAAAGTTAATTGCTTGGATTTATGTTGAAAGAATGGGAGCTGGAATATTGTTTGGTTAATTAATTGAGGTTTTTTATTTTTAAAGTCAGGAGTTGTGCACATTAAATAGCAGTGAAACTGGATAAGGAGGATGGAGACCTGTCTTCTAACAAAGTAATATATGATAGAGTCTTTGAAATATTGTGTAAAACTATTTGTCCGGATCAAGCAGTGCATGGATGTACAGGAATTTGAGCTTCATATTGCAGTGACATGGGGGGGTTGTGATAAACCAGAAAATCCTAACAAATAAGGTAAGGGATACTGATAAAAGATTTCCTCAGCTCTGGAGGTTAATTATTAGCTGATCATGTCTAAAGCAGCTGAGCTACCTATGTTCTTTCACTGTAATAACACCAACTCCCTTTCCTAACAGAAGCTGGAGGCAAAGATACTACTGAACTAGAGGAAGTTTATTGTAATTCCTGCACAAAAGGAAGTGGGTGTAATTCCATGTTCTTAAAAGGTGGATCAGCACTGAGCATCATGGAGCTTTTACAAACAGAATGAAAAAAATTTAAAAGGCACAGGAAAATGGATGTGTTGGGCATTCATTAGCATGCCTGGAATGGACAATGATATTTCCTTACAGAGATTCTCTACAGCACTTTGTTTTTTAAGTTTGCATCATGCCCTGTTCATTGCTCTCTTTTAAGACTTAGCCTCATTGACTGTTTTTCTAAGTGTATCAACCTGTTATTACAAATATAACCTTATATAAATCCAGAAGATAATTGCATGAAAGGGTAAAACTAGAGTGTTTACAGAGGAAAGTCTTCTTAAAATAATCACCCCCCAGATTTTGTATTTACTGAGAGATATATCTGGTTCATTAATCCATGTGTAATACACAATAGTCCTATTTTGAAATGTAGGATCTGCTCCAAAGCCCTTTTAAATCCATTGAAGACGTTCCACAGGCTGCAGGATTTCTTGAATCAGTGAGTTTTTGTAGTGGTTCATAATTTTTTTAGGTCATAAACCGTCTCCTCCAATTGCAAATCAGGATTCTTTTGGTTGGCATGTTAAACCAAAAACATTTATATGTTCCTTGAGTTCTTTGCCAGTGGTCTGGTGTAGCGGTTGCATTGATTGCATAAGGAAAAAGACAGGAAACATCTGAAGCAAATACAAAGATGATAAAAAACAAACCTGTTGTCTGAGAAGAAAGGTTTAAACTGAAAATTTATCAACATATTAACCTATTTTCACTCAAACTGTGGAAGTTTGTATTGCAGGTGGCTTATAACCACCCATGTATAGATGGCTAAGTGGGGAAGAAATACAGTTTTGAAAAAATTGAATTAATGAAGTCTATGTTTACTACTTCGTGCTTATTCCAATGGTATATTTAGAATTTAAAACAGTGCAAGTTTATATCACACCAGTGATACCATAGATACTGTGTTCTCCAAGAGTATCAACTAAACAGTGACACGCAGAGATTCAGAAAAGACTGAAGAATGAAGTATTTCCTTTCCACAGAGAAGTGCTAGGCTACTATTTTGACCCTTGAGGCAGCTATTTTTATGTTACCCAGTGTTTTTGTTTGAGTCTCTAGACATCCATGGGGGTTAGTAATTATTCCCAGTGACAAGAGCATGATCTGAAGATACCTGCTTAAAAAAATGCTACAAATACGTCGCCTGCCCACAGCCTGCGTGAGGTGCTTGCCTACATCTGTGAAAAACCTTCCAAACACTCTTTCTGAATAGGTGCAAAGTGTTCTCTCTAGCCAAGAACACCTCTTTTTTTGGCTGGTCTCACATCCTTTTTGGCCTGCGCTCCCTGGGGGTGCAGAGTTGAAGCCAGGGAAGTTGCCCATGTGCTTGGGGATTTTGGTGCCTGTCATTGAACCACAAGAACAACCTTCTCTTTGAAGTGCCCAGAATGCCTAATCAGGGATCAGCAGCTTCTCTCCTTGGTGGAAAAGTATCCCAGTGAGCATTTTAAAAAGTCAATGTACCACAATATACTTACCTGTGATGTTTCATTTACTCTGTAACTGACCGCCTGTTACCATCACTTGTGCTGTGTGCTGTTCTAGTAAAGAAGTAATGACAAGAATTTCCAAAATTTTTAGGGTAGGTATAGGGTGTGTGCTGCACACAATGAGCAAAGACAGCAATATTTCCCCAACCTTCTGAAGAGTATTTAAAAGTTACCACTGACCCCTTATTACCCCTTTATTTCTTACCTCCTACTGTGCACACCACTGGGAACATTGCCTTTTACAGCCAGATGCTAATCCTGCTGTTGCAAGAGAGATTTGACCGGTTTACCTTACATAAAGTCCCACTGAATGTAGACAGTGTCAGGCTGATACTCAGAAGGAAAAACTGTTTGCAGTAAATATGGTTGGAAGAATCTGTCCCAGTAGTAGTATTGCTTAAATAGTGGTCTCGGGTCTGTTTGTTTTTATTTTGGTATTTATACAGACTTGACTTCTGAAATATTCATGTTCCTGACACATCTAAATATATACCCTCAAAATGCTTTTAAGTCTTTAAAAGTAACATAGATAATGTAAATAAGTTAAGCACCCTGACTTGTTGATAAATCCTGTGCATCCTTTTTAAAAGCACAGTTTTACTTTGCATAGAGTTTGACCCATCATCATCTGTGAGAAAGTGGAAATAAAAGTGGTCTGTCTTGATCTCACGGGTCTTTGTGCAGAGCAGCTGGTAGCATTGATAATGAACTGCAGCAGAGTTAAAGAGAAGCCCTTTCCCTTTGTCGGTTCACCAAGTCTCAACACTGATAAAGGCATGAAAACTGTGTAGATCACCATACTTGACACTGGAGAGAGCACTCACACACCTGGAATCACATGCAAAATAGCCACTACATCCGGCCCTATCTAAGGGATTGCATCCTAATTTTTCTGATAGTAAAATGTTTCTCCGCTTCCTTTCCAGACAGCTGATTTTGTTTTTTATTTATGCTGGTTTAACAACACTGGCCACCATTATGTTAAATAAACTCAACACAAACACTTGAACAAGTCCTCCAGGTTGGTATTTAAAAAGAGCATCAGGGACTCCAGATTGTCAACTGCCTCTTCTCAAAACAGTCCAGCTGAAAACCTTTGGTTTCACACTGCCCTTGGAAAGCTGAGAAAACCCAGTTCTGGTAAAACAAGCTGAGAAGCAAGTTCCTAGGACCTTACCATCAAACTGGCTGATCTCAACCACAGCAGGATCATGAGGGAAAGAGATGGTATCTCAGAGAACTATATCCCAAAGCATTTAGGGCTTCCTGCGGCAATGCTGGCTCTTTGAATTCCCAGAACCCAAAGTACAACTGAAGCAAATTTTAAAAAAGTATGTCCTAAAGTAGTCTTTTCCCATGTCATTTATCCTATTCTTTTGGCAGGGTAAGGTGGAGACACTTTCATAATTCCAGAGAAGCTAAGTCATTTTCTATAAACCCTGGTTGAAATTAAAATTAATTCTGGGATAATGCCTTTTAAACCAGTTTTCATCCAAGAACAAATAAAACTGCTGGCTGGTTACTGTCAAGAGATGTCACCCAGAGAGAAGCTGCTGGGGCAGCCAGTAAATTCATGTGGGAGTAAGACTGATAAAATGTGAGTGTATCAGAGACAAGGATTTCAGCAAGGACACTGGTGCAGTCCTGCTATTGCACATGTGCCACTCCTTTGCACCCACAGAGATCAGTCCTTCTCTCTTGGCCATCAGCTGGAGTGGTGCCTGCCCACATAATAAGATCTTACAGTTGTTATAATATGTACCAATTTCCAGAGAGATAGAAAAAAATCAATTAAGATATTTTAACTTTTTTGCTATGTTTTTCAGTGCTGGTTTATGACAGTTACGGAAGAGGCAGAAAAGAAATCTCTCTGCAACTTATACTTCTGTGAACTGTCATACATACTATAACAAGTGCCAATGGAGTCAACTGCAGGAAATCTTTATTATTTTCTTAGAAACTCTTTAAAATGTAAACATCCTGTTGATACAAATCTCAGATTCTTTTGATGTTTACTTAGCAGCTGCCATCATTGTGCAGTGTCAGAGTACACATACCATATTACAGGGTACGAACTGACAGAGCCCTATTTGGAATAGTGGGGGTTTTTTTACAGAAACTAAGGCTGAAAATACTTCTGAGCCATTTAATGGTAAATCATCATCTAAGAATACTGCTTTAAAGCTATTTAATACTATTTTGAAGCTATTTGAAGTTTAGAAATTGCATAACTATTTCAAACGCAGCATGGAAATGGCTAGCAAAGACAGCCCATGTCCCCTTCACTGTGCCCTCAACTGCAGATCCTGAAGAAGGACATGTTTTAGTCACTCACAGCAAGCAGGATATTGCATCAGGAATCATAAAGTCTTTGTCATGTCCAGTGGTAGCTGCCATTTCCCTTCTGAGTCAGGAATACCTGGAAGTCTCACCATTCAATATTGCAAAAGAATAAAAGATAATCCTCTCACCCTCATGGTAGAAAAGTTTAAAAAATGCAAATTTTGAAAAGTTTAAGCCCACAGCAAAACCAGAAAAAACTTCCTATTTATTGTTTTGCAGATCTGTTTATTTTTAAGACAGTGTAATTATTTGGGGGGCCTGACTCATCATTTCTGAATGCTTAGATTGGCAGCAGCTCTCCATTGCTGGTGCAGTGGTTGTGCTGACTCAGGATGTCTTTACAGCCATCCACCATCCACAGGAAAATATGCACTTTACAGATCCATGCAGGCCATACAGTGCATGCCAGTGTTTCTTACATTAATGGAGATCCCATGTGCCTCTGGTTACATATGGTTTGTTAATTATTCCTGCCTGCTTGCTGCAATAGCAAAGCTCCTGATGTTAAAATTAAGATGGGGAGGTGGATTCTGGAAACTTCTTTAAATATATCTAAAATTATGCTATTTAAATGTATTAGGAAAGAGGGTAACATTTTAAAGTCTGTATATTTCATGTCTGTGTGTGACACAGGCATAGAGCAAATACATTTTGTCATTCAGAAGAAGATCCTCAGTTTCACAAATGGCAGTCAAGTAGCTGTCAGGTTTCCTAGGCCCTGTACTAACATCTGGATCACTGAAAATTTACACCTTGATGGCATTCTTGCTCTTTCTCATAATCCAGTAATAAGGCAGCATTGTGAAAAAAATTCTGCACGTAAAAAACACTTTTGTTAAAGTTTTGGATGTGCAGGCATGGGCACATGGACAGAATGCACACATCAACACCTGCACGTGAAATAAGCAGGCCAAATAACTGCAGCATCAAATCAAGCTCCTCAAATCTTCTGTTTGAAAACTGTTCTTAGTTGGTTGTAACAGACCCAAACCTTATGTAGTTGCATATGACACAAGTGTCTGCCCTACCTTGACTGGTTTTATTTCAATCCAAAGGATTCTACAATGTCTACACATACAGCTCAGGGGAAAATGCATTGTTTTCTCATGGT